>NC_090395.1:7215555-8441869 GCF_036365525.1 Heterodontus francisci | reverse complement strand
TCTTCAGCCCCACCTGACTCAGTCACATCCTCCTTTCCCTGACCATTGACCATCTCTGAACTTGTAATAAACCTAAGAGGCATGACTGCCTCCTGGAACATCATGTCCAGGCAACTCTCCCCCTCTCTGAGGGTGCACAATGTATGCAGCTCGGACTCCACCTCAACAACTCGGAGACAAAGTTACTCGAGCTGTAGACACTTAACCACAGATCTGCTTGTCCAGCATCACAATGCTCTACACAAGCTCCCACGTGTTGCAGTTATGGCACATCTGCTCTGCCATGTCTGTCAATCCTTATTTATTTATTTGATTATTTAACTGGTTACTAATTTAGTAAAGTAATAACAAGTTACAGTCTTGGACAGTTACAGACTTGGAACACTAGTAAAGTTTCTGACTGATAACGGAGGGGAATTTGCCAGTGACGTGTTCAGAGACATGTGTGAAGATGTCAATATCATGAGCATGAATATCACAGCTGAAAGTCCTTTCAGTAATGCACTCTGTGAAAGGAATCAGGTGGTGATTACTGAAGTATTGCAAAAAAAACAAATAAATAACTGATGACTCACACTGCAATAATAAAAGCAAAATAATGCAGATGCTGGAAATCTGAAATAAAAAGAATTAGTGCTGGGAAATACTCAGCAGATCTGGCAGCATTTGTGGAGAGAGAAGGAAAATTAATGTTTCAGGTCAGTGACCACACTGCCAGTTGACATCCACCCAGGAATGGGCGGTTCACACAAATAATTCACTCCAGATAGTTCAAGGCTATCGTCCGTATTAATTAGTTTATGTGCAATAACCCAAATCGCATTTTGTTCTGTGCAATAGTCCTCCTGTGCCAGAAGCTACCATAATCAGTTCCATTTCACTGCATAACTGACTAATTGAAAATTCGAAGAGCACTGAACCATCGTTTAAGACCAACTGATACATACCTCAAATCGGGAGATGAAGTATCCGATAAATCAGAGAGTCATACATAACGAAACGACCCAGGGAAGGCAATATGTGGTGTAGGGAAGACATTAATGAGCAAAAATAACAATCAAACTGTTAGGTTTCTTTCATCAGGATTAGTCAACATTCATTACAAAATCTCAGACTCTGACCGACCAATAGAAGTAAACGAGGTAACATGTACCACAGATGCTCATGTGTTTAGTAATAAAGGTTATGAGGAACAGAATGGGGTAGATCAAGGGCAGGTAGTGGTAATTGGATAGTCATGACAGGGCTATCACATCCCAGACCAATTACCCAGACTGGATACTGGGGTGACATAAATTCCAGAGTGTTCCTGTGATTTGAGTTGTGCAGTGTTACTGGCAAGTTGAAATATTAGTTGAATGTTCAGGATCACGGTGAATAAATGAGGTCCATGGACTGGCAGAATGGGTTCATGAGAGTGTTGTGCACATACGCACAGTTTAAGTACTGGCAGTGTGACCAGAAATGATCCTTTTGAGAGAAAGAGCCGCCAATAGATTATTTTTTATTCTTTCATGGGATGTGGGTGTCGTTGGCAAGGCCAGCATTTGTTTCCCATCCCTAATTGACCTTGAGAAGGTCTTGTTGAGCTACCGTCTTGAACTGCTGCAGTCCATCTGGTGCAGGCACACCCACTGCTGTTGAAGAGGGAGATATGGCAGTAGTAGTCCAGGCAGACATAACAGTGGAAGTAGAGTCCATAGCTTGAATAAATTAAACAATGTAATAAAGCCAACAGAGAACAGAACTAGAAGCAGAATTCTTCATGACTGTGAAGTTTTGCTGGCTGCCAATTAACTTGAGGAGTAACCAATAGGAGAGGCAAAACAAAGGGAGTGGGATAGTTGGATAGAGATTAGAGCTTATTCTGAGTTAAGAGATAATGTTAAACAAGCATTGTGACATAGATTGGTGTCATGCAGACCCCATTTGCCAAGAATGAAAAATATTAATTTCGCCACCAGAACATTGATTTTAAAAACTGTCGTTGGGAACCAAGAACTGGCTTTAAAATATACATATATATGTTTAGCTGGGGAGTCACATTCAATCCACAATAGACCTTTAACCAACAGATATTGTGTACAGAGCATCCATTCCAGAATCTGCTAGAACAAGACACAAGGGCCAGGATTGGTCAGACCAGTTTCATCACGTGACTAACTGTCTGTTGCAGAATTTGACCTGGCCGCAAAGCTTGGAACGGGGGCAGAAAGCACTTTGCTCCTGAACTGAGAACATCTCTCCCCTGTCTGCTCCCATCACTTTCTCACAGAACTGTATCTTGTGAAGACACGTGGATCTCAAAGGGAGAAAAGTATTCTATGTGAACAAGGTTTAAGAAGAATATTGGGCCCCAATGAAAAGTAAAAGATGTCCACTATCAAAGATTCTACACTGTGCTTGAAACACAGAAAAAATCACAAGAAACCCCCTTTAGAGACTGCATCAACCCTTTCATCTTTTACGTTATTCTCTTCTCTGTCCCCTTCTGCATGTGTCCATCACGGGTGCACGCTATCGTGGGCGCATGATATATCCGTAGGCATAGTTAGAGTTAAGTAAGTTTAATAAAATTTCACTTTTCTTCTTTAAACCTGAGAAAACCTGTTGTTTGATTTATTTGCCTTATAATTGGAAAGGAATAATCAAGGATTTATCAAGGGGGAACTAACAATACATTGTGTTTAAAAATCAAACTCTGTTACAATAAGATGAGGTGAAGACAGTAAAATACCCCTCGACGCCTTTCTCTCCAGGTCATCACAAAAAAATTGGGTGCTGGCGTCCAGAGGTGACCCACAGAAAAACGCGAGTAAATGGAAGTGGGAAGGCAAATCAGTCCGCATCAAATAGATTACATTTCAATACAGGTTTTCTGGTGTTTGTGTATGATTGAAAACTGACATGTCTGCAACTGAAGCTAGTAGTTCTCAATGCCAGGGTAAAATAACTTGGGATACGTTAAAAACACTGTCTATGGAGGAGTTGAGGAAAATGTCTGAGCAGTGTGGGATCACTGAACGTCGCAAGGCCAGAAAGTCTGAACTAATAAGATTAGTGACCAACCATTTTTCTCTTGAATCTGAAGAAGCAGAAGCAATGTTAGAAGTAGACCCAGACAGGGTACTGCTAGCAAAGATATAACTGAAATTAAGGAAACCTAAATTAGAGCCGAAAGAGAGAGAGAGGCAGGAGAGGGAGAAAGAAAGAATATTCCAGAGAGAATATGAAGAGAAAGAGTTGAAGCGGCTTGAATTAACTAGGGGGTGACAGAGTAACCCAGTGAAAGCTGGCCAATATGGAGGAGTATAATTCTGGGCAAGGTACAAAATTGTTAGAACTAGCCAAATTAATTCCACAATTCAATGAGGACAAAATGGACTCATTTTTGCCTTTTGAGAAACTGGCCAGACAGCTCAAAATGGTCAACTGAGAGCTGGTCTCATTTATTGCAAAGCAAATCAACAGGAAAAGAACATAAGGTTTATTTCTTGTTGTCAGATGAGAGTTCATCAAATGATGAACTGACCAAAAATACTATCCTCGGGGCATATGGAATTGTACGTGAAGTCTATCGCCAAAAGTTTAGAACCACTAAGAAGCAATCCAATCAAACTTATCTGGAGATTGAAAGAAGTAAGTGGCTGAGAACTCATAAAGAACAGCACAGCTGTGAGACTCTCAGAGATGTAATTCTGTTCGAGGGATTTAAAAACTCTCTCCCATTCTCAATAAAATCTCTTGTGGAGGAGCAGCAGGTTCAGAGAACCCGGCAAGCGGCCGTTTTAGCCAAACATTTTGCTTTATCAGTCGGTTTCCCATGGGAGAACCTTTCCCAGTCACCCCCACAAATCCGAAAAGGACAAAGGGTGGGAAGGTGATAGAAGCCCAGGAAGTCCTGGAGAGAAAGGAAAGCAAGATACACATGGGGCACTCCTCCAGCCAAAAAGAAAGGTGCTGTGACAAGAGAGAGACCCGGAGATCTGTCTGCTTCCATTGTAATAAAGCAGGGCATTTGAAAGCTAACTGCTGGAAACTAAAAGGAAACCCGATAAGGTTGATCAGGGCAAACCCGCTCAGTGACGAAGGGACCCTGAGGGAAAGCACAGCAGAACAAGCTGTGGCTTTAACAGCAGGAATAGTGCAACCCAGGAAGCTTACAGCTGCAACAGCATGCAATGTTAATAGCATTCCTGAAGGTTATCATGGTTTTGTGTTTGAAGTGAAAATAACCTCATATCGCTCAAGTGGTACAAGCAATCCCACAGTAATTCTCAGAGACACAGGGGTCACCAGATACTTTTTACTGGGAAAAGGCATGACCTTTCCCCCAGAGAGTGCAGTGAACACCAGAATGGTGTTGAATGGTATTGGAAGGCAGTTTATGCCTATACCTGTACACCAGGTGCACCTGGAGTGCGACCTATTTTCAGGACCAGTGACTGTAGGGATTGTCCCTTGTTTGCCTGTGGACAGTGTTGACCTGCTCCTAGATAATGATCTGACGGGGATGAAGGTGTTAGTCCCACGCAGTAGTGAAAGAAAGGCTGCAAGAGGTCCGAGAGACAGGGCAGTGGAGAGAGACAGTCCCCTGCATTTTCGCTGAATGTGTAATGGATCAGGCATTGATCAAACCATGTCCTCCAGAGGAGACTGAATTAACACTGCAGACAGATGACTCGGTCTGTCTGTCTGAGACTTTCCTTGGGAAGTTAGGAGACCCAGGGAATGAATTAAATGGATTTTCACTAGGTGAGGCTCAGCGAGCTGACCCAGTATTGAGAAAGTTAACACAGGCTGCCCAATCTGAAAGTGAAGCAGAGGGAGTCCCTGATTTCTACTATTTAAAGAATGAGGTACTGATGAGGAAATTGAGTTCTCCTCACAGAACTGAGAGCAAGGAATGGGCAGTAATTAACGAGTTTGTCGTGGCGCAGAGGTACCGGAGAGAAATATTACAAAGGGCCCACGAGGCTATAGAGGCTGTACATGCTGGTATACAAAAGATCAAAGCCTGTATAAGACAGTAGTTTGAATGGCCAACATTCCACAAAGATGTGATGGAGTGCTGCAGGAGTTGCCACATGTGCCAGGTTGAGGGGCAAACACAACCTACAGCGACATGTGAACGCCCAAGTCCTTTGCCAATGTTTGGAGGACTCCCGCTGAGAAAGAAATGGGACAGACAGGCACAAGACTGGCAAAATTTGAGAAAGAGAAGGGGAAAAAAGTGACCAAGAGGGCAGATTAAAGGAAGTCTGCAAAGAATCGCAGATGAAAACCCTTACAGTCCAGTCATCCAACTCCAAAAATGCGAAATGTTAGACCCCACATTTACTCCGATGTAAATGCAGATTCTAGAAGCACCCCACCAGAGCTGGTAACAGCATTTACAGGAACCTGCAGAGGCAATGAAAGACCTCTCGGTGGCAGAGAATCCGTGAGGGTGATGTCTCACCGAGCTGAAATGCCACAATAGAGTCGAGACAACTACCTGCAGAACAGAAATGTCCAGGAGAACAAAGGGGAGATTCACAAAGAATCCTCCCCCACAATCAGAGAAAAGGGAACCACTCATGCCCCGAAGTCAAAGGCCTGTGCAACTCAAATACCATAAGCAGCCATGCAAATGGGCAAACTGAACAACAAATTCCCCAAAGAAACACATCCTATTGGAATGCCAAAAGGGGGGAATTAAAGCAGCACAGGCACCCAGAAAAGACAATTTTAATAAGCTTTATGATTCATGAATGAATTGAAGTGAATGAGAGAAATGCATGGTTTCTTTTCCGAAATCTCATACTTCTCTCACACCTTTTTAATGAAATGTGCATTTGTTTCAAATTGCATTTCATCCCCTTGGGTGTGGTGGTGTAATGCAGGTCCCACCTGCCAAGAATGAGGAATATTAATTTCACCGCATGAACATTGCTTTTAAATCTGTTGTTGGGGAAGAAAGAACTGGCTTTAAAAAAAAGCCATATTTTATCTGTAGTGACGCATTTGCCTATCAACAGACAGTACTTCAAAGGACAAAGGGAGTATTCCCTGCTCCAATTTAATCCACAACAGGCCTTTGATCAGCAGGTATTGTGTGTAGAGTAGACATTCCAGGATCTGCTAGAATAAGACAAATACACAACAGCCAGGATTGGTCAGACCTGTTTAGTCACATGACTAACTAGCTGTTGCAGAATTTGAACTGGCCACAGAGCTTGGAACTGAGGCAGAAATTCTTTCCTCCTGGACTGAGAACATGTCTCTCCTGTTAGCTCCCATCTCATTCTCTCAGAACTGAATCTTGTGAAGACACGTGAAGCTCAAAGAGAGAAAGGTTTCCTACGTGAACAAGGTTTGAGAAGAATACTGAGCACCAACAAAAAATTAAGAGTTCTTGTCAATCACCGACTCCACAGTGAGCTGGAAACCCAGAAGCAGTCACAAGAATCTCCCTTCAGAGACATCATCGACCCTTTCACCTTATATATTCTTTTTCTCTTCTCTGTCCCTATCTGCATGTGCATATCACTTGTGCATGCAAGCGTGGGCACGTCGTATATCCATAGGCATTAACTGAATTAGAGTTAAGTACGTTTAATAAGATTCCACTTTTCTTCTTTAAACCTGAGAAAACCTGTTTGTTTGATTTATTTGCCTTATAATTGGAAAGGAGTGAACAAGGATTCATCAAGGGGGAGCTAAAAATACAGTGTGTTTAAAAATCAAACCCTGCTACAATAAGACCGGTTTCCTCCCCCATGCCAAAGACTTGCAGGTTAATAGTTAAATTGGCCATTATAAATTGCCTCTAGTATAGGTAGGTGGCAGGGAAAATAAGAACAGATGGGGATGTGGTAGGAATATGGAATGAGAAAAGGATTAGTGTAAATGGGTGGTGGATGGTCGGCACAGACTCGGTGGGCCGAATGGCCTGTTTCGGTGCTGTATCTCTAAATAAAAAATAAATAAAAGACCGGGTGAAGACAGTAAAATACCCCTTCGATACCTTTCTCACCTGGTCATAACAGTTGTTTAGTGCTGAAAAACTCCTTGCAAATTTGACTTATAAGTCGAAAGCGAGTCGAGGTACTCAGTGTTTTGAAGAATAACTGCATAATACAGATGTTTGAATGGACACTCCCACAGCTGGAAATGTAACTTTAAAAATCCTTCAGATTTTTTGGCCACATAGTCATGGGAGTATAGGTAAGTTGACAAACACACCGTATCTCTGCACGACACTATTTTTCAGAGACAAGTGTTTCTGCAACTACCCAAAGACTCAGCACATGCAGTAAGAAAGCATTGGAGACTGAATAACTGTGTCTATGGTCAGAATGATGCCTCCACAGTTCAGTACTTTTCAGTGAGATGTGTTCAACTAAAATCAATTCCTACAATTTATCATTGGAATCATAAAGGGAAACTTTTAGCCATCATCACGATACATGTTAATGATTTCTTCTGGGATGGTTCTGCGGAATTTGAGAAATATGTTATCAATAAAATTAGCCTGGAATTTAAAATTGTGTCAGTTTGGAGAGTTTTTAAATATATCGGTTTAGATATCAAGCAAAGTAGTTCTGGAATAACTTTAAATCAACAATCCTGTTTAGAGGGTGGTATTCCAATCACACTCGGACCTCATAGAAAGATGACTTTTTAATCTCAGGAAAAAAATGGACAATTGCGAAGCTTAATTTTTCAGTTGAATTGGTTGTTCACTCAGATTTGACCAGAAGCTACTTTTGATGTATTGGAGTTAACTACTACGATGAAATAACCTAAAGTGGAGAATGTTTAAGGGCAAATAAAACAGCAAGAAAATTAAATCCGGTTGAATGCATCCTTTGGGTCCTATTATTCGGTCACCCAGAGAACATGAAGCTGGTGATTTTTTAACAATGCTTCACATGCTAATCTTCCTGGTGGATATTCTAGTCCAGCTTGATTCATAATAAATTTGATGGGTGAATTTTGGAAATGTCCCATAGCTTGGGAAGGTAAGAAAACAAAATGGACTTAAAAGTACTTTGTCGACTGAAAGACTGGCCCTTGTGGAGATTCTCTTTGTTAAATATTTACGTGCTATTCTATGTGATAGGCATCCTGAAGACAGTCTACTGTTGCGACCGACTGTTCCAGTCAAAGTCCCCAATCAAAATATACGATTCTGATTGTGGTGGGAGAAATGCACTGTTAATTCAATCCTGTCTCTCCACAGATTGCCTAACATATCATTTTAAACTTTCCAAATTAAAGAAAGACTCAGCCAAATTGTGCTTTCTAATCACCCCCGAATGAGGCTTACCAAACCGGGTGTCTTTAAAACAACAAATTAACTGTCAAATTTTTTTTTTAAATCTTCAACACTATGAAGATATAAACTACATTTTAATAGAAAAAATTAGAGTCCTTGCAAATTTACAGTCCAATGTTGCTTGAAGTCCTCACAGCAGTCAGATGGGGAAATAAGGTTCTTCCACAGTAGAACAGTCTGTAGTCTTACTCCAGCATTAAGTGATGCTTCCTTCTTCAGCAATAGATTTCAACAATTAACACCTTGCCACCCTTTTCAATAGAATCAATCTGCCTTTTGAGTTTTTGAGGGATCAAAAAAGTATCATGCATTAACTTCCTTTCCTTCAGTTCAGGTTATCAGAGATCTCCGTTTTGGCTTGACTTTTTAAAAAAAATTGAGAGATAATAACCATTAAACAGACTAAAATTCTCTTCCTTCATGGTAAATGGCTGAGAGCTCTTTTTTCAGGGGCTAACATGAGCTATCCATCTGAGAACAAACTGGGTTCAGCGAAAAGCCAGTTCAAAATTGAATTGTGACAAATGTATCGCATGATGCTCAATCCAAGTGGTTGTATCCATGGCAACGAAAATGCACCTTCTTGATAAATCCGGAGACCTGTTGGTTCTGAAAGCAGTACTGATCCTTTGCAAGTCTTAAAGGTACACCGAATTTTCACGGGAAAAATAAACTACAGGACCAGAACAACTCCACCAAACCCCTAGTGGAATGAAATGCCGTTCCTGGAAAACATTGCATTACGATCGGTTGAAAAAAAGAACATTTTTTTTGGCCGGAATTACAGATATACACATGTCTTTAAAAGAAATGTTTAGACTGTAACAACAAGGTCCAACAGAACATTTAGGCTTTAAATTTTGAAAAGGTTGTTCCAATTAGCCCATTTCACATTTGCAACCATACCCTTCCAATTGTTTCATGTTTTCCTTCCAAGGATCCCTATTGTCCATCATCTCAGCCAGGTGAAATGCAGAGCAAGGAACATTGACCACTACTGGGTTCACTCATCTCTGAGAAGTTTCTCGAGTACCCCTTAACCTATGTTTCATCACGAGACACTGGTAAACCCTGCCCAGTGCAACAGAAGCTGATTTTCTCTCACCCTGGGGTTTCAAAGGAAATTGACAGTATCCCTCTGACACATCTGTCTCTTTAGGTATTGTGTAATGGGAGAGGAATAATTGAAAATCCAGCTGTGCAAGACCCGATGGGAATGAGCAATCATAAGATGATAAATTTCTTCATCAAGATGGAAAGTGGACGTAGTTGACTCAGAGACTAGGGTCTTGAATCTTAATAAACGAAAATACGATGGTATGAGGTGCGAGTTTGCTATGATGGATTGGGAAATGTTATTTAAAGGGATGACGGTGGATAGGTAATGTCAAACATTCAAACAGCACATGGATGAACAGCAACAGTTCTTTATTCCTGTATGACGCAAAAGTAAAACGGGAAAGATAGCCAAACCATGGCTTCCAAGGGAAATTAGAGACAGCATTAGATCCAAGGAAGAGACATACAATTCACCATAAAAAAACAGACCTGAGGACAGGGAGCAGTATAGAATTCAGCAAAGGAGGACCAAGGAATTGATTAAGAAGGGGAAAATAGAGTACAAGAGTAAGATAGCGGGGAACATAAAAACTGACTGTAAAACATTCTATCGGTATGTGAAGAGGAAAAGATTGAAGCAGAAAAATGTAGGTCCCTTACAGTCAGAAATGGATGACCAACTAAATGCATACTTTGGTTCTGTCTTAACAAAAGAGGACACAAATATCATACCAGAAAAGTTGAGGAACACAGGATTTAGTGAGAGGGAGGAACTGAAAGAAACCAATATTAATAGAGAAATGGTGTTGGGGAAATTGATATAACTGAAGGCCAATAAATCCCCAGGGCCTGATAATCTACCTCCCAAAGTACTGAAGGAAGTGGCCCTCGAAATAATGGATGCATTGGTGGTCACCTTCCAAGATTCTATAGACTCTGGAACAGTTCTTATAGATTGGACGGTAGGTAATGTAACAACACTATTTACAAAGAGAGGTAGTGAGAAAGCAGGGAATTATAGACAAGTTAGCTTGACGTGGGTAGTGGGGAAAATTCTGGAGTCCATTATCAAAGATTTTATCGCAGAGCAATTGAAGAACAGTGGTAGAATCGGGCGGAGTCAGCATGGATTTACGAATGGGAAATCATGCTTGAAGCTTGAAAGATCTGCTAGAATTCTTTGAGGATGTAACCGGCAGAGTTGATGAAGGGGAGCCAGTGGATGTGGTTTATTTGGACTTTCAGAAGGCTTTCGACAAAGTCCCACGTCAGAGATTAGTGTGTAAAATTAAGGCGCATGAGATTGGGGCAGTATCTGCGATCGATAGAACATTGGTTGGCAGACAGGAGCAAAGAATAGGAATAAGCAGGTATTTTTCTGAATGACAGGCAGTGACTAGGTGGGTACCGCCTCTAAGTATAAAAGCCTATGGTTTAATTTTCTTAGCTATTCTGCATTCGCTAATGAGATAGTGAGAGGCTCAATCTCAAAATTTCCTAGGCCTACTTCTGCCTCATCCTCACTATCCTTTTCCTTCTCCGCAGTCCCAGTTACCTGACATAACTGTACTGGCTTATCCTCCGCCCTGTGATAATATGGTTTGAGCATATTAATGTGACACAACCTGTTCTCCTTCCAGCAATCATGGGTGTCAATCAATCAATCTACCTTACCCACTCTATATGGGCCACTGAACCACTGTGACGTTAACAACACTAATACTTCATATCCTGGTTTTATGGTAGGTTGTGGTTTTCCCACCATTTGACAGGTATGGCATGCCTACAAAATTGCCTCACATTCTTCGTAATTCCTGTCCAGTAATAATGTTTGATTATGTGTGATTTGGTCTTCTGAACGATCCCAGATATTAAGTCACTCTCCAGGCATCCTTTATACAAAGGAACGAGTATTTTTTTCCTTAAATACTGTGATCCAAATTAATGAATTAAATAGAATAGAGATGACTGGACAGGCGATATGTTGCAGCTGTAATATATGGGAGCTGATGGACGCTGGTGCGATCCACAGTGACCACATTTGCAGCAACTGTTGGCTGCTCGAGGAACTTCAGCTCAGAGTTGATGAGCTGGAGTCCGAGCTGCAGACACTGTGACACATCAGGGAAGGGGAGAGGTACCTGGACACTGTGTTTCAGGAGACAGTCACACCCCTTAGATTAATTACATCCATTCTGGACCGTGGTCAGGGACAGGAGGGTGTGACTGTGGGTGAGGCAGGTATGGGGATCCAGAATGTAGCTTTGGAGGAGCCTCAGCCACTGCCCTTATTCAATAGGTACATGGTTCTTGCTCCCGGTGTGGACGAGGGCACAGACTGCAGGGAGGATGACCAAACTGACCACAGCACTGTGGTTCAGAGCGCCATTCAAGTGGGGGGTGAAAAGAGAAATGTAGTTGTAATTGGGGATAGCATAGTTAGGGGAATGGATACTGTTCTCTGCAGCAAAGATAGAAAGTCCCGAAGGCTAAGTTTCCTACCTGGTGCCAAGGTTCAAGAACATCTCTTCTGGGCTGGAGAGGAACGTGGAGTGGGAGGGAACAGATCCAGTTGTCGTGGTCCACGTAGGTACCAACGACATAGGTCGGACTAGGAAAGAGGTTCTTCTGAGGGACTATGAGCAGCTCGGGGACAAATTAAAAAGCAGAACCAGAAAGGTAATAATGTCCGGATTACCACCTGAGCCATGTGCAAATTGGCATAGGGTAAATAAGATTTGAGAGGTAAATGTGTGGCTCAAAGATTGGTGTGGGAGAAATGGGTTCCGATTCAGGGGACACTGGCACCAGTACTGGGGAAAGAGAACGTTCCATTGGGATGGGCTTCACTTGAACCATGCTGGGACCAGTGTGCTGGCGATTTGTATAACGAGGGTTGTAGATAAGGCTTTAAACAAAATAGTGGGGGGGAGGGTTTAATTGACGGGAAGTCTAAAAAAGTCGTAGAGTAACGAGAGCGCAGAGGTGCAGGGTAGGGAAGGAGCATACATTAGTCAGAGAGTGACAGGAAGGGGCAGAGAATACAAGCACAAGAGTACAGCAGAAACGAGAACCAGAGTAGGTAAAAATGGTAAAAAGTCGAAGCTTAAGGCTCTATCTGAATGCACGTAGCATTTGTAACAAGATAGATGAGCTGACGGCACAAATAGAAATAAATGAATATGATTTTATAGCTATCACTGAGACGTGGTTGCAGGATGACCAGGACTGGAATGTTAATGTTCAAGGATATTCAACGTTCCAAAAGAATAGGCAGAAAGGAAAAGGAGGTGGGGTAGCTGTGTTATTAAAGGAAGGGATGAGTTGTGAGTAATGTTATAGGTGTAATAGATCGTGATGTGGAATCAGTTTGGGGGTAAATAAGGAATAGCAAGGGAAAGAAATCACGCGTGGCAGTGGTCAAGAGGCCCCCAAAGAGTAGCCCCGCTGCAGGACAAGGTACAAATCAGGAAATAATGGAGGTGTTTAAGAAGGCCACTGCAATTTTCATGGGTGATTTTAATCTTCATACAGACTGGACAAATCAAATTGAAAAGGGTAGCATGGAAGACAAATTTGTAGAGTGCCTCAAGGACTGTTACTTCGAGCAATATGTTACAGAACCTACCAGGGAACAGGCATTGAGATTTGGTATTGTGTAATGAGGTAGGATTAATAAGATATCTAATAGTTCAGGATCCTTTAGGGAGAAGCGATCATAACGTGGTAGAATTTCAAATTCAGTTTGAGGGTGAGCAACTTGGGTCTCAAACCAGTGTCTTCAACTTAAACAAGGGCAATTACAGCGGTATGAAGAAAGAGTTGTGTCAAGCGGGCTGGGAAAATAGTCTACAGGGGAAGTCAGTGGATGAGCAGTGGCAGACCTTTAAGCAGATATTTCAAAACATGCAGCAAACATTTATTCCAGTCAGAAGGAAGGACTCGAAGAGAACGATGACTCACCCGTGGATAGCAAAGAAATAATCAAAAACAAAGGCGTTCAATGTGGCGAAAACGAGTGGTAGGTCAGAGGATTGGGAAGTTTTTAGAAACCAGCAGCGGATGACTAAAAATCTAATAAAGAGGGAGAAAATTGATTATGAGAGTAAATTGGCAAGAAATATGAAAACAAACAGTAAGAGATTCTGCGGGTATATTAAAAGGATTAAAATCCTCCTTATATCTCCCACCCTTCACCTTAAATTTATGACCCCTTGTAACGCTTTGCTCCACCCGGGGAAAAAGTTTCTGACTGTCTACCCTATCTATTCCCCTGATCATCTTATAAACCTCTATCATGTCACCCCTCATCCTTCTCCTTTCTAATGAGAAGAGGCCTAGAATGTTCAGCCTTTCCTCGTAAGACTTATTCTCCATTCCAGGCAACATCCTGGTAAATCTCCTCTGCACCCTCTCCAAGGCTTCCACATCCTTCCTAAAATGAGGCGACCAGAACTGCACACAGTACTCCAAATGAGGCCTTACCAAGGTCCTGTACAGCTGCATCATCACCTCACGGCTCTTAAATTCAATCCCTCTGCTAATGAACGCTAACACCCCATATGCCTTCTTCACAGCCCTATCCACTTGAGTTGCAACTTTCAATGATCTATGCACATAGACCCCAAGGTCTCTCTGCTCCTCCACATGCCCAAGAACCCTACCGTTAACCCAGTATTTTGCATTCATGTTTGTCCTTCCAAAATGGACGACCTCACACTTTTCAGGGTTAAACTCCATCTGCCACTTTTCAGCCCAGCACTGCAACCTATCCAAGTCCCTTTGCAGACGACAATAGCCCTCCTCGGTATCCACAACTCCACCAACCTTTGTATCATCTGCAAATTTACTGACCCACCCTTCGACTTCCTCATCCAAGTCGTTAATAAAAATCACAAACAGGAGAGGACCCAGAACTGATCCCTGCGGCACGCCACTGGTAACTGGGCTCCAGGCTGAGTATTTACCATCTAAGACCACTCTCTGCCTTCTATCAGTTAGCCAATTCTTAATCCAACTGGCCACATTCCCCACTATCCCATGCCTCCTGACTTTCTCCATAAGTCTACCATGGGGGACCTTATCAAATGCCTTACTAAAATCCATGTACACCACATCCACTGGTTTACCCTCATCCACTTGCTTGGTCACCTGCTCAAAGAATTCAATCAGGCTTGTGAGGCAAGACCTACCCCTCACAAAACCGTGCTGACTGTCCCGAATCAAGCAGTGTCTTTCCAGATGCTCAGAAATCCTATCCCTCAGCACCTTTTCCATCAACTTGCCTACCACCGAAGTAAGACTAACTGGCCTGTAATTCCCAGGGTTGTTCCTATTCCCTTTCTTGAACAGGGGCACAACATTTGCCACCCTCCAATCACCTGGTACCACCCCCGTCAGCAGAGAAGATGAAAAGATCATTGCCAGCGGCTCTGCAATTTCATCCCTTGCTTCCCATAACATCCTTGGATATACCCCGTCAGGCCCGGGAGACTTGTCTATCTTCAAGTTATTCAAAAACCCCAACACATCTTCCCTCCTAACGAGCACTTCCTCGAGCTTACCAGTCTGTTTCACACCGTCCTCTTCAGTAATACATGGTCTGTATATCATGGAGAGTGCACTCTCACCCTGTTGGGTTCTGGTCTGGATAACATGGAGAGTGCATTCTCACCCAGTTGGGTTATAGTCAGTACAACATGGCGAGTGGACTCTCACCCTGTTGGGTTATAGTCTGTATAACATGGAGAGTGCTCTCTCGCCTTGTTGTGTTGCAGTTTGTTCAACATGAATAGTGCACTCTCATCCTGTTGGATTATAATCTGTGCAACAAAGAGAGTGAACTCTCACCCAGTTGTGTTACAGTTTGTACCACATGGAGAGTGCTCTCTTGCCTTTCCGGGTATATTCTATACAACATGGAGAGTGCACTCTTGCCTCACCGGGGATATTCTGTGCAACATGAGACCTCACTCCCATCCTGTTTCATTATGATATGTGCAGCATGGAGAGTGCACTCTCTCCCTCTGTTTAAGCATTGGCTGGCAAAGTGCAGAATAGAAATCTCTGGTGGAATGGGTCATGTTTCAGTAACATGTCCATTCCTTCCACTTACACTCAGAAACACAATTGAAAATGCATTCAAATCCATACCAACAACAGAAATCTCTGCAGTAACTACATATGTTAACATGAAAAACATTTACAATACAATATCTCCTAGATTCCCCATGGTACACGTGTAACCCACTTAACAACATCAGCACATTGAAAATTGCCGAAACATTTCTGTTATGTCCATGCAGAATCTAGGGAAAAGGTTCTATTGTAAAGATGAAGGGATTTCTGTTCAATCGCTGTCTGTGCAAAAAATTCAAGAAGTATTCGAATTCTCATTGGGAAATCACATTAAGAAAACAAGACAATCACTTGACATTTAATTGATGGCAGCAAACAGGGAAAATATAACATGAGGTGTCAATATTGATATTGAAATATCACTGTCTTAATTCACTGTCTTTTCAGGAATACTGACGGCTGCAAGAATCGGGTAGTAAATGATCTCTACCTGGTAAATTACTGTATATCCTATTCATTGTGCTAAACACAAATGTAGAGACTTCTTCAGAGGAGCCCTTATTAACAGTACAGATCAACCTCCATGGGGACAGTCATCTAGGGAATGTGAGCAGGGATATTAGTAAAAGTCCACTGAAGAAACTGATTTGGCAAACCGTTTTTAGTTGTGTGTAATAAAATATCATCAATAAATGATATAGAAAACAAAATAATTTTCTATTCCTTATAAATTTCGTCAAAATATGATGTACAAATTATTGTGTTATGATCTCAGGTATTGCTGTGGATTACCAGTCTCAGGAACAATAGTCCAGGTGTTGATGTAGATTACCAGTCTCATGAACAATAGCCCTGGTGTTGATGTGGCTGAAATAGGACCTGTGTCATTTGCTCACCACGCAAGCTTGTTGCTGAAATCGGGCGAATCAAAGACATCCTGCATGAAAATGGTTACCCTGATCAAGATCGTTTCTCACTATTTGTTGTGTAAACCTATGAATCAGCCTAAGATTATTTTTTTTCTGCCCTGAAAATTGCCCAGTCGACCTCAGATTACGCTGGAAGGGTAATATATCCCAAATCTTTGAGCAACCGGTAAAGCTAGCTCTTTCATGCTGCTACTATGCTGCAGCAACATGTGTGATGTTCGCCACCAACCAGATGCTGCCGTCAAGCCAAAAACATCCTGCTTATTACACAAATTAATAATGTGATATATAAATTGCAGTGCCAGTGTGATGCTAGGTATATGGGCCGTACGTCCCAATGACTGGCAGATCACATCAAACAACATGTCCCTTCCAATGTTCACAACAGATAAGGTACAGGTCAAACTCAACCAGCCCATGCTTGCAAAACACAAAGCACAGGATCCAACATTTAATGTGATTCCACGATTGGACAACATTTGCTAAATAATCCACAATGGGCGAAGAATGACGTTAAAACCAATTTAAGGTTGTCAGTAGGGCTCGCAGTGTGGAGCATGTGAGCGTACTGGAAGCTACATATCTTAATACACAGGGCCCTGTTACTTGCAGACGGAAATAATATGTACAAACATTGTACCTGTTTCAGCTGAACAAAATAAGTGAGAGACACTCAGTGGTTCATTCCTCAGGGCAATGCCTTGACCAATCAGGGTCAAGGTGCCTGGTTTAAATTTCAAACAAAGCTTGGAAGTTAACTGTCAGTCACCATAAACTGGCGCATTCTCCATGGCAACGCCTCTACCAACCAGAGTTCACTTGCCAACCGATCAGCACTCTCTTTTCATGCCGAATAAGTTTTTGTTTTCCCTTACATTGGTTATGCTTGCGGATTGTCCTGATGAGTGCAAGACGAAAAGCTTAGACAACACGACTCTGTTTTCAAAAATAACCTATTTCACAAATTTCACAAGCACCATCCCAAAAGAAATCATAATATGTTTCATGATGATTCCTAAAAGTTTCCCTTTATGAATCCAATGAAAAATTGCAGGATTTGCTTTTAGGTTGAACACACCTCACTGGAAAATACCAAATCCATTCAGGCCATAGACACATTTGTTCAGTCTAAAAGATTTTTAGCCTGCATTTGCTGTCTCTTTGCATAGTTTCAGAAACACTTCTGATAAATATTGCCGTGCAGAGATATAGCTTTTATGTCAATTTACCTATACTCCAAGACAATGTGGCCAAAAAATCTGAAAGTGTTTTAAGTGTACTTTTCGAATTTTAAGTGTCCACTCAAACATCTGTATCACGCAGTTATTCTTCAAAACCCCAAGCTTTCGCCTTATAAGGTAAATTTGCAAGGAGTTGTTCAGCACAAAACAACCTTTGTCACAAAGTTTGTTTCACATTATCTGGTAATTCAGAATAAATTCCAAACTCGCTCCACCTATCCCACTCCCTTTTTCTGTCTCACCTATTGTTTGCTCCTCAAGATTATAAGCAGCCACCAAAAGTTCAGTCAAAAGGAATTCTGCTTCTAGTCCTGCTCTCTGTTGGCTTTATTGCATTGTTTAATTAATTCAAGTTATGGACTCTACTTGCACTGTTATTTCTGCCAGGACTGCCGCTGCAAGCTCTCCCTATTTGACAGCACTGTGGGTGTACCTGCGCCAGGCGGACTGCAGCAGTTCAAGATGGTGGCTCACCAAAACCTTCTTGAGGTCAATTAAGGATGGGCAATCAATGCTGGCCTTGCTGACGATGCCCATATCTCATGAAAGAATACAGAAAAGCTTTCTCTCACAAGGGTAATTTCTGGTCTTACTACCAGTACTTGGACTGTGCTTTCATGCAGATTCTGCCAGTCCATGGACCTCATTTCTAAACCATGATGCTGAACATTCAACTAATATTTAAACTTGCCAGATGCTTTTCGTACACACCCCACAACTGTTGTATGCCTCTAATCTGGAATATGTGTCACCGAGTACCCAGTCTGGGTAATTGGTCTTTGGATGTGATAGCCTTGTCATGATCATTCCAATTACCACTACCAGCAATTGATCCACCTCATTCTGCTTCTCAGAAACTTCATCACAAAGCACATGAGCATTTCCTGTACACGTTGCCTCGTTTACATCCATTGGCTGCACAGAGTCTGATATGTTGTAATTAATGCTGTCTAAACGTGATGAATGAATCTTTACAGTTTGATTGCCATTTTAGCAAAATACTGCTTTCCCAAAACCATCTATAACCTTTTCAGGGACACTTTATTGCCTATGACTCTTTCCTTTATAGAATACTAAATCTACTGAAGTGAAGTCTGTTTCAGATGATCTTAAATGATGTCTCAGAGCTCCTTGAATTTTCAATTATTCAACTACGCAGTAAAATTGAGCTGATTGTGGTATCTTCTAGCACAGGAGGACTATTGCACAGACCAAAATGTAATTTGTGGTGTCACCCACAGACTAATTGATAGGGACTGTAGCCTCCAAATGTCTGGAGTGATTTATTTGTGGGAACCGTCCATGTCAGGTGGTTGTCAACTTGCAGTGTGGTTCATCAGTAAATTTGTTTTTGCAATATTTCAGCGATCACCACCTGATTCCTTTCACAGAGTCCATTTCTGAAAGGACTTTCAGCTGTAGTATTCATGTTCATGATGTTCATATTTTCACAAGTCTTGGAACTTGTCATTGGCAAATTCCCCTCCATTATCAGTCAGAAACTTTGCTGGTGTTCTACATCTGTAACTGTTGTTACGACCGACTGTTCCTTTCAAAGCCCCCAATCAAAATATACGATTCTGATTGTGGTATCTTGCAGCACAGGAGGACTATTGCAGAGACCAAATGGACCGATGCACTGTTAATTCAATCCCATCATTCCACAGATTGGCTAGCATATCATTTAAAACTTTCTAAATTAAAGAAAGACCCAAGCGAATTGTCCCACCTATTAACTCCCAAATGAGGCTAACCAAACCAGCTTTTTTAAATCAAACAATTAACTCTTTAATTATAAGAGGGAAATTCTTCAACACTACGAAGATTTAAAAATAGACAATTTAGAGTCCTTGCACATTTACAGTCCAATGTTGTTCGAAGTCCTCACAGAATGTTGTTCGAAGACCCCGAAGAATGTTGTTTGAAATTCTGACAGAATGTTGCTGGAAGTCCTTGCAGAATGTCGTTCAAAGCCCTCACAGAATGTTGTGCGAAGTCCAGCGAATTTCAACAATTAACGACCTGCAAGCACTTTCAACCGAATCAATGACTTTAGAGTTTTTGAGGGATAAAAGATTGTCACAGTCTAACTTCCCTTTCTTAAATTTAAATTATCAGAGATCTCTGTCTTGGCTTGACTTTTTAGAATTTCAAGAGAGAACAATTAAACGGACAAAAATCCTATTTCCTTCAGTTTAACTGGTTGAGAGTTCCTTTTCAGTGCTGACACCACAGCTATCTGTGTCTTCTGTTTGTGTATGTTCAGACTGTCTTACTAACTGCCAGTTCAAACTGTATAGCATCAGGCTCACTCCCCGTGGCTGTTTCCATGGTATCGAGAATGTATCCTTTGAATCGCAGTCTCCAAATGGCTGCTTCGAAGGCAACTAAAATGCACCTTCCAAAAACTCCTAAGGCTTGCCGTCTCTTAAAGCAGTCCTGATCCCTTGCAAGCCTTAATGGCAAACCGCATATTCCGAAACAAAAACTCCAAGAACAAGACACTATCCAAGACCATAACTTGCTCTGACTTTACAAAATTAGGAACTAGTTGTGTAATCAAATACATTTGTTTATTCAGTCAATGGATGTGGGCGTCGCTGGCTAGGTCTGTATTCGTTGCCCATTCCTAATTGACCTTGAAAAGGTGGTGGTGAACTGTCATCTTGAACGGCTGCAGTCCATGTGAGGTAGGTACACCCACAGTGCTGTTAGGAAGGGAGTTCCAGGATTTTGACCCAGTGACAGCGAAGGAATGGTGATATAGTTCCAAGTCAGGATGGTGCCTGACTGGAAGGGGAACTTGCAGGTGGTGGTGTTCACATGCATCTGCAGCCCTTGTCCTTCTCGTTGGTTGAAGTCACGGGTTTTGCAGGAGCTGTTTAAGGAGCCTTGGTGCATTGCTGCAGTGCATCTTGCAGATGGTACACACTGCTGCCACTGTGCATCGGTGGTACAGGGAGTGAAAGTTGTGGATGGGGTGCCAATCAAGCGAGCTGCTTTGTCCTGGATGGTGTCGAGTTTCTTGTCGAGGCAAAAAAAACCACCAAGGCTGATCACTTGCCCACCCCTGAAGAAAGCAGATGAGACACGTTGCACCAAAGCTGTCACACAGTCCAACCTCTGAGTACATGCAGGCAGGCCACCTGTATTCACTGAAAAAAGTTCTCTTCAGGCGGCGCTGAGAAGCATCTCTAGCAAGCCCTCCTCAACGACAGGAGATGAGAAGAATCTACACAGTGGACTTCACATGGTCTTTAATGGAATTGCTGGAAAGTGAGCTGGGTTGTTATCTTTTCTCCTTCCATGACACATCAGCAGACTTGACTTTATCTCCTGCCAGAAGGTAAAGCACATACACACACACATGCACGAACACACACACACACACACACGAACGAACACACACAGACATACAAACACACACAAACACACACACACACACACACACATACACACATACACACACACACTCACACACACACATACACTCACACACACACTCACCCACACACTCGCACTCTGTCACACACACACACTCACACACATACACTCACACTCACACACGCACATACACTCACACACACATGTGCACACAAACATTCACAGAGTGACAACCAAAAGGCTTGTCAGTTTTCTGCCCATCCCAGGTGCTTTGCTATGACAGTATGCATGTCTATTCAAAGGGACGCTTATCACTTCTCTGCCCCTCTTCACATGAGCTGCAAGAAGTATTCGACTGAAATACTGAAATTAACTTACATAATATAACAACTCTGTTGGCTAATTCAATTTTCTGATGAGAAATTGAACCTGGTCTGTTTTGTGAAGACACAGAAACCTCAGCTCTCGATAAACAGGGAACACTGTAACAATATCTTCATAAACCTGTATATCATTGAGTCTATCCATAGTGGATACCAAATTATAAATCATAGAAACAGGCCATTCGGCCCACTGTGAGTGTGCTGGCCCTTTGAAACAGCAATGCAGATATTCACACTTCCCGTAGCCCTGCAAATTTGTTCTCGACAGCAGCTCTTCTGATTTGTTTACATGTAACTGTGTTTCATGATCCTGCTGTTGACATATTTATTTACATGGTGTTAGTAAAATTTATTGATTTATTTGGGACACATCTGTCTTCACTCAAAGTGTATTTTGGATGTGTTTATTTCACAACAAGCTACTTTTAAATTACGCAAAAATACATTTACACACAACAGCTTTTCCAGGAGCACAGGCATTGCGAGCGAGGAGTGAACAGCTGGGAAGTCAATTTCATCGGGAGTTTCGGTGGAGCAGGGACTGCTGGGTAAGTAGAAACCTATATATTTGGGCTGTGTAAATTCTCTTACCTTTTCGTTGTGCAGCTTTTCCAGGAGCACAGGCATTGCGAGCGAGGAGTGAACAGCTGGGAAGTCAATTTCATCGGAAGTTTCGGTGGAGCAGGGACTGCTGGGTAAGTAGAAACCGATATATTTGGGCTGTTTCTGAACCCGAGACACTACTCTTGTAGTGTCTCCCACCCGCCCTCCTCCTCTTACCATAAATAAGGACGCGATTGTGTGTAGGTAAGGTAAGGCTTTTTCTACTTCTCTTCTTGTTTTATCGTGTGATTGGTTAAAAACTTGGGAATTTAGAATAGTGGCAATGGAGGTTAAGGCAGTTGAATGTTCCTCCTGCAGAATGTGGGAGGTAAGGGTCGCCAAGGGTGTCCCTGTTGACTGCATCTGCGGGAAGTGCACCCATTTCCAGCTCCTCGAGGACCGCGTTAGGGAACTGGAGCTGGAGCTGGAAGATCTTCGGATCATTCGGGAGGTGGAGGGGATTATTGAGAGGAGTTATCGGGAGGCAGTCACACCTCAGGTAAAAGAAGAAGGTAGATGGGTTACCGTCAGGGGAAGGAGAGGGAACCAGCAGGCAGTGCAGGGATCCCCTGTGGCCGTTTCCCTCAACAACAGGTATACCGTTTTGGATACTGTTGGGGGAGACGACTTACCAGCGGTAGGCAATGGGATACAGGTCTCTGGCGCAGAGTCTGTCCCTGTTGCTCAGAAGGGAAGGGGTAAGAGGAGCAGAGCATTAGTCATTGGGGACTCCATAGTTAGGGGAACAGATAGGAGGTTTTGTGGGAACGAGGGAGACTCACGGTTGGTGTGTTGCCTCCCAGGTGCCAGGGTACGTGATGTCTCGGATCGTGTTATTGGGATCCTTAAGGGGGAGGGGGAGCAGCCCCAAGTCGTGGTACACATAGGCACCAACGACATAGGTAGGAAGACAGATGGGGATTTAAGGCAGAAATTCAGGGAGCTAGGGTGGAAGCTTAGAGCGAGAACAAACAGAGTTGTTATCTCTGGGTTGTTGCCCGTGCCACGTGCTAGCGAAGTGAGGAACAGGGAGAGAGAGGAGTTGAACACGTGGCTGCAGGGATGGTGGAGGAGGGAGGGTTTTGGTTTCCTGGATAATTGGGGCTCTTTCTGGGGTAGGTGGGACCTCTACAAACAGGATGGTCTTCACCTGAACCAGAGGGGTACCAATATCCTGGGGGGGGGGGGAGATTTGCTAGTTCTCTTCGGGGGGGGTTTAAACTAATTCAGCAGGGGGATGGAAACCTAAATTGTAGTTCCAGTGTGCAGAATGTTGAGAGTAGTGAGGGCAGAGATAAGGTTATAAGGACACAAGAGGGCACTGGCAAGAAAGAGCTTGGTTTAAAATGTGTCTACTTCAACGCCAGGAGCATCCGGAATAAGGTGGGTGAGCTTGCAGCATGGGTTGGTACCTGGGACCTCGATGTTGTGGCCATTTCAGAGACATGGGTAGAGCAGGGACAGGAATGGATGTTGCGGGTTCCGGGATTTAGATGTTTCACTAAGAACAGAAAAGAGGGTAAAAGGGGGGGGGGGGGTGTGGCATTGTTCATCAAGGAAAGTATTACAGCGGCAGAAAGGACGTTTGAGGACTCGTCTACTGAGGTAGTCTGGGCCGAGGTTAGAAACAGGAGAGGAGAGGTCGCCCTGTTGGGAGTTTTCTATAGACCTCCAAATAGTTCCAGAGATGTAGAGGAAAGGATAGCAAAGATGATTCTTGACAGGTGCGAGAGTAACAGGGTAGTGGTTATGGGGGACTTTAACTTTCCAAATATTGACTGGAAATACTATAGTTTGAGTACTTTAGATGGGTCTGTTTTTGTCCAGTGTGTGCAGGAGGGTTTTCTGACACAGTATGTAGACAGGCCAACCAGGGGCGATGCCACATTGGATTTGGTACTGGGTAATGAACCCGGCCAGGTGTTAGATTTAGAACTTGGTGAGCACTTTGGTGATAGTGATCACAATTCGGTTAGGTTTACCTTAGCGATGGGCAGGGACAGGCATATACAGCAGGGCAAGAATTATAGCTGTGGGAAAGGAAATTATGATGCGATTAGGCAAGATTTAGGATGCGTAGGATGGGGAAGGAAACTGCAGGGGATGGGCACAATCGAAATGTGGAGCTTATTCAAGGAGCAGCTACTGCGTGTCCTTGATAAGTATGTACCTGTCAGGCAGGGAGGAAGTTGTTGGGCGAGGGAGCCGTGGTTTACTGAATAATTTGAAGAGCTTGTCAAGAGGAAGAAGGCGGCTTATGTTGGGATGAGACGTGAAGGCTCAGTTAGGGCGCTTGAGAGTTACAAGCTAGCCAGGAAGGATCTAAAGGCAGAGATAAGAAGAGCAAGGAGAGGATACGAGAAGACATTGGCGGATAGGATCAAAGAAAACCCTAAGGCTTTCTATAGGTAGATCAGTAGTAAAAGAATGACGAGAGATAGGTTAGGGCCAATCAAGGATAGTAGTGGGAAGTTGTGTGTGGAATCGGAGGAGATAGGGGAAGTGTTAAATGAATATTTTTCGTCAGTATTTACAGTGGAGAAAGAAAATGTTGTCGAGGAGAATACTGAGATACAGCCTACTAGGCTAGATGGGATTGAGGTTCACAAGGAGGAGGTGTGAGCAACTTTGGAAAGTGTGAAAATAGATAAGTCCCCTGGGCCAGATGGGATTTATCCTAGGATTCTCTGGGAAGCCAGGGAGGAGATTGCAGAGCCTTTGTCCTTGATTTTTATGTCGTCATTGTCGTCAGGAATAATGCCGGAAGACTGGAGGATAGCAAATGTTGTTCCCTTGTTCAAGAAGGGGAGCAGAGACAGCCCTGGTAATTATAGACCTGTGAGCCTTACTTCGGTTGTGGGTAAAATGTTGGAAAAGGTTATAAGAGAGAGGATTTATAATCATCTTGAAAAGAATAAGTTCATTAGAGATAGTCAGCACGGTTTTGTGAAGGGTAGGTCGTGCCTCACAAAACTTATTGAGTTTTTTGACAAGGTGACCAAACAGGTGGATGAGGGTAAAGCCGTGGATGTGGTCTATATGGATTTCAGTAAGGCGTTTGATAAAGCTCCCCATGGTAGGCTATTGCAGAAAATACAGATGTATGGGATTGAAGGTGAATTAGTGCTTTGGATCAGAAATTGGCTAGCTGAAAGAAGACAGAGGGTGGTGGTTGATGGTAAATGTTCATCCTGGACTATAGTTTCTAGTGGTGTACCGCAAGGATCTGTTTTGGGGCCACTCCTGTTTGTCATTTTTATAAATGACCTGGATGAGGGTGTAGAAGGGTGGGTTAGTACATTTGCGGATGACACGAAGGTCGGTGGAGTTGTGGATAGTGCCGAAGGATGTTGTAGGGTTACAGAGGGACATAGATAGGCTGCAGAGCTGGTCTGAGAGATGGCAAATGGAGTTTAATGCGGAAAAGTGTGAGGTGATTTACGTCGGAAAGAGTAACAGGATTGCAGAATACTGGGCTAATGGGAAGATTCTTGGTAGTCTAGATGAGCAGAGAGATCTGGGTGTCCAGGTACATAAATCCCTGAAAGTTGCCACCCAGGTTAATAGAGCTGTTAAGAAGGCATATGGTGTGTTAGCTTTTATTAGTAGGGGGATCGAGTTTAGGAGCCACGAGGTCATGCTGCAGCTGTCCAGAACTCTGGTGCGGCCGCACCTGGAGTATTGCGTGCAGTTCTGGTCACCGCATTATAGGAAGGATGTGGAAGCTTTGGAAAAGGTGCAGAGGAGATTTACTAGGATGTTGCCTGGTATGGAGGGAAGGTCTTACGAGGAAAGGCTGAGGGACTTGAGGTTGTTTTCGTTAGAGAGAAGGAGGAGAAGAGGTGACTTAATAGAGACATATAAGATAATCAGAGGGCTGGACAGGGTGGATAGTGAGAGCCTTTTTCCTCGGATGTTGATGGCAAACACGAGGGGACATAGCTTTAAGTTGAGGGGTGATAGATATAGGACAGATGTCAGAGGTAGTTTCTTGACACAGAGAGTAGTAGGGGCGTGGAACGCCCTGCCTGCAACAGTAGTCGACTCGCCAACTTTAAGGGCATTTAAGTGGTCATTGGATAGATATATGGATGAAAATGGAATAGTGTAGGTCAGATGGTTTCACAGGTCTGCGCAACATCGAGGGCTGAAGGGCCTGTCCTGCGCTGTAATGTTCCATGTTCTAACACAGTCACACACAAATACAATGATAAATAGCGTACACAGACACAGAAACAGATTTATAACAGAGAGGAACTGACCATCTGACCAGCTATCCCATCCCATTTCTTGACAAGTCTGTGGGACAACTTTCTAAATTTTGGAACAAGTCCCCAGATGTGAGTGATGAAAATTTTGCAGGGTCCACCGGGCAAAGTGTGTCGTCATTGTATTCAGTGCCCAGGTCAATACTGGGTGATTGGTCCTGTTTTATTGGTATTATCCATTGTGTAACGGTTTGATACAACTGAGTGACGTCAGATGATAAAAACACAAAGTGCTGAAAATACTCAGCAGGTCTGGCAGCATCTGTGGGGAGAAACAGAGTTAATATTTCAGGTTGTGACCTTTCATCAGATCTGTTCCTTTCATCCATCCTGATAAATGGTCACATAACTGAAATGTTAACTTTGTTTCTCCCGACAGATGCTGCTAAACCTGCTGAGTATTTCCAGCATTTTCTGTTTTGATTTCAGATTTCCAGAATCCACAGTATGATTGCCTTGTGAGGTCATTTCAGAGAGCAGTTAAGATTAAACTGTGGGTCTGGAATGACATTTCCTCCAGACTGAGTAAGGACGGTAGTCATTCTTCCTCACAGGACATCAGATTTTATCCTTGTTAAATACATGTTTTAGACTGTGTTTAACTTCACTGAAATTCTGCATACTGCCTCGATTATTGTTGAAAATCTCATTGAGTTCGAATGGCTTTCTCCAGTTACACTTCCAGTGTCCTGGCCAAGGTTACTGCTGTTCAGGTAATGATAGAAACATGGGATAGATGGGAAAACACTTCCCTCAGGTCGGAGCTGCTGTCAAACATAGAACCATCCAGCACACAGGGAGGCCATTTGACCCATCGAGCCTGTGCTGGTTCTTTGATGGAGGTATCTAATTACTCCCACTGTCCTGTTTATTTTTAAATATATTTTTGAAAGTTACTATTAAATATGCTTCCACCACGCTTTCAGAGAGTGTATTCCAGATTGTAACAACTTGCTGAGTAATTCAACCTCATCACCTCCACCACACGCACCCCTCCCAACTTCATTTTTAACAATGATCTTAAATCTGTTTCCTCTGGTTACTGAGCTTCTTGTCAGTGGAAACAGTTTCTCCCTATCAGCTCCATCAAACCACCTCCACCCCATAATATTCAACACTCTATTAAACGTCGACTTCAGTTTCTTTCCTGTCAGGAGAACAATCCCAGTTTCTATAGTCTCTCCACATCACTGAATTTCCTCATCCCTGGACATTCTGCAATGTGAAGGATTGCGATGAGATTTGGGAAATATTGCCAGTTGGGAATGGGAAAAATCGAAGGGAACCAGAAATGAGCGTGCAGTCACCATGTTTGTGAATCTTTAGATCCACTTTGAGAAATGGAATGAGAGGCGAATGAAGGTAAACTGTCTGATTGTTTAGAGGGGTCAAGGCACCTTTCCCTGATGGAAGACTCTGGAACATTTACTCTGATGTTATTGGTGAGATTAACTGATCTGATCCATGTAAAGTATTCTCATTCATGTGGATCAGGAATTAAAACATAGTTTCAGCTGTGGGACATTCAGAATAGTTAGTAACAGACAAGGTGCTGAAAGGCTCGAAAGGAGACCACACAAGTTGTAGGAGAGCAGGTTGGTGGTGACACAGATGTGTCTCCAGTGTGAGGGACCAGACTGCTTTCATGTGTCCACAATGAATGTCCATCCCTTTACTTTGGTCAAGTAAACCTGATAATGGACACTGTTTTCTGGTCACAGTAACCTGAAGCTTTAACTCATTGACACCCTGGTTTAAGGTATTGAGTGTTTGCTGCATAGCTAGAGGATAGCTATTAGCAGTCTCTTTCAAGCAATCGTTTAGGGTGTTCGGCTATTACCCACAGTGTTTGTGGTTTGAGCCCACCCAGTGTCCAAGACATAGTCTATTTTTTCCCATTTAGGATACCTTGTCACATCGTTCCGGATTGTCAATGTGTGTTTTGGCTGTAAGAAAATATTCCCCAATCACTGCCACCTACACTGTTACATATGATCACACGAGCAGACAAATTAGGAGAAGGAGTCGGCCACTCGGCCCTTCTAGACTCCTCCACCATTCAATATGTTCATAACTGAACTGATCACTCCACATTGCCACCTACCCCCGATAACCTTCCACCCCCCTGCTTATCAAGAATCTATCAAACTCTGCCTTAAAAATATTCAAAGGCTCTGCTTCTGTCGCCTTTTGAGGAAGAGAATTCCCAAAGACGCACGACTCTCTGAGAGAAAAAATGCTCCTCATCTCTGTCTATTTAAACTGCGACGCCTAGTTCTAGATAACTTTACATTCAATTCCACTCGCGATATGCACTAATGTCCATTAGCTTTCCTAATTACGTAATGCACCTGCATACTATCCTTTTGCCATTCATGCACTTGGACACCCAGATCCCTCTGCATCTCAGAGCTCTGCAATCTCTCACCATTTAGACAATATGCTTTTTAAAAAAATTCTTCCTGTCAAAGTGGATAATTTTACAATTTCCTGCATTGTACTCCATTTACCAGGTATTTTCCCACTCACTTAACCAATCTATATCCCTTTGTAGCCCCCTTCCGTCATCTTCACAAGTTACATTCCTACCTATCTCTGTGTCATCAGAAGATTTAGCAACCATACCTTCGGTCCCTTCTTCTAAGTCAGTTATATAAATTGTAAAGAGTTGAGACTCCAGCACAGATCCATGTGGCACACCACTCGTTACATTTTGCCAACCAGAAAATGACCCATTTTTGATTTCTGTCTGTTTCCTCTTAGCTTCTATCCATGCCAACATGTTGCCCCCTATATCATGAGCTTTTATTTTTAGCAATAACCTTTGATGTGACACCTTTTCAAATGCCTTCTGGAAATCTAAGTACAATAGATCCACCGTTCCTTTATCCACAGCACATGTAACTCCCTCACAGAACTCCAATGTATTGGTTAAACATGATTTCCCTTTCACAAAACCATGTTGTCTCTGCCTGATTACCTTGATTTTTTCTAAATGCCCTGCTATACCGTTTTTAATAGTAGTTTCAAACATTTTCCCGAAGACAGATGTTAAGCGAACTGGCCTGTAGTTTCCTGCTTTCTGTCTCCCACCCTTTTTGAATGAAGGAGTTACATTTGTTATTTTCCAATCTAACAGTCCCTTTCCCGAATCTAGGGAATTTTTGAAAATGAAAACTAACACATCAGCTATCTCACCAGCCACTTATTTTAACACCCTAGGATAAAGTCCATCAGGACCCAGAGACTTGTCAGCCCGCAGCTCCAGCAATTTGTTCAGTACCACTTCCCTGGTGATCATAATTTTCTTGAGTTCCTCCCTCCCTTCCATTTCCTGACTTACAGCTGATACTGAGATATTACTTGCATCCTCAATAGTGAAAACTGATGCAAAATATCTCTTCAATTCATCTGCCATCTCCTTATTATCCATTATTAATTCCCCAGAATCACTTTCCACAGGACCAACACTCACTTTGTTAACTCTTCTTTTTTAAATATCGAGAGAAACTCTTCCTATCTGTCTTTATATTTCTAGCTACCTTTCTCTCGTACTATAATTTTACATTCCTTATCCATCTTTTCAACATTCTTTGCTGTTTTATTTATATTCTGTCCAATCTTCTGACCTGCCTCCCACCTTTGTGGAACTATAGGCTTTTTCTTTAAGTTTGATACGATCTTTAACTGTTTTAGTTAACCAAGGAAGGTCAGTTCTACCCTTGGAATTTTTGTTTCTCGTTGAAATGTTTCCATTATGTGTATTTTGAAATATCCCCTGAAGGTCTGCCACTGCATCTCTATTGACCTATAAATTAACCTGATTTGCCAGTTCACTTTAGCTAGCTCTGCTTTCATGCCCTCATTATTGCCCTTATTTAAGTTTAAAGTACTGCTCTTGGACCCTCAAACTTCACTCTGTCAAACTGATTGTAACATGCAGTCATATTATGATCACTGCTACCTAGTGGCGCCTTAACTGTGATATCATTAATTAATCTGATCTCGTGGCACAATACCGGGTCTAGTAAAGCCTGCTCTCTGTTTGGCTCCAGGATGCATTGTTCCAAGAAATTATCCCGAAAAGATTCGATGTATTCCTCATCTAGACTATCTCTGCCCATCTGATTTTTCCAGTTTAGATGTAGATTAATGTCCCTCATAAGTATTGCTCTACCTTTCTGACAAGCTGCTACTATTTCTTCCTTTATAACCCTTCCTTCAATATGGTTAAAGCTAGGTGGCCAATGCAGCACTCCTAGAAGTGACTTCTTGTGTATATGATTTCTCACCTCTACACAAACTGCTTCTGCATCCTGGTCTCCTGTTTCTCTATTGCGCTAATACCATCATTAATTAACAGAGCTACACCTGCACCTTTTCCTAGCTTCCACTCCTTCCTAAATGCCATACACCCTTCAATATCCAAAACCCAATCTCTGTCCCAATCTATGTTACCCAGTAAATCACTCCCTGCTGCTTCTCCATGTATTCATTACAAAATAAAATGCTGAACTATTCAGAAGATCATGTATATCCAGCCAACCCATTAGAAATATATCATTTTATTGAGTGCGAAATGCCCATATAGAACTGAAACATGCAATCTGACTGTGTGAAGTTACATTTAATTTGTGAAGATTGTACAGCTGGATTAAGAGAAAACAGTTGACCATTGTAATGATATTTTCTGGTAACTTTATTTATGTTGATGTATAATTTTGGAAAACATTGTGTCTCATAGCAGGCATGTGAGAATATGATGCAATATTTATGAGAGACTCATGTTCTGGAATTCTCTGCCTAAACCTCTAACACTCTGTCACCTCCTTTCACACCCTCCTTCAAACTGAAAGCTTTGAGCAGTATTTTGGAGAGGGGTCAGTGCTGTCTTTTACCCTGATTTGTCAGTAATCATTTAAAACCATTCAGGTTCAATCCCTTCCTTTAATCCTGCACAGCAGCAGTGACAATAACTTTGTAGATTTGATGGTTGAGACCCAAAGAATTTCCTGAATTCCTGGGCACATTTGTATCACAGAGATATAGAATCATCGATTCATTTACAGTGCAGAAGGAGGCCATTTGTCCCATCGAGTCCATGCTGGCTCTCTGTAGAGTCATCCAGTCAGTCCCATTCACCCGCTCGATCCCTGTAGTCCAGCAAGTACTTCAAGTGTCTATCCAACTTCCTTTTGAAATCATTGTCTCTGCTTCCAATACCCTCGTAGGCAGAATGTTCCAGATCATTTATTATCAAGGTTTAAGGGAGGGAAATAAATTCAATCACTGATCTATTTACAGACAGGTGATTGGAAATAAAAAAGAAATACTCTCAGAGAGAAAAAGGATTAACTACCTGTTTGTAACATAGACATTGGGAGCTCAAGTTAGCAATAAATCCACTAAAGACCAATTGTAAGGAACGATCGGAATCAGAAATTTAAAATAATCTGCTTGCAATGCAAAAGGGGAAAATCTGGTAGCTGAAAAGATAATGAAGACAAATAAATGACCACAGCAAAACCCTCTTAGTCTAACATTAGAAAATGGCACATTTTGATTGAAGGATGCTTTTGCTGCAAGACAATGTAACTGCTGAAACGTAGGCAAACCTGCGTGCAGACCAGTCAAAGTTATGGCTCGGGAGATACAAGTGAAAGTAAGGTGAAATGACCTGAGGTCTTTAAAGTGCAGACAAAATCCCCGTTAGTTACTGGAGCTTTATCCTTGAAGGAATTGTGTCCCTCTACCCTTCCCAGGAGATCAGCAAGTCCATTATACTGCTTAGGGATACAGGGGCGACTGAGTACCTAATGTTAGAGAACACCCTAAGTGATCAGTGGAGTGGGAGGAGGTTAGCTGTCTGTTCCCCTCCATTGAGTCCACTTACAGTGTGACCTAGTCTCAGGCCACTTAACCATAGGAATTGTCCCAGAGTAGCAGGGATAGACTTCCTACTGGGAAATGATTTGGCTGGTAGCAAGATAATTCTTTTGTGCCTCCTTATCTCGAGAGACAATGGATACGCGCCTGGAGGTGGTCAGTGGTTTGTGAAGCAGCGCCTGGAGTGGCTATAAAGGCCAATTCTGGAGTGACAGGCTCTTCCACAGGTGCTGCAGAGAAATTTGTTTGTCGGGGCTGTTGCACAGTTGGCTCTCCCCTTGCACCTCTGTCTTTTTTCCTGCCAACTACCAAGTCTCTTCGACTCGTCACAATTTAGCCCTGTCTTTATGGCTGCCCGCCAGCTCTGGCGATTGCTGGCAACTGACTCCCACGACTTGTGATCAATGTCACACGATTTCATGTCGCGTTTGCAGACGTCTTTATAGCGGATTCATGGACGGCCAGATAATAGTAACCCCTATAATCTCAGACCAGCCCAGTGAAACCAGGGAAACTGAACTACTACAGGAGCAAGTACCAGGGATCTTCCACGATTGTGTAGTGTCTCCGTCCCAAGCCAGACAGGCCCGATTAGTTGAAAGGAAACCAGTGCACCAGCTGGATGAGCCAGAGGTCTGTTTAGCTGAAACATTCTTTAAGGACCAATGTGAAGGGGAGGAGGTTCTCAGCCAAGCCGACCTAATTCATCCCCAGCAAGCAGATTCTGAATAAAGCACACAGCACAGACGGCTTGTTCTGAGGCAGAGGCCACTCCGACCCCTGAGTGTTACTACTTCCGAGATGGGGTAGCAATATGAAAGTGGAGACCTCCCAGGAGGAGGAGTCGACAGTATTCCACCAGACTGTCGTGCTGCCAAAAAAAGCCAGTGATTTTAAGGATAGCCCATGCTATCCCGATGGATGGACATGAAGGTACTTGCAAAACTTTAATCCGAGTAAGTAAACACTTTTTCTTGCCTCACCTCCAGTCCGATGTGGCCGAATATCGCAAAACCTGCCATGCTTTAGTTTAGTTTAGATAGACAGCACTGAAACAGGCCCTTCGGCCCACCGAGTCTGTGCCGACCATCAACCACACATTTATACTAATCCTTCACTAATCCCATATTCCTACCACATCCCCACCTGTCCCTATATTTTCCCTACCACCTACCTACACTAGTGACAATTTATAATGGCCAATTTACCTACCAACCTGCAAGTCGTTTGGCTTGTGGGAGGAAACCGGAGCTCCCGGAGAAAACCCACGCAGACACAGGGAGAACTTGCAATCTCCACACAGGCAGTACCCAGAATTGAACCCGGGTCGCTGGAGCTGTGAGGCTGCGGTGCTAACCACTGCGCCACTGTGCAGGTTACAGGTAAATCCCAGTCCACAATTAAACTGTCCCTCACTCAAACCCGATTGAGCATTCGGTGAACCATTTGACCAAATGTTGATGGGCTGTGTGGAACCACTATCCAAAAGCAAGCCCAGTCAACTGGTGAATGATTGTAAAAGGGTGGAAGTAACGGAGGGAGCCAGGAGGAGTCAGTCGAGGAGGAGGAGACACCAGTTGAACCCCCAGCTACCAAACTGGCAAACACAGAAATCTTAAAAGACATAACCACCCAGCTGACATACCTAACACACAAGCAGCAGGAGGACATGTCCATCCAGCTAAAGGAATTCAAAGAGATCTGTAAAGATCAGCCAGGAGCTATCACCTTCTTGGTTCATGACTTGGATATGGGAGACATGCTACCAGTTAGTTAGGCGGGACCCCTGACTGCTAAGCCCTGACAAGATAGTTCACATTAGAATGGGAACCAAGGGAAATTTGTATTTACTCTTTACCTGCCAATTCTGTCACTGGACCTGTACCTGCCACAAGTTGGAAAGAAATGCTGAAACCAGGACGGTCTGCTAACAACCTGCCTTCCAGAAATCATTCCATTGTATTAGATACTAATATTCTGAAGCTTGGGGAATCCATACGGCGGTATACAAATTACCAGAGGTTTTTCTCAAACTTGGCACCCTAGCATCCCCACTAACAAAGGCACTGACACAAAAAGCCAAGGTGAAATGGACATGCCAGGAGGCATTTACAAAATTGAAAACCAAATCACTGAATGAGCTCATATTATCTACCCCAGACTTCAGCAAAGTTTAAGTGTGAATGAGAGAATGAATGAAAACATCTTTACTTCTTTATTTCTTTTTAATGAAAAACAAGGAAAGAAAAAACATGAAGTAGAATTCATTTTTTTCTGCGCGTGGTAAAGGTGTCATGAATAGATGGAAACCCCCTTGTAAATTGATTTTTGTGCATTTGAGTATTAATGTCAACCCCCATTTTGTATGTTAAGTTCAGTTTTAGCAGTTCCAATTGTTAAAATGGAGGAAAGATATCATCGGACAGCAACTTGTAAAGGGTTTAGTTTTTAGGGACAAGAATAGCCTATCCAATTGCCTGGATTTGAAACTCTAACAGTGTGCGGTAACAGCCTGTTTCAGTCTGCAGCTGCCTTTGGTCAGATTAGTCCAGGTACCTGAACCAATCTCTATCTAAGACAGTCTGCAAAAGCCAGAAAAATGAAAGAAGACACAGACTGCACACAGCGAAGAATATTAAAGGCACAGTTTACAAAAACAGCAAAAAACTTGCTCTCTGCGATCTTCATGTCCAACTAAAAGGTGGCTTGAGCCATAATAAGCTACCTCCATTTATATCTGAGCGTGTAAAGAAGAAGAAATTTGTAAGAAAAGAGATATTTCCAACAGCTTATCCTCAATTTGACATTCCCAGTTGGGGAAAAGAGTCTTTGGACTCTTTTTGATAATTTAATTGAACACGAGTTTTAACTGAAATTCATGCAGTTTGCAGTTCTATTAAAGAAATGCCCTTGCCTTTTTTATGCCTTTAACCTTTCCCTGAATGTTTTTAAGCATTCGTGGTGAAGTTAATCACTTTCCCACTTTAAGAGTGTGTCAATAAATCCTCCTTCTTTGATTTAACGCGAACAACCGTGTTGTTGTGGTCATTTATAGTCAGGTTTAAGGGAGCTAAATAAATTCAATCAGTAACCTGTTTATGGACAAGTGGTTGGAAAAACAAGGAAATTTGTTCAGAGAACAACATAAACAGATTCAAAAACAAAACCTATTTATAACAATGATCAGGAGTAGACTGATGGGGCGGTAATTGGCCTTGTTGGTTTTGTCCTGCTTTTCGTGTACAGGACATACCAGGGCAATTTTCCACATTGCCGGGTAGATGCCAGTGGTGTAGCTGTCGTGGAACAGGTTAACTAGGGGTGCACCTTGTTCTCGAGCACAGATCTTCAGTACTATTGCCGGAATGTTGTCAGAGCCCATCGCCTTTGCAGTATCCATTGCCTTCAGCCCTTTCTTGATATCACACAGAGTGAATCAGATTGCCTGAAGACTTTGATCCTGGGGATCTCAGGAGGAGGCTGCGATGGATCATCCACTTGGTACTTCTGGCTGAAGAAAAATGCAAATGATTCAGCCTTGTCTTTTGCACTGATATGCTAGGCTCTCCCATCATTGAGAATGGGGATATTTGTTGCTTTACATCTTGTTACTTGTTTAATTCTCCATGACTATTCACAACTGGATGTGACAAGTCTGTAGGGTTTGATCTGATCCATTGGAATGGGATCACTTAGCTCGGTGTATCACATGCTGCTTTCACTCTTTGGCATGCAAGTAGTCCTGTGTTGTCGTTTCACCAGGTTGACACCTCATTTTGAGGTATGCCTGGTGCTTCTTCTAACATGCCCTCCTGCACTCTTCATTGAACCAGGGTTGATCCGCCGGCTTCATGGTAATGGTAGAATGGGGGATATACTGGCCAATGAAGTTACAGATTGTGGTTGAGTACTATTCTGCTGCTTCTGATGATGTCCCACAGCGTCTCATGGACGACCAATTTTCAGTCGCTAGATCTGTTTGAAATCTATCCTATTCAGCATGGTGGTCGTGCCACACAACACAGTTGTGTTATCCGCAATTTGAAGACAGGACTTCATCTCCACAAGGACTGTGTGGTGGTCACTCCTACCAATACTGTCACAAACAGATGCATCTGTAACAAGCAGATTGGTGAGGATGAGGTCAAGTAGGTTTTTCCCTCTTCTTGATTCCCTCACCACTAACTGCCGACGCTGTTTAACAGCTCTGTTCTCCAGGACTCCACCATCACATTCAGTAGTGGTGCTCCCAGCCACTTTTGGTGATGGACATTTATGTCACCCACCAAGAGTGCATTCTGTGCCCTTGGTGCTTCTTTAAATTTCTGTTCCACATGGAGAAGCACTGATTCATCAGCCGAGGCCAGGAGTGGGGGCGTGGTAGGTGCTAGTCAGCAGGAGATTTCCTTGCCTATGTTTATCTGCATGACATGATGGGATCTGGAGTCAATGTTGAAGACTCCCAGGGCCACTCCCACCCGACAGTACACCACTGTGCCACCACCGCTGGTGGTCTTCCCTGCTGATGGGACAGGACACACCCAGGGATGGTGATGGCAGTGTCTGGACATTAACTGCAAAGTATAATTCCGAAAATACAACGATGTCAGGCTGTTGCTTGACTAGTCAGTGGGACAGCTCTCCGAATTTCGGCACAGGCTCCCAGATGTTAGTAGGAAGGAGTTTGCAGGTTCAGCAGGGCTGGCTTCCCCATTGCCATTTCCATTGCCGAGGTCGATGCCAGGTGGTACGTCCAGTTTCATTCCATTTCTGAGGCTGTATATTGGCCTGATACAGCTGAGTGGCTTTCTTGGCCACTTTAGAGGATATTTTAAGAGGCAATCACATCACTGATGACAGATGTAGGCCAGGCCAGCTAAGGACAGCAGATATCCTTCCGTAAAGGACATTAGTGAACCACATGTGTTTTAACTGCTATCGATTATAGTTTCATAGTCAACATTAGACCAGCTTCTTAATTAACGATTAATTTAATTCAGATATCTGCATCTGCCATGGATGGATTCAAACCCAGGGTCCCAGATCAGTAGCCTGGGTCTCTGGATTACTAATCCAGTAATATTATCAGTACACCATCGCCTGCCTATAAGCTACCACCTCCCCATTCGAGAAATGGCTCCCATTGATTGAAAAGTCGAGAACCAGAGGACACTGATTTAAGATGAATGCAAAAGAACCAAAGGTGACCTGAGGAGATAACCTTTTTATATGCAGCGGGTGGTTAGGATTGGGAATAAACTGTCTGAGAGTGTGGTGGAGGGAGATTCATTGGTGACTTTCAAAAGGGATTTAGATAATTATCTGAAATAGAAAAAAAGATGGGGAAGTGGGAGTAGCTGTGTTAATCTTGCAGAGAGCCAGCATGAACACGATCGGCCGAACAGCCTCTTTCTGTTCTCTAATCATTCCATAATTCCATGGTTTTATGATTCTATTGTTGAATTAACTCCCCAAGTGAAAACATCTTCCCTATGTCTACCTGATCAACTTTAAAACACATTATCTGCTCACCTCTCAAACTTGGATTTTTGTGGAAAAAAGAGTCCCAACCTGACCAAATTTTCATGTAAATTTTACCATCTTAGTTCTGATCTCATTCTTACAATGTATTCACACTTCCAACGGTGCTTTTGTAAAAATGTTGTACTGTGAAGATGAGAACAATGCAGGGTTTTCTGAGCGTAGTCAAACCAAGACCACGCTGATTCCATTAAAAACTCTGATCAAATTAACACCTCTACTAAACCTCAACTTCTGCTTCCCTGCAATCCGAGTCTATCTACAGAACAGAAGGAGCTCATGTCTTGTATAACTCTGGTAAATCTCTCAGATTTTCACATCCATCCTAAAGTGAGGTGCTCAAAGTTGTTTTAGCCGAGGCCTAAGTTTTATCGAACTTAAACATCTCCCCCTTTTCATAGTTACAACCAGGAATACACTCTCAAAGGACTGGGATAGCCCATTCACTAGCAACTTTCAATAGGGAATTGGATATATATTTTAAAATTAAACATTTACAGGACAAAGAGGGCTCAACAGGTAAGTGGGATTAAATACATTAATATTTTGAAGTCCCAGCAGAGGCACCCTGGGCTGATAAAACACATTTTCTGCTTTGAGATTCAATGATCCTAATGTTACCGGGGCTTTAAACCAAGGTCTAATACAGGAAAAGTAGTCACTGTACCACTGAGTTACACACGATTAGAGTTCATAGCAATACACATGGATTTCTTCCTGTCTCAGCAACAGACAGTTACTCCGTCATTAGAGTGTGCACAAAATATTCAGTGTTGGCTGCACTTCACAGGACTCTTTGATGGCCCAAAATAAGTTGAGGAAAAAGCAGTTACACTGGCTGAGAGTGCAGCAGGGACATCATAGATAGTAAAAGGCAGCAACTGTTCATCTGTATTGCAAAACAAGCTCCGTCCCCTATTTATATTTCAAGGGAAGAAAACCAATCAACAAGCAGATCCATCCCGGAATATCCACGTGATTATAGCATGTGAAATCTCTCTGCACCATGGTAACACTGCGGATAATATGTGGATTCAGGGAAATCTAATCTGGGCTGCTCGGAGATTAGGAAACACAGCATCCAAGGCAGGTCTTCAAAAGCCTCGCTTGCTTAACTTTTTAGGCTGTTATCACTCGGAAGCCTTTCTCTAATCAAACTCCCAACATCTCTGCCAAAATTCTGGGCAATGACCTAATAATGAACATTTCACTCGCAGGCTATCCTACACTTAACCTGATCTGTCTTAGAACTCTGCTTGTATAGAATGTGAATGAATCCAATTTAGCCCTTACCACTCACACTAGGGCTACTGTAAATGAGACTGTTCATCCACATCAAAACCTGAGATCATAAAATCATTTGCAAATCACGTTTTGAAGAAATTTAAACGGGAATAAAATGATGTGGTTTTCCATTTCGCCTAATGACTATATTGCATTACTAAAAACAATTCATTATATCAGTTTGTTCAGTGGACTGTAACTAATATCCCAGCTCACATTCCCTGGATGACTGTCCCCATGGAGGTTGCTCTTTGGTATTAATCAGGCCTCCTCGGAAGAATCCTCTGCATTGGTGTTTCGCACAAGAAATGGAATATCCTGCAATTTACTAGTTAGAGCTTATTTACTACTCTATTCATGCAGTCGTCAGTATTCCTGGTAAGACAGTGAAATGGTACATTGAATGTTGAATGGTGGTTTTTGTGTCTGATGACAATAGTTAAGTGCCATGTAATTGTCTTGATTTCATAATCTGATTTCTTAGTTTAGAGATACAGCACTGAAACAGGCCCTTCGGTACCCCAAGTCTGTGCCGACCATCAACCACCCATTTTTTATACTAATCCTGCACTAATCCCATATTCCTACCACATCCCCACCTGTCCCTATACTTCCCTGCGACCTACCTATACTAGGGGCAATTCATAATGGCCAATTAACCTATCAACCTGCAAGTCTTTGGCATGTGGGAGGAAACCGGAGCACCCGGAGGAAACCCACGCAGACAGAGGGAGAACTTGCAAACTCCACACAGGCAGTACCCAGAATTGAACCAGGGTCGCTGGAGCTGTGAGGCTGCGGTGCTAACCACTGTGCTTAATTAATGTTATATCACTTCTTGATTTTTCACCACAGATAACGCTAACCATCAATTCTCTTTAATGTTTACAATAGAAACTCCTCACAGAGTTGACATGGACATCAGATCAGAAATAAATTAACAATATTAAATGTGCTGATGTTAAGTGGGTTACACATGTAACATGAGGGTCTAGGAGTGACTTCATTGTAATAGTATTTCATGTTGACATATGTTGTTACTGGAGACGTTCCTTTTCTTTCCTTGTATTGGAATTCAGCTTCGATTTCATTTTTGAATGTAAGTGGAAGGGAGAATCTGGTGATTTCTGTTACTGGTGCATGATCCACCGAACCAGACTTTTCCATTCTTCACTTTGCTCGGTCAATGCTCAAAAAGAGGAAAAGAGTTCACGCTCCATGTTGTAGACCATAACCTAACAAGGCGAGAATTCGCTCTCCATATTGTACAGACCATAACACACAGGGTGAGATTGCACTCTCCATGTTGTAACCAAACAGGACGAAAGTGTGCTCTCCATGTTTCACAGGCTGTAGCCAAACAGGACGAGAGTACACTCTTCATCTTGTACAGACCAGAAACTAACAGGGTGAGAGTGCACTCTCCATGTTGTAAAGACCATAACCCAACAGGGTGAGTGCACTCTCCAAGTTGTACAGACTCTTACCCAACAGGGTGAGAGTGCACTGTGTATGTTGTATGGACCATAACCCAACAGGGGAGAGTGCACTCTCCATGTTGTACGCAACATAACCTAATACAGCGAGAGTTCACTCACTATGATGTACAGACTGTGACTGAACAGGGTGACAGTGCATTCTCAATAATAAAACCAAAATACTGTGGATGCTGGGAATCTGAAATAAAAAATGAAAGTGCTGGAAATACTCAGTAGGTCTGGCAGCACCTGTGGAGAGAGAAACAGTTCACGTTTCTTGTTTGTAACCTTACATCAGAACTGGCAAAAGGTTCTAAATGTAATACACCTTGAGCAAATGAAAAGCGGGGAGCGGGAAGAAGGACAAAAGGGAAAGTTTGTGAAAGGGCAGGAGAGATAAAATGACAAAGATGCCACGCAGCAAAGGCAAAGGGAGAACTTACAGCAGTATGAAAAGACAAAACATTAGACCAGAGAGAGTGAGTTGGACAAGGTGTAGGCAGTTGAAAATCTGGCTGTGACCCGCCTAGAGACTAGAGAAAAAGACATCTCCCTGTAAAGGAAACCTTGCATCTCTTGAAAAGAAATCCTGCATTTGAAAGGTAGCAGGTTTCTATTGGCTCTGAAGAATTCCTGCATCCAGTGGTGGTTGCTGTTATTCCTGTGGTTTGGGAGATCCTGAAATCTCAAGAAAGCATCTACTGTCAGACTGCTGCTTCAAAACCCAAGCAGACCTGTTGCTATATCCTTTGCTGAAAGACCTGTGTAACGCCTGCTGCAGACAAATTGCCTTGAACGCCTACCCATCAGAAACTGTTCAACAGCTTCGCCTGGAGAGACGTCAAGTGGCATCCGACTCTTCGACTCTGGGACATCTCACCTACCAAAAGCATCCTGCCAGCACGTGATAAACTCAGTCACTTTAGTTTTCCTTTTTACTCCTAAGAAACAGCTGTAAACCAAAAAGGACTTTCTTTTCAGCAGTTATCGGGTTCTTGAATGTCTGTGTGTGTGCATGAGAGCTGAGAAGAATAAATAGTTTTAAAAATATTTTCAAATATAGAGTTATCTTATTATTAAATAGATAATTTTCTTGTTGTTTAAAGGAATCTGGTTTGGCGTGCTTTATTCTGGGGGACAATTATAGTGTCTAATTTGACTCTTCTTTGGCAGACGGAAACACTTTCTTGATATGCTGAGACCTGTGGAGGAGTGGGGCTGAATGTGGGGTGGTGTTTGTACCAGCAGACAGACCCTGTTTAATCTAACAGTTACTTTGAAGTCTGGGCTAAGAAAGCACTCACTGTTAGAATCAGCAGAATTTGAACAGCAGAAGAGAGGAATTAGTGGGGAGAAAGTGTAATGGATGGTAGCAATGGCCACGGATAGAAGTGGACAGTGAGGAGCTCCCTAGGGAGTGAACAGCCCGGGAGCCATCTTGGTATGTTTATTGTGAGCTCTGGTAAAGATCTGGATAAGACCTGGATGTGTTTTTTTCTCTCAAACCTGGCTTCAAACCCCAATCCTGCATTCACTGGATATCAAGATCATGCTTTTGTGCTGCACTACATTGGACAAATGTCAGACTCTGCTCTCGCATATAATCTGCTGCCTTTTTCTGTTTTTCCAATCTATGAGCTGTGGAAAAGATCTGGAAAATATATATCTAGATCCCCTTTGAAACTTAGCTTCAAATTTCTGAACTTACCTCAACATCAAGAAGCAGCTTTTTCTCTGCACGACACTGGTTATAACACAAGACACAACTTTGTCACTGAATTGCTGCTCTGTTGTGCTATTTAAAATAACTGTTCAGTTTATTGCCCTTCCCCCACCACTGCTGCGTTTGAGAAACTTCATTCTCCTGATGAGCCTGTGACTGGCCACTGGTTTACTGTTTTTCTGCTTTAGCATTTTCCTGCCAGCTCCATGAGGGGTCCGGGGGAGCCCTTGTTACAGGAGCCGATGGAGAAGGCTTTCAGCTGACCCTTTAAGAACACCCTGATACAGATCCACACGGCCTGCATCCAGACTCGCCAGATGAACATGCTGGCCACGTGTGTGTATTAGACCCGTCCATGTAGCAGAGCCTGGTCTCCAATCATCTCAGCCATCCCTGCCATTGGAGAAAGACCTTGCTTCACTCAAACCGTGTTGTGGCCGGTATGCAACGACCACTTCACATTAAAAGAACCTGCACACAGGCATCTTCCACCTTTTCAAAATTAACTTTGTGACTTGGAGCATCAGGATTGGACGATTCAGTTACCTAAGGGCCAATAACACTGGAGTAGAAGGAAGTCATCCTCGTTCCCGAGGGACTGCCTAAGAAGAAGGTAAGAAGAAGAAAAACTGGGATTGAATTAACAGTAACTCCCTCTTTGATTGTAACATATTAATTGGAGGCTCATCCGGGATGAAAATCCAAGGTGAATAACATAAGAATGTGAGGAAGAAATTACCGAAAGTAAAATTATAGGAAGCTGCTTTCTTGTGTAATAGGGGAAAGCCTTCTTCTTCTTTGGCCTCCTTATCTCGAGCGACAATGGATAAGCGCTTGGAGGTGGTCAGCGGTTTGTGGAGCAGCGCCTGGAGTGGCTATAAAGACCAATTCTACAGTGACAGGCTCTTCCACAGGTGCTGCAGATAAAATTGGTTGTCGGGCTGTTACACAGTTGGCTCTCCTTGCGCTTCTGTCTTTTTTTCCTGCCAACTGCTAAGTCTCTTTGACTCCCCATTCTTTAGCCCCACATTTATGGCTGTCTGCCCGCTCTGGTGATCACTGGCAACTGACTCCCATGACTTGTGGTCAATGTCACAGGACTTGCAGATGTCTTTAAAGCGGAGACATGGATGTCCGGTGGGTCTGATACCAGTGATGAGCTTGCTGTACAATGTGTTCTTGGGGATCCTGCCATCTTCCATGTGGCTCACATGGTCAAGCCATCTCAAGCGCCGCTGGCTCAGCAGTGTGTATATGCTGGGGATGTTGGCCGCCTCGAGGACTTCTGTGTTGGAGATACGGTCCTGCCACCTGATGCCAAGGGTTCTCCGGAGGCAGCGAAGATGCTTGCCACAGAGCTTACCTCTCCACTCCTAACAATCTAAAGCCAATGATCGCTGTCTCTTCTTGATAGATACATCTGAGTACAATAAACTAATCAATACCCAAGACCTGCTCACCCTATCACCTTCAACTACTCGGTACTTAACATCCATTGATAGAAATTATTAGACACTAACAGATAAATAAAAGCAAAATACTTCAGATGCTGGAAGTCTGTAATAAAAGCAAGAAATGCGGGAAACACTCAGCAGGTCTGGCAGCATCTGAGGAGAGAGAAACAGAGTTAACATTTCAGGTAGTAATAGATTCCTCTTTTCTTTATTTAAAAACAAATATAGAAAACTAAAAAGAGACAAAATGTTGATACATTTTTCTTTATTCTTTATCTTATGCTATTATACCATCAAACTTCAACAGCACCAGTCATTAACATATTATATATTCCCCCTTTTATGAAGAAATAAAAAACTTGTTTGAAGAATTACAAAGCGATCTTAACAGTAAAAATCTCCATGTTTTCCTAATTCATCATAACACAGTGCAGCCCTCTTCGAGGACATCCAAAAATGTATTTGAACAAGAACCTCTCCTTGCAAAACAATCCGACAACTGATGACTTGTGTCAACCCATTTTATTTTGGAAATGTATTTTCTATCTGACCTTTCTTTTATACTCGTGAGATCAATCCACAAACCTCTTCACCGTGATGCTTTTTGTTGAATGGAGATTGTCCCACAAAGAATGGTTATCCATATCGCATTCTCTCGGATTTCTTTCTCCAATTTTAGTACTTTAGATGGGTCTGTTTTTGTCCAGTGTGTGCAGGAGGGTTTTCTGACACAGTATGTGGACAGGCCAACCAGGGGCGATGCCACATTGGATTTGGTACTGGGTAATGAACCCGGCCAGGTGTTCGATTTAGATGCAGGTGAGCACTTTGACGATAGTGATCACAATTCGGTTAGGTTTACCTTAGCGATGGGTAGGGACAGGTATATACCGCAGGGCAAGAATTATAGCTGGGGGAAAGGAAATTATGACGCGATTAGGCAAAATTTAGGATGTGTAGGATGGGGAAGGAAACTGCAGGGGATGGGCACAAACGAAATGTGGAGCTTATTCAAGGAGCAGCTAATGCGTGTCCTTGATAAGTATGTACCTGTCAGGCAGGGAGGAAGTTGTCGAGCGAGGGAGCCGTGGTTTACTCAAGAAGTTGAAGCGCTTGTCAAGAGGAAGAGGGCGGCTCATGTTAGGATGAGACGTGAAGGCTCAGTTAGGGCGCTTGAGAGTTACAAGCTAGCCAGGAAGGATCTAAAGGGAGGGCTAAGAAGAGCAAGGAGAGGACACGAGAAGTCATTGGCGCATAGGATCAAAGAAAACCTTAAGGCTTTCCATAGGTATATCAGGAATAAAAGAATGATAAGAGTTAGAACAGGGCCAATCAAGGATAGTAGTGGGAAGTTGTGTGCGGAATCAGAGGAGATAGGGGAAGTGTTAAATGAATATTTTTCGTCAGTATTTACAGTAGAGAAAGAAAATGTTGCCGAGGAGATTACTGAGATACAGCCTACTGGGCTAGATGGGATTGAGATTCACAAGGAGGAGGTGTTAGCAATTTTGGAAAGAGTGAAAATAGATAAGTCCCCTGGGCCAGATGGGATTTATCCTAGGATTCTCTGGGAAGCCAGGGAGGAGATGGCAGAGCCGTTGTTGTTGATCTTTATGTCGTCATTGTCGACAGGAGTAGTGCCGGAGGACTGTAGGATAGCAAATGTTGTCCCCTTGTTCAAGAAGGGGAGTAGAGACAGCCCTGGTAATTATAGACCTGTGAGCCTTACTTCGGTTGTGGGTAAAATGTTGGAAAAGGTTATAAGAGATAGGATTTATAATCATCATGGAAAGAATAAGTTCATTTGCGATAGTCAGCACGGTTTTGTGAAAGGTAGGTCGTGCCTCACAAACCGTATTGAGTTTTTCGAGAAGTTGACCAAGCAGGTGGATGAGGGTAAAGCCGTGGATGTGGTGTATATGGATTTCAGTAAGGCGTTTGATAAGGTTCCCCACGGTAGGCTATTGCAGAAAATACGGAAGTATGGGGTTGAAGGTGATTTAGAGCTTTGGATCAGAAATTGGCTAGCTGAAAGAAGACAGAGGGTGGTGGTTGATGGTAAATGTTCATCCTGGAGTTTAGTTACCAGTGGTGTACCGCAAGGTTCTGTTTTGGGGCCACTGCTGTTTGTCATTTTTATAAATGACCTGGATGAGGGTGCAGAAGGGTGGGTTAGCAAATTTGCAGATGACACGAAGGTCGGTGGAGTTGTGGATAGTGTCGAAGGGTGTTGTAAGGTACAGAGGGACATAGATAGGCTGCAGAGCTGGGCTGAGAGATGGCAAATGGAGTTTAATGCGGAGAAGTGCGAGGTGATTCACTTTGGAAGGAGTAACAGGAATGCAGAGTACTGGGCTAATGGGAAGATTCTTGGTAGTGTAGATGAGCAGAGAGATCTTGGTGTCCAGGTACATAAATCCCTGAAAGTTGCTACCCAGGTTAATAGGGCTGTTAAGAAGGCATATGGTGTGTTAGCTTTTATTAGTAGGGGGATCGACTTTCGGATCCACGAGGTCATGAATCAGCTGTACAAAACTCTGGTGAGGCCGCACCTTGAGTATTGCGTGCAGTTCTGGTCACCGCATTATAGGAAGGATGTGGAAGCTTTGGAAAGGGTGCAGAGGAGATTTACTAGGATGTTGCCTGGTATGGAAGGAAGGTCTTACGAGGAAAGGCTGAGGAACTTGGGATTCTTTTCGTTAGAGAGAAGGAGGAGGAGAGGTGACTTAATAGAGACATACAAGATAATCAGAGGGTTAGATATGGTGGATAGTGAGAGTCTTTTTCCTCGGATGATGATGGCAAACACGAGGGGACATAGCTTTAAGTTGAGGGGTGAAAGATATAGGACAGATGTCAGAGGTAGTTTCTTTACGCAGAGAGTAGTAGGGGCGTGGAACGCCCTGCCTGCAACAGTAGTAGACTCGCCAACTTTAAGGGCATTTAAGTGGTCATTGGATAGACATATGGATGTAAATGGAATAGTGTAGGTCAGATGGTCGGCGCAACATCGAGGGCCGAAGGGCCTGTACTGCGCTGTAATGTTCTAATTCTAATTCTAATTCGAATTCTAATTCTAATTGCCTGCTCTCTGAGTTCCTTTAAAATACTTGCTAAATACATACCCATATTGCTCGCTTCTAGCAGTGCAAGTGTCTCAGCAGCTAAGTTGTTTTTAACTATCCTCTTTGTTATCTTCGATTCCCAGGCTAATGGACAACATTTACCATTAGTTACTAGTGGTGTACCGCAAGGTTCTGTTTTGGGGCCACTGCTGTTTGTCATTTTTATAAACGACCTGGATGAGGGTGTAGAAGGGTGGGTTAGTAAATTTGCGGATGACACGAAGGTCGGTGGAGTTGTGGATAGTGTCGAAGGGTGTTGTAGGGTACAGAGGGACATAGATAGGCTGCAGAGCTGGGCTGAGAGATGGCAAATGGAGTTTAATGCGGAGAAGTGTGAGGTGATTCACTTTGGAAGGAGTAACAGCAATGCAGAGTACTGGGCTAATGGGAAGATTCTTGGTAGTGTAGATGAGCAGAGAGATCTTGGTATCCAGGTACATAAATCCCTGAAAGTTGCTACCCAGGTTAATAGGGCTGTTAAGAAGGCATATGGTGTGTTAGCCTTTATTAGTAGGGGGATCGAGTTTCAGAGCCACGGGGTCATGATGCAGCTGTACAAAACTCTGGTGAGGCCGCACCTGGAGTATTGCGTGCAGTTCTGGTCACCGCATTATAGGAAGGATGTCGAAGCTTTGGAAAGGGTGCAGAGGAGATTTACTAGGATGTTGCCTGGTATGGAAGGAAGGTCTTACGAGGAAAGGCTGAGGGACTTGGGGTTGTTTTCGTTAGAGAGAAGGAGGAGGAGAGGTGACTTAATAGAGACATACAAGATAATCAGAGGGTTAGATAGGGTGGATAGTGAGAGTCTTTTTCCTCGGATGAGGATGGCAAACACGAGGGGACATAGCTTTAAGTTGAGGGGTGAAAGATATAGGACAGATGTCAGAGGTAGTTTCTTTACGCAGAGAGTAGTAGGGGCGTGGAACGCCCTGCCTGCAACAGTAGTAGACTCGCCAACTTTAAGGGCATTTAAGTGGTCATTGGATAGACATATGGATGTAAATGGAATAGTGTAGGTCAGATGATCGGCGCAACATCGAGGGCCGAAGGGCCTGTACTGCGCTGTAATATTCTAATTCTAATTCTAATTTCTTCCCACCAAATATATAATGAACCCTGCTGTCCTCGAATAACCATTGGAAAGAATAGCATGTGAGACGTCATGAAAAATGATCATTTTCATTTCTTCTGGCTCACCTAATACTGGAAACTTGAGAGTACATTTGTCTAAACTCAATTTCATCAATATCTTACTTGCTTTCAGCACTTCCCCAACAGCAGCAGGTTTCAGCATCGCGCTCAATTCTAATATATCATCGCAAATATCCGGCCTAGTTTGTGTGCACAACCAGTTTAATTATCAGATTAAGCTCCTTAACTGGTCTACTTCTTCCTTGATTGTGGAGTCTCTCTTTTGTGAGGATCTGGCCCGATTTATCGGGATCCTATTAACATTCTATAGGTGAGACTGTCGATATAGGCTTTCTCCCAACTTGGTCTGACGAATGGTCAACACTATACATTGAAAAGCTCCAGAAGCACAACTTCCAATTTTAAATTTATTTATAACTTTATCTACCACAAATTTCTCAAATGCCGTAGATCCTCCCCACAGAAAATCTTCGTGCATGAAGTAAACGCCTGCTGGTTTTTCTTCTCAGTGCCAATAAAAGACTGCTGCAACTCTTTCAACTGGATACAACCAGCTTTTAATAGGAAGGCACTAACTGAAAAATGCCACACCCTGGATGCATCATTTAACCCATAAATACACTTGTTTAGCTTCCATAATTTCCCCTCTATATCTCCAGCTTCTTTTGGTGGCTTTAAAAATACTTCTCTTTGAAATTTCTCCCATTGCAAAAATTCTGCTTTGATGACAATAGACTTAAACTCCCATGAATGAGTCTTGGAAAATCATCAAACTAACTTTTCCTGCTGTTGGGGAACCTACTCTCGCTTCTTGGTCACCTCGTCATTCCTCAAATTCCCGATCTACAAGTCTGGCCTTAACTTTGTACGAACCATTCGGAAGTACTTTCTCTGCACAGATCCACCTATGGGACAACGCTGGTTGACATCTATCTGGCACCTCGGTGTATACGCCGACTTGCTCCAAGTGTTAAGCTCTTTCTGTTTTGCATCCTTTACGAACTTATCATCTAATGTGTTAGTTGGCACTCGAGCTTCTCTATCGCAAGTGGTGCTCCTCGCCTGCTCTTTGGTCCTTGCTGTTGTGGAACTCCGTCTCCTGCTAGATTTCCTATTGTTTCTGGACTGCTACTACTTGACCTGTCCCTCCTACTTCCTTTCACAAGTTTGTGACCTTTTTCTTGGACTATGATCATCGTCAGGCCCACGTCTGAACTTACACGACGTTTTCTGGCCTTCCACATTTTCACTTCCTTCTGCCAATCCAGAGGTCTGACATCCTGATCCTACTCTTGCACATTCAGCCAATGTATGTATTTCCCTGTTCTTCCTATAATGGTGGATTCCCTCCATTCATTGGCCCCCTCTGGCACATCTTTCACTGCAGTCCAAACTTTTGAGGATACTGTGGAATCAAAACTGAAAGTGCTGGAAATACACAGCAGGTCTGGCAGTATCTGAAACCAGACCTGAAACGTTCACTCTGTTTGTCTCTCCACAGATGTTGTCAGAATGTTGTGTACATTGAGTACTTTCTGTATTGATTTCAGATTTCCAGGGCTGAATTATGCCAGTTGACCGCTGATTTTAGTGGCGAGTTTTAAAAATGGTGGTCCGCCAGAGCAGACCGCCCAATATTGAGTGCGGTGCCTCGCTGCTCACACTCCTCCAGGCTGTGCAGGCAAGGTGGGAGGTCCTTTTCCCCAGTAATGGTAAGAAGAGGCCCTCCTGCCTGACCAAGGCATCTTGGCTGGAGGTGGCAGAGGAGGTAAGAAGCCGTGGTGCCATTCGGAGTGACTGGGTGCTGTGCCACAAGTGAATGAATGATCTGCTTCGCACTGCAAAAGTAAATGGCACTTTGATCATGGCTCCACTGAACCTGGGCAACCCCACACAGAGTGGTACATGTGTGCCACTGTCATGACAAAGATAGTGAGGTTGGTCAGGGAGGAATTACATGACATGAATCAGTGAAAGTAGGAAAGAACTCACCCTTGTCTGTTACTCAGAGCATGGCAGAGGAAGCAATGTTCCATGGCACTCACACACCTTCCATCAGTGCAGCTGCAGTCACCTCGGTGGGAATGCAATTGGCCTTTGAATTGGGTCACAATCTGGTGAGAGCACCTCATAGGCACCCGAGCAGCTGAGTGAGTCTGAGAAAGCCGAGGTCTCTGACTGTCAGAGGGCTGTGGGTGACCATGCCCATTCTGAGTCCCAGGCTATTGATGATTCTCTGTTGTGGACAGCAGAGGACAGGCTGGAGCTACAGCAGCAATCGTGGCTACATCTGGTGGAGATGCCACAGGCCGTGCGCAACCTGGAACGGATGATGGGGGAGTCAATCCAGGCCAAGACAGCTGCCACATCCCAGGTATTTGAGCACATGGCATCATCCATGGAGATGATTGCGGCGGCCCTGGTGAACCAGATTCAAATAATCCAAGCTGACCTGCAATCCTTCACCGAGGCCATCAGTGGCAAGGTGAAAGATGGACCACGGGATTGGAGACTGTCCCTGCCCCTCGTCCTTCCCGGGAGAGCAGACGGGCTCAAACTGGCAGAAATGGAGAAGGCAAGGCAAGACTGCACACCATATCTGTACCCCCCACCCCCTGCCACACCGGCAAGGTGATTCCATTGTAGCCAACGACCCATCAAGCAGAATTGTGCCCCTGGTAATAACTTCCCCCTCCCACATCCCTTCACACCTGCAGAATTGTGCCCCTAATAATACCATACCCCTCCCACCTCCCTTCATGTCAGCAGAATTGTGCCCACTGGTAATACCATCCCCCTCCCACCTCCCTTCATGCCAGCAGAATTGTGCCCCTGATAATACCATCCCCCTCCCACCTCCCTTTATGCTTGCAGAATTGTGCCCCTGATAATACCATCCCCATCCCACCTCCCTTCATGCCTGCAGAATTGTGCCCCCTGGTAATACCATCCCCCTCCCACCTCCCTTCATGCCAGCAGAATTGTACCCCTGATAATACCTTCCCCCTCCCACCTCCCTTCATGCCAGCAGAATTGTGCCCCTGGTAATACCATCCCTCTGGCACCTCACTGAAGGCAGCAGCACAGCTAGATAAGGTGGTTAGGGAGGCATATGGGATACTTTCCTTTATTAGCTGAGGCGTAGAATATAAGAGCAGGAGGATCGAGCTGTATAAAACGCTAGTTAGGCCACAGCTGGAGTACTATGTACAGTTCTGGGCACCACACTATAGGAAGGATGTGATTGCACTGGAGAGGGTGCAGAGGAGATTCACCAGGATGTTGCCTGGGCTGGAGCATTTCAGCTATGAAGAGAGACTGAAAAGGCTCGGGTTGTTTTCCTTAAAACAGAGAAGACTGAGGGGGGACATGATTGAAGTATACAAAATTATGAGAGGCATTGATAGGTTAGATAGGAAGATACTTTTTCCCTTAGTGGAGGTGTCAATAACCAGGGGGCAGAGATTTAAGGTAAGGGCAGGAGGTTTAGATGGGTTCTGAGGCAATATTTTGCCACCCACAGGGTGGTTGGAATCTGTAATACACTGCCTGAAGAGGTGGTAGAGGCAGGAACCCTCACAACATTTAAGAAGTATTTAGATGAGCACTTGAAACGCCATAGCATACAAAGCTATGGGCCAAGTCCTGGAAAACGGGACGAGAATATATAGGTGCTTGATTTGCTGGCACAGACACGATGGACCGAAGGGCTAGTTTCTGTGCTGTATGTCTTTATGACCCTATGACTCTAAGTGTTCCTATTTGAGTGGAGATAAGCTCAAGGCTGCAGGAGGTGGCGTTTCGGGATGAGACAGATTTGCATAGAGATTGATGGGAGTTGGAGAACGATTGGTGAAAGCAATTGGTTCAGGAGAGAAAGGGTTGTCTTGTTTGACAATCGAAGGCTGAATTCAACAGGAGCAGGTGAACAGTTGCTCTCAATATTAGATGCAATGAAGTTGCTGAGCACCTGTCATGTTATTGGAAGTGAATGAGGAGGAGTTAATGGAGAAGGGTTAATAAAGGCTGTTGGCAGTGATGAAGAGACACAGGGGATATCTATACATTCCAGGATAACCCTGGAGAAATGACGACAATGAGGTCAGTAACAGCCACCTCATGTGATCCAGAATGAACCAGTTTTGGAGCAGAAACGCTCAACAATCCATCCTATGGAAATTAGGCAGTAGATATGAGGCCGGAACAGGACATTCTATGAGTGAATTAGACAGTGAAGGTACTGAAAGATGACGAGATCTTTCTCCAACATTTGAATGCATTTTGGCCTATTTTGAGGAACTTTATTTCTGCATTTGTACCTTTTCTAATCATGTATGTTTGTTCTTGAACAGAAGATAGTTATTATGAATTGATCTCATGGTGAATTGGAATGATTGTCAGAACATCTTTGCCTGAGCTTGTTCTAAGGGTGCAAAATAGACAATTTAGTGTTATTTCTCCTTTATAGGGAATTACTTTGATGTCCTTTGATGGTGTACGGTTGTTGTAAATCCACAAATCCAGCAGTTAAATTGACATTGGAATATTTCATGTTATATCATTTCATTTATCTGCATTAATATTCATCTTTAATATTCTGGTAATTAAGCATCACTATCTAACATCTTGTTAAAGATAAAAGCAAAATACTGCGGATGCTGGAAATCTGAAACAAAAACAAGAAATGCTGGATTCACTCAGCAGGTCTGGCAGCATCTGTAGAAAGAGAAGCAGAGTTAACGTTTCGGGTCAGTGACCCTTCTTCGGAAGGGTCTTGTTAAAGATAATCTGTCTTCTCATTGTCCTTCACCTGCACACTAGGATTTGCGGAAGATAAAAGCAAATTAATTCTAAACCTATAAATCCTGCACCAGATCGATGTTCATTATTTGTTATTGACACAGTTTCCCATTCAGTGTAAACAAATATTTCACCCCATTCTTCAGCTGCTCTCTGAATTTCCTCTGTGTCAGTCCATAGATACAAGTGTTTGTGCAGGAACTGAGAAGCAGCAAAATAAAGCCAACTTGTTGGGTAATATAGAGTGAGTTACTGTAATATTTGTCTGTATAATAAAAGTTTATCACTGGACAGTTTAGCGAATAGACAACGCTCATCATCCACAATAATATAAAATTGGCCGAAATAGCAAAGAGCAAAATCATTGATTTCCTCCGATTCTTCACCTCTGGATCATTCTGATTCTCACTGTTGCTCCGGAGTCCCTTTCGGGTTTTGTTTGCCACCATAATGTGTCTGACAGTCAAAGCATTGAACAACACAATTAAAAGAATATTTAACAGTGGGTTTATGATGTTGTCGATATACGCATTTGGCCTCCACAAGGTGGAGGCTAGATAATCAGCTGTCGGAACACAATACCAAGACACATTGTCAATTATAAATACAGGTTCACCTGTATAGTAATAGGGAATACTCCACAGACAGCTCACCACAAACACGGTGGCGATAACCACTGTCGCTGTTTTCTCAGTGTTATATTTTGATTGCAGCTTCTGACAGCAAATTGTTACAAAGCGATCAAAAGTGAAGGCAACAGTAAACCACACAGAACAGTCTAAAGCTACAGTGTACGAGACAAGGTTTACCAGACACACAGGAGTTAAAAACAGGAAACTAACTGGAAAGTACATGATATTAATCCGGTGTAATATCACATGGATGATAATCACCATTAGATCCGCCACTGCCATGGCCACCAGATACATTTGGAGAGACCGCACTTTCCTCGAGACAAAATCACAATCGCCACCAAGTTAACTGGAGGAAACAGAAAACATGAAATTTACCTCAACACTGTTCCCAAACATTATTTGAAGAATCATTTAAGATCGAAGAAGACAACATGGAGAAATGAGATTTTTTGATCCGAATTAAGTGCAATTGTTCATTTAAATAACTGTTTATTTGTAACAGGGAAATCTGTGGCAAAAGAGGGCATGAGAAATCTAAATTGTCAAACAAGTTCTTAATTTCAAATTACGAAAAATATGCTGAGGTTAAAAAAAGTGCTTTTTTTTCTGACGAATTCTGGTACCAAAACACCAGAGTCTCCAAAAACAAGTAACTGTACATCATGTCGGCCCTGTTGGTTTCCCATGATGCTTATCTTCAACAACAACGCTTCTGATATGACTTCCTCCCCCGTCCCACCCCCCCCCACACTGTGGTTCACATGGCACTTGACTGTGTCTGACTCACTTACAGTACTCCTTCCCTAACCCTTCTCCTCCCTCCCAGAATGACAACAGGGTTATCCTTGTCCTCACTTTCCACTGTACCAGCTTTCACATCAAAAGGATCTTCCTTCACCATTTCCGCACCTCCAGTGTGATGCCACTACCAAACACAGCTTCCCTGTGAAAGATCTGCACTAACTACACATCAAAACATGAAAAAAGTTAGAATACAATAATTCCTAGTTTCCCCATGTTTCACGTGTAACCCCCATGAAAAATATCAGCACATTTAAAATTGCGAATTTAGTTTTGATCTGAAGTCCGTGCAGATTCTCAGGAAGAATTTCTATTGTATACATAAAAGGGAATTGTAGTTTCAATGTTTTCTGTGGTAAAAATTCAAAAATTGTTCCAATTCTAATTGAGAAATCACATCAGGGAAACAAGAAAATCATTTGGCATTTAAATCACACTAATAACACGAAAATTATAACATTGATGTTCAACATTCACTGTATTACTTCACTGTCTTACCAGGAATACAGATGTCTGCAAGAATCGGGTAGGAAATGAGCTCGAACCGAGAAATCACAGGGTATTCCACTTCTTGTGCGAAACACCAATGTAGAGACTTCTTCAGAGGGACACTTATTAATAGCACAGAGCAACCTCCATGGGGACAGTCGTCCCAGGAATGTCTGCAGGGATATTAGTTACATTCTACTGAGCAACATTACTAATGAAACATTTTTGGTTGTGTGTGATGCAATATAGTCTTCAGAGGATATGGAAAAAAAGATAATTTTAGAAATTCCTTTTAACTTCCTTCAAAGCACGATTTGCAAATTATTTTGTTAAGATCACAGGTATTGATGAGGTAGAACAATCTCAGGAACAATAACACTGGTGTTGATGAGGATGAACACTCTCAGGAACGATAGTCCTGGTGTTGATGTGGATGAACAATCTCAGGAACAATAGCCCTGGTGTTGATGTGGATGAACAATCTCAGGAACAATAACTATGGTGTTGATGTGGAAGAACAATCTCAGGAACAATAACTATGGTGTTGATGTGGATGAACAATCTCAGGAACAATAGCCCTGGTGTTGATGTGGATGAACAGTCACAGGAACAATAGCCTTGGTGTTGATGTGGATGAACAATCTCAGGAACAATAACAATGGTGTTGATGTGGATGAACAATCTCAGGAACAATAGCCCTGCTGTTGATGTAAATGAACAGTCTCAGCAACAATAGTCCTGGTGTTGATGTGGATGAACAGTCTCAGGAACAATAACCCTGGTGTTGATGTGGATGAACAGTCTCAGGAACAATAGCCCTGCTGTTGATGTAAATGAACAGTCTCAGCAACAATAGTCCTGGTGTTGATGTGGATGAACAGACACAGGAACAATAACCCTGGTGTTGATGTGGATGAACAGTCTCAGCAAAAATAACACTGGTGTTGTGTGGATGAACAGTCTCAGAAAAAATACTCCTGGTGTTGATGTGGATGAACAGTCTCAGCAACAATAGCCCTGGTGTTGATGTGGATGAACAGTATCAGCAACAATAGCCCTGGTGTTGATGTGAATGAACAGTCTTAGCAACAATAGTCCTGGTGTTGATATGGATGAAGATTCTCAGGAACAATAACCCTGGTGTTGATGTGGATAAACACTCTCATGAACAATAACACTGGTGTTGATGAGGATAAACATTCTCAGGAACAATAACGCTGGTGTTGATGTGGATAAATATACTCAGGAACAATAGACCTGGTGTTGATGTGCATGAACAGTCTCAGGAACAATAACCCTGGTGTTGATGTGGATAAACATTCAAAGGAACAATAACCCTGGTGTAGATGTGGATGAACAGTCTCAGGAACAGTAGCCCTGGCGTTGATGTGGATGAACAGTATCAGGAACAATAGCCCTGGTGTTGATGTGGATGAACAGTCTCAGGAACAATAGCCCTGGTGTTGATGTGGATGAACAGTCTCAGGAAAAATAGCCCTGTTGTTGATGTGGATGAACAGTCTCAGGAACAATAGCCCTGGTGTTGAAGTGGATGAACATTCTCTGGAACAATAGCCCTGGTGTTGATGTGGATGAACATTCTCAGGAACAATAGCCCTGGTGTTGATGTGGATGAACATTCTCAGGAACAATAGCTCTTGTGTTGATGTGGATGAAGATTCTCAGGATCAATAACCCTGTTGTTGATGTGGATAAACATTCTCAGGAGCAATAGCCCTGGTGTTGATGTGGATGAACAGTCTCAGGAACAATAGCCCTGGTGTTGATGTGGATGAACAGTCTGAGTAACAATAGCCCAGGAGTTGATGTGGATGAACAATCTCAGGAACAATAGTCCTGGCGTTGAAGTGGATGAACATTCTCTGGAACAATAGTCATGGTGTTGATGTAGATGAACAGTCTCAGCAACAATAGCCCTCGTGTTGATGAGGATAAACATTCGCAGGAACAATATCCCTGGTGTAGATGTGGATGAACAGTCTCAGGAACAATAGCCCTGGTGTTGATGTGGATGAACAGACTCAGGAACAATAACCCTGTTGTTGATGTGGATAAACATTGCAAGGAACAATAGCCCTGGTGTTGATGTGGATGAACATTCTCAGGAACAATAGTCCTGGTGTTGATGTGGATGAACATTCTCCGGAACAATAACCCTGGTGTTGATGTGGATGAACAATCTCAGGAACAATAGCCCTGATGTTGATGAACAATCTCAGGAACAATAGCCCTGGTGTTGATGTTGATGAACTATCTCAGGAACAATAGCCCTGGTGTTGATGAGGATAAACATTCTCAGGAACAATAGCCCTGGTGTTGATGTGGATAAACATTCTCAGGGACAATAGCCCTGGTGTTGATGAGGATAAACATTCTGAGGAACTATAGCCCTGGTGTTGATGTGGATGAACAGTCTCAGGAACAATTGCCCTGATGTTGATGTGGATGAACATTCTCAGGAACAATAGCCCTGGTATTGATGTGGATAAACATTGTCAGGAACAATAGCCCTGGTGTTGATGAGGATAAACATTCTCAGGAACAATAGCTCTGGTGTTGATGTGGATGAACAGTCTCAGGAACAATAGCCCTGATGTTGGTGTGGGTGAACATTCTCAGGAACAATAGCACTGGTGTTGATGTGGATGAACAATCTCAGGAACAATAGCCCTGGTGTTGATGTTGATGAACAGTCACAGGAACAATATCCCTGATGTTGACGTGGATGGACCTTCTCAGGAACAATAGCCCTGATGTTGGTGTGGGTGAACATTCTCAGGAACAATAGCACTGGTGTTGATGTGGATGAACAATCTCAGGAACACCAGACCTGGTGTTGATGTGGATGAACAATCTCAGGAACAAGAGCACTAGTGTTGATGTTGATGAACAGTCTCAGGAAAAATAGCCACGGTGTTGATGTGGATGAACAATCTCAGGAACAATAGCCCTGGCGTCGATGTTAATGAACATTCTCAGGAATAATAGCCCTGGTGTTGATGTGGATGTACAATCTCAGGTACAATAGCCCTGGTGTTGATGTTGATGAACAGTCTCAGGAACAATAGCCCTGGTGTTGATCTGGATGAACAATCTCAGCAACAAGATCCCAGGTGTCGATGTTGATGAACAGTCTCAGGAACATTAGTCCTGGTGTTGATGAGGATATACATTCTCAGGAACAATAGCCCACGTGTTGATGTTGATGAACAGTCTCAGGGACAATAGCCCTGGTGTTGATGTGGATGAACAATCTCTGGAAAAACAGCACTGGTGTCGATGTGGATGAACAGTCTCAGCAACAATAACCCTGGTGTTGATGTGGAAGAACAGTCTCAGCTACAACAGCCCTGGTGTTGATGTGGATGAACAGTCTTCGCAACAATAGTCCTGGTGTTGATGTGGATGCACAGTCTCAGGAACAATAGCCCTCGTGTTGATGTTGACGAACAACTCAGGGACAATAACACTGGTGTTGATGTGGATGAACAATCTCAGGAACAATAGTCCTGGTGTTGATGTGGATGAACAGTCTCAGGAATAATAGTCCAGGTGTTGATGTAGATGAACAGTCTCAGCAACAATAGCCCTGGTGTTGATGAGGATAAACATTCTCAGGAACAATAGCCCTGGTGTAGATGTGGATGAACAGTCTCATGAACAATAGCCCTGGTGTTGATGTGGATGAACAGACTCAGGAACAATAACCCTGGTGTTGATGTGGATTAGCATTGTCAGGAACAATAGCCCTGGTGTTGATGTGGATGAACATTCTCAGGAGCAATAGCCCTGGTGTTGATGTGGATGAACATTCTCAGGAACAATAGCACTTGTGTTGATGTTGACGAAGATGCTCAGGAACAATAACCCTGGTGTTGATGTGGATAAACATTCTCAGGAACAATAACCCTGGTATTGATGAGGATAAACATTCTCAGGAACAATAACACTGGTGTTGATGTGGATAAACAATCTCAGTAACAATAGACCTGGTGTTGATGTGGATGAACAGTTTCAGGAACAATAGCCCTGGTGTTGATGTGGATGGACAAACTCAGGAACAATAGTCCTGGTGTTGAAGTGGATGAACATTCTCTGGAACAATAGTCATGGTGTTGATGTAGATGAACAGTCTAAGCAACAATAGCGCTGGTGTTGATGAGGATAAACATTCTCAGGAACAATATCCCTGGTGTAGATGTGGATGAACAGTCTCAGGAACAATAGCCCTGGTGTTGTGTGGATGAAGAGACTCAGGAACAATAACCCTGGTGTTGATGTGGATAAACATTGGAAGGAACAATAGCCCAGGTGTTGATGTGGATGAACATTCTCAGGAACAATAGTCCTGGTGTTGATGTGGATGAACATTCTCCGGAACAATAGCCCTGGTGTTAATGTGGATGAACAATCTCAGGAACAATAGCCCTGGTGTTGATGAGGATGAACAATCTCAGGAACAATAGCCCTGGTGTTGATGTGGATGAACAATCTCAGGAACAAGAGCCCTGGTGTTGATGTTGATGAACAGTCTCAGGAAAAATAGCCATGGTGTTGATGTGGATGAACAATCTCAGGAACAATAGCCCTGGCGTCGATGTTAATGAAGATTCTCAGGAACAATAGCCCTGGTGTTGATGTGGATGAACAATCTCAGGAACAATAGCCCTGGTGTTGATGTTGATGAACAGTCTCAGGAACAATAGCCCTGGTGTTGATGTGGATGAACAATCTCAGCAACAAGATCCCAGGTGTTGATGTTGTTGAACAGTCTCAGGAACATTAGTCCTGGTGTTGATGAGGATATACATTCTCAGGAACAATAGCCCACGTGTTCATGTTGATTTACAGTCTCAGGGCCAATAGCCCTGGTGTTGATGTGGATGAACAATCTCAGGAAAAACAGCTCTGGTGTTGATGTGAATGAACAGTCTCAGCAACAATAACCCTGGTGTTGATGTGGATGAAAAGTCTCAGCAACAATAGCCCTGGTGTTGATGTGGATGAACAGTCTCAGCAACAATAGGACTGGAGTTGATGTGGATGAACAGTCTCAGCAACAATAGCCCTGGTGTTGATGTAGATGAACAGTCTCAGCAAAAATAGCCCTGGTGTTGATGAGGATAAAAATTCTCAGGAACAATCGCCTTGGTGTAGATGTGGATGAACAGACTCAGGAACAATAGCCCTGGTGTTGATGTGGATGAACAGACTCAGGAACAATAACCCTGGTGTTGATGTGGATAAACATTGTCAGGAACAATAGCCCTGGTGTTGATGTGGATGAACATTCACAGGAACAATAGCCCTGGTGTTGATGTGGATGAACATTCTCAGGAACAATAGCCCTTGTGTTGATGTGGATGAAGATTCTCTGGAACAATAGCACTGGTGTTGAGGTCGATAAACATTCTCAGGAACAATAACCCTGGTGTTGATGGGGATAAACATTCTCAGGAACAATAACCCTGGTGTTGATGTGGATGAACAGTCTCAGGAACAATAACAATGGTGATGATGTGGATAAACATTCACAGGAACAATAACCCTGGTGTTGATGTGAATGAACAGTCCCAGGAACAAAAGCCCTGGTGTTGATGTGGATGAACAGTCTCAGGAACAATCGCCCTGGTGTTGATGTGGATGAACAATGAGAGGAACAATAGTCCTGGTGTTGATGTGGATGAACAATCTCAGGAACAATAGCCCTGGTGTTGATGCGGATGAACAGTCTCAGGAACAATAGCCCTGGTGTTGATGTGGATGAACAGTCTCAGGAACAATAGCCCTTGTGTTGAAGTGGATGAACAATCTCAGGAACAATAACACTTTTGTTGATGTGGATGAACAATCTCAGGAACAATAGTCATGGTGTTGATGTAGTTGAACAGTCTTAGCAACAATAGCCCTGGTGTTGATGAGGATAAACTTTCTCAGGAACAATAGATCTGGTGTAGATGTGGATGAACAGTCTCAGGAACAATAGCCCTGGTGTTGATGTGGATGAACAGACTCAGGAACAATAACCCTGGTGTTGATGTGGATAAACATTGTCAGGAAAATAGCCCTGGTGTTGATGTGGATGAACATTCTCAGGAACAATATTTAGAACATTACAGCGCAGTACAGGCCCTTCGGCCCTCGATGTTGCGCCGCCCTGTGAAACCATCTGACCTACACTATTCCATTTTCATCCATGTGTCTATCCAATGTCCACTTAAATGCCCTTAAAGTTGGCGAATCTACTACTGCTGCAGGCAGGGCGTTCCACGCCCTTACTACTCTCTGAGTAAAGAAACTACCTCTCACATCTGTCCGATATCTATCACCCCTCAACTTGAAGCTATGTCCCCTCGTGTTTGCCATCACCATCCGAGGAAAAAGACGCTCACTATCCACCCTATCTAACCCTCTGATTATCTTATATGTCTCCATTAAGTCACCTCTCCTCCTCCTTCTCTCCAACGAAAACAACCTCAAGTCCCTCAGCCTTTCCTCGTAAGACCTTCCCTCCATACCAGGCAACATCCTAGTAAATCTCTAGTCCTGGTGTTGATGTGGATGAACAATCTGAGGAACAATAGCCCTGGTGTTGATGTGGATGAACAATCTCAGGAACAATAGCCCTGCTGTTGATGTTGATGAACTATCTCAGGAACAATAGCCCTGGTGTTGATGAGGATAAACATTCTCAGGGACAATAGCCCTGGCGTTGTTGAGGATAAACATTCTGAGGAACAATAGCCCTGGTGTTGATGTGGATGAACAGTCTCAGGAACAATTGCCCTGATGTTGATGTGGATGAACATTCTCAGGAACAATAGCCCTGCTGTTGATGAGGATAAACATTCTCAGGAACTATAGCCCTGGTGTTGATGTGGATGAACAGTCACAGGAACAATAGCCCTGATGTTGACGTGGATGGACAATCTCAGTAACAATAGCCCTGTTGTTGATGTGGATGAACAGTCTCAGGAACAATATCCCTGATGTTGATGTGGATGAAAATTCTCAGGAACAATAGCCCTGGGGTTGATGTAGATGAACAATCTCAGGAACACCAGCCCTGGTGTTGATGTGGATGAACAATCTCAGGAACAAGAGCTTTGGTGTTGATGTTGATGACCAGTGTCAGGAAAATAGCCATGGTGTTGATGTGGATGAACAATCTCAGCAACAATAGCCCTGGTGTCGATGTTGATGAACATTCTCAGGAACAATAGCCCTGGTGTTGATGTGGATGAACAATCTCAGGAACAATAGCCCTGGTGTTGATGTTGATGAACAGTCTCAGGAACAATAGCCCTGGTGTTGATGTGGATGAACAGTTTCAGGATGAACAGGGCGGCACAGTGGCGCAGTGGTTAGCACCGCAGCCTCACAGCTCCAGGGACCCGGGTTCGATTCCAGGTACTGCCTGTGTGGAGTTTGCAAGTTCTCCCTGTGTCTGCGTGGGTTTTCTCCGGGTGCTCCGGTTTCCTCCCACAAGCCAAAAAGACTTGCAGGTTGATAGGTAAATTGGCCATTATAAATTGTCACTAATATAGGTAGGTGGTAGGGAAATATAGGGACAGGTGGGGATGTTTGGTAGGAATATGGGATTAGTGTAGGATTAGTATAAATGGGTGGTTGATGTTCGGCACAGACTCGGTGGGCCGAAGGGCCTGTTTCAGTGCTGTATCTCTAATCTAACAATAACCCTGGTGTTGATGTGGATGAACAGTCTCAGCAACAACAGCCCTGGTGTTGATGTGGATGAACAGTCTTAGCAACAATAGTCCTCGTGTTGATGTGGATGCACAGTCTCAGGAACAATAGCCCTGGTGTTGATGTGGATGAGCAATCTCAGCAACAATAACATTGGTGTTGATGCGGAAGAACAGTCTCAGCAACAATAGGCCTGGAGTTGATCTGGATGAACAGTCTCAGCAAGAGCAGAACTGGTGTTGATGTGGATATACAGTCTCAGCAACAATAGCCCTTGTGTTGATGTGAATGAAGATTCTCAGGAACAATGACACAGGTGTTGATGTGGATAAACATTCTCAGGAAAAATAGACCTGGAGTTGATGTGGATGAACACTCTCAGGAAAAACAGCCCTGGTGTTGATGTGGATGAACAGTCTCAGAAAGAATGCTCCTGGTGTTGATGTGGATAAACATTCTCAGGAACAATAACCCTGGTGTTGATGTGGATAAACATTCTCAGGAACAATAGACCTGGTGTTGATGTGGATGAACAGTCTAAGGATCAATAACCCTGGTGTTGATGTGGATAAACATTCTCAGGAACAATAACCCTTGTTTTGATGTGGATGAACAGTCTCAGGAACAATCGCCCTGGTGTTGATGTGGATGAACAATCTCAGGAACAATAGTCCTGTGTTGATGTTAATGAACAGTCTCAGGAACAATAGCCCTGGTGTTGATGTGGATAAACATTCTCAAGAACATAGCACTGGTGTTGATGTGGATGAACAATCTCAGGAACAATAGGAGTGATGTTGATGTGGATGAACAGTTTCAGGAACAATAGCCCTGGTGTTGATGAGGATAAACATTATCAGGAACAATAGCCCGTGTGTTGATGTGGGTACACATTCTCAGGAACAATAGCCCTGGTGTTGATGAGGATAAACATTCTCAGGAACAATAGCCCTGGTGTGGATGAGGATATACATTCTCAGGAAAAATAGCACTGGTGTTGATGTTGATGAACAGTCTCAGGAGCAATAGCCCAGGTGTTGATGTGCATGAACAATCTCAGGAACAACAGTACTGGTGTTGATGTGGAAGAACAGTCTCAGAAACAATACTCCTGGTGTTGATGTGGATGAACAGTCTCAGGAACAATAGCCCTGGTTTTGATGATTATAAACATTCTCAGGAACAATAGCCCTGGTGTTGATGTGGATGAACAGTCTCAGGAACAGTCGCCCTGGTGTTGATGTGGATGAACAATCTCAGGAACAATAGCCCTGGTGTTGATGTGGATAAACATTCTCAGGAACAATAGCCCTGGTGTTGATGCGGATAAACATTCTCAGGAACAATACACCTGGTGTTGATGTGGATGAACAGTCTCAGGAACAAAAGCCCTGATGTTGATGTGGATGGACAATCTCAGGAACAATAGCCCTGGTGTTGACGTGGATGAACATTCTCAGGAACAATAGCCCTGGTGTTGATGTGGATGAGCAATCTCAGGAACAATAACCATGGTGTTGATGTGGATAAACATTCTCAGGAACAATAACCCTGGTTTTGAAGTGGATGAAAAGTCTCAGGAACAATAGCCCTCGTGTTGATGTGGATGAACAGTCTTCGGAACAATAACCCTCGTTTTGATGTGGATGAACAATCTCAGGAACAATAGTCCTGGTAAAGATTTGGATGAACTGTCTCAGGAACAATATCCCTGGTGTTGATGTGGATAAACATTCTCAGGAAATATAGCACTGGTGCTAATGTGGATGAACAACATCAGGAACCATAGCCCAGGTGTTGATGTGGATGAACAACCACAGGAACAATAGCCCTGGTGTTGATGAGGATAAACATTCTCAGGAACAATAGCCAGTGTGTTGATGTGGATAAACATTCTCAGGAACAATAGCACTGGTGTTGATGTTGATGTACAGTGTCAGGAAAAATAGCCATGGTGTTGATGTGGATGAACAATCTCAGCAACAATAGCCCTGGTGTCGATGTTGATGAACATTCTCAGGAACAATAGCCCTGGTGTTGATGTGGATGAACAATCTCAGGAACAATAGCCCTCGTGTTGATGTTGATGAACAGTCTCAGGAACAATAGCCCTGGTGTTGATGTGGATGAACAATCTCAGCAACAAGAGCCCAGGTGTTGATGTTGATGTACAGACTCAGGAACATTAGTCCTGGTGTTGATGAGGATATACATTCTCAGGAACAATAGCCCAGATGTTGATGTTGATGTGCAGTCTCAGGGACAATAGCCCTGGTGTTGATGTGGGTGAACAATTTCTGGCAAAACAGCCCTGGTGTTGAAGTGGATGAACAGTCTTAGCAACAATAGTCCTGGTGTTGATGTGGATGCACAGTCTCAGGAACAATAGCCCTGGTGTTGATGTGGATGAACAATCTCAGCAACAATAACACTGGTGTTGATGCGGATGAACAGTCTCAGCAACAATAGGCCTGGAGTTGATCTGGATGAACAGTCTCAGCAAGAGTAGCTCTGGTGTTGATGTGGATGTACAGTCTCAGCAACAATAGACCTGGTGTTGATGTGAATGAAGATTCTCAGGAACAATGACACTGGTGTTGATGTGGATAAACATTCTCAGGAACACTGACCCTGGTGTTGATGTGGATAAACATTCTCAGGAACAATAGACCTTGTGTTGATGTGGATGAACAGTCTCAGGAACAGTAGATCTGGTGTTGATGTGGATGTACAGTCTCAGCAACAATAGACCTGGTGTTGATGTGGATGAACAGTCTCAGGAAAAACAGCCCTGGTGTTGATGTGGATGAACAATCTCAGAAAGAATGCTCCTGGTGTTGATGTGGATAAACATTCTCAGGAACACTAACCCTGGTGTTGATGTGGATAAACATTCTCAGGAACAATAGACCTGGTGTTGATGTGGATGAACAGTCTCAGGAACAGTAGATCTGGTGTTGATGTTAATGAAGATTTTCAGGAACAATGACACTGGTGTTGATGAGGATAAACATTCTCAGGAACAATAGCCAGTGTGTTGATGTGGATAAACATTAGCAGGAACAATAGCACTGGTGTTGATGTTGATGAACAGTGTCAGGAAAAATAGCCATGGTGTTGATGTGGATGAACAGTCTCAGCAACAATGGCCCTGGTGTCGATGTTGATGAACATTCTCAGGAACAATAGCCCTGGTGTTGATGTGGATGAACAATCTCAGGAACAATAGCCCTCGTTTTGATGTTGATGAACAGTCTCAGGAACAATAGCCCTGGTGTTGATGTGGATGAACAATCTCAGCAACAAGAGCCCAGGTGTTGATGTTGATGTACAGACTCAGGAACATTAGTCCTGGTGTTGATGAGGATATACATTCTCAGGAACAATAGCCCAGGTGTTGATGTTGATGTGCAGTCTCAGGGACAATAGCCCTCGTGTTGATGTGGGTGAACAATTTCTGGCAAAACAGCCCTGGTATTGATGTGGATGAACAGTCTCAGAAAGAATGCTCCTGGTGTTGATGTGGATAAACATTCTCAGGAACAATAACCCTGGTGTTGATGTGGATAAACATTCTCAGGAACAATAGACCTGGTGTTGATGTGGGTAAACATTCTCTGGAACAATAACCCTTCTTTTGATGTGGATGAACAGTCTCAGGAACAATCGCCCTGGTGTTGATGTGGATGAACAATCTCAGGAACAATAGTCCTGTGTTGATGTGGATGAACAGTCTGAGGAACAATAGCCCTGGTATTGATGTGGATAAACATTCTCAGGAACAATAGCACTGGTGTTGATCAGGATGAACAATCTCAGGAACAACAGAACTGGTGTTGATGTTGGTGAACAATCGCAGGAACAATAGCCCTGGTGTTGATGAGCATAAACATTATCAGGAACAATAGCCCGTGTGTTGATGTGGGTACACATTCTCAGGAACAATAGCCCTGGTGTTGATGAGGATAAACATTCTCAGGAACAATAGCCCTGGTGTGGATGAGGATATACATTCTCAGCAAAAATAGCCCAGCTGTCGATGTTGATGAACAGTCTCAGGAGCAATAGCCCTGGTGTTTATGTGGATGAACAATCTCAGGAACAACAGTACTGGTGTTGATGTGGATGAACAGTCTCAGAAACAATACTCCTGGTGTTCATGTGGATGAACAGTCTCAGGAACAATAACCCTGCTTTTGATGATTATAAACATTCTCAGGAACAATAGCCCTGGTGTTGATGTGGATGAACAGTCTCAGGAACAATAGCCCTGGTGTTGATGTGGATGAACAATCTCAGGAACAATAGCCCTGATGTTGATGTGGATAAACATTCTCAGGAACAATAGCCCTGGTGTTGATGCGGATAAACATTCTCAGGAACAATAGCCCTGGTGTTGATGTGGATGAACAGTCTCAGGAACAAAAGCCCTGATGTTGATGTGGATGGACAATCTCTGGAACAATAGCCCTGGTGTTGATGTGGATGAAGTGTCTCAGGAACAATAGCCCTGATGTTGATGTGGATGAACATTCTCAGGAACAATAGCCCTGGTGTTGATGTGGATGAGCAATGTCAGGAACAATAACCATGGTGTTGATGTGGATAAACATTCTCAGGAACAATAACCCTGGTGTTGATGTGGATGAAAAGTCTCAGGAACAATAGCCCTGGTGTTGATGTGGATGAACAGTCTAAGGAACAATAGCCCTCGTTTTGATGTGGATGAACAATCTCAGGAACAATAGTCCTGGTGTTGATTTGGATGAACAGTCTCAGGAACAATAGCCCTGGTGTTGATGTGGATAAACATTCTCAGGAAATATAGCACTGGTGTTGATGTGGATGAACAATCTCAGGAACAACAGCCCTGGTGTTGATGTCGATGAACATTCTCAGGAACAAGAGCCAAGGTGTTGATGTTGATGTACAGTCTGAGGAACATTAGTCCTGGTGTTGATGAGGATATACATTCTCAGGAACAATAGCCCAGGTGTTGATGTTGAGGAACAGTCTTAGGAACAATAGCCCTGGTGTTGATGTGGATGAACAATCTCAGGAACAACAGCCCTGGTGTTGATGTGGATGAACAGTCTCAGGAAAAATAGCCCTGGTGTGGATGTGGATGAACAATCTCATGAACAATAGCCCTGGTGTTGATGCGGATGCACAGTCTCAGGATCAATAGCCCTGGTGTTGATGTGGATGAACAATCTCTGTAACAATAGCCCTGGTGTTGATGATGGTAAACATTCTCAGGAACAATAGACCTGGTGTTGATGTGGATGAACAGTCTCAGGAACAATAGCCCTGGTGTTGATGTGGATGAACAATCTCAGGAACAATAGCCCCTGTGTTGATATGGATGAACAGTCTCAGGAACAATAGCCCTGGTGTTGATGTGGATGAACAGACTCAGGAACAATAACCCTGGTGTTGATGTGGAGAAACATTGTCAGGAACAATAGCCCTGGTGTTGATGCGGATGAACAATCTCAGGAACAATAGCCCAACTGTTGAAATGGATGAACATTCTCAGGAACAATAGCCCTGCTGTTGAGTTGGATGAACAATCTCAGGAACAAAAGCCCTGGTGTTGATGTGGATGAACAATCTCTGGAACAATCGCCCTGGTTTTGATGTGGATGAACAGCCTCAGGAACAATTCCCCTGGTGTTGATGTGGATGAACAATCTCAGGAACATTAGTCCTGGTGTTGATGAGGATAAACAATCTCAGGAACAATAGCCCTGGTATTGAGGTTGATGAACAGTCTCAGGAACAATAACCCTGGTGTTGATGTTGATGATCAGTCTCAGGAACAACAGCCCTGGTGTTGATGTGGATGAACAATCTCAGGAACAATCGCCCTGGTGTCGATGTTGAAGAACATTCTCAGGAACAATAGCCCTGGTGTTGATGTGGATGAACAATCTCATGAACAATAGCCCTGGTGTTGATGTTGATGAACAGTCTCAGGAACAATAGTCCTGGTGTCGATGTCGATGAACATTCTCAGGAACAAGAGCCAAGGTGTTAATGTTGATGTACAGTCTCAGGAACATGAGTCCTGGTGTTGATGAGGATATACATTCTCAGGAACAATAGCCCAGGTGTTGATGTTGAGGAACAGTCTCAGGAACAATAGCCCTGGTGTTGATGTGGATGAACAATCTCAGGAACAACAGCCCTGGTGATGATGTGGATGAACAGTCTCAGGAGCAATAGCCCGGGTGTTGATGTGGATAAACAGTCTCAGGAACAATAGCCCTGGTATTGATGTGGATGAACAATCTCAGGAACAAAAGCCCTGGTGTTGATGTGGATGACCATTCTCAGGAACAATAGCCCTGGTGTTGATGTGGATGAGCAATGTCAGGAACAATAACCATGGTGTTGATGTGGATAAACATTCTCAGGAACAATAACCCTGGTGTTGATGTGGATGAAAAGTCTCAGGAACAATAGCCCTGGTGCTGATGTGGATGAACGGTCTAAGGAACAATAGCCCTCGTTTTGATGTGGATGAACAATCTCAGGAACAATAGTCCTGGTGTTGATTTGGATGAACAGTCTCAGGAACAATAGCCCTGGTGTTGATGTGGATAAACATTCTCAGGAAATATAGCACTGGTGTTGATATGGATGAACAATCTCAGGAACAACAGCCCTGGTGTTGATGTCGATGAACATTCTCAGGAACAAGAGCCAAGGTGTTGATGTTGATGTACAGTCTGAGGAACATTAGTCCTGGTGTTGATGAGGATATACATTCTCAGGAACAATAGCCCAGGTGTTGATGTTGAAGAACAGTCTTAGGAACAATAGCCCTGGTGTTGATGTGGATGAACAATCTCAGGAACAACAGCCCTGGTGTTGATGTGGATGAACAGTCTCAGGAAAAATAGCCCTGGTGTGGATGTGGATGAACAATCTCATGAACAATAGCCCTGGTGTTGATGCGGATGCACAGTCTCAGGATCAATAGCCCTGGTGTTGATGTGGATGAACAATCTCTGTAACAATAGCCCTGGTGTTGATGATGGTAAACATTCTCAGGAACAATAGCCCTGGTGTTGATGTGGATGAACAGTTTCAGGAACAATAGCCCTGGTGTTGATGTGGATGAACAATCTCAGGAACAATAGCCCCTGTGTTGATATGGATGAACAGTCTCAGGAACAATAGCCCTGGTGTTGATGTGGATGAACAGACTCAGGAACAATAACCCTGGTGTTGATGTGGAGAAACATTGTCAGGAACAATAGCCCTGGTGTTGATGCGGATGAACAATCTCAGGAACAATAGCCCAACTGTTGAAATGGATGAACATTCTCAGGAACAATAGCCCTGCTGTTGAGTTGGATGAACAATCTCAGGAACAAAAGCCCTGGTGTTGATGTGGATGAACAATCTCTGGAACAATCGCCCTGGTTTTGATGTGGATGAACAGCCTCAGGAACAATTCCCCTTTTGTTGATGTGGATGAACAATCTCAGGAACATTAGTCCTGGTGTTGATGAGGATAAACAATCTCAGGAACAATAGCCCTGGTATTGTTGTTGATGAACAGTCTCAGGAACAATAACCCTGGTGTTGATGTTGATGATCAGTCTCAGGAACAACAGCCCTGGTGTTGATGTGGATGAACAATCTCAGGAACAATCGCCCTGGTGTCGATGTTGAAGAACATTCTCAGGAACAATAGCCCTGGTGTTGATGTGGATGAACAATCTCATGAACAATAGCCCTGGTGTTGATGTTGATGAACAGTCTCAGGAACAATAGTCCTGGTGTCGATGTCGATGAACATTCTCAGGAACAAGAGCCAAGGTGTTAATGTTGATGTACAGTCTCAGGAACATGAGTCCTGTTGTTGATGAGGATATACATTCTCAGGAACAATAGCCCAGGTGTTGATGTTGAGGAACAGTCTCAGGAACAATAGCCCTGGTGTTGATGTGGATGAACAATCTCAGGAACAACAGCCCTGGTGATGATGTGGATGAACAGTCTCAGGAGCAATAGCCCGGGTGTTGATGTGGATAAACAGTCTCAGGAACAATAGCCCTGGTTTTGATGTGGATGAACAATCTCAGGAACAAAAGCCCTGGTGTTGATGTGGATGACCATTCTCAGGAACAAAAGCCCTGGTGTTGATGTGGATGAACAATCTCAGGAACAATAGCCCTGGTGTTGATGTTGATGAACATTCTAGGAACAATAGCCCTGTTGTTGATGTGGATGAACAATCTCATGAACAATAGCCCTGTTGTTGATGTGGATGAACAATCTCAGGAACAATAGCCCTGGTGTTGATGTGGATGAACAATCTCAGGAACAATAGCCCTGGTGTTGATGTTGATGAACATTGTCAGGAACAATAGCCCTGGTGTTGATTTGGATAAACATTCTCAGGAACAATAGCTCTGGTGTTGATGTGGATGAACAATCTCAGGAACAATAGCCCTGGTGTTGATTTCATGAACATTCTCAGGAACAATAACCCTGCTGTTGATGTTGATGAACAGTCTCAGGAACAACAGCCCTGGTGTTGATGTCGATGAACATTCTCAGGAACAAGAGCCAAGGTGTTGATGTTGATGTACAGTCTCAGGAACATTAGTCCTGGTGTTGATGAGGATAGACATTCCCCGGAACAATAGCCCAGGTGTTGATGTTGAGGCACAGTCTTAGGAACAATAGCCCTGGTGTTGATGTGGATGAACAATCTCAGGAACAACAGCCCTGGTGTTGATGCGGATGCACAGTCTCAGGATCAATAGCCCTGGTGTTGATGTGGATGAACAATCTCAGGAACAACAGCCCTGGTGTTGATGTGGATGAACATTCTCAGGAACAATAGCCCTGGTGCTGATGTGGATGAACAATCTCAGGAACAATAGCCCCTGTGTTGATATGGATGAACAGTCTCAGGAACAATAGCCCTGGTGTTGATGTGGATGAACAGACTCAGGAACAATAACCCTGGTGTTGATGTGGAGAAACATTGTCAGGAACAATAGCCCTGGTGTTGATGCGGATGAACAATCTCAGGAACAATAGCCCAACTGTTGAAATGGATGAACATTCTCAGGAACAATAGCCCTGCTGTTGAGTTGGATGAACAATCTCAGGAACAAAAGCCCTGGTGTTGATGTGGATGAACAATCTCTGGAACAATCGCCCTGGTTTTGATGTGGATGAACAGCCTCAGGAACAATTCCCCTTTTGTTGATGTGGATGAACAATCTCAGGAACATTAGTCCTGGTGTTGATGAGGATAAACAATCTCAGGAACAATAGCCCTGGTATTGATGTTGATGAACAGTCTCAGGAACAATAACCCTGGTGTTGATGTTGATGATCAGTCTCAGGAACAACAGCCCTGGTGTTGATGTGGATGAACAATCTCAGGAACAATCGCCCTGGTGTCGATGTTGAAGAACATTCTCAGGAACAATAGCCCTGGTGTTGATGTGGATGAACAATCTCATGAACAATAGCCCTGGTGTTGATGTTGATGAACAGTCTCAGGAACAATAGTCCTGGTGTCGATGTCGATGAACATTCTCAGGAACAAGAGCCAAGGTGTTAATGTTGATGTACAGTCTCAGGAACATGAGTCCTGGTGTTGATGAGGATATACATTCTCAGGAACAATAGCCCTGGTGTTGATGTTGAGGAACAGTCTCAGGAACAATAGCCCTGGTGTTGATGTGGATGAACATTCTCAGGAACAACAGCCCTGGTGATGATGTGGATGAACTGTCTCAGGAGCAATAGCCCGGGTGTTGATGTGGATAAACAGTCTCAGGAACAATAGCCCTGGTTTTGATGTGGATGAACAATCTCAGGAACAAAAGCCCTGGTGTTGATGTGGATGACCATTCTCAGGAACAATAGCCCTGGTGTTGATGTGGATGAGCAATGTCAGGAACAATAACCATGGTGTTGATGTGGATAAACATTCTCAGGAACAATAACCCTGGTGTTGATGTGGATGAAAAGTCTCAGGAACAATAGCCCTGGTGTTGATGTGGATGAACAGTCTAAGGAACAATAGCCTCGTTTTGATGTGGATGAACAATCTCAGGAACAATAGTCCTGGTGTTGATTTGGATGAACAGTCTCAGGAACAATAGCCCTGGTGTTGATGTGGATAAACATTCTCAGGAAATATAGCACTGGTGTTGATGTGGATGAACAATCTCAGGAACAACAGCCCTGGTGTTGATGTCGATGAACATTCTCAGGAACAAGAGCCAAGGTGTTGATGTTGATGTACAGTCTGAGGAACATTAGTCCTGGTGTTGATGAGGATATACATTCTCAGGAACAATAGCCCAGGTGTTGATGTTGAGGAACAGTCTTAGGAACAATAGCCCTGGTGTTGATGTGGATGAACAATCTCAGGAACAACAGCCCTGGTGTTGATGTGGATGAACAGTCTCAGGAAAAATAGCCCTGGTGTGGATGTGGATGAACAATCTCATGAACAATAGCCCTGGTGTTGATGCGGATGCACAGTCTCAGGATCAATAGCCCTGGTGTTGATGTGGATGAACAATCTCTGTAACAATAGCCCTGGTGTTGATGATGGTAAACATTCTCAGGAACAATAGCCCTGGTGTTGATGTGGATGAACAGTTTCAGGAACAATAGCCCTGGTGTTGATGTGGATGAACAATCTCAGGAACAATAGCCCCTGTGTTGATATGGATGAACAGTCTCAGGAACAATAGCCCTGGTGTTGATGTGGATGAACAGACTCAGGAACAATAACCCTGGTGTTGATGTGGAGAAACATTGTCAGGAACAATAGCCCTGGTGTTGATGCGGATGAACAATCTCAGGAACAATAGCCCAACTGTTGAAATGGATGAACATTCTCAGGAACAATAGCCCTGCTGTTGAGTTGGATGAACAATCTCAGGAACAAAAGCCCTGGTGTTGATGTGGATGAACAATCTCTGGAACAATCGCCCTGGTTTTGATGTGGATGAACAGCCTCAGGAACAATTCCCCTTTTGTTGATGTGGATGAACAATCTCAGGAACATTAGTCCTGGTGTTGATGAGGATAAACAATCTCAGGAACAATAGCCCTGGTATTGTTGTTGATGAACAGTCTCAGGAACAATAACCCTGGTGTTGATGTTGATGATCAGTCTCAGGAACAACAGCCCTGGTGTTGATGTGGATGAACAATCTCAGGAACAATCGCCCTGGTGTCGATGTTGAAGAACATTCTCAGGAACAATAGCCCTGGTGTTGATGTGGATGAACAATCTCATGAACAATAGCCCTGGTGTTGATGTTGATGAACAGTCTCAGGAACAATAGTCCTGGTGTCGATGTCGATGAACATTCTCAGGAACAAGAGCCAAGGTGTTAATGTTGATGTACAGTCTCAGGAACATGAGTCCTGGTGTTGATGAGGATATACATTCTCAGGAACAATAGCCCAGGTGTTGATGTTGAGGAACAGTCTCAGGAACAATAGCCCTGGTGTTGATGTGGATGAACAATCTCAGGAACAACAGCCCTGGTGATGATGTGGATGAACAGTCTCAGGAGCAATAGCCCGGGTGTTGATGTGGATAAACAGTCTCAGGAACAATAGCCCTGGTTTTGATGTGGATGAACAATCTCAGGAACAAAAGCCCTGGTGTTGATGTGGATGACCATTCTCAGGAACAAAAGCCCTGGTGTTGATGTGGATGAACAATCTCAGGAACAATAGCCCTGGTGTTGATGTTGATGAACATTCTAGGAACAATAGCCCTGTTGTTGATGTGGATGAACAATCTCATGAACAATAGCCCTGTTGTTGATGTGGATGAACAATCTCAGGAACAATAGCCCTGGTGTTGATGTGGATGAACAATCTCAGGAACAATAGCCCTGGTGTTGATGTTGATGAACATTGTCAGGAACAATAGCCCTGGTGTTGATTTGGATAAACATTCTCAGGAACAATAGCTCTGGTGTTGATGTGGATGAACAATCTCAGGAACAATAGCCCTGGTGTTGATTTCATGAACATTCTCAGGAACAATAACCCTGCTGTTGATGTTGATGAACAGTCTCAGGAACAACAGCCCTGGTGTTGATGTCGATGAACATTCTCAGGAACAAGAGCCAAGGTGTTGATGTTGATGTACAGTCTCAGGAACATTAGTCCTGGTGTTGATGAGGATAGACATTCCCCGGAACAATAGCCCAGGTGTTGATGTTGAGGCACAGTCTTAGGAACAATAGCCCTGGTGTTGATGTGGATGAACAATCTCAGGAACAACAGCCCTGGTGTTGATGCGGATGCACAGTCTCAGGATCAATAGCCCTGGTGTTGATGTGGATGAACAATCTCAGGAACAACAGCCCTGGTGTTGATGTGGATGAACATTCTCAGGAACAATAGCCCTGGTGCTGATGTGGATGAACAATCTCAGGAACAATAGCCCCTGTGTTGATATGGATGAACAGTCTCAGGAACAATAGCCCTGGTGTTGATGTGGATGAACAGACTCAGGAACAATAACCCTGGTGTTGATGTGGAGAAACATTGTCAGGAACAATAGCCCTGGTGTTGATGCGGATGAACAATCTCAGGAACAATAGCCCAACTGTTGAAATGGATGAACATTCTCAGGAACAATAGCCCTGCTGTTGAGTTGGATGAACAATCTCAGGAACAAAAGCCCTGGTGTTGATGTGGATGAACAATCTCTGGAACAATCGCCCTGGTTTTGATGTGGATGAACAGCCTCAGGAACAATTCCCCTTTTGTTGATGTGGATGAACAATCTCAGGAACATTAGTCCTGGTGTTGATGAGGATAAACAATCTCAGGAACAATAGCCCTGGTATTGATGTTGATGAACAGTCTCAGGAACAATAACCCTGGTGTTGATGTTGATGATCAGTCTCAGGAACAACAGCCCTGGTGTTGATGTGGATGAACAATCTCAGGAACAATCGCCCTGGTGTCGATGTTGAAGAACATTCTCAGGAACAATAGCCCTGGTGTTGATGTGGATGAACAATCTCATGAACAATAGCCCTGGTGTTGATGTTGATGAACAGTCTCAGGAACAATAGTCCTGGTGTCGATGTCGATGAACATTCTCAGGAACAAGAGCCAAGGTGTTAATGTTGATGTACAGTCTCAGGAACATGAGTCCTGGTGTTGATGAGGATATACATTCTCAGGAACAATAGCCCAGGTGTTGATGTTGAGGAACAGTCTCAGGAACAATAGCCCTGGTGTTGATGTGGATGAACATTCTCAGGAACAACAGCCCTGGTGATGATGTGGATGAACAGTCTCAGGAGCAATAGCCCGGGTGTTGATGTGGATAAACAGTCTCAGGAACAATAGCCCTGGTTTTGATGTGGATGAACAATCTCAGGAACAAAAGCCCTGGTGTTGATGTGGATGACCATTCTCAGGAACAAAAGCCCTGGTGTTGATGTGGATGAACAATCTCAGGAACAATAGCCCTGGTGTTGATGTTGATGAACATTCTAGGAACAATAGCCCTGTTGTTGATGTGGATGAACAATCTCATGAACAATAGCCCTGTTGTTGATGTGGATGAACAATCTCAGGAACAATAGCCCTGGTGTTGATGTGGATGAACAATCTCAGGAACAATAGCCCTGGTGTTGATGTTGATGAACATTGTCAGGAACAATAGCCCTGGTGTTGATTTGGATAAACATTCTCAGGAACAATAGCTCTGGTGTTGATGTGGATGAACAATCTCAGGAACAATAGCCCTGGTGTTGATTTCATGAACATTCTCAGGAACAATAACCCTGCTGTTGATGTGGATGAACATTCTCAGGAACAATAGCCCTGGTGTTGATGTTGATGAACAGTCTCAGGAACAACAGCCCTGGTGTTGATGTCGATGAACATTCTCAGGAACAAGAGCCAAGGTGTTGATGTTGATGTACAGTCTCAGGAACATTAGTCCTGGTGTTGATGAGGATAGACATTCCCCGGAACAATAGCCCAGGTGTTGATGTTGAGGCACAGTCTTAGGAACAATAGCCCTGGTGTTGATGTGGATGAACAATCTCAGGAACAACAGCCCTGGTGTTGATGCGGATGCACAGTCTCAGGATCAATAGCCCTGGTGTTGATGTGGATGAACAATCTCAGGAACAACAGCCCTGGTGTTGATGTGGATGAACATTCTCAGGAACAATAGCCCTGGTGCTGATGTGGATGAACAATCTCAGGAACAATAGCCCCTGTGTTGATATGGATGAACAGTCTCAGGAACAATAGCCCTGGTGTTGATGTGGATGAACAGACTCAGGAACAATAACCCTGGTGTTGATGTGGAGAAACATTGTCAGGAACAATAGCCCTGGTGTTGATGCGGATGAACAATCTCAGGAACAATAGCCCAACTGTTGAAATGGATGAACATTCTCAGGAACAATAGCCCTGCTGTTGAGTTGGATGAACAATCTCAGGAACAAAAGCCCTGGTGTTGATGTGGATGAACAATCTCTGGAACAATCGCCCTGGTTTTGATGTGGATGAACAGCCTCAGGAACAATTCCCCTTTTGTTGATGTGGATGAACAATCTCAGGAACATTAGTCCTGGTGTTGATGAGGATAAACAATCTCAGGAACAATAGCCCTGGTATTGATGTTGATGAACAGTCTCAGGAACAATAACCCTGGTGTTGATGTTGATGATCAGTCTCAGGAACAACAGCCCTGGTGTTGATGTGGATGAACAATCTCAGGAACAATCGCCCTGGTGTCGATGTTGAAGAACATTCTCAGGAACAATAGCCCTGGTGTTGATGTGGATGAACAATCTCATGAACAATAGCCCTGGTGTTGATGTTGATGAACAGTCTCAGGAACAATAGTCCTGGTGTCGATGTCGATGAACATTCTCAGGAACAAGAGCCAAGGTGTTAATGTTGATGTACAGTCTCAGGAACATGAGTCCTGGTGTTGATGAGGATATACATTCTCAGGAACAATAGCCCAGGTGTTGATGTTGAGGAACAGTCTCAGGAACAATAGCCCTGGTGTTGATGTGGATGAACATTCTCAGGAACAACAGCCCTGGTGATGATGTGGATGAACAGTCTCAGGAGCAATAGCCCGGGTGTTGATGTGGATAAACATTCTCAGGAACAATAGCCCTGGTGTTGATTTCATGAAAATTCTCAGGAACAATAACCCTGCTGTTGATGTGGATGAACATTCTCAGGAACAATAGCCCTGGTGTTGATGTTGATGAACAGTCTCAGGAACAACAGCCCTGGTGTTGATGTCGATGAACATTCTCAGGAACAAGAGCCAAGGTGTTGATGTTGATGTACAGTCTCAGGAACATTAGTCCTGGTGTTGATGAGGATAGACATTCCCCGGAACAATAGCCCAGGTGTTGATGTTGAGGCACAGTCTTAGGAACAATAGCCCTGGTGTTGATGTGGATGAACAATCTCAGGAACAACAGCCCTGGTGTTGATGCGGATGCACAGTCTCAGGATCAATAGCCCTGGTGTTGATGTGGATGAACAATCTCAGGAACAACAGCCCTGGTGTTGATGTGGATGAACATTCTCAGGAACAATAGCCCTGGTGCTGATGTGGATGAACAATCTCAGGAACAATAGCCCCTGTGTTGATATGGATGAACAGTCTCAGGAACAATAGCCCTGGTGTTGATGTGGATGAACAGACTCAGGAACAATAACCCTGGTGTTGATGTGGAGAAACATTGTCAGGAACAATAGCCCTGGTGTTGATGCGGATGAACAATCTCAGGAACAATAGCCGAACTGTTGAAATGGATGAACATTCTCAGGAACAATAGCCCTGCTGTTGAGTTGGATGAACAATCTCAGGAACAAAAGCCCTGGTGTTGATGTGGATGAACAATCTCTGGAACAATCGCCCTGGTTTTGATGTGGATGAACAGCCTCAGGAACAATTCCCCTTTTGTTGATGTGGATGAACAATCTCAGGAACATTAGTCCTGGTGTTGATGAGGATAAACAATCTCAGGAACAATAGCCCTGGTATTGATGTTGATGAACAGTCTCAGGAACAATAACCCTGGTGTTGATGTTGATGATCAGTCTCAGGAACAACAGCCCTGGTGTTGATGTGAATGAACAATCTCAGGAACAATCGCCCTGGTGTCGATGTTGAAGAACATTCTCAGGAACAATAGCCCTGGTGTTGATGTGGATGAACAATCTCATGAACAATAGCCCTGGTGTTGATGTTGATGAACAGTCTCAGGAACAATAGTCCTGGTGTCGATGTCGATGAACATTCTCAGGAACAAGAGCCAAGGTGTTAATGTTGATGTACAGTCTCAGGAACATGAGTCCTGGTGTTGATGAGGATATACATTCTCAGGAACAATAGCCCAGGTGTTGATGTTGAGGAACAGTCTCAGGAACAATAGCCCTGGTGTTGATGTGGATGAACATTCTCAGGAACAACAGCCCTGGTGATGATGTGGATGAACAGTCTCAGGAGCAATAGCCCGGGTGTTGATGTGGATAAACAGTCTCAGGAACAATAGCCCTGGTGTTGATTTCATGAAAATTCTCAGGAACAATAACCCTGCTGTTGATGTGGATGAACATTCTCAGGAACAATAGCCCTGGTGTTGATGTTGATGAACAGTCTCAGGAACAACAGCCCTGGTGTTGATGTCGATGAACATTCTCAGGAACAAGAGCCAAGGTGTTGATGTTGATGTACAGTCTCAGGAACATTAGTCCTGGTGTTGATGAGGATAGACATTCCCCGGAACAATAGCCCAGGTGTTTATGTTGAGGCACAGTCTTAGGAACAATAGCCCTGGTGTTGATGTGGATGAACAATCTCAGGAACAACAGCCCTGGTGTTGATGCGGATGCACAGTCTCAGGATCAATAGCCCTGGTGTTGATGTGGATGAACAATCTCAGGAACAACAGCCCTGGTGTTGATGTGGATGAACATTCTCAGGAACAATAGCCCTGGTGCTGATGTGGATGAACAATCTCAGGAACAATAGCCCCTGTGTTGATATGGATGAACAGTCTCAGGAACAATAGCCCTGGTGTTGATGTGGATGAACAGACTCAGGAACAATAACCCTGGTGTTGATGTGGAGAAACATTGTCAGGAACAATAGCCCTGGTGTTGATGCGGATGAACAATCTCAGGAACAATAGCCCAACTGTTGAAATGGATGAACATTCTCAGGAACAATAGCCCTGCTGTTGAGTTGGATGAACAATCTCAGGAACAAAAGCCCTGGTGTTGATGTGGATGAACAATCTCTGGAACAATCGCCCTGGTTTTGATGTGGATGAACAGCCTCAGGAACAATTCCCCTTTTGTTGATGTGGATGAACAATCTCAGGAACATTAGTCCTGGTGTTGATGAGGATAAACAATCTCAGGAACAATAGCCCTGGTATTGTTGTTGATGAACAGTCTCAGGAACAATAACCCTGGTGTTGATGTTGATGATCAGTCTCAGGAACAACAGCCCTGGTGTTGATGTGGATGAACAATCTCAGGAACAATCGCCCTGGTGTCGATGTTGAAGAACATTCTCAGGAACAATAGCCCTGGTGTTGATGTTGATGAACAGTCTCAGGAACAATAGTCCTGGTGTCGATGTCGATGAACATTCTCAGGAACAAGAGCCAAGGTGTTAATGTTGATGTACAGTCTCAGGAACATGAGTCCTGGTGTTGATGAGGATATACATTCTCAGGAACAATAGCCCAGGTGTTGATGTTGAGGAACAGTCTCAGGAACAATAGCCCTGGTGTTGATGTGGATGAACATTCTCAGGAACAACAGCCCTGGTGATGATGTGGATGAACAGTCTCAGGAGCAATAGCCCGGGTGTTGATGTGGATAAACATTCTCAGGAACAATAGCCCTGGTGTTGATTTCATGAAAATTCTCAGGAACAATAACCCTGCTGTTGATGTGGATGAACATTCTCAGGAACAATAGCCCTGGTGTTGATGTTGATGAACAGTCTCAGGAACAACAGCCCTGGTGTTGATGTCGATGAACATTCTCAGGAACAAGAGCCAAGGTGTTGATGTTGATGTACAGTCTCAGGAACATTAGTCCTGGTGTTGATGAGGATAGACATTCCCCGGAACAATAGCCCAGGTGTTGATGTTGAGGCACAGTCTTAGGAACAATAGCCCTGGTGTTGATGTGGATGAACAATCTCAGGAACAACAGCCCTGGTGTTGATGCGGATGCACAGTCTCAGGATCAATAGCCCTGGTGTTGATGTGGATGAACAATCTCAGGAACAACAGCCCTGGTGTTGATGTGGATGAACATTCTCAGGAACAATAGCCCTGGTGCTGATGTGGATGAACAATCTCAGGAACAATAGCCCCTGTGTTGATATGGATGAACAGTCTCAGGAACAATAGCCCTGGTGTTGATGTGGATGAACAGACTCAGGAACAATAACCCTGGTGTTGATGTGGAGAAACATTGTCAGGAACAATAGCCCTGGTGTTGATGCGGATGAACAATCTCAGGAACAATAGCCGAACTGTTGAAATGGATGAACATTCTCAGGAACAATAGCCCTGCTGTTGAGTTGGATGAACAATCTCAGGAACAAAAGCCCTGGTGTTGATGTGGATGAACAATCTCTGGAACAATCGCCCTGGTTTTGATGTGGATGAACAGCCTCAGGAACAATTCCCCTTTTGTTGATGTGGATGAACAATCTCAGGAACATTAGTCCTGGTGTTGATGAGGATAAACAATCTCAGGAACAATAGCCCTGGTATTGATGTTGATGAACAGTCTCAGGAACAATAACCCTGGTGTTGATGTTGATGATCAGTCTCAGGAACAACAGCCCTGGTGTTGATGTGAATGAACAATCTCAGGAACAATCGCCCTGGTGTCGATGTTGAAGAACATTCTCAGGAACAATAGCCCTGGTGTTGATGTGGATGAACAATCTCATGAACAATAGCCCTGGTGTTGATGTTGATGAACAGTCTCAGGAACAATAGTCCTGGTGTCGATGTCGATGAACATTCTCAGGAACAAGAGCCAAGGTGTTAATGTTGATGTACAGTCTCAGGAACATGAGTCCTGGTGTTGATGAGGATATACATTCTCAGGAACAATAGCCCAGGTGTTGATGTTGAGGAACAGTCTCAGGAACAATAGCCCTGGTGTTGATGTGGATGAACATTCTCAGGAACAACAGCCCTGGTGATGATGTGGATGAACAGTCTCAGGAGCAATAGCCCGGGTGTTGATGTGGATAAACAGTCTCAGGAACAATAGCCCTGGTGTTGATTTCATGAAAATTCTCAGGAACAATAACCCTGCTGTTGATGTGGATGAACATTCTCAGGAACAATAGCCCTGGTGTTGATGTTGATGAACAGTCTCAGGAACAACAGCCCTGGTGTTGATGTCGATGAACATTCTCAGGAACAAGAGCCAAGGTGTTGATGTTGATGTACAGTCTCAGGAACATTAGTCCTGGTGTTGATGAGGATAGACATTCCCCGGAACAATAGCCCAGGTGTTTATGTTGAGGCACAGTCTTAGGAACAATAGCCCTGGTGTTGATGTGGATGAACAATCTCAGGAACAACAGCCCTGGTGTTGATGCGGATGCACAGTCTCAGGATCAATAGCCCTGGTGTTGATGTGGATGAACAATCTCAGGAACAACAGCCCTGGTGTTGATGTGGATGAACATTCTCAGGAACAATAGCCCTGGTGCTGATGTGGATGAACAATCTCAGGAACAATAGCCCCTGTGTTGATATGGATGAACAGTCTCAGGAACAATAGCCCTGGTGTTGATGTGGATGAACAGACTCAGGAACAATAACCCTGGTGTTGATGTGGAGAAACATTGTCAGGAACAATAGCCCTGGTGTTGATGCGGATGAACAATCTCAGGAACAATAGCCCAACTGTTGAAATGGATGAACATTCTCAGGAACAATAGCCCTGCTGTTGAGTTGGATGAACAATCTCAGGAACAAAAGCCCTGGTGTTGATGTGGATGAACAATCTCTGGAACAATCGCCCTGGTTTTGATGTGGATGAACAGCCTCAGGAACAATTCCCCTTTTGTTGATGTGGATGAACAATCTCAGGAACATTAGTCCTGGTGTTGATGAGGATAAACAATCTCAGGAACAATAGCCCTGGTATTGATGTTGATGAACAGTCTCAGGAACAATAACCCTGGTGTTGATGTTGATGATCAGTCTCAGGAACAACAGCCCTGGTGTTGATGTGGATGAACAATCTCAGGAACAATCGCCCTGGTGTCGATGTTGAAGAACATTCTCAGGAACAATAGCCCTGGTGTTGATGTGGATGAACAATCTCATGAACAATAGCCCTGGTGTTGATGTTGATGAACAGTCTCAGGAACAATAGTTCTGGTGTCGATGTCGATGAACATTCTCAGGAACAAGAGCCAAGGTGTTAATGTTGATGTACAGTCTCAGGAACATGAGTCCTGGTGTTGATGAGGATATACATTCTCAGGAACAATAGCCCAGGTGTTGATGTTGAGGAACAGTCTCAGGAACAATAGCCCTGGTGTTGATGTGGATGAACAATCTCAGGAACAACAGCCCTGGTGATGATGTGGATGAACAGTCTCAGGAGCAATAGCCCGGGTGTTGATGTGGATAAACAGTCTCAGGAACAATAGCCCTGGTTTTGATGTGGATGAACAATCTCAGGAACAAAAGCCCTGGTGTTGATGTGGATGACCATTCTCAGGAACAATAGCCCTGGTGTTGATGTGGATGAACAATCTCAGGAACAATAGCCCTGGTGTTGATGAGGATGAACAATCTCAGGAACAATAGCCCTGGTGTTGATGTGGATGAACAATCACAGGAACAATTACCCTGGTTTTGATGTGGATGAACAGTCTCAGGAACAATAGCCCTGGTGTTGATGTGGTAAACATTCTCAGGAACAAAAGCCCTGGTGTTGATGTGGATGGACAGTCTCAGGAACAATAGCCCTGGTGTTGATGTGGATGAACAATCTCAGGAACAATAGCCCTGGTGTTGATGAGGATGAACAGTCTCAGGAAAAATAGCCCTGGTGTTGATGAGGATAAACATTCTCAGGAACAATAGCCCTGGTGTTGAAGTGGATGAACAGTCTCAGTAACAATTGCCCTGGTGTTGATATGGATGAACTGACTCAGGAACAATAACCCTGCTGTTGATGTGGATGAACATTCACAGGAACAATAGCCCTGATGTTGATGTGGATGAAAAGTCTCAGGAACAAGTGCCCTGGTGTTGATGTGGATGAACAATCTCAGCAACATTACTCCTGGTGTTGATGAGGATAAACATTCTCAGGAAAAACAGCCCTAGTACTGATGTGGATGAACAGTATCAGGAACAATAGCGCTGGTGTTGATGTGGATGAACAACCTCAGGAACAATCGCCCTGGTGTTGATGTTGATGAACATTCTAGGAACAAGAGCCCTGGTGTTGATGTGGATGAACAATCTCATGAACAATAGCCCTGTTGTGAATGTGGATGAACAATCTCAGGAACAATAGCCCTGGTGTTGATGTTGATGAACATTCTCAGGAACAATAGCCCTGGTGTTGATTTGGATAAACATTCTCAGGAACAATAGCTCTGGTGTTGATGTGGATGAACAATCTCAGGAACAATAGCCCTGGTGTTGATTTCATGAACATTCTCAGGAACAATAACCCTGCTGTTGATGTGGATGAACATTCTCAGGAACAATAGCCCTGGTGTTGATGTTGATGAACAGTCTCAGGAACAACAGCCCTGGTGTTGATGTCGATGAACATTCTCAGGAACAAGAGCCAAGGTGTTGATGTTGATGTACAGTCTCAGGAACATTAGTCCTGGTGTTGATGAGGATATAAATTCCCCGGAACAATAGCCCAAGTTGTTGATGTTGAGGCACAGTCTTAGGAACAATAGCCCTGGTGTTGATGTGGATGAACAATCTCAGGAACAACAGCCCTGGTGTTGATGTGGATGAACAGTCTCAGGAAAAATAGCCCTGGTGTGGATGTGGATGAACAATCTCAGGAACAATAGCCCTGGTGTTGATGCGGATGCACAGTCTCAGGATCAATAGCCCTGGTGTTGATGTGGATGAACAATCTCAGGAACAACAGCCCTGGTGTTGATGTGGATGAACATTCTCAGGAACAATAGCCCTGTTGTTGATGTGGATGAACAATCTCAGGAGCAATAGCCCTGGTGTTGATGAGGATGAACAATCTCAGGAACAATAGCCCTGGTGTTGATGTGGATGAACAATCACAGGAACAATTACCCTGGTTTTGATGTGGATGAACAGTCTCAGGAACAATAGCCCTGGTGTTGATGTGGTAAACATTCTCAGGAACAATAGCCCTGGTGTTGATGTGGATGAACAGTCTCAGGAAAAATAGCCCTGGTGTTGATGAGGATAAACATTCTCAGGAACAATAGCCCTGGTGTTGAAGTGGATGAACAGTCTCAGTAACAATTGCCCTGGTGTTGATATGGATGAACTGACTCAGGAACAATAACCCTGCTGTTGATGTGGATGAACATTCACAGGAACAATAGCCCTGATGTTGATGTGGATGAACAGTCTCAAGAACAAGTGCCCTGGTGTTGATGTGGATGAACAATCTCAGCAACATTAGCCCTGGTGTTGATGAGGATGAACAGTCTCAGGAACAATAGCCCTGGTTTTGATGTGGATGAGCAATCTCAGGAACAATAGCCCTGTTGTTGATGTGGATGAACAATCACAGGAACAATTACCCTGGTGTTGATGTGGATGAAGAGTCTCAGGAACAATCGCCCTGGTGTTGATGATGGTAAACATTCTGAGGAACAATAGCCCTGGTGTTGATGTGGATGAACAGTCTCAGGAACAATAGCCCTGGTGTTGATGTGGATGAACAATCTCAGGAACAATAGCACTTGCGTTGATGTGGATGAACAGTCTCAGGAACAATAGCTCTGGTGTTGAAGTGGATGAACAGTCTCAGGAACAATAGCTCTGGTGTTGAAGTGGATGAACAGTCTCAGGAACAATTGCCCTGGTGTTGATGTGGATGAACAGACTCAGGAACAATAAACCTGGTGTTGATGTGGATAAACATTGTCAGGAACAATAGCCCTGGTGTTGATGCGGATGAACATTCTCAGGAACAATAGCCCAACTGTTGATGTGCATGAACATTCTCAGGAACAATAGCCCTGCTATTGATGTGGATGAACAATCTCAGGAACAATAGCCCTGGAGTTGATGTGGATGAACAATCTCAGGAACAATAGCCATGGTGTTGATGTTGATGCACTATCTCAGGAACAATAGCCCTGGTGTTGATGTGGATGAACAGCCTCAGGAACAATAGCCCTGGTGTTGATTTGGATAAACATTCTCAGGAACAATAGCTGTGGTGTTGATGTGGATGAACAATCTCAGGAACAATCGCCCTGGTATTGATGTTGATGCACTATTTCAGGAACAATAGCCCTGGTGTTGATGTGGATGAACAGCCTCAGGAATAATAGCCCTGGTGTTGATTTGGATAAACATTCTCAGGAAGAATAGCTCTGGTGTTGATGTTGATGAACTATCTCAGGAACAATAGCCCTGGTTTTGATGTGGATGAACAGCGTCAGGAACAAGAGCCAAGGTGTTAATTTTGATGTACAGTCTCAGGAACATGAGTCCTGGTGTTGATGAGGATATACATTCTCAGGAACAATAGCCCAGGTGTTGATGTTGAGGAACAGTCTCAGGAACAATAGCCCTGGTGTTGATGTGGATGAACAATCTCAGGAACAACAGCCCTGGTGATGATGTGGATGAACAGTCTCAGGAGCAATAGCCCGGGTGTTGATGTGGATATACATTCTCAGGAACAATAGCCCAGGTGTTGATGTTGAGGAACAGTCTCAGGAACAATAGCCCTGGTGTTGATGTGGATGAACAATCTCAGGAACAACAGCCCTGGTGATGATGTGGATGAACAGTCTCAGGAGCAATAGCCCGGGTGTTGATGTGGATAAACAGTCTCAGGAACAATAGCCCTGGTTTTGATGTGGATGAACAATCTCAGGAACAAAAGCCCTGGTGTTGATGTGGATGACCATTCTCAGGAACAATAGCCCTGGTGTTGATGTGGATGAACAATCTCAGGAACAATAGCCCTGGTGTTGATTAGGATGAACAATCTCAGGAACAATAGCCCTGGTGTTGATGTGGATGAACAATCACAGGAACAATTACCCTGGTGTTGAGGTGGATGGACAGTCTCAGGAACAATAGCCCTGGTGTTGATGTGGATGAACAATCTCAGGAACAATAGCCCTGGTGTTGATGAGGATGAACAGTCTCAGGAAAAATAGCCCTGGTGTTGATGAGGATAAACATTCTCAGGAACAATAGCCCTGGTGTTCAAGTGGATGAACAGTGTCAGTAACAATTGCCCTGGTGTTGATATGGATGAACTGACTCAGGAACAATAACCCTGCTGTTGATGTGGATGAACATTCACAGGAACAATAGCCCTGATGTTGATGTGGATGAACAGTCTCAGGAACAAGTGCCCTGGTGTTGATGTGGATGAAAAATCTCAGCAACATTACTCCTGGTGTTGATGAGGATAAACATTCTCAGGAAAAACAGCCCTAGTACTGATGTGGATGAACAGTATCAGGAACAATAGCCCTGGTGTTGATGTGGATGAACAACCTCAGGAACAATCGCCCTGGTGTTGATGTTGATGAACATTCTAGGAACAATAGCCCTGGTGTTGATGTGGATGAACAATCTCATGAACAATAGCCCTGTTGTTGATGTGGATGAACAATCTCAGGAACAATAGCCCTGGTGTTGATGTTGATGAACATTCTCAGGAACAATAGCCCTGGTGTTGATTTGGATAAACATTCTCAGGAACAATAGCTCTGGTGTTGATGTGGATGAACAATCTCAGGAACAATAGCCCTGGTGTTGATGTTGATGAACAGTCTCAGGAACAACAGCCCTGGTGTTGTTGTCGATGAACATTCTCAGGAACAAGAGCCAAGGTGTTGATGTTGATGTACAGTCTCAGGAACATTAGTCCTGGTGTTGATGAGGATATAAATTCCCCGGAACAATAGCCCAGGTGTTGATGTTGAGGCACAGTCTTAGGAACAATAGCCCTGGTGTTGATGTGGATGAACAATCTCAGGAACAACAGCCCTGGTGTTGATGTGGATGAACAGTCTCAGGAAAAATAGCCCTGGTGTGGATGTGGATGAACAATCTCAGGAACAATAGCCCTGGTGTTGATGCGGATGCACAGTCTCAGGATCAATAGCCCTGGTGTTGATGTGGATGAACAATCTCAGGAACAACAGCCCTGGTGTTGATGTGGATGAACATTCTCAGGAACAATAGCCCTGGTGCTGATGTGGATGAACAATCTCAGGAACAATAGCCCTGGTGTTGATGAGGATGAACAATCTCAGGAACAATAGACCTGGTTTTGATGTGGATGAGCAATCCCAGGAACAATAGCCCTGTTGTTGATGTGGATGAACAATCTCAGGAACAATAGCCCTGGTGTTGATGAGGATGAACAATCTCAGGAACAATAGCCCTGGTGTTGATGTGGATGAACAATCACAGGAACAATTACCCTGGTTTTGATGTGGATGAACAGTCTCAGGAACAATAGCCCTGGTGTTGATGTGGTAAACATTCTCAGGAACAAAAGCCCTGGTGTTGATGTTCATGGACAGTCTCAGGAACAATAGCCCTGGTGTTGATGTGGATGAACAATCTCAGGAACAATAGCCCTGGTGTTGATGTGGATGAACAGTCTCAGGAAAAATAGCCCTGGTGTTGATGAGGATAAACATTCTCAGGAACAATAGCCCTGGTGTTGAAGTGGATGAACAGTCTCAGTAACAATTGCCCTGGTGTTGATATGGATGAACTGACTCAGGAACAATAACCCTGCTGTTGATGTGGATGAACATTCACAGGAACAATAGCCCTGATGTTGATGTGGATGAACAGTCTCAGGAACAAGTGCCCTGGTGTTGATGTGGATGAACAATCTCAGCAACATTAGCCCTGGTGTTGATTAGGATGAACAATCTCAGGAACAATAGCCCTGGTTTTGATGTGGATGAGCAATCTCAGGAACAATAGCCCTGTTGTTGATGTGGATGAACAATCACAGGAACAATTACCCTGGTGTTGATGTGGATGAACAGTCTCAGGAACAATCGCCCTGGTGTTGATGATGGTAAACATTCTGAGGAACAATAGCCCTGGTGTTGATGTGGATGAACAGTCTCAGGAACAATAGCCCTGGTGTTGATGTGGATGAACAATCTCAGGAACTATAGCACTTGCGTTGATGTGGATGAACAGTCTCAGGAACAATAGCCCTGGTGTTGATGTGGATGAACATTCTCAGGAACAATACCTCTGGTGTTGAAGTGGATGAACAGTCTCAGGAACAATAGCTCTGGTGTTGAAGTGGATGAACAGTCTCAGGAACAATTGCCCTGGTGTTGATGTGGATGAACAGACTCAGGAACAATAAACCTGGTGTTGATGTGGATAAACATTGTCAGGAACAATAGCCCTGGTGTTGATGCGGATGAACATTCTCAGGAACAATAGCCCAACTGTTGATGTGGATGAACATTCTCAGGAACAATAGCCCTGCTATTGATGTGGATGAACAATCTCAGGAACAATAGCCCTGGAGTTGATGTGGATGAACAATCTCAGGAACAATAGCCATGGTGTTGATGTTGATGCACTATATCAGGAACAATAGCCCTGGTGTTGATGTGGATGAACAGCCTCAGGAACAATAGCCCTGGTGTTGATTTGGATAAACATTCTCAGGAACAATAGCTCTGGTGTTGATGTGGATGAACAATCTCAGGAACAATCGCCCTGGTATTGATGTTGATGCACTATTTCAGGAACAATAGCCCTGGTGTTGATGTGGATGAACAGCCTCAGGAATAATAGCCCTGGTGTTGATTTGGATAAACATTCTCAGGAACAATAGCTCTGGTGTTGATGTTGATGAACTATCTCAGGAACAATAGCCCTGGTTTTGATGTGGATGAACAGCGTCAGGAACAATTCCCCTGGTGTTGATGTGGATGGACAATCTCAGGAACATTAGTCCTGGTTTTGATGAGGATAAACATTCTCAGGAACAATAGCCCTGGTATTGATGTTGATGAACAGTCTCAGGAACAATTGCCCTGGTGTTGATGTTGATGAACAGTCTCAGGAACAATAGCCCTGGTGTTGATGCGGATGAACAATCTCAGGAACAATCGCCCTGTGTTGATGTTGATGAGCATTCTCCGGAAAAATAGCCCTGGTGTTGATGTGGATGAACAATCTCAGGAACAATAGCCCTGGTGTTGACGTTGATGAACAGTCTCAGGAACAATAGACCTGGTGTCGATGTCGATGAACATTCTCAGGAACAAGAGCCAAGGTGTTGATGTTGATGTACAGTCTGAGGAACATGAGTTCTGGCGTTGATGAGGATATACATTCTCAGGAACAATAGCCCAGGTGTTGATGTTGAGGAACAGTCTCAGGAACAACAGCCCTGGTGATGATGTGGATGAACAGTCTCAGGAACAATAGCCCTGGTGTTGATGTGGATGAAAAAACTCAGGAACAATAGCCCTGGTGTTGATGAGGATGAACTATCTCAGGAACAATAGCCCTGGTGTTGATGCGGATGAACAATCTCAGGAACAATCGCCCTGTGTTGATGTTGATGAGCATTCTCCGGAACAATAGCCCTGGTGTTGATGTGGATGAACAATCTCAGGAACAATAGCCCTGGTGTTGACGTTGATGAACAGTCTCAGGAACAATAGACCTGGTGTCGATGTCGATGAACATTCTCAGGAACAAGAGCCAAGGTGTTGATGTTGATGTACAGTCTGAGGAACATGAGTTCTGGCGTTGATGAGGATATACATTCTCAGGAACAATAGCCCAGGTGTTGATGTTGAGGAACAGTCTCAGGAACAACAGCCCTGGTGATGATGTGGATGAACAGTCTCAGGAACAATAGCCCTGGTGTTGATGTGGATGAAAAAACTCAGGAACAATAGCCCTGGTGTTGATGAGGATGAACTATCTCAGGAACAATAGCCCTGGTGTTGATGTGGATGAACAGTCTCAGGAACAATAGCCCTGGTGTTGATGATGGTAAACATTCTCAGGAACAATAGCCCTGGTGTTGATGTGGATGAACAGTCTCAGGAACAATAGCCCTAGTGTTGATGTGGATGAACAATCTCAGGAAAAATAGCCCTGGTGTTGATGAGGATAAACATTCTCAGGAACAATAGCCCTGGTATTGAAGTGGATGAACAGTCTCAGTAACAATTGCCCCGGTGTTGATGTGGATGAACTGACTCAGGAACAATAACCCTGCTGTTGTTGTGGATGAACATTCTCTGGAACAATAGCCCTGGTTTTGATGTGGATGAACAGTCTCAGGAACAATAGCCCTGGTGTTGATGTGGATGAACAATCTCAGGAACAATAGCCCCTGTGTTGATGTGGATGAACAGTCTCAGGAACAATAGCCCTGGTTTTGAAGTGGATGAACAGTCTCTGGAACAATTGCCCTGGTGTTGATGTGGATGAACAGACTCGGGAACAATAACCCTGGTGTTGATGTGGAGAAACATTGTCAGGAACAATAGCCCTGGTGTTGATGCGGATGAACAATCTCAGGAACAATAGCCCAACTGTTGATGTGGATGAACATTCTCAGGAACAATAGCCCTGGTGTTGATGTGGATGAACAATCTCAGGAACAATAGCCCTGGTGTTGATGTGGATGAACAATCTCAGGAACATTAGTCCTGGTTTTGATGAGGATAAACATTCTCAGGAACAATAGCCCTGGTATTGATGTTGATGAATAGTCTCAGGAACAATAACCCTGGTGTTGATGTTGATGTTCAGTCTCAGGAACAATAGCCCTGGTGTTGATGTGGATGAACAATCTCAGGAACAATCGCCCTGGTGTTGATGTTGATGAACATTCTCAGGAACAATAGCCATGATGTTGATGTGGATGAACAATCTCAGGAACAATAGCCCTGGTGTTGATGTTGATGAACAGTCTCAGGAACAATAGTCCTGGTGTCGATGTCGATGAACATTCTCAGGAACAAGAGCCAAGGTGTTGATGTTGATGAACAGTCTCAGGATCAATAGCCCTGGTGTTGATGTGGATGAACAATCTCAGGAACAACAGCCCTGGTGATGATGTGGAAGAACAGTCTCAGGAACAATAGCCCGGGTGTTGATGTGGATAAACGGTCTCAGGAACAATAGCCCTGGTGTTGATGTGGATGAACAATCTCAGGATCAAAAGCCCTGGTGTTGATGTGGATGAACATTCTCAGGAACAATAGCCCTGGTGTTGATGTGGATGAACAATCTCAGGAACAATCGCCCTGGTGTTGATGTTGAAGAACATTCTCAGGAGCAATAGCCCTGGTGTTGATGTGGATGGAAAATCTCAGGAACAATAGCCCTGGTGTTGATGTTGATGAACAGTCTCAGGAACAATAGTCCTGGTGTCGATGTCGATGAACATTCTCAGGAACAAGAGCCAAGGTGTTGATGTTGATGTACAGTCTCAGGAACATGAGTCCTGGTGTTGATGAGGATATACATTCTCAGGAACAATAGCCCAGGTGTTGATGTTGAGGAACAGTCTCAGGAACAATGGCCCTGGTGTTGATGTGGATGAACAATCTCAGGAACAACAGCCCTGGTGATGATGTGGATGAACAGTCTCAGGAACAAAAGCCCTAGTGTTGATGTGGATGAACATTCTCAGGAACAATAGCCCTGGTGTTGATGTGGATGAACAATCTCAGGAGCAATAGCCCTGGTGTTGATGAGGATGAACAATCTCAGGAACAATAGCCCTGGTGTTGATGTTGATGAACAGTCTCATGAACAACAGCCCTGGTGTTGATGTCGATGAACATTCTCAGGAACAAGAGCCAAGGTGTTGATGTTGATGTACAGTCTCAGGAACATTAGTCCTGGTGTTGATGAGGATATACATTCCCAGGAACAACTGCCCTGGTGTTGATGTGAGGCACAGTCTTAGGAACAATAGCCCTGGTGTTGATGTGGATGAACAATCTCAGGAACAACAGCCCTGGTGTTGATGTGGATGAACAGTCTCAGGAAAAATAGCCCTGGTGTGGATGTGGATGAACAATCTCAGGAACAATAGCCCTGGTGTTAATGCGGATGCACAGTCTCAGGATCAATAGCCCTGGTGTTGATGTGGATGAACAATCTCAGGAACAAAAGCCCTGGTGTTGATGCGGATGAACATTCTCAGGAACAATAGCCCAACTGTTGATGTGGATGAACATTCTCAGGAACAATAGCCCTGCTATTGATGTGGATGAACATTCTCAGGAACAATAGCCCTGGAGTTGATGTGGATGAACAATCTCAGGAACAATAGCCCTGGTGTTGATGTTGATGCACTATTTCAGGAACAATAGCCCTGGTGTTGATGTGGATGAACAGCCTCAGGAACAATAGCCCTGGTGTTGATTTGGATAAACATTCTCAGGAACAATAGCTCTGGTGTTGATCTTGATGAACTATCTCAGGAACAATAGCCCTGGTGTCGATGTCGATGAACATTCTCAGGAACAAGAGCCAAGGTGTTGATGTTGATGTACAGTCTGAGGAACATGAGTTCTGGCGTTGATGAGGATATACATTCTCAGGAACAATAGCCCAGGTGTTGATGTTGATGAACAGTCTCAGGAACAACAGCCCTGGTGATGATGTGGATGAACAGTCTCAGGAACAATAGCCCGGGTGTTGATGTGGATAAACAGTCTCAGGAACAATAGTCCTGGTGTTGATGTGGATGAAAAAACTCAGGAACAATAGCCCTGGTGTTGATGAGGATGAACAATCTCAGGAACAATAGCCCAGGTGTTGATGTTGAGGAACAGTCTCAGGAACAACAGCCCTGGTGATGATGTGGATGAACAGTCTCAGGAACAATAGCCCGGGTGTTGATGTGGATAAACAGTCTCAGGAACAATAGCCCTGGTGTTGATGTGGATGAAAAATCTCAGGAACATTAGTCCTGGTTTTGATGAGGATAAACATTCTCAGGAACAATAGCCCAGGTGTTGATGTTGAGGAACAGTCTCAGGAACAACAGCCCTGGTGATGATGTGGATGAACAGTCTCAGGAACAATAGCCCGGGTGTTGATGTGGATAAACAGTCTCAGGAACAATAGCCCAGGTGTTGATTTTGAGGAACAGTCTCAGGAACAACAGCCCTGGTGATGATGTGGATGAACAGTCTCAGGAACAATAGCCCTGGTGTTGATGTGGATGAACAGTCTCAGGAACAATAGCCCTGGTGTTGATGATGGTAAACATTCTCAGGAACAATAGCCCTGGTGTTGATGTGGATGAACAGTCTCAGGAACAATAGCCCTGGTGTTGATGTGGATGAACAATCTCTGGAAAAATAGCCCTGGTGTTGATGAGGATAAACATTCTCAGGAACAATAGCCCTGGTGTTGAAGTGGATGAACAGTCTCAGTAACAATTGCCCCGGTGTTGATGTGGATGAACTGACTCAGGAACAATAACCCTGCTGTTGTTGTGGATGAACATTCTCAGGCACAACAGCCCTGGTGTTGATGATGGTAAACATTCTCAGGAACAATAGCCCTGGTTTTGATGTGGATGAACAGTCTCAGGAACAATAGCCCTGGTGTTGATGTGGATGAACAATCTCAGGAACAATAGCCCTGGTGTTGACGTTGATGAACAGTCTCAGGAACAATAGACCTGGTGTCGATGTCGATGAACATTCTCAGGAACAAGAGCCAATGTGTTGATGTTGATGTACAGTCTGAGGAACATGAGTTCTGGCGTTGATGAGGATATACATTCTCAGGAACAATAGCCCAGGTGTTGATGTTGATGAACAGTCTCAGGAACAACAGCCCTGGTGATGATGTGGATGAACAGTCTCAGGAACATTAGCCCGGGTGTTGATGTGGATAAACAGTCTCAGGAACAATAGCCCTGGTGTTGATGTGGATGAAAAAACTCAGGAACAATAGCCCTGGTGTTGATGAGGATGAACAATCTCAGGAACAATAGCCCAGGTGTTGATGTTGAGGAACAGTCTCAGGAACAACAGCCCTGGTGATGATGTGGATGAACAGTCTCAGGAACAATAGCCCGGGTGTTGATGTGGATAAACAGTCTCAGGAACAATAGCCCTGGTGTTGATGTGGATGAAAAATCTCAGGAACATTAGTCCTGGTTTTGATGAGGATAAACATTCTCAGGAACAATAGCCCTGGTATTGATGTTGATGAATAGTCTCAGGAACAATAACCCTGGTGTTGATGTTGATGTTCAGTCTCAGGAACAATAGCCCTGGTGTTGATGTGGATGAACAATCTCAGGAACAATCGCCCTGGTGTTGATGTTGATGAACATTCTCAGGAACAATAGCCATGATGTTGATGTGGATGAACAATCTCAGGAACAATAGCCCTGGTGTTGATGTTGATGAACAGTCTCAGGAACAATAGTCCTGGTGTCGATGTCGATGAACATTCTCAGGAACAAGAGCCAAGGTGTTGATGTTGATGAACAGTCTCAGGATCAATAGCCCTGGTGTTGATGTGGATGAACAATCTCAGGAACAACAGCCCTGGTGATGATGTGGAAGAACAGTCTCAGGAACAATAGCCCGGGTGTTGATGTGGATAAACGGTCTCAGGAACATTAGCCCTGGTGTTGATGTGGATGAACAATCTCAGGATCAAAAGCCCTGGTGTTGATGTGGATTAACATTCTCAGGAACAATAGCCCTGGTGTTGATGTGGATGAACAATCTCAGGAACAATCGCCCTGGTGTTGATGTTGAAGAACATTCTCAGGAGCAATAGCCCTGGTGTTGATGTGGATGGAAAATCTCAGGAACAATAGCCCTGGTGTTGATGTTGATGAACAGTCTCAGGAACAATAGTCCTGGTGTCGATGTCGATGAACATTCTCAGGAACAAGAGCCAAGGTGTTGATGTTGATGTACAGTCTCAGGAACATGAGTCCTGGTGTTGATGAGGATATACATTCTCAGGAACAATAGCCCAGGTGTTGATGTTGAGGAACAGTCTCAGGAACAATGGCCCTGGTGTTGATGTGGATGAACAATCTCAGGAACAACAGCCCTGGTGATGATGTGGATGAACAGTCTCAGGAACAAAAGCCCTAGTGTTGATGTGGATGAACATTCTCAGGAACAATAGCCCTGGTGTTGATGTGGATGAACAATCTCAGGAACAATAGCCCTGGTGTTGATGAGGATGAACAATCTCAGGAACAATAGCCCTGGTGTTGATGTTGATGAACAGTCTCATGAACAACAGCCCTGGTGTTGATGTCGATGAACATTCTCAGGAACAAGAGCCAAGGTGTTGATGTTGATGTACAGTCTCAGGAACATTAGTCCTGGTGTTGATGAGGATATACATTCCCAGGAACAACTGCCCTGGTGTTGATGTGAGGCACAGTCTTAGGAACAATAGCCCTGGTGTTGATGTGGATGAACAATCTCAGGAACAACAGCCCTGGTGTTGATGTGGATGAACAGTCTCAGGAAAAATAGCCCTGGTGTGGATGTGGATGAACAATCTCAGGAACAATAGCCCTGGTGTTAATGCGGATGCACAGTCTCAGGATCAATAGCCCTGGTGTTGATGTGGATGAACAATCTCAGGAACAAAAGCCCTGGTGTTGATGCGGATGAACATTCTCAGGAACAATAGCCCAACTGTTGATGTGGATGAACATTCTCAGGAACAATAGCCCTGCTATTGATGTGGATGAACATTCTCAGGAACAATAGCCCTGGAGTTGATGTGGATGAACAATCTCAGGAACAATAGCCCTGGTGTTGATGTTGATGCACTATTTCAGGAACAATAGCCCTGGTGTTGATGTGGATGAACAGCCTCAGGAACAATAGCCCTGGTGTTGATTTGGATAAACATTCTCAGGAACAATAGCTCTGGTGTTGATCTTGATGAACTATCTCAGGAACAATAGCCCTGGTTTTGATGTGGATGAACAGCGTCAGGAACAATTCCCCTGGTGTTGTTGTGGATGAACAATCTCAGGAACATTAGTCCTGGTTTTGATGAGGATAAACATTCTCAGGAACAATAGCCCTGGTATTGATGTTGATGAACAGTCTCAGGAACAATAACCCTGGTGTTGATGTTGATGAACAGTCTCAGGAACAATAGTCCTGGTGTCGATGTCGATGAACATTCTCAGGAACAAGAGCCAAGGTGTTGATGTTGATGAACAGTCTCAGGAACAATAGCCCTGGTGTTGATGTGGATGAACAATCTCAGGAACAACAGCCCTGGTGATGATGTGGATGAACAGTCTCAGGAACAATAGCCCGGGTGTTGATGTGGATAAACGGTCTCAGGAACAATAGCCCTGGTGTTGATGCGGATGAACAATCTCAGGATCAAAAGCCCTGGTGTTGATGTGGATGAACATTCTCAGGAACAATAGCCCTGGTGTTGATGTGGATGAACAATCTCAGGAACAATCGCCCTGGTGTTGATGTTGAAGAACATTCTCAGGAGCAATAGCCCTGGTGTTGATGTGGATGAAAAATCTCAGGAACAATAGCCCTGGTGTTGATGTTGATGAACAGTCTCAGGAACAATAGTCCTGGTGTCGATGTCGATGAACATTCTCAGGAACAAGAGCCAAGGTGTTGATGTTGATGTACAGTCTCAGGAACATGAGTCCTGGTGTTGATGAGGATATACATTCTCAGGAACAATAGCCCAGGTGTTGATGTTGAGGAACAGTCTCAGGAACAATAGCCCTGGTGTTGATGAGGATGAACAATCTCAGGAACAATAGCCCTGGTGTTGATGTTGATGAACAGTCTCATGAACAACAGCCCTGGTGTTGATGTCGATGAACATTCTCAGGAACAAGAGCCAAGGTGTTGATGTTGATGTACAGTCTCAGGAACATTAGTCCTGGTGTTGATGAGGATATACATTCCCAGGAACAATAGCCCAGGTGTTGATGTGAGGCACAGTCTTAGGAACAATAGCCCTGGTGTTGATGTGGATGAACAATCTCAGGAAGAAGAGGGGTTCCGAAGAAGGGTCACTGACCCGAAACGTTAACTCTGCTTCTCTTTCTACAGATGCTGCCAGACCTGCTGAGTGAATCCAGCATTTCTTGTTTTTGTCTCAGGAACAACAGCCCTGGTGTTGATGTGGATGAACAGTCTCAGGAAAAATAGCCCTGGTGTGGATGTGGATGAACAATCTCAGGAACAATTGCCCTGGTGTTGATGCGGATGCACAGTCTCAGGATCAATAGCCCTGGTGTTGATGTGGATGAACAATCTCAGGAACAAAAGCCCTGGTGTTGATGCGGATGAACATTCTCAGGAACAATAGCCCAACTGTTGATGTGGATGAACATTCTCAGGAACAATAGCCCTGCTATTGATGTGGATGAACAATCTCAGGAACAATAGCCCTGGAGTTGATGTGGATGAACAATCTCAGGAACAATAGCCCTGGTGTTGATGTTGATGCACTATCTCAGGAACAATAGCCCTGGTGTTGATCAGGATAAACATTCTCAGGAACAATAGCTCTGGTGTTGATGTGGATGAACAATCTCAGGAACAATCGCACTGGTGTTGATGTTGATGCACTATTTCAGGAACAATAGCCCTGGTGTCGATGTGGATGAACAGCCTCAGGAACAATAGCCCTGGTGTTGATTTGGATAAACATTCTCAGGAACAATAGCTCTGGTGTTGATGTTGATGAACTATCTCAGGAACAATAGCCCTGGTTTTGATGTGGATGAACAGCGTCAGGAACAATTCCCCTGGTGTTGTTGTGGATGAACAATCTCAGGAACATTAGTCCTGGTTTTGATGAGGATAAACATTCTCAGGAACAATAGCCCTGGTATTGATGTTGATGAACAGTCTCAGGAACAATAACCCTGGTGTTGATGTTGATGAACAGTCTCAGGAACAATAGCCCTGGTGTTGATGCGGATGAACAATCTCAGGAACAATCGCCCCGGTGTTGATGTTGATGAGCATTCTCAGGAACAATAGCCCTGGTGTTGATGTGGATGAACAATCTCAGGAACAATAGCCCTGGTGTTGACGTTGATGAACAGTCTCAGGAACAATAGACCTGGTGTCGATGTCGATGAACATTCTCAGGAACAAGAGCCAAGGTGTTGATGTTGATGTACAGTCTGAGGAACATGAGTTCTGGCGTTGATGAGGATATACATTCTCAGGAACAATAGCCCAGGTGTTGATGTTGATGAACAGTCTCAGGAACAACAGCCCTGGTGATGATGTGGATGAACAGTCTCAGGAACAATAGCCCGGGTGTTGATGTGGATAAACAGTCTCAGGAACAATAGCCCTGGTGTTGATGTGGATGAAAAAACTCAGGAACAATAGCCCTGGTGTTGATGAGGATGAACAATCTCAGGAACAATAGCCCAGGTGTTGATGTTGAGGAACAGTCTCAGGAACAACAGCCCTGGTGATGATGTGGATGAACAGTCTCAGGAACAATAGCCCGGGTGTTGATGTGGATAAACAGTCTCAGGAACAATAGCCCTGGTGTTGATGTGGATGAAAAATCTCAGGAACATTAGTCCTGGTTTTGATGAGGATAAACATTCTCAGGAACAATAGCCCAGGTGTTGATGTTGAGGAACAGTCTCAGGAACAACAGCCCTGGTGATGATGTGGATGAACAGTCTCAGGAACAATAGCCCGGGTGTTGATGTGGATAAACAGTCTCAGGAACAATAGCCCAGGTGTTGATTTTGAGGAACAGTCTCAGGAACAACAGCCCTGGTGATGATGTGGATGAACAGTCTCAGGAACAATAGCCCTGGTGTTGATGTGGATGAACAGTCTCAGGAACAATAGCCCTGGTGTTGATGATGGTAAACATTCTCAGGAACAATAGCCCTGGTGTTGATGTGGATGAACAGTCTCAGGAACAATAGCCCTGGTGTTGATGTGGATGAACAATCTCTGGAAAAATAGCCCTGGTGTTGATGAGGATAAACATTCTCAGGAACAATAGCCCTGGTGTTGAAGTGGATGAACAGTCTCAGTAACAATTGCCCCGGTGTTGATGTGGATGAACTGACTCAGGAACAATAACCCTGCTGTTGTTGTGGATGAACATTCTCAGGCACAACAGCCCTGGTGTTGATGATGGTAAACATTCTCAGGAACAATAGCCCTGGTTTTGATGTGGATGAACAGTCTCAGGAACAATAGCCCTGGTGTTGATGTGGATGAACAATCTCAGGAACAATAGCCCCTGTGTTGATGTGGACGAACAGTCTCAGGAACAACAGCCCTGGTGTTTAAGTGGATGAACAGTCTCTGGAACAATAACCCTGGTGTTGATGTGGAGAAACTTTGTCAGGAACAATAGCCCTGGTGTTGATGCGGATGAACAATCTCAGGAATAATAGCCCAACTGTTGATGTTGATGAACAGTCTCAGGAACAATAGTCCTTGTGTCGATGTCGATGAACATTCTCAGGAACAAGAGCCAAGGTGTTGATGTTGATGAACAGTCTCAGGATCAATAGCCCTGGTGTTGATGTGGATGAACAATCTCAGGAACAACAGCCCTGGTGATGATGTAGATGAACAGTCTCAGGAACAATAGCCCGGGTGTTGATGTGGATAAACGGTCTCAGGAACAATAGCCCTGGTGTTGATGTGGATGAACAAACTCAGGATCAAAGCCCTGGTGTTGATGTGGATGAACATTCTCAGGAACAATAGCCCTGGTGTTGATGTGGATGAACAATCTCAGGAACAATCGCCCTGGTGTTGATGTTGAAGAACATTGTCAGGAGCAATAGCCCTGGTGTTGATGTGGATGAAAAATCTCAGGAACAATAGCCCTGGTGTTGATGTTGATGAACAGTCTCAGGAACAATAGTCCTGGTGTCGATGTCGATGAACATTCTCAGGAACAAGAGCCAAGGTGTTGATGTTGATGTGCAGTCTCAGGAACATCAGTCCTGGTGTTGATGAGGATATACATTCTCAGGAACAATAGCCCAGGTGTTGATGTTGAGGAACAGTCTGAGGAACAATGGCCCTGGTGTTGATGTGGATGAACAATCTCAGGAACAACAGCCCTGGTGATGATGTGGATGAACAGTCTCAGGAACAAAAGCCCTCGTGTTGATGTGGATGAACATTCTCAGGAACAATAGCCCTGGTGTTGATGTGGATGAACAATCTCAGGTACAATAGCCCTGGTGTTGATGAGGATGAACAATCTCAGGAACAATAGCCCTGGTGTTGATGTTGATGAGCAGTCTCATGAACAACAGCCCTGGTGTTGATGTCGATGAACATTCTCAGGAACAAGAGCCAAGGTGTTGATGTTGTTGTACAGTCTCAGGAACATTAGTCCTGGTGTTGATGAGGATATACATTCCCAGGAACAATAGCCCAGGTATTGATGTTGAGGCACAGTCTGAGGAACAATAGTCCTGGTGTTGATGAGGATATACATTCCCAGGAACAATAGCCCTGGTGTTGATGTGGATGAACAATCTCAGGAACAACAGCCCTGGTGTTGATGTGGATGAACAGTCTCAGGTAAAATAGCCCTGGTGTGGATGTGGATGAACAATCTCAGGAACAATAGCCCTGGTGTTGATGCGGATGCACAGTCTCAGGTACAATAGCCCTGGTGTTGATGTGGATGAACAATCTCAGGAACAATAGCCCTGGTGTTGATGTGGATGAACATTCTCAGGAACAATAGCCCTGGTGTTGATGTGGATGAACAATCTCAGGAACAATAGCCCTGCTGTTGATGTGCATGAACAATCTCAGGAACAATAGCCCTGGTTTTGATGTGGATGAGCAATCTCAGGAACAATAGCCCTGTTGTTGAAGTGGACGAACAATCACAGGAACAATTACCCTGGTGTTGATGTGGATGAACAGTCTCAGGAACAATCGCCCTGGTGTTGATGATGGTAAACATTCTGAGGAACAATAGCCCTAGTGTTGATGTGGATGAACATTCTCAGGAACAATAGCCCTGGTGTTGATGTGGATGAACAATCTCAGGAACAATAGCCCTTGCGTTGATGTAGATGAACAGTCTCAGGAACAATAGCCCTGGTGTTGATGTGGATGAACAGTCTCAGGAACAATAGCCCAGGTGTTGATGTGGATAAACATTCTCAGGAACAATAGCCCTGGTGTTGAACTGGATGAACAGTCTCAGGAACAATTGCCCTGGTGTTGATGTTGATGAACAGTCTCAGGAACAACAGCCCTGGTGTTGATGTCGATGAACATTCTCAGGAACAAGAGCCAAGGTGTTGATGTTGATGTACAGTCTCAGGAACATTAGTCATGGTGTTGATGAGGATATATATTCCCAGGAACAATAGCCCAGGTGTTGATGTTGAGGCACAGTCTTAGGAACAATAGCCCTGGTGTTGATGTGGATGAACAATCTCAGGAACAACAGCCCTGGTGTTGATGTGGATGAACAGTCTCAGGAAAAATAGCCCTGGTGTGGATGTGGATGAACAATCTCAGGAACAATAGCCCTGGTGTTGATGCGGATGCACAGTCTCAGGATCAATAGCCCTGGTGTTGATGTGGATGAACAATCTCAGGAACAATAGCCCTGGTGTTGATGTGGATGAACATTCTCAGTAACAATAGCCCTGGTGTTGATGTGGATGAACAATCTCAGGAACAATAGCCCTGGTGTTGATGAGGATGAACAATCCCAGGAACAATTGCTCTGGTTTTGATGTGGATGAGCAGTCTCAGGAACAATAGCCCTGTTGTTGATGTGGATGAACAATCACAGGAACAATTACCCTGGTGTTGATGTGGATGAACAGTCTCAGGAACAATCGACCTGGTGTTGATGATGGTAAACATTCTGAGGAACAATAGCCCTGGTATTGATGTGGATGAACAGTCTCAGGAACAATAGCCCTGGTGTTGCTGTGAATGAACAATCTCAGGAACAATAGCCCTTGCGGTGATGTGGATGAACAGTCTCAGGAACAATAGCCCTGGTGTTGATGTGGATAAACATTCTCAGGAACAATAGCCCTGGTGTTGAAGTGGATGAACAGTCTCAGGAACAATTGCCCTGGTGTTGATGTGGATGAACAGACTCAGGAACAATAAACCTGGTGTTGATGTGGATAAACATTGTCAGGAACAATAGAATAAAAGCAAAATACTGCGGATGCTGGAAATCTGAAACAAAAACATGAAATGCTGGATTCACTCAGCAGGTCTGGCAGCATCTGTGGAAAGAGAAGCAGAGTTAACGTTTCGGGTCAGTGACCCTTCTTCGGAACTGACCGAAGAAGGGTCACTGACCCGAAACGTTAACTCTGCTTCTCTTTCCACAGATGCTGCCAGACCTGCTGAGTGAATCCAGCATTTCTTGTTTTTGTGTCAGGAAAAATAGCCCTGGTGTTGATGCGGATGAACATTCTCAGGAACAATAGCCCAACAGTTGATGTGGATGAACATTCTCAGGAACAATAGCCCTGGTGTTGATGTTGATGAACAGTCTCAGGAACAACAGCCCTGGTGTTGATGTCGATGAACATTCTCAGGAACAAGAGCCAAGGTGTTGATGTTGATGTCCAGTCTCAGGAACATTAGTCCTGGTGTTGATGAGGATATACATTCCCAGGAACAATAGCCCAGGTGTTGATGTTGAGGCACAGTCTTAGGAACAATAGCCCTGGTGTTGATGTGGATGAACAATCTCAGGAACAACAGCCCTGGTGTTGATGTGGATGAACAGTCTCAGGAAAAATAGCCCTGGTGTGGATGTTGATGAACAATCTCAGGAACAATAGCCCTGGTGTTGATGCGGATGCACAGTCTCAGGATCAATAGCCCTGGTGTTGATGTGGATGAACAATCTCAGGAACAATAGCCCTGGTGTTGATGTGGATGAACATTCTCAGGAACAATAGCCCTGGTGTTGATGTGGATGTACAATCTCAGGAACAATAGCCCTGGTGTTGATGAGGATTAACAATCTCAGGAACAATAGCCCTGGTTTTGATGTGGATGAGGAATCTCAGGAACAATAGCCCTGTTGTTGATGTGGATGAACAATCACAGGAACAATTACCCTGGTGTTGATGCGGATGAACAGTCTCAGGAACAATCGCCCTGGTGTTGATGATGGTAAACATTCTGAGGAACTATAGCCCGAGTGTTGATGTGGATGACCAGTCTCAGGAACAATAGCCCTGGTGTTGATGTGGATGAACAATCTCAGGAACAATAGCCCTTGCGTTGATGTGGATGAACAGTCTCAGGAACAATAGCCCTGTTGTTGATGTGGATAAACATTCTCAGGAACAATAGCCCTGGTGTTGAAGTGGATGAACAGTCTCAGGAACAACAGCCCTGGTGTTGATGTCGATGAACATTCTCAGGAACAAGAGCCAAGGTGTTGATGTTGATGTACAGTCTCAGGAACATTAGTCCTGGTGTTGATGAGGATATACATTCCCAGGAACAATAGCCCAGGTGTTGATGTTGAGGCACAGTCTGAGGAACAATAGCCCTGGTGTTGATGTGGATGAACAATCTCAGGAACAACAGCCCTGGTGTTGATGTGGATGAACAGTTTCAGGAAAAATAGCCCTGGTGTGGATGTGGATGAACAATCTCAGGAACAATAGCCCTGGTGTTGATGCGGATGCACAGTCTCAGGATCAATAGCCCTGGTGTTGATGTGGATGAACAATCTCAGGAACAATAGCCCTGGTGTTGATGCGGATGCACAGTCTCAGGAACAATAGCCCTGGTGTTGATGTGGATGAACATTCTCAGGAACAATAGCCCTGGTGTTGATGTGGATGAACAATCTCAGGAACAATAGCCCTGGTGTTGATGAGGATTAACAATCTCAGGAACAATAGCCCTGGTTTTGATGTGGATGAGCAATCTCAGGAACAATAGCCCTGTTGTTGATGTGGATGAACAATCACAGGAACAATTACCCTGGTGTTGATGTGGATGAACAGTCTCAGGAACAATCACCCTGGTGTTGAAGATGGTAAACATTCTGAGGAACAATAGCCCGAGTGTTGATGTGGATGAACAGTCTCAGGAACAATCGCCCTGGTGTTGATGTGGATGAACAATCTCAGGAACAATAGCCCTGGTGTTGATGCGGATGCACAGTCTCAGGATCAATAGCCCTGGTGTTGAAGTGGATGAACAGTCTCAGGAACAACTGCCCTGGTGTTGATGTTGATGAACAGTCTCAGGAACAACAGCCCTGGTGTTGATGTCGATGAACATTCTCAGGAACAAGAGCCAAGGTGTTGATGTTGATGTACAGTCTCAGGAACATTAGTCCTGGTGTTGATGAGGATATACATTCCCAGGAACAATAGCCCAGGTGTTGATGTTGAGGCACAGTCTGAGGAACAATAGCCCTGGTGTTGATGTGGATGAACAATCTCAGGAACAACAGCCCTGGTGTTGATGTGGATAAACACTCTCAGGAAAAATAGCCCTGGTGTTGATGCGGATGCACAGTCTCAGGAACAATAGCCCTGGTGTTGATGCGGATGCACAGTCTCAGGATCAATAGCCCTGGTGTTGATGTGGATGAACAATCTCAGGAACAATAGCCCTGGTGTTGATGTGGATGAACAATCTCAGGAACAAAAGCCCTAGTGTTGATGTGGATGAACATTCTCAGGAACAATAGCCCTGGTGTTGATGTGGATGAACAATCTCAGGAACAATAGCCCTGGTGTTGATGAGGATGAACAATCTCAGGAACAATAGCCCTGGCGTTGATGTTGATGAACAGTCTCAGGAACAACAGCCCTGGTGTTGATGTCGATGAACATTCTCAGGAACAAGAGCCAAGGTGTTGATGTTGATGTCCAGTCTCAGGAACATTAGTCCTGGTGTTGATGAGGATATACATTCCCAGGAACAATAGCCCAGGTGTTGATGTTGAGGCACAGTCTTAGGAACAATAGCACTGGTGTTGATGTGGATGAACAATCTCAATAACAACAGCCCTGGTGTTGATGTGGATGAACAGTCTCAGGAAAAATAGCCCTGGTGTGGATGTGGATGAACAATCTCAGGAGCAATAGCCCTGGTGTTGATGAGGATGCACAGTCTCAGGATCAATTGCCCTGGTGTTGATGTGGATGAACAATCTCAGGAACAATAGCCCTGGTGTTGATGTGGATGAACATTCTCAGGAACAATAGCCCTGGTGTTGATGTGGATGAACAATCTCAGGAACAATAGCCCTGGTGTTGATGAGGATGAACAATCTCAGGAACAATAGCCCTGGTTTTGATGTGGATGAGCAATCTCAGGAACAATAGCCCTGTTGTTGATGTGGATGAACAATCACAGGAACAATTACCCTGGTGTTGATGTGGATGAACAGTCTCAGGAACAATCGCCCTGGTGTTGATGATGGTAAACATTCTGAGGAACAATAGCCCTGGTGTTGATGCGGATGCACAGTCTCAGGATCAATAGCCCTGGTGTTGAAGTGGATGAACAGTCTCAGGAACAACTGCCCTGGTGTTGATGTTGATGAACAGTCTCAGGAACAACAGCCCTGGTGTTGATGTCGATGAACATTCTCAGGAACAAGAGCCAAGGTGTTGATGTTGATGTACAGTCTCAAGAACATTAGTCCTGGTGTTGATGAGGATATACATTCCCAGGAACAATAGCCCAGGTGTTGATGTTGAGGCACAGTCTGAGGAACAATAGCCCTGGTGTTGATGTGGATGAACAATCTCAGGAACAATAGCCCTGGTGTTGATGTGGATGAACAGTCTCAGGAAAAATAGCCCTGGTGTTGATGCGGATGCACAGTCTCAGGAACAATAGCCCTGGTGTTGATGCGGATGCACAGTCTCAGGATCAATAGCCCTGGTGTTGATGTGGATGAACAATCTCAGGAACAATAGCCCTGGTGTTGATGTGGATGAACAATCTCAGGAACAAAAGCCCTAGTGTTGATGTGGATGAACATTCTCAGGAACAATAGCCCTGGTGTTGATGTGGATGAACAATCTCAGGAACAATAGCCCTGGTGTTGATGAGGATGAACAATCTCAGGAACAATAGCCCTGGTGTTGATGTTGATGAACAGTCTCAGGAACAACAGCCCTGGTGTTGATGTCGATGAACATTCTCAGGAACAAGAGCCAAGGTGTTGATGTTGATGTACAGTCTCAGGAACATTAGTCCTGGTGTTGATGAGGATATACATTCCCAGGAACAATAGCCCAGGTGTTGATGTTGAGGCACAGTCTTAGGAACAATAGCCCTGGTGTTGATGTGGATGAACAATCTCAGGAACAACAGCCCTGGTGTTGATGTGGATGAACAGTCTCAGGAAAAATAGACCTGGTGTGGATGTGGATGAACAATCTCAGGAGCAATAGCCCTGGTGTTGATCCGGATGCACAGTCTCAGGATCAATTGCCCTGGTGTTGATGTGGATGAACAATCTCAGGAACAATAGCCCTGGTGTTGATGTGGATGAACATTCTCAGGAACAATAGCCCTGGTGTTGATGTGGATGAACAATCTCAGGAACAATAGCCCTGGTGTTGATGAGGATGAACAATCTCAGGAACAATAGCCCTGGTGTTGATGAGGATGAACAATCTCAGGAACAATAGCCCTGGTGTTGATGTTGATGAACAGTCTCAGGAACAATAGCCCTGGTGTTGTTGATGGTAAACATTCTGAGGAACAATAGCCCTGGTGTTGATGTGGATGAACAATCTCAGGAACAATAGCCCTGGTGTTGATGAGGATGAACAATCTCAGGAACAATAGCCCTGGTGTTGATGACGATGAACAATCTCAGGAACAATAGCCCTGGTGTTGATGTGGATGAACAATCTCAGGAACAATAGCCCTGGTGTTGATGAGGATGAACAATCTCAGGAACAATAGCCCTGGTGTTGATGAGGATGAACAATCTCAGGAACAATAGCCCTGGTGTTGATGTTGATGAACAATCTCAGGAACAATCGCCCTGGTTTTGATGATGGTAAACATTCTGAGGAACAATAGCCCGAGTGTTGATGTGGATGAACAGTCTCAGGAACAATAGCCCTGGTGTTGATGTGGATGAACAATCTCAGGAACAATAGCCCTTGCGTTGATGTGGAAGAACAGTCTCAGGAACAATAGCCCTGGTGTTGATGTGGATAAACATTCTCAGGAACAATAGCCCTGGTGTTGAAGTGGATGAACAATCTCAGGAACAACAGCCCTGGTGTTGATGTGGATGAATAGTCTCAGCAAAAATAGCCCTGGTGTGGATGTGGATGAACAATCTCAGGAACAATAGCCCTGGTGTTGAAGCGGATGCACAGTCTCAGGATCAATAGCCCTGGTGTTGAAGTGGATGAACAGTCTCAGGAACAACTGCCCTGGTGTTGATGTTGATGAACAGTCTCAGGAACAACAGCCCTGGTGTTGATGTCGATGAACATTCTCAGGAACAAGAGCCAAGGTGTTGATGTTGATGTACTGTCTCAGGAACATTAGTCCTGGTGTTGATGAGGATATACATTCCCAGGAACAATAGCCCAGGTGTTGATGTTGAGGCACAGTCTGAGGAACAATAGCCCTGGTGTTGATGTGGATGAACAATCTCAGGAACAACAGCCCTGGTGTTGATGTGGATGAACAGTCTCAGGAAAAATAGCCCTGGTGTTGATGCGGATGCACAGTCTCAGGAACAATAGCCCTGGTGTTGATGCGGATGCACAGTCTCAGGATCAATAGCCCTGGTGTTGATGTGGATGAACAATCTCAGGAACAATAGCCCTGGTGATGATGTGGATGAACAATCTCAGGAACAAAAGCCCTAGTGTTGATGTGGATGAACATTCTCAGGAACACTAGCCCTGGTGTTGATGTGGATGACCAATCTCAGGAACAATAGCCCTGGTGTTGATGAGGATGAACAATCTCAGGAACAATAGCCCTGGTGTTGATGTTGATGAACAGTCACAGGAACAACAGCCCTGGTGTTGATGTCGATGAACATTCTCAGGAACAAGAGCCAAGGTGTTGATGTTGATGTACAGTCTCAGGAACATTAGTCCTGGTGTTGATGAGGATATACATTCCCAGGAACAACAGCCCTGGTGTTGATGTGGATGAACAGTCTCAGGAAAAATAGCCCTGGTGTGGATGTGGATGAACAATCTCAGGAGCAATAGCCCTGGTGTTGATCCGGATGCACAGTCTCAGGATCAATTGCCCTGGTGTTGATGTGGATGAACAATCTCAGGAACAATAGCCCTGGTGTTGATGAGGATGAACATTCTCAGGAACAATAGCCCTGGTGTTGATGTGGATGAACAATCTCAGGAATAATAGCCCTGGTGTTGATGAGGATGAACAATCTCAGGAACAATAGCCCTGGTTTTGATGTGGATGAGCAATCTCAGGAACAATAGCCCTGTTGTTGATGTGGATGAACAATCACAGGAACAATTACCCTGGTGTTGATGTGGATGAACAGTCACAGGAACAATCGCCCTAGTGTTGATGATGGTAAACATTCTGAGGAACAATAGCCCGAGTGTTGATGTGGATGAACAGTCTCAGGAACAATAGCCCTGGTGTTGATGTGGATGAAAAATCTCAGGAACAATAGCCCTTGCGTTGATGTGGATGAACAGTCTCAGGAACAACAGCCCTGGTGTTGATGTGGATAAACATTCTCAGGAACAAAAGCCCTGGTGTTGAAGTGGATGAACAGTCTCAGGAACAACTGCCCTGGTGTTGATGTTGATGAACAGTCTCAGGAACAACAGCCCTGGTGTTGATGTCGATGAACATTCTCAGGAACAAGAGCCAAGGTGTTGATGTTGATGTACAGTCTCAGGAACATTAGTCCTGCTGTTGATGAGGATATACATTCCCAGGAACAATAGCCCATGTGTTGATGTTGAGGCACAGTCTGAGGAACAATAGCCCTGGTGTTGATGTGGATGAACAATCTCAGGAACAACAGCCCTGGTGTTGATGTGGATGAACAGTCTCAGGAAAAATAGCCCTGGTGTGGATGTGGATGAACAATCTCAGGAACAATAGCCCTGTTGTTGATGCGGATGCACAGTCTCAGGATCAATAGCCCTGGTGTTGATGTGGATGAACAATCTCAGGAACAATAGCCCTTGCGTTGATGTGGATGAACAGTCTCAGGAACAATAGCCCTGGTGTTGATGTGGATAAACATTCTCAGGAACAATAGCCCTGGTGTTGAAGTGGATGAACAGTCTCAGGAACAACTGCCCTGGTGTTGATGTTGATGAACAGTCTCAGGAACAACAGCCCTGGTGTTGATGTCGATGAACATTCTCAGGAACAAGAGCCAAGGTGTTGATGTTGATGTACAGTCTCAGGAACATTAGTCCTGGTGTTGATGAGGATATACATTCCCAGGAACAATAGCCCAGGTGTTGATGTTGAGGCACAGTCTGAGGAACAATAGCCCTGGTGTTGATGTGGATGAACAATCTCAGGAACAACAGCCCTGGTGTTGATGTGGGTGAACAGTCTCAGGAAAAATAGCCCTGGTGTTGATGTGGATGAACAATCTCAGGAACAATAGCCCTGGTGTTGATGTGGATGAACATTCTCAGGAACAATAGCCCTGGTGTTGATGTGGATGAACAATCTCAGGAACAATAGCCCTGGTGTTGATGAGGATGAACAATCTCAGGAACAATAGCCCTGGTTTTGATGTGGAAGAGCAATCTCTGGAACAATAGCCCTGTTGTTGATGTGGATGAAGAATCACAGGAAAAATTACCCTGGTGTTGATGTGGATGAACAGTCTCAGGAACAATCGCCCTGGTGTTTATGATGGGAAACATTCTGAGGAACAATAGCCCTGGTGTTGATGTGGATGAACAGTCTCAGGAACAATAGCCCTGGTGTTGATGTGGATAAACATTCTGAGGAACAATAGCCCTGGTGTTGAAGTGGATGAACAGTCTCAGGAACAATTGCCCTGGTGTTGATGTGGATGAACAGACTCAGGAACAATAAATCTGGTGTTGATGTGGATAAACATTGTCAGGAACAATAGCCCAACTGTTGATGTGGATGAACATTCTCAGGAACAATAGCCCTGGTGTTGATGTGGATGAACAATCTCAGAAACAATCGCCCTGGTGTTGATGTTGAAGAACATTCTCAGGAACAATTACCCTGGTGTTGATGTGGATGAACAGTCTCAGGAACAATCGCCCTGGTGTTGATGATGGTAAACATTCTGAGGAACAATAGCCCGAGTGTTGATGTGGATGAACAGTCTCAGGAACAATAGCCCTGGTGTTGATGTGGATGAACAATCTCAGGAACAATAGCCCTTGCGTTGATGTGGATGAACAGTCTCAGGAACAACAGCCCTGGTGTTGATGTGGATAAACATTCTCAGGAACAATAGCCCTGGTGTTGAAGTGGATGAACAGTCTCAGGAACAAATGCCCTGGTGTTGATGTTGATGAACAGTCTCAGGAACAACAGCCCTGGTGTTGATGTCGATGAACATTCTCAGGAACAAGAGCCAAGGTGTTGATGTTGATGTACAGTCTCAGGAACATTAGTCCTGGTGTTGATGAGGATATACATTCCCAGGAACAATAGCCCAGGTGTTGATGTTGAGGCACAGTCTGAGGAACAATAGCCCTGGTGTTGATGTGGATGAACAATCTCAGGAACAACAGCCCTGGTGTTGATGTGGATGAACAGTCTCAGGAAAAATAGCCCTGGTGTGGATGTGGATGAACAATCTCAGGAACAATAGCCCTGGTGTTGATCCGGATGCACAGTCTCAGGATCAATAGCCCTGGTGTTGATGTGGATGAACAATCTCAGGAACAATAGCCCTTGCGTTGATGTGGATGAACAGTCTCAGGAACAATAGCCCTGGTGTTGATGTGGATAAACATTCTCAGGAACAATAGCCCTGGTGTTGAAGTGGATGAACAGTCTCAGGAACAACTGCCCAGGTGTTGATGTTGAGGCACAGTCTGAGGAACAATAGCCCTGGTGTTGATGTGGATGAACAATCTCAGGAACAACAGCCCTGGTGTTGATGTGGGTGAACAGTCTCAGGAAAAATACCCCTGGTGTGGATGTGGATAAACAATCTCAGGAACAATAGCCCTGGTGTTGATGCGGATGCACAGTCTCAGGATCAATAGCCCTGGTGTTGATGAGGATGAACAATCTCAGGAACAATAGCCCTGGTGTTGATGTGGATGAACATTCTCAGGAACAATAGCCCTGGTGTTGATGTGGATGAACAATCTCAGGAACAATAGCCCTGGTGTTGATGAGGATGAACAATCTCAGGAACAATAGCCCTGGTTTTGATGTGGAAGAGCAATCTCAGGAACAAGAGCCCTGTTGTTGATGTGGATGAAGAATCACAGGAAAAATTACCCTGGTGTTGATGTGGATGAACAGTCTCAGGAACAATCGCCCTGGTGTTTATGATGGTAAACATTCTGAGGAACAATAGCCCTGGTGTTGATGTGGATGAACAGTCTCAGGAACAATAGCCCTGGTGTTGATGTGGATAAACATTCTCAGGAACAATAGCCCTGGTGTTGAAGTGGATGAACAGTCTCAGGAACAATTGCCCTGGTGTTGATGTGGATGAACAGACTCAGGAACAATAAATCTGGTGTTGATGTGGATAAACATTGTCAGGAACAATAGCCCTGGTGTTGATGCGGATGAACATTCTCAGGAACAATAGCCCTATTGTTGATGTGGATGAACAATCTCAGAAACAATCGCCCTGGTGTTGATGTTGAAGAACATTCTCAGGAACAATAGCCCTGGTGTTGATGTTGATGAACAGTCTCAGGAACAATAGCCCTGGTGTTGATGTTGATGAACAGTCTCAGGAACAATAGTCCTGGTGTTGATGTCGATGAACATTCTCAGGAACAAGAGCCAAGGTGTTGATGTTGATGTACAGTCTCAGGAACTTTAGTCCTGGTGTTGATGAGGATATACATTCCCAGGAACAATAGCCCAGGTGTTGATGTTGAGGCACAGTCTGAGGAACAATAGCCCTGGTGTTGATGTGGATGAACAATCTCAGGAACAACAGCCCTGGTGTTGATGTGGATGAACAGTCTCAGGAAAAATAGCCCTGGTGTTGATGCGGATGCACAGTCTCAGGAACAATAGCCCTGGTGTTGATGCGGATGCACAGTCTCAGGAACAATAGCCCTGGTGTTGATGTGGATGAACAATCTCAGGAACAATAGCCCTGGTGTTGATGTGGATGAACAATCTCAGGAACAAAAGCCCTAGTGTTGATGTGGATGAACATTCTCAGGAACAATAGCCCTGGTGTTGATGTGGATAAACATTCTCAGGAACAATAGCCCTGGTGTTGAAGTGGATGAACAGTCTCAGGAACAACTGCCCTGGTGTTGATGTTAATGAACAGTCTCAGGAACAATAGCCCTGGTGTTGATGTCGATGAACATTTTCAGGAACAAGAGCCAAGGTGTTGATGTTGATGTACAGTCTCAGGAACATTAGTCCTGGTGTTGATGAGGATATACATTCCCAGGAACAATAGCCCAGGTGTTGATGTTGAGGCACAGTCTGAGGAACAATAGCCCTGGTGTTGATGTGGATGAACAATCTCAGGAAAAACAGCCCTGGTGTTGATGTGGATGAACAGTCTCAGGAAAAATAGCCCTGGTGTGGATGTGGATGAACAATCTCAGGAACAATAGCCCTGGTGTTGATGCGGATGAACAGTCTCAGGAACAACTGCCCTGGTGTTGATGTTGATGAACAGTCTCAGGAACAAGAGCCAAGGTGTTGATGTTGATGAACATTCTCAGGAACAATAGACCTTGCGTTGATGTGGATGAACAGTCTCAGGAACAATAGCCCTGGTGTTGATGTGGATAAACATTCTCAGGAACAATAGCCCTGGTGTTGAAGTGGATGAACAGTCTCAGGAACAACTGCCCTGGTGTTGATGTTGATGAACAGTCTCAGGAACAAGAGCCAAGGTGTTGATGTTGATGTACAGTCTCAGGAACATTAGTCCTGGTGTTGATGAGGATATACATTCCCAGGAACAATAGCCCAGGTGTTGATGTTGAGGCACAGTCTGAGGAACAATAGCCCTGGTGTTGATGTGGATGAACAATCTCAGGAACAACAGCCCTGGTGTTGATGTGGGTGAACAGTCTCAGGAAAAATAGCCCTGGTGTGGATGTGGATGAACAATCTCAGGAATAATAGCCCTGGTGTTGATGCGGATGCACAGTCTCAGGATCAATAGCCCTGGTGTTGATGTGGATGAACAATCTCAGGAACAATATCCCTGGTGTTGATGTGGATGAACATTCTCAGGAACAATAGCCCTGGTGTTGATGTGGACGAACAATCTCAGGAACAATAGCCCTGGTGTTGATGAGGATGAACAATCTCAGGAACAATAGCCCTGGTTTTGATGTGGAAGAGCAATCACAGGAACAATAGCCCTGTTGTTGATGTGGATGAAGAATCACAGGAAAAATTAGCCTGGTGTTGATGTGGATGAACAGTCTCAGGAACAATCGCCCTGGTGTTGATGATGGTAAACATTCTGAGGAACAATAGCCCTGGTGTTGATGTGGATGAACAGTCTCAGGAACAATAGCCCTGGTGTTGATGTGGATAAACATTCTCAGGAACAATAGCCCTGGTGTTGAAATGGATGAACAGTCTCAGGAACAATTGCCCTGGTGTTGATGTGGATGAACAGACTCAGGAACAATAAATCTGGTGTTGATGCGGATGCACAGTCTCAGGATCAATAGCCCTGGTGTTGATGTGGATGAACAATCTCAGGAACAATAGCCCTGGTGTTGATGTGGATGAACAATCTCAGGAACAAAAGCCCTAGTGTTGATGTGGATGAACATTCTCAGGAACAATAGCCCTGGTGTTGATGTGGATGAACAATCTCAGGAACAATAGCCCTGGTGTTGATGAGGATGAAGAATCTCAGGAACAATCGCCCTGGTGTTGATGTTGATGAACAGTCTCAGGAACAACAGCCATGGTGTTGACATCGATGAACATTCTCAGGAACAAGAGCCAAGGTGTTGATGTTGATGTACAGTCTCAGGAACATTAGTCCTGGTGTTGATGAGGATATACATTCCCAGGAACAATAGCCCAGGTGTTGATGTTGAGGCACAGTCTTAGGAACAATAGCCCTGGTGTAGATGTGGATGAACAATCTCAGGAACAACAGCCCTGGTGTTGATGTGGATGAACAGTCTCAGGAAAAATAGCCCTGGTGTGGATGTGGATGAACAATCTCAGGAGCAATTGCCCTGGTGTTGATGCGGATGCACAGTCTCAGGATCAATTGCCCTGGTGTTGATGTGGATGAACAGTCTCAGGAACAATAGTCCTTGCGTTGATGTGGATGAACAGTCTCAGGAACAATAGCCCTGGTGTTGATGTGGATAAACATTCTCAGGAACAATAGCCCTGGTGTTGAAGTGGATGAACAGTCTCAGGAACAACTGCCCTGGTGTTGATGTTGATGAACAGTCTCAGGAACAACAGCCCTGGTGTTGATGTGGATGAACAATCTCAGGAACAATAGCCCTGGTGTTGATGTCGATGAACATTCTCAGGAACAATAGCCCTGGTGTTGATGTGGATGAACAATCTCAGGAACAATAGCCCTGGTGTTGATGAGGATGAACAATCTCAGGAACAATAGCCCTGGTTTTGATGTGGAAGAGCAATCTCAGGAACAATAGCCCTGTTGTTGATGTGGATGAAGAATCACAGGAAAAATTACCCTGGTGTTGATGTGGATGAACAGTCTCAGGAACAATCGCCCTGGTGTTGATGATGGTAAATATTCTGAGGAACAATAGCCCTGGTGTTGATGTGGATGAACAGTCTCAGGAACAATAGCCCTGGTGTTGATGTGGATAAACATTCTCAGGAACAATAGCCCTGGTGTTGAAGTGGATGAACAGTCTCAGGAACAATTGCCCTGGTGTTGATGTGGATGAACAGACTCAGGAACAATAAATCTGGTGTTGATGTGGATAAACATTGTCAGGAACAATAGCCCTGGTGTTGATGCGGATGAACATTCTCAGGAACAATAGCCCAACTGTTGATGTGGATGAACATTCTCAGGAACAATAGCCCTGGTGTTGATGTGGATGAACAATCTCAGGAACAATCGCCCTGGTGTTGATGTCGATGAACATTCTCAGGAACAAGAGCCAAGGTGTTGATGTTGATGTACAGTCTCAGGAACAATAGCCCTTATGTTGATGTGGATGAACAATCTCAGGAACAATAGCCCTGGTGTTGATGTGGATGAACAGTCTCAGGAAAAATAGCCCTGGTGTGGATGTGGATGAACAATCTCAGGAGCAATTGCCCTGGTGTTGATGCGGATGCACAGTCTCAGGATCAATTGCCCTGGTGTTGATGTGGATGAGCAATCTCAGGAACAATAGTCCTTGCGTTGATGTGGATGAACAGTCTCAGGAACAATAGCCCTGGTGTTGATGTGGATAAACATTCTCAGGAACAATAGCCCTGGTGTTGAAGTGGATGAACAGTCTCAGGAACAACTGCCCTGGTGTTGATGTTGATGAACAGTCTCAGGAACAACAGCCCTGGTGTTGATGTGGATGAACAATCTCAGGAACAATAGCCCTGTGTTGATGTGGATGAACATTCTCAGGAACAATAGCCCTGGTGTTGATGTGGATGAACAATCTCAGGAACAATAGCCCTGGTGTTGATGAGGATGAACAATCTCAGGAACAATAGCCCTGGTTTTGATGTGGAAGAGCAATCTCAGGAACAATAGCCCTGTTGTTGATGTGGATGAAGAATCACAGGAAAAATTACCCTGGTGTTGATGTGGATGAACAGTCTCAGGAACAATCGCCCTGGTGTTGATGATGGTAAATATTCTGAGGAACAATAGCCCTGGTGTTGATGTGGATGAACAGTCTCAGGAACAATAGCCCTGGTGTTGATGTGGATAAACATTCTCAGGAACAATAGCCCTGGTGTTGAAGTGGATGAACAGTCTCAGGAACAATTGCCCTGGTGTTGATGTGGATGAACAGACTCAGGAACAATAAATCTGGTGTTGATGTGGATAACCATTGTCAGGAACAATAGCCCTGGTGTTGATGTTGATGAACATTCTCAGGAACAATAGCCCAACTGTTGATGTGGATGAACATTCTCAGGAACAATAGCCCTGGTGTTGATGTGGATGAACAATCTCAGGAACAATCGCCCTGGTGTTGATGTCGATGAACATTCTCAGGAACAAGAGCCAAGGTGTTGATGTTGATGTACAGTCTCAGGAACATTAGTCCTGGTGTTGATGAGGATATACATTCGCAGGAACAATAGCCCAGGTGTTGATGTTGATGAACAGTCTCAGGAACAATAGTCCTGGTGTTGATGTCGATGAACATTCTCAGGAACAAGAGCCAAGGTGTTGATGTTGATGTACAGTCTCAGGAACATTAGTCCTGGTGTTGATGAGGATATACATTCGCAGGAACAATAGCCCAGGTGTTGATGTTGAGGCACAGTCTGAGGAACAATAGCCCTGGTGTTGATGTGGATGAACAATCTCAGGAACAACAGCCCTGGTGTTGATGTGGATGAACAGTCTCAGGGAAAATAGCCCTGGTGTTGATGCGGATGCACAGTCTCAGGAACAATAGCCCTGGTGTTGATGCGGATGCACAGTCTCAGGATCAATAGCCCTGGTGTTGATGTGGATGAACAATCTCAGGAACAATAGCCCTGGTGTTGATGTGGATGAACACACTCAGGAACAAAAGCCCTAGTGTTGATGTGGATGAACATTCTCAGGAACAATAGCCCTGGTGTTGATGTGGATGAACAATCTCAGGAACAATAGCCCTGGTGTTGATGAGGATGAACAATCTCAGGAACAATAGCCCTGGTGTTGATGTTGATGAACAGTCTCAGGAACAACAGCCCTGGTGTTGATGTCGATGAACATTCTCAGGAACAAGAGCCAAGGTGTTGATGTTGATGTACAGTCTCAGGAACATTAGTCCTGGTGTTGATGAGGATATACATTCCCAGGAACAATAGCCCAGGTGTTGATGTTGAGGCACAGTCTTAGGAACAATAGCCCTGGTGTTGATGTGGATGAACAATCTCAGGAACAACAGCCCTGGTGTTGATGTGGATGAACAGTCTCAGGAAAAATAGCCCTGGTGTGGATGTGGATGAACAATCTCAGGAGCAATAGCCCTGGTGTTGATGCGGATGCACAGTCTCAGGATCAATTGCCCTGGTGTTGATGTGGATGAACAATCTCAGGAACAATAGCCCTGGTGTTGATGTGGATGAACATTCTCAGGAACAATAGCCCTGGTGTTGATGTGGATGAACAATCTCAGGAACAATAGCCCTGGTGTTGATGAGGATGAACAATCTCAGGAACAATAGCCCTGGTTTTGATGTGGATGAGCAATCTCAGGAACAATAGCCCTGTTGTTGATGTGGATGAACAATCACAGGAACTATTACCCTGGTGTTGATGTGGATGAACAGTCTCAGGAACAGTCGCCCTGGTGTTGATGATGGTAAACATTCTGAGGAACAATAGCCCGAGTGTTGATGTGGGTGAACAGTCTCAGGAACAATAGCCCTGGTGTTGATGTGGATGAACAATCTCAGGAACAATAGCCCTTGCGTTGATGTGGATGAACAGTCTCAGGAACAATAGCCCTGGTGTTGATGTGGATAAACATTCTCAGGAACAATAGCCCTGGTGTTGAAGTGCATGAACAGTCGCAGGAACAACTGCCCTGGTGTTGATGTTGATGAACAGTCTCAGGAACAACAGCCCTGGTGTTGATGTCGATGAACATTCTCAGGAACAATAGCCCTGGTGTTGATGTGGATGAACAATCTCAGGAACAATAGCCCTGGTGTTGATGAGGATGAACAATCTCAGGAGCAATAGCCCTGGTTTTGATGTGGAAGAGCAATCTCAGGAACAATAGCCCTGTTGTTGATGTGGATGAAGAATCACAGGAAAAATTACCCTGGTGTTGATGTGGATGAACAGTCTCAGGAACAATCGCCCTGGTGTTGATGATGGTAAATATTCTGAGGAACAATAGCCCTGGTGTTGATGTGGATGAACAGTCTCAGGAACAATAGCCCTGGTGTTGATGTGGATAAACATTCTCAGGAACAATAGCCCTGGTGTTGAAGTGGATGAACAGTCTCAGGAACAATTGCCCTGGTGTTGATGTGGATGAACAGACTCAGGAACAATAAATCTGGTGTTGATGTGGATAAACATTGTCAGGAACAATAGCCCTGGTGTTGATGCGGATGAACATTCTCAGGAACAATAGCCCAACTGTTGATGTGGATGAACATTCTCAGGAACAATAGCCCTGGTGTTGATGTGGATGAACAATCTCAGGAACAATCGCCCTGGTGTTGATGTCGATGAACATTCTCAGGAACAAGAGCCAAGGTGTTGATGTTGATGTACAGTCTCAGGAACAATAGCCCTGGTGTTGATGTGGATGAACAATCTCAGGAACAATAGCCCTGGTGTTGATGTGGATGAACAGTCTCAGGAAAAATAGCCCTGGTGTGGATGTGGATGAACAATCTCAGGAGCAATTGCCCTGGTGTTGATGCGGATGCACAGTCTCAGGATCAATTGCCCTGGTGTTGATGTGGATGAACAATCTCAGGAACAATAGTCCTTGCGTTGATGTGGATGAACAGTCTCAGGAACAATAGCCCTGGTGTTGATGTGGATAAACATTCTCAGGAACAATAGCCCTGGTGTTGAAGTGGATGAACAGTCTCAGGAACAACTGCCCTGGTGTTGATGTTGATGAACAGTCTCAGGAACAACAGCCCTGGTGTTGATGTGGATGAACAATCTCAGGAACAATAGCCCTGGTGTTGATGTGGATGAACATTCTCAGGAACAATAGCCCTGGTGTTGATGTGGATGAACAATCTCAGGAACAATAGCCCTGCTGTTGATGAGGATGAACAATCTCAGGAACAATAGCCCTGGTTTTGATGTGGAAGAGCAATCTCAGGAACAATAGCCCTGTTGTTGATGTGGATGAAGAATCACAGGAAAAATTACCCTGGTGTTGATGTGGATGAACAGTCTCAGGAACAATCGCCCTGGTGTTGATGATGGTAAATATTCTGAGGAACAATAGCCCTGGTGTTGATGTGGATGAACAGTCTCAGGAACAATAGCCCTGGTGTTGATGTGGATAAACATTCTCACGAACAATAGCCCTGGTGTTGAAGTGGATGAACAGTCTCAGGAACAATTGCCCTGGTGTTGATGTGGATGAACAGACTCAGGAACAATAAATCTGGTGTTGATGTGGATAAACATTGTCAGGAACAATAGCCCTGGTGTTGATGCGGATGAACATTCTCAGGAACAATAGCCCAACTGTTGATGTGGATGAACATTCTCAGGAACAATAGCCCTGGTGTTGATGTGGATGAACAATCTCAGGAACAATCGCCCTGGTGTTGATGTCGATGAACATTCTCAGGAACAAGAGCCAAGGTGTTGATGTTGATGTACAGTCTCAGGAACATTAGTCCTGGTGTTGATGAGGATATACATTCGCAGGAACAATAGCCCAGGTGTTGATGTTGATGAACAGTCTCAGGAACAATAGTCCTGGTGTTGATGTCGATGAACATTCTCAGGAACAAGAGCCAAGGTGTTGATGTTGATGTACAGTCTCAGGAACATTAGTCCTGGTGTTGATGAGGATATACATTCGCAGGAACAATAGCCCAGGTGTTGATGTTGAGGCACAGTCTGAGGAACAATAGCCCTGGTGTTGATGTGGATGAACAATCTCAGGAACAACAGCCCTGGTGTTGATGTGGATGAACAGTCTCAGGGAGAATAGCCCTGGTGTTGATGCGGATGCACAGTCTCAGGAACAATAGCCCTGGTGTTGATGCGGATGCACAGTCTCAGGATCAATAGCCCAGGTGTTGATGTGGATGAACAATCTCAGGAACAATAGCCCTGGTGTTGATGTGGATGAACACTCTCAGGAACAAAAGCCCTAGTGTTGATGTGGATGAACATTCTCAGGAACAATAGCCCTGGTGTTGATGTGGATGAACAATCTCAGGAACAATAGCCCTGGTGTTGATGAGGATGAACAATCTCAGGAACAATAGCCCTGGTGTTGATGTTGATGAACAGTCTCAGGAACAACAGCCCTGGTGTTGATGTCGATGAACATTCTCAGGAACAAGAGCCAAGGTGTTGATGTTGATGTACAGTCTCAGGAACATTAGTCCTGGTGTTGATGAGGATATACATTCCCAGGAACAATAGCCCAGGTGTTGATGTTGAGGCACAGTCTTAGGAACAATAGCCCTGGTGTTGATGTGGATGAACAATCTCAGGAACAACAGCCCTGGTGTTGATGTGGATGAACAGTCTCAGGAAAAATAGCCCTGGTGTGGATGTGGATGAACAATCTCAGGAGCAATAGCCCTGGTGTTGATGCGGATGCACAGTCTCAGGATCAATTGCCCTGGTGTTGATGTGGATGAACAATCTCAGGAACAATAGCCCTGGTGTTGATGTGGATGAACATTCTCAGGAACAATAGCCCTGGTGTTGATGTGGATGAACAATCTCAGGAACAATAGCCATGGTGTTGATGAGGATGAACAATCTCAGGAACAATATCCCTGGTTTTGATGTGGATGAGCAATCTCAGGAACAATAGCCCTGTTGTTGATGTGGATGAACAATCACAGGAACTATTACCCTGGTGTTGATGTGGATGAACAGTCTCAGGAACAGTCGCCCTGGTGTTGATGATGGTAAACATTCTGAGGAACAATAGCCCGAGTGTTGATGTGGATGAACAGTCTCAGGAACAATAGCCCTGGTGTTGATGTGGATGAACAATCTCAGGAACAATAGCCCTTGCGTTGATGTGGATGAACAGTCTCAGGAACAATAGCCCTGGTGTTGATGTGGATAAACATTCTCAGGAACAATAGCCCTGGTGTTGAAGTGCATGAACAGTCTCAGGAACAACTGCCCTGGTGTTGATGTTGATGAACAGTCTCAGGAACAACAGCCCTGGTGTTGATGTCGATGAACATTCTCAGGAACAAGAGCCAAGGTGTTGATGTTGATGTACAGTCTCAGGAACATTAGTCCTGGTGTTGATGAGGATATACATTCCCAGGAACAATAGCCCAGGTGTTGATGTTGAGGCACAGTCTGAGGAACAATAGCCCTGGTGTTGATGTGGATGAACAATCTCAGGAACAACAGCCCTGGTGTTGATGTGGGTGAACAGTCTCAGGAAAAATAACCCTGGCGTGGATGTGGATGAACAATCTCAGGAACAATAGCCCTGGTGTTGATGCGGATGCACAGTCTCAGGATCAATAGCCCTGGTGTTGATGTGGATGAACAATCTCAGGAACAATAGCCCTGGTGTTGATGTGGATGAACATTCTCAGGAACAATAGCCCTGGTGTTGATGTGGATGAACAATCTCAGGAACAATAGCCCTGGTGTTGATGAGGATGAACAATCTCAGGAACAATAGCCCTGGTTTTGATGTGGAAGAGCAATCTCAGGAACAATAGCACTGTTGTTGATGTGGATGAAGAATCACAGGAAAAATTCCCCTGGTGTTGATGTGGATGAACAGTCTCAGGAACAATCGCCCTGGTGTTGATGATGGTAAACATTCTGAGGAACAATAGCCCTGGTGTTGATGTGGATGAACAGTCTCAGGAACAATAGCCCTGGTGTTGATGTGGATAAACATTCTCAGGAACAATAGCCCTGGTGTTGAAGTGGATGAACAGTCTCAGGAACAATTGCCCTGATGTTGATGTGGATGAACAGACTCAGGAACAATAAATCTGGTGTTGATGTGGATAAACATTGTCAGGAACAATAGCCCTGGTGTTGATGCGGATGAACATTCTCAGGAACAATAGCCCAACTGTTGATGTTGAAGAACATTCTCAGGAACAATAGCCCTGGTGATGATGTTGATGAACAGTCTCAGGAACAATAGCCCTGGTGTTGATGTTGATGAACAGTCTCAGGAACAATAGTCCTGGTGTCGATGTCGATGAACATTCTCAGGAACAGGAGCCAAGGTGTTGATGTTGATGTACAGTCTCAGGAACATGAGTCCTGGTGTTGATGAGGATATACATTCTCAGGAACAATAGCCCAGGTGTTGATGTTGAGGAACAGTCTCAGGAACAATGGCCCTGGTGTTGATGTGGATGAACAATTTCAGGAACAACAGCCCTGCTGATGATGTGGATGAACAGTCTCAGGAACAATAGCCCGGGTGTTGATGTGGATAAACAGTCTCAGGAACAATAGCCATGGTGTTGATTTGGATGAACAGTCTCAGGAACAATCGCCCTGGTGTTGATGATGGTAAACATTCTGAGGAACAATAGCCCGAGTGTTGATGTGGATGAACAGTCTCAGGAACAATAGCCCTGGTGTTGATGTGGATGAACAATCTCAGGAACAATAGCCCTTGCGTTGATGTGGATGAACAGTCTCAGGAACAATAGCCCTGGTGTTGATGTGGATAATCATTCTCAGGAACAATAGCCCTGGTGTTGATGAGGATATACATTCCCAGGAACAATAGCCCTGGTGTTGATGTTGAGGCACAGTCTGAGGAACAACAGCCCTGGTGTTGATGTGGATGAACAGTCTCAGGAAAAATAGCCCCGGTGTGGATGTGGATGAACAATCTCAGGAACAATAGCCCTGGTGTTGATGCGGATGCACAGTCTCAGGATCAATAGCCCTGGTGTTGATGTGGATGAACAATCTCAGGAACAATAGCCCTTGCGTTGATGTGGATGAACAGTCTCAGGAACAATAGCCCTGGTGTTGATGTGGATAATCATTCTCAGGAACAATAGCCCTGGTGTTGAAGTGGATGAACAGTCTCAGGAACAACTGCCCTGGTGTTGATGTTTATGAACAGTCTCAGGAACAACAGCCCTGGTGTTGATGTCGATGAACATTCTCAGGAACAAGAGTCAAGGTGTTGATGTTGATGTACAGTCTCAGGAACATTAGTCCTGGTGTTGATGAGGATAAACATTCCCAGGAACAATAGCCCAGGTGTTGATGTTGAGGCACAGTCTGAGGAACAATAGCCCTGGTGTTGATGTGGATAAACAATCTCAGGAACAACAGCCCTGGTGTTGATGTGGATGAACAGTCTCAGGAAAAATAGCCCTGGTGTGGATGTGGATGAACAATCTCAGGAACAATAGCCCTGGTGTTGATGCGGATGCACAGTCTCAGGATCAATAGCGCTGGTGTTGATGTGGATGAACAATCTCAGGAACAATAGCCCTGGTGTTGATGTGGATGAACATTCTCAGGAACAATAGCCCTGGTGTTGATGTGGATAAACAATCTCAGGAACAATAGCCCTGGTGTTGATGAGGATGAAGAATCACAGGAAAAATTACCCTGGTGTTGATGTGGATGAACAGTCTCAGGAACAATCGCCCTGGTGTTGAAGTGGATGAACAGTCTCAGGAACAATAGCCCTGGTGTTGAAGTGGATGAACAGTCTCAGGAACAATTGCCCTGGTGTTGATGTGGATGAACAGACTCAGGAACAATAGATCTGGTGTTGATGTGGATAAACATTGTCAGGAACAATAGCCCTGGTGTTGATGCGGATGAACATTCTCAGGAACAATAGCCCAACTGTTGATGTTGAAGAACATTCTCAGGAACAATAGCCCTGGTGTTGATGTTGATGAACAGTCTCAGGAACAATAGCCCTGGTGTTGATGTTGATGAACAGTCTCAGGAACAATAGTCCTGGTGTCGATGTCGATGAACATTCTCAGGAACAGGAGCCAAGGTGTTGATAGAACATAGAACATAGAAAATACAGCACAGAACAGGCCCTTCGGCCCACGATGTTGTGCCGATCCTTTGTCCTCTGTCAAGGACAATTTAATCTATACCCCATCATTCTCCTTTATCCATATACCTATCTAAAAGCCGTTTGAAAGTCCCTAAAGTTTCTGACTCAACAACTTCCCCAGGCAAGGCATTCCATGCCCCGACCACTCTCTGGGTAAGGAACCTTCCCCTGACATCCCCCTTATATCTCCCACCCTTCACCTTAAATTTATGACCCCTGTAACGCTTTGCTCCACCCGGGGAAAAAGTTTCTGACTGTCTACCCTATCTATTCCCCTGATCATCTTATAAACCTCTATCATGTCACCCCTCATCCTTCTCCGTTCTAATGAGAAGAGGCCTAGAATGTTCAGCCTTTCCTCGTAAGACTTATTCTCCATTCCAGGCAACATCCTGGTAAATCTCCTCTGCACCCTCTCCAAGGCTTCCACATCCTTCCTAAAATGAGGCGACCAGAACTGCACACAGTACTCCAAATGAGGCCTTACCAAGGTCCTGTACAGCTGCATCATCACCTCACGGCTCTTAAATTCAATCCCTCTGCTAATGAACGCTAACACCCCATATGCCTTCTTCACAGCCCTATCCACTTGAGTTGCAACTTTCAACGATCTATGCACATAGACCCCAAGGTCTCTCTGCTCCTCCACATGCCCAAGAACCCTACCGTTAACCCAGTATTTTGCATTCGTGTTTGTCCTTCCAAAATGGACGACCTCACACTTTTCAGGGTTAAACTCCATCTGCCACTTTTCAGCCCAGCACTGCAACCTATCCAAGTCCCTTTGCAGACGACAATAGCCCTCCACGGTATCCACAACTCCACCAACCTTTGTATCATCTGCAAATTTACTGACCCACCCTTCGACTTCCTCATCCAAGTCGTTAATAAAAATCACAAACAGGAGAGGACCCAGAACTGATCCCTGTGGCACGCCACTGGCAACTGGGCTCCAGGCTGAGTATTTACCATCTAAGACCACTCTCTGCCTTCTATCAGTTAGCCAATTCTTAATCCAACTGGCCACATTCCCCACTATCCCATGCCTCCTGACTTTCTCCATACGTCTACCATGGGGGACCTTATCAAATGCCTTACTAAAATCCATGTACACCACATCCACTGGTTTACCCTCATCCACTTGCTTGGTCACCTGCTCAAAGAATTCAATCAGGCTTGTGAGGCAAGACCTACCCCTCACAAAACCGTGCTGACTGTCCCGAATCAAGCAGTGTCTTTCCAGATGCTCAGAAATCCTATCCCTCAGCACCTTTTCCATCAACTTGCCTACCACCGAAGTAAGACTAACTGGCCTGTAATTCCCAGGGTTGTTCCTATTCCCTTTCTTGAACAGGGGCACAACATTTGCCACCCTCCAATCACCTGGTACCACCCCCGTCAACAGAGAAGATGAAAAGATCATTGCCAGCGGCTCTGCAATTTCATCCCTTGCTTCACATAACATCCTTGGATATACCCCGTCAGGCCCGGGAGACTTGTCTATCTTCAAGTTATTCAAGCCCTGGTGTTGATGTTGATGTACAGTCTCAGGAACATGAGTCCTGGTGTTGATGAGGATATACATTCTCAGGAACAATAGCCCAGGTGTTGATGTTGAGGAACAGTCTCAGGAACAATGGCCCTGGTGTTGATGTGGATGAACAATCTCAGGAACAACAGCCCTGCTGATGATGTGGATGAACAGTCTCAGGAACAATAGCCCGGGTGTTGATGTGGATAAACAGTCTCAGGAACAATAGCCCTGGTGTTGATTTGGATGAACAGTCTCAGGAACAATCGCCCTGGTGTTGATGATGGTAAACATTCTGAGGAACAATAGCCCGAGTGTTGATGTGGATGAACAGTCTCAGGAACAATAGCCCTGGTGTTGATGTGGATGAACAATCTCAGAAACAATAGCCCTTGCGTTGATGTGGATGAACAGTCTCAGGAACAATAGCCCTGGTGTTGATGTGGATAATCATTCTCAGGAACAATAGCCCTGGTGTTGATGAGGATATACATTCCCAGGAACAATAGCCCTGGTGTTGATGTTGAGGCACAGTCTGAGGAACAACAGCCCTGGTGTTGATGTGGATGAACAGTCTCAGGAAAAACAGCCCCGGTGTGGATGTGGATGAACAATCTCAGGAACAATAGCCCTGGTGTTGATGCGGATGCACAGTCTCAGGATCAATAGCCCTGGTGTTGATGTGGATGAACAATCTCAGGAACAATAGCCCTTGCGTTGATGTGGATGAACAGTCTCAGGAACAATAGCCCTGGTGTTGATGTGGATAATCATTTTCAGGAACAATAGCCCTGGTGTTGAAGTGGATGATCAGTCTCAGGAACAACTGCCCTGGTGTTGATGTTGATGAACAGTCTCAGGAACAACAGCCCTGGTGTTGATGTCGATGAACATTCTCAGGAACAAGAGCCAAGGTGTTGATGTTGATGTACAGTCTCAGGAACATTAGTCCTGGTGTTGATGAGGATATACATTCCCAGGAACAATAGCCCAGGTGTTGATGTTGAGGCACAGTCTGAGGAACAATAGCCCTGGTGTTGATGTGGATAAACAATCTCAGGAACAACAGCCCTGGTGTTGATGTGGATGAACAGTCTCAGGAAAAATTACCCTGGTGTGGATGTGGATGAACAATCTCAGGAACAATAGCCCTGGTGTTGATGCTGATGCACAGTCTCAGGATCAATAGCCCTGGTGTTGATGTGGATGAACAATCTCAGGAACAATAGCCCTGGTGTTGATGTGGATGAACATTCTCAGGAACAATAGCCCTGGTGCTGATGTGGATGAACAATCTCAGGAACAATAGCCCTGGTGTTGATGAGGATGAAGAATCACAGGAAAAATTACCCTGGTGTTGATGTGGATGAACAGTCTCAGGAACAATCGCCCTGGTGCTGATGATGGTAAACATTCTGAGGAACAATAGCCCTGGTGTTGATGTGGATGAACAGTCTCAGGAACAATAGCCCTGGTGTTGATGTGGATAAACATTCTCAGGAACAATAGCCCTGGTGTTGAAGTGGATGAACAGTCTCAGGAACAATTGCCCTGGTGTTGATGTGGATGAACAGACTCAGGAACAATAAACCTGGTGTTGATGTGGATAACCATTGTCAGGAACAATAGCCCTGGTGTTGATGCGGATGAACATTCTCAGGAACAATAGCCCAACTGTTGATGTGGATGAACATTCTCAGGAACAATAGCCCTGGTGTTGATGTCGATGAACAATCTCAGGAACAATCGCCCTGGTGTTGATGTTGAAGAACATTCTCAGGAACAATAGCCCTGGTGTTGATGTTGATGAACAGTCTCAGGAACAATAGCCCTGGTGTTGATGTTGATGAACAGTCTCAGGAACAATAGTCCTGGTGTCGATGTCGATGAACATTCTCAGGAACAAGAGCCAAGGTGTTGATGTTGATGTACAGTCTCAGGAACATAGGTCCTGGTGTTGATGAGGATATACATTCTCAGGAACAATAGCCCAGGTGTTGATGTTGAGGAACAGTCTCAGGAACAATGGCCCTGGTGTTGATGTGGATGAACAATCTCAGGAACAACAGCCCTGGTGTTGATGTGGATGAACAGTCTCAGGAACAATACCATTGGTTTTGATGTCGATGAACAGTCTCAGGAACAAGAGCCCTGCTATTGATGAGGATGAACAGTCTCAGGAACAATAGCCCTGGTGTTGATGTGGATGAACAGTATCAGGAACAATAGCCCTGGTGTTGATGTGGATGAACAGTATCAGGAACAAGAGCCCTGCTATTGATGTGGATGAACAGACTCAGGAACAATTACCCTGGTGTTGATGTGGATGAACAGTCTCAGGAACAATCGCCCTGGTGTTGATGATGGTAAACATTCTGAGGAACAATAGCCCTGCTGTTGATGTGGATGAACAGTCTCAGGAACAATAGCCCTGGTGTTGATGTGGATGAACAATCTCAGGAACAATAGCCCTTGCGTTGATGTGGATGAACAGTCTCAGGAACAATAGCCCTGGTGTTGATGTGGATAAACATTCTCAGGAACAATAGCCCTGGTGTTGAAGTGGATGAACAGTCTCAGGAACAATTGCCTTGGTGTTGATGTGGATGAACAGACTCAGGAACAATAAACCTGGTGTTGATGTGGATGAACATTCTCAGGAACAATAGCCCTGGTGTTGATGTTGATGAACATTCTCAGGAACAAGAGCCAAGGTGTTGATGTTGATGTCCAGTCTCAGGAACATTAGTCCTGGTGTTCATGAGGATATACATTCCCATAAACAATAGCCCAGGTGTTGATGTTGAGGCACAGTATTAGGAACAATAGCCCTGGTGTTGATGTGGATGAACAATCTCAGGAACAACAGCCCTGGTGTTGATGTGGATGAACAGTCTCAGGAAAAATAGCCCTGGTGTGGATGTGGATGAACAATCTCAGGAACAATAGCCCTGGTGTTGATGCGGGTGCACAGTCTCAGGATCAATAGCCCTGGTGTTGATGTGGATGAACAATCTCAGGAACAATAGCCCTGGTGTTGATGTGGATGAACATTCTCAGGAATAATAGCCCTGGTGTTGATGTGGATGAACAATCTCAGGAACAATAGCCCTGGTGTTGATGAGGATGAACAATCTCAGGAACAATAGCCCTGGTTTTGATGTGGATGAGCAATCTCAGGAACAATAGCCCTGTTGTTGATGTGGATGAACAATCACAGGAACAATTACCCTGGTGTTGATGTGGATGAACAGTCTCAGGAACAATCGCCCTGGTGTTGATGATGGTAAACATTCTGAGGAACAATAGCCCGAGTGTTGATGTGGATGAACATTCTCAGGAACAATAGCCCTGGTGTTGATGTGGATGAACAATCTCAGGAACAATAGCCCTGGTGTTGATGTGGATGAACAATCTCAGGAACAACAGCCCTGGTGTAGATGTCGATGAACATTCTCAGGAACAATAGCCCTGGTGTTGATGTTGATGAACAGTCTCAGGAACAACAGCCCTGGTGTAGATGTCGATGAACATTCTCAGGAACAAGAGCCAAGTTGTTGATGTTGATTTATGGTCTCAGGAACATTAGTCCTGGTGTTGATGAGGATATACATTCTCAGGAACAATAGCCCTGGTGTTGATGTTGAGGAACAGTCTTAGGAACAATAGCCCTGGTGTTGATGTGGATGAACAATCTCAGGAACAACAGCCCTGGTGTTGATGTGGATGAACAGTCTCAGGAAAAATAGCCCTGGTGTGGATGTGGATGAACAATCTCAGGAACAATAGCCCTGGTGTTGATGCGGATGCACAGTCTCAGGAACAATAGCCCTGGTGTTGATGTTGATGAACAGTATCAAGAACAATAGCGCTGGTGTTGATGTGGATGAACAATCTCAGGAACAATAGCCCTGGTGTTGATGTGGATGAAGATTCTCAGGAACAATAGCCCTGGTGTTGATGTGGATGAACAATCTCAGGAACAATAGACCAGGTGATGATGAGGATGAACAATCTCAGGAACAATAGCCCTGGTTTTGATGTGGATGAGCAATCTCAGGAACAATAGCCCTGTTGTTGATGTGGATGGACAATCACAGGAACAATTACCCTGGTGTTGATGTGGATGAACAGTCTCAGGAACAATCGCCCTGGTGTTGAAGATGGTAAACATTCTGAGGAACAATAGCCCTGGTGTTGATGTGGATGAGCAGTCTCAGGAACAATAGCCCTGGTGATGATGTGGATGAACAGTCTCAGGAACAATAGCCCGGGTGTTGATGTGGATAAACAGTCTCAGGAACAATAGCCCTGGTGTTGATGTCGATGAACAATCTCAGGAACAAAAGCCCTGGTGTTGATGTGGATGAACATTCTCAGGAACAATAGCCCTGGTGTTGATGTGGATGAACAATCTCAGGAACAATAGCCCTGGTGTTGATGAGGATGAACAATCTAAGGAACAATAGCCCTGGTGTTGATGTGGATGAGCAATCTCAGAAACAATAGCCCTGGTGTTGATGTGGATGAACAATCTCAGGAACAATAGCCCTGGTGTTGATGTTGATGCACTATCTCAGGAACAATAGCCCTGGTGTTGATGTGGATGAACAGCCTCAGGAACAATTCCCCTGGTGTTGATGTGGATGAAAAATCTCAGGAACATCAGTCCTTGTGTTGATGAGGATAAACATTCTCAGGAACAATAGCCCTGGTATTGATGTGGATGAACAGTGTCAGGAACAATAGCCCTGGTGTTGATGTTGACGATCAGTCACAGGAACAATAGCCCTGGTGTTGATGTGGATGAACAATCTCAGGAACAATCGCCCTGGTGTTGATGTTGATGAACATTCTCAGGAACAATTGCCCTGGTGTTGATGTGGATGAACAATCTCAGGAACAATCACCCTGGTGTTGATGTGGATGAACAGTCTCAGGAACAATCGCCCTGGTGTTGATGATGGTAAACATTCTCAGGAACAATAGCCCTGGTCTTGATGTGGATGAAGAATCTCAGGAACAATAGCCCTTGCGTTGCTGTGGATGAACAGTCTCAGGAACAATAGCCCTGGTGTTGATGAGGATAAACATTCTCAGGAACAATAGCCCTGGTGTTGAAGTGGATGAACAGTCTCAGGAACAATTGCCCTGGTGTTGATGTGGATGAACAGACTCAGGAACAATAAACCTGTTGTTGATGTGGATAAACATTGTCAGGAACAATAGCCCTGGTGTTGATGCGGATGAACATTCTCAGGAACAATAGCCCAACTGTTGATGTGGATGAACATTCTCAGGAACAATAGTCCTGCTATTGATGTGGATGAACAATCTCTGGAACAATAGCCCTGGTGTTGATGTGGATGAACATTCTCAGGAACAATAGCCCTGGTGTTGATGTGGATGAACAGCCTCAGGAACAATTCCTCTGGTGTTGATGAGGATGAACAATCTCAGGAACATTAGTCAAAGATACTTACAGCACAGGAACAGGCCTTTCGGCCCTCCAAGCCTGCGCCGATCCAGATCCTCTCTCTAAACATGTCGCCTATTTTCTAAGCTTCTGTATCTCTTTTCTTCCTGCCCATTCATGTATCTGTCTAGATACATCTTAAAAGACTCCATCGTGCCCGCATCTACCACCTCCGCTGGCAATGCGTTCCAGGTGCCCACCACCCTCTGCGTGAAGAACTATCCACGCATATCCCCCCTAAACTTTTCCCCTTTCACTTTGAACTCGTGTCCTATAGTAATTGAAACCCCCACTCTGGGAAAAAGCTTCTTGCTGTCCACCCTGTCCATACCTCTCATGATTTTGTACACCTCAATCACGTCCCCCGTCAACCTCCGTCTTTCTAATGAAAATAATCCTAATCTACTCAACCTCTCTTCATAGCTAGCGCCCTCCATACCAGGCAACATCCTGGTGAACCTCCTCTGCACCCTCTCCAAAGCATCCACATCCTTTTGATAATGTGGCGAGCAGAACTGTACGCAGTATTCCAATTGTGGCCGAACCAAAGTCCTAGACAACTGTAACATGACCTGCCAACTCTTGTACTCAATGCCCCGTCCGATGAAGGAAAGCATGTCGTATGCCTTCTTGACCACTCTATTTACCTGCGTTGCCACCTTCAGGGAACAGTGGACCTGAACACCCAAATCTCTCTGGACATCAATTTTCCCCAGGACTTTTCCATTTACTGTATAGTTCACTCTTGAATTGGATCTTCCAAAATGCATCACCTCGCATTTGCCCTGATTGAACTCCATCTGCCATTTCTCTGCCCAACTCTCCAATCTATCTATATTCTGCTGTATTCTCTGACAGTCCCCTTCACTATCTGCTACTCCACCAATCTTAGTGTCGTCTGCAAACTTGCTAATCAGTCCACCTATACTTTCCTCCAAATCATTAATGTATATCACAAACAACAGTGGTCCCAGCACGGATCCCTGTGGAACACCACTGGTCACACGTCTCCATTTTGAGAAACTCCCTTCTACTGCTACTCTCTGTCTCCTGTTGCCCAGCCAGTTCTTTATCCATCTAGCTAGTACACCTTGGACCCCAAGCGCCTTCACTTTCTCCATCAGCCTGCCATGGGGAACCTTATCAAACGCCTTACTGAAGTCCATGTATATGACATCGACAGCCCTTCCCTCATCAATCAACTTTGTCACTTCCTCAAAGAATTCTATTAAGTTGGTAAGACATGACCTTCCCTGCTCAAAACCATGTTGCCTATCACTGATGAGCCCATTTTCTTCCAAATGGGAATAGATCCTATCCCTCAGTATCTTCTCCAGCAGCTTCCCTACCACTGACGTCAGGCTCACCGGTCTATAATTACCTGGATTATCCCTGCTACCCTTCTTAAACAAGGGGACAACATTAGCAATTCTCCAGTCCTCCGGGACCTCACCCGTGTTTAAGGATGCTGCAAAGATATCTGTTAAGGCCCCAGCTATTTCCTCTCTCGCTTCCCTCATTAACCTGGGATAGATCCCATCCGGACCTGGGGACTTGTCCACCTTAATGCCCTTTCGAATACCCAACACTTCCTCCCTCCTTATGCCGACTTGACCTAGAGTAATCAAACATCTGTTCCTAACCTCAACATCCGTCATGTCCCTCTCCTCGGTGAATACCGATGCAAAGTACTCGTTTAGAATCTCACCCATTTTCTCTGAGTCCAAGCATAACATTCCTCCTTTGTCCTTTAGTGGGCCAATCCTTTCTCTAGATACCCTCTTTCTCCTTATATATGAATAAAAGACTTTGGGATTTTCCTTAACCCTGTTTGCTAAAGATATTTCATGACCCCTTTTAGCCCTCTTAATTCCTCGTTTCAGATTGGTCCTACATTCCCGATATTCTTTCAAAGCTTCGTCTTTCATCAGCCGCCTAGACCTTATGTATGCTTCCTTTTTCCTCTTAGCTAGTCTCACAATTTCACCTGTCATCCATGGTTCCCTAATCTTGCCATTCCTGTCCCTCATTTTCACAGGAACATGTCTCTCCTGCACGCTAATCAACCTCTCTTTAAAAGCCTCCCACATATCACATGTGGATTTACCTTCAAACAGCTGCTCCCAATCTACATTTCCCAGCTCCTGCCGAATTTTGGTATAGTTGGCCTTCCCCCAATTTAGCACTCTTCCTTTAGGACCACTCTCGTCTTTGTCCATGAGTATTTTAAAGCTTACGGAATTGTGATCACTATTCCCAAAGTAGTCCCCTACTGAAACTTCAACAACCTGGCCGGGCTCATTCCCCAACAGCAGGTCCAGTATGGCCCCTTCCCGAGTTGGACTATTTACATACTGCTCCAGAAAACCCTCCTGGATGCTCCTTACAAATTCTGCTCCATCTGGACCTCTAACATTAAGCGAATCCCAGTCAATGTTGGGAAAATTAAAATCTCCTATCACCACCACCCTGTTGCTCCTACATCTTTCCATAATCTGTTTACATATTTGTACCTCTATCTCACGCTCGCTGTTGGGAGGCCTGTAGTACAGCCCCAACATTGTTACCGCACCCTTCCTATTTCTGAGTTCTGTCCATATTGCCTCACTGCTCGAGTCCTCCATAGTGCCCTCCTTTAGCACAGCTGTGATATCCTCTTTGACCAGTAATGCAACTCCTCCACCCCTTTTACCTCCCTCTCTATCCCGCCTGAAGCATCGATATCCTGGGATATTGAGTTGCCAATCATGCCCTTCCCTCAACCAAGTCTCAGTAATAGCAATAACATCATACTCCCAGGTACTAATCCAAGCCCTAAGTTCATCTGCCTTACCAACTACACTTCTTGCATTAAAACAAATGCACCTCAGACCACCCGTCCCTTTATATTCATCATCTGCTCCCTGCCTGCTCTTCCCCTTAGTCACACTCTCTTCATTATCTAGTTTCTTACAGGCTTTTGTTACTACCTCCTCACAGTCAACTGGTGTTGATGAGGAAAAACATTCTCAGGAACAATAGCCCTGGCATTGATGTGGATGAACAGTCTCAGGAACAATAACCCTGGTGTTGATGTGGATGAACAATCTCAGGAACAATCGCCCTGGTGTTGATGTTGATGAACATTCTCAGGAACAATAGCCCTGCTGTTGATGTGGATGAACAATCTCAGGAACAATAGCCCTCTTGTTGATGTTGATGAACAGTCTCAGGAACAATAGTCCTGGTGTCGATGTCAATGAACATTCTCAGGAACAAGAGCCAAGGTGTTGATGTCGATATACAGTCTCAGGAACATGAGTCCTTGTGTTGATGAGGATATACATTCTCAGGAACAATAGCCATGGTGTTGATGTTGAGGAACATTCTCAGGAACAATAGCCCTGCTATTGATGTGGATGAACAGTCTCAGGAACAACAGCCCTGGTGTTGATGTGGATAAACAGTCTCAGGAACAAAAGCCCTGGTGTTGATGTGGATGAACATTCTCAGGAACAATAGCCCTGGTGTTGATGTGGATGAACAATCTCAGGAAAAATAGCCCTGGTGTTGATGAGGATGAACAATCTCAGGAACAATAGCCCAGGTGTTGATGTTGATGCACTATCTCAGGAACAATAGCCCTGGTGTTGATGTGGATGAACAGCCTCAGGAACAATTCCCCTGGTGTTGATGTGGATGAAAAATCTCAGGAACATTAGTCCTTGTGTTGATGAGGATAAACATTCTCAGGAACAATAGCCCTGGTATTGATGTGGATGAACAGTCTCAGGAACAATAACCCTGGTGTTGATGTTGATGATCAGTCACACGAACAATAGCCCTGGCGTTGATGTGGGTGAACAATCTCAGGAACAATCGCCCTGGTGTTGATGTTGATGAACATTCTCAGGAACAATTGCCCTGGTGTTGATGTGGATGAACAATCTCAGGAACAATAGCCCTGGTGTTGATGTTGATGTACAGTCTCAGGAACATGAGTCTTGGTGTTGATGAAGATATACATTCTCAGGAACAATTACCCTGGTGTTGATGTGGATGAACAGTCTCAGGAACAATAGCCCTGTTGTTGATGATGGTAAACATTCTCAGGTACAATAGCCCTGGTGTTGATGTGGATGAACAGACTCAGTAACAATAGCCCTGGTGTTGATGTGGATGAACAGTCTCAGAAACAATAGCCCTGGTGTTGATGAGGATAAACATTCTGAGGAACAATAGCCCTGGTGTTGAAGTGGATGAACAGTCTCAGTAACAATTGCCCTGGTGTTGATGTGGATGAAATGACTCAGGAACAATAATCCTGCTGTTGATGTGGATGAACATTCTCAGGAACAATAGCCCTGATGTTGATGTCGATGAACAGTCTCAGGAACAATAGCCCAGGTGTTGATGTTGAGGAACATTCTCAGGAACAATAGCCCTGCTATTGATGTGGATGAACAGTCTCAGGAACAACAGCCCTGGTGTTGATGTGGATAAACAATCTCAGGAAAAATAGCCCTGGTGTTGATGAGGATGAACAATCTCAAGAACAATAGCCCTGGTGTTGATGTTGATGCACTATCTCAGGAACAATAGCCCTGGTGTTGATGTGGATGAACAGCCTCAGGAACAATTCCCCTGGTGTTGATGTGGATGAAAAATCTCAGGAACATCAGTCCTTGTGTTGATGAGGATAAACATTCTCAGGAACAATAGCCCTGGTATTGATGTGGATGAACAGTCTCAGGAACAATAACCCTGGTGTTGATGTTGATGATCAGTCACACGAGCAACAGCCCTGGTGTTGATGAGGATGAACAATCTCAGGAACAATCGCCCTGGTGTTGATGTTGATGAACATAATCAGGAACAATTGCCCTGGTGTTCATGTGGATGAACAATCTCAGGAACAATAGCCCTGGTGTTGATGTTGATGTACAGTCTCAGAAACATGAGTCCTGGTGTTGATGAAGATATACATTCTCAGGAACAATTACCCTGGTGTTGATGTGGATGAACAGTCTCAGGAACAATAGCCCTGGTGTTGATGATGGTAAACATTCTCAGGTACAATAGCCCTGGTGTTGATGTGGATGAACAGACTCAGTAACAATAGCCCTGGTTTTGATGTGGATGAACAGTCTCAGAAACCATAGCCCTGGTGTTGATGAGGATAAACATTCTGAGGAACAATAGCCCTGGTGTTGAAGTGGATGAACAGTCTCAGTAACAATTGCCCTGGTGTTGATGTGGATGAACTGACTCAGGAACAATAATCCTGCTGTTGATGTGGATGAACATTCTCAGGAACAATAGCCCTAATGTTGATGTCGATGAACAGTCTCAGGAACAAGTGCCCTGGTGTTGATGTGGATGAACAATGTCAGGAACATTAGTCCTGGTGTTGATGAGTATAAACATTCTCAGGAACAACAGCCCTGGTACTGATGTGGATGAACAGTCTCAGGAACAATAGCCCTGCTGTTGATGTGGATGAACAATCTCAGGAACAATAGCCCTGGTGTTGATGTTGATGAACAGTCTCAGGAACATGAGTCCTTGTGTTGATGAGGATATACATTCTCAGGAACAATAGCTCAGGTGTTGATGTTGAGGAACAGTCTCAGGAACAATAGCCCTGGTGTTGATGTTGATGAACAATCTCAGGAACAAAAGCCCTGGTGATGATGTGGATGAACAGTCTCAGGAACAATAGCAAGGATGTTGATGTGGATGAACAATCTCAGGAACAATAGCCCTGGTGTTGATGAGGATGAACAATCTCAGGAACAATAGCCCTGGTGTTGATGTGGATGAGCAATCTCAGGAACAATAGCCCTGGTGTTGATGTGGATGAACAATCTCAGGAACAATAGCCCTGGTGCTGATGTTGATGCACTATCTCAGGAACAATAGCCCTGGTGCTGATGTGGATGAACAGCCTCAGGAACAATTCCCCTGGTGTTGATGTGGATGAAAAATCTCAGGAACATTAGTCCTTGTGTTGATGACGATATACATTCTCAGGAACAATAGCCCAGGTGTTGATGTTGAGGAACAGTCTCAGGAACAATAGCCCTGGTGTTGATGCGGATGAACATTCTCAGGAACAATAGCCCTGGTGTTGATGTGGATGAACAATCTCAGGAACAATAGCCCTGGTGTTGATGTGGATGAGCAATCTCAGGAACAATAGCCCTGGTGTTGATGTGGATGAACAATCTCAGGAACAATAGCCCTGGTGTTGATGTTGATGCACTATCTCAGGAACAATAGCCCTGGTGTTGATGTGGATGAACAGCCTCAAGAACAATTCCCCTGGTGTTGATGTGGGTGAAAAATCTCAGGAACATTATTCCTTGTGTTGACGAGGATAAACAATCTCAGGAACAATAGCCCTGGTATTGATGTGGATGAACAGTCTCAGGAACAATAACCCTGGTGTTGATGTTGATGATCAGTCACAGGAACAATAGCCCTGGTGTTGATGTGGATGAACAGACTCAGTAACAATAGCCCTGGTGTTGATGTGGATGAACAGTCTCAGGAACCATAGCCCTGGTGTTGATGAGGATAAACATTCTAACAGAAAAATTGCCCTGGTGTTGAACTGGATGAACAGTCTCAGTAACAATTGCCCTGGTGTTGATGTGGATGAACTGACTCAGGAACAATAATCCTGCTGTTGATGTGGATGAACATTCTCAGGAACAATAGCCCTGATGTTGATGTCGATGAACAGTCTCAGGAACAAGTGCCCTGGTGTTGATGTGGATGAACAATGTCAGGAACATTAGTCCTGGTGTTGATGAGGATAAACATTCTCAGGAACAACAGCCCTGGTACTGATGTGGATGAACAATCTCAGGAACAATAGCCCTGGTGTTGATGTGGATGAAGAATCTCAGGAACAATAGCCCTGGTGTTGATGTTGATGAACATTCTCAGGAACAATAGCCCTGGTGTTGATGTGGATGAACCATCTCAGGTACAATAGCCCTGGTGTTGATGTGGATGAACAATCTCTGGAACAATAGCCCTGGTGTTGATGTGGATGAACAATCTCAGGAACAATAGCCCTGGTGTTGATGTGGATGAACATTCTCAGGGACAATCGCCCTGGTGTTGATTTGGATAAACATTCTCAGGAACAATAGCCCTGGTGTTGATGTGGATGAACAATCTCAGGAACAATAGCCCTGGTGTTGATGTGGATGAACAATCTCAGGAACAATAGCCCTGGTGTTGATGTGGATGAACAGTCTCAGGAACAATTGCCCTGGTGTTGATGTGGATGAACAATCTCAGGAACAATAGCCCTGGTGTTGATGTGGATGAACAGTCTCAGGAACAATTGCCCTGGTGTTGATGTGGATGAACAATCTCAGGAAAATTAGAGATGGCGTTGATGAGGATAAACATTCTAAGGAACAACAGCCCTGGTATTAATGTGGATGAACAGTCGCAGGATCAATAGCCCAGGTGTTGATGTGGATGAACAATCTCAGGAACAATAGCCCTGGTGTTGATGTGGATGAACAATCTCAGGAACAATAGCCCTGGTGTTGATGTGCATGAACAATCTCAGGAACAATAGCCCTGATGTTGATGTGGATGAACAATCTCAGGAACAATAGCCCTGGTGTTGATGTTGATGAACATTCTCAGGAACAGTAGTCCTGGTGTTGATGTGGATGGGCAATCTCAGGAACGATAACCCTGGTGTTGATGTGGACGAGCAGTCTCAGGAACAATAGCCCTGGTGTTGATGTGGATGAACAATATCAGGAACAATAGACTTGGTGTTGATGTTGATGAACATTCTCAGGAACAATAGCACTGGTGTTGATGTGGATGAACAATCTCAGGAACAATTGCCCTGGTGTTGATGAGGATGAACAATCTCAGGAACAATAGCCCTGGTGTTGATGTGGATGAGCAATCTCAGGAACAAAAGCCCTGGTTTTGATGTGGATGAACAATCACAGGAACAATAGCCCTGGTGTTGATGTGGATGAACAGTCTCAGGAACAATAGCCCTGGTGTTGATGATGGAAAACATTCTCAGGAACAATAGCCGTGGAGTTGATGTGGTTGAACCGTCTCAGGAACAATAGCCCTGGTGTTGATGTGGATGAACAATCTCAGGAACAGTAGCCCTGGTGTTGATGAGGATAAACATTCTCAGGAACAATAGCCCTGGTTGAAGTGGATGAACAGTCTCAGGAACAATTGCCCTGTTGTTGATGTGGATGAACAGACTCAGGAACAATAACCCTGGTATTGATGTGGATAAACTTTCTCAGGAACAATAGCCCAACTGTTGATGTGGATGAACATTTTCAGGAACAATAGCACTGGTGTTGATGTGGATGAACAATCTCAGGAACAATAGCCCTGGTGTTGATGTTGATGAACTATCTCAGGAACAATAGCCCTGGTGTTGATGTGGATGAACAGTCTCAGGAACAACTGCCCTGGTGTTGATGTGGATGAACAATCTCAGGAACATTAGTTCTGGTGTTGATGAGGATAAACATTCTCAGGGACAATAGCCCTTTTACTGATGTGGATGAACAGTCTCAGGAACAATAACCCTGGTGTTGATGTTGATGATCAGTCTCAGGAACAATAGCTCTGGTGTTGATGTTGATGAACTATCTCAGGAACAATAGCCCTGGTGTTGATGTGGATGAACAGTCTCCGGAACAATTACTCTCGTGTTGATGTGGATGAACAATCTCAGGAACATGAGTCCAGGTGTTGATGAGGATAAACATTCTCAGGAACAATAGCCCTGGTATTGATGTGGATGAACAGTCTCAGGAACACTAACCCTGGTGTTGATGTTGATGATCAGTCTCAGGAACAATAGCCCTGGTGTTGATGTGGATGAACAATCTCAGGAACAATCGCCCTGGTGTTGATGTTGATGAACATTCTCAGGAACAATAGCCCTAGTGTTGATGTGGATGAACAATCTCAGGAACAATAGCCCTGGTGTTGATGTGAATATACATTCTCAGGAACAATAACCCTGGTGTTGATGTGGATAAACATTGTCAGGAACAATAGCCCTGGTGTTGATGCGGATGAACATTCTCAGGAACAATAGCCCAACTGTTGATGTGGATGAACAATCTCAGGAACAATAGCCCTGGTGTTGATGTGGATGAACAATCTCTGGAACAATAGCCCTGTTGTTGATTTTGATGAACTATCTCAGGAACAATAGCCCTGGTGTTGATGAGGATGAACAGTCACAGGATCAATTGCCCTGGTGTTGATGTGGATGAACAATCTCAGGAACAATAGCACAACTGTTGATGTGGATGAACGTTCTCAGGATCAATAGCCCTGCTGTTGATGTGGATGAACAATCTCAGGAACAATAGCCCTGGTGTTGATGTGGATGAACAATCACAGGAACAATTACCCTGGGGTTGATGTGCATGAACAGTCTCAGGAACAATAGCCCTGGTGTTGATGTGGATGACCAATCTCAGGAAGAATAGCCCTGGTGTTGATGTGGATGAACAGTCTCAGGAACAGTAGCCCTGGTGTTGATGAGGATAAACATTCTCAGGAACAATAGCCCTGGTTTGAAGTGGATGAACAGTCTCAGGAACAATTGCCCTGGTGTTGATGTGGATGAACAGACTCAGGAACAATAACCCTGGTGTTGATGTGGATAAACATTGCCGGGAACAATAGGCCTGGTGTTGATGCGGATGAACTTTCTCAGGAACAATAGCCCAACTGTTGATGTGGATGAACATTTTCAGGAACAATAGCACTGGTGTTGATGTGGATGAACAATCTCAGGAACAATAGCCCTGGTGTTGATGTGGATGAACAGGCTCAGGAACAGTTGCCCTGGTGTTGATGTGGATGAACAATCTCAGGAACATTAGTTCTAGTGTTGATGAGGATAAACATTCTCAGGAACAATAGCACTGGTATTGATGTGGATGAACAGTCTCAGGAACAATAACCCTGGTGTTGATGTTGATGATCAGTCTCAGGAACAATAGCCCTGGTGTTGATGTGGATGAACAATCTCAGGAACAATAGCCTGGTGTTGATGTTGATGAACTATCTCGGGAACAATAGCCCTGGTGTTGATGTGGATGAACAGTCTCCGGAACAATTGCCCTCGTGTTGATGTGGATGAACAATCTCAGGAACATTAGTCCTGGTGTTGATGAGGATAAACGTTCTCAGGAACAATAGCACTGGTATTGATGTGGATGAACAGTCTCAGGAACAATAACGCTGGTGTTGATGTTGATGATCAGTCTCAGGAACAATAGCCCTGGTGTTGATGTGGAAGAAGAATCTCAGGTACAATAGCCCTGGTGTTGATGTTGATGAACATTCTCAGGAACAATAGCCCTGGTTTTGATGTGGATGAACAATCTCAGGAACAATAGCCCTGGTGTTGATTAGGATAAACATTCTCAGGAACAATAGCCCTGGTGTTGAAGTGGATGAACAGTCTCAGGAACAATTGCCCTGGTGTTGATGTGGATGAACAGACTCAGGAACAATAACCCTGGTGTTGATGTGGATAAACATTGTCAGGAACAATAGCACTGGTGTTGATGCGGATGAACATTCTCAGGAACAATAGCCCAACTGTTGTAGTGGATGAACATTCTCAGGAGCAATAGCCCTGCTGTTGATGTGGATGAACAGTATCAGGAACAATAGCCCTGGTGTTGATGTTGATGAACTATCTCAGGAACAATAGCCCTGGTGTTGATGTGGATGAACAGTCACAGAAACAATTGCCCTGGTGTTGATGTGGATGAACAATCTCAGGAACAATATCACTTGTGTTGATGTGGATGAACATTCTCAGGAACAATAGCACTGGTGCTGATGTGGATGAACAATCTCAGGAACAATAGCCCTGGTGTTGATGAGGATGAACAATCTCAGCAACAATAGCCCTGGTGTTGATGTGGATGAGCAATCTCAGGAACAATAGCCCTGGTGTTGTTGTGGATGAACAATCACAGGAACAATTACCCTGGTGTTGATGTGGATGAACAGTCTCAGGAACTATAGCCCTGTTGTTGATCATGGAAAACAATCTCAGGAACAATAGCCCTGGGGTTGATGTGTATGAACAGTCTCAGGAACAATAGCCCGGGTGTTGATGAGGATGAACAGTCTCAGGAAGAATAGCCCTGGTGTTGATGTGGATGAACAGTCTCAGGAACAGTAGCCCTGGTGTTGATGAGGGTAAACATTCTCAGGAACAATAGCCCTGGTTTGAAGTGGATGAACAGTCTCAGGAACAATTGCCCTGGTGTTGATGTGGATGAACAGACTCAGGAACAATAACCCTGGTGTTGATGTGGATAAACATTGCCGGGAACAATAGGCCTGGTGTTGATGCGGATGAACTTTCTCAGGAACAATAGCCCAACTGTTGATGTGGATGAACATTTTCAGGAACAATAGCACTGGTGTTGATGTGGATGAACAATCTCAGGAACAATAGCCCTGGTGTTGATGTGGCTGAACAGTCTCAGGAACAATTGCCCTGGTGTTGAAGTGGATGAACAATCTCAGGAACATTAGTTCTGGTGTTGGTGAGGATAAACATTCTCAGGAACAATAGCACTGGTATTGATGTGGATGAACAGTCTCAGGAACAATAACCCTGGTGTTGATGTTGATGATCAGTCTCAGGAGCAATAGCCCTGGTGTTGATGTGGATGAACAATCTCAGGAACAATAGCCTGGTGTTGACGCGGATGAACTTGCTCAGGAACAATAGCCCAACTGTTGATGTGAATGAACATTTTCTGCAACAATAGCACTGGTGTTGATATGGATGAACAGTCACAGGAACAATTGCCCTGGTGTTGATGTGGATGAACAATCTCAGGAACAATAGCCCTTGTGTTGATGTGGATGAACATTCTCAGGAACAATAGCACTGGTGTTGATGTGGATGAACAATCTCAGGAACAATAGCCGTGGTGTTGATGAGGATGAACAATCTCAGGAACAATAGCCCTGGTGTTGATGTGGATGAGCAATCTCAGGAACAATAGCCCTGGTGTTGTTGTGGATGAACAATCACAGGAACAATTACCCTGGTGTTGATGTGGATGAACAGTCTCAGGAACTATAGCCCTGGTGTTGATGATGGAAAACAATCTCAGGAGCAATAGCCCTGGGGTTGATGTGTATGAACAGTCTCAGGAACAATAGCACGCATGTTGATGTGGATGAACAGTCTCAGGAAGAATAGCCCTGGTGTTGATGTGGATGAACAGTCTCAGGAACAATAACCCTGGTGTTGATGTTGATGATCAGTCTCAGGAACAATAGCCCTGGTGTTGATGTGGATGAACAATCTCAGGAACAATAGCCTGGTGTTGATGTTGATGAACTATCTCGGGAACAATAGCCCTGGTGTTGATGTGGATGAACAGTCTCCGGAACAATTGCCCTCGTGTCGATGTGGATGAACAATCTCAGGAACATTAGTCCTGGTGTTGATGAGGATAAACGTTCTGAGGAACAATAGCCCTGGTATTGATGTGGATGAACAGTCTCAGGAACAATAACCCTGGTGTTGGTGTTGATGATCAGTCTCAGGAACAATAGCCCTGGTGTTGATGTGGAAGAACAATCCCAGGAACAATCGCCCTGGTGTTGATATGGATGAACAATCTCAGGAACAATAGCCCTGGTGTTGATGAGGATAAACATTCTCAGGAACAATAGCCCTGGTGTTGAAGTGGATGAACAGTCTCAGGAACAATAGCCCTGGTGTTGATGTGGATGAACAGACTCAGCAACAATAACCCTGGTGTTGATGTGGATAACCATTGTCAGGAACAATAGCCCTGGTGTTGATGCGGATGAACATTCTCAGGAACAATATCCCAACTGTTGTTGTGGATGAACATTCTCAGGAACAATAGCCCTGCTGTTGATGTGGATGAACAATCTCAGGAACAATAGCCCTCGTGCTGATGTTGATGAACTATCTCAGGAACAATAGCCCTGGTGTTGATGTGGATGAACAGTCTCCGGAACAATTGCCCTCGTGTCGATGTGGATGAACAGTCTCAGGAACAATAGTACTAGTGTTGATGAGGATAAACATTGTCAGGAACAATAGCCCTGGTATTGATGTGGATGAACAGTCTCAGGAACAATAACCCTGGTGTTTATGTTGATGATCAGTCTCAGGAACAATAGCCCTGGTGTTGATGTCGATGAACGTTCTGAGAGCAAGAGCCAAAGTGTTGATGTTGATGTGCATTCTCAGGAACATTAGTCCTGGTTTTGATGAGGATATACATTCTCAGGAACAATAGCCCTGGTGTTGATGTGGACGAACAATCTCAGGAACAACAACCCTGGTGTTGATGTGGATGAACAGTCTCAGGAACAATAGCGCGGATATTGATGTGGATAAACAATCTCAGGAACAAAAGCCCTGGTGTTGATGTGGATGAACAATCTCAGGAATAATAGCCCTGGTGTTGATGTGGATGAACAATCACAGAAAAAATTACCCTGGTGTTGATGTGGATGAACAGTCTCAGGAACAATAGCCCTTGTTTTGATGATGGTAAACATTCTCAGGAACAATAGCACTGGTGTTGATGTGGATGAACAGTCTCAGGAACAATAGCCCTGGTGTTGATGTGGATGAACAATCTCAGGAACAATAGCCCTGGTGTTGATGTGGATGAACAGTCTCAGGAACAATAGCCCTGGTGTTGATGTTGATGATCAGTCTCAGGAACAATCGCCCTGGTGTTGATGTCGATGAATGTTCTGAGAACAAGAGCCAATGTGTTGATGTTGATGTGCAGTCTCAGGAACAATAACGCTGGTGTTGATGTTGATGATCAGTCTCAGGAACAATAGCCCTGGTGTTGATGTGGAAGAAGAATCTCAGGTACAATAGCCCTGGTGTTGATTAGGATAAACATTCTCAGGAACAATAGCCCTGGTGTTGAAATGGATGAACAGTCTCAGGAACAGTTGCCCTGGTGTTGATGTGGATGAACAGACTCAGGAACAATAACCCTGGTGTTGATGTGGATAAACATTGTCAGGAACAATAGCACTGGTGTTGATGCGGATGAACATTCTCAGGAACAATAGCCCAACTGTTGTAGTGGATGAACATTCTCAGGAACAATAGCCCTGCTGTTGATGTGGATGAACAGTATCAGGAACAATAGCCCTGGTGTTGGTGTTGATGAACTATCTCAGGAACAATAGCCCTGGTGTTGATGTGGATGAACAGTCACAGGAACAATTGCCCTGGTGTTGATGTGGATGAACAATCTCAGGAACAATAGCACTTGTGTTGATGTGGATGAACATTCTCAGGAACAATAGCACTGGTGCTGATGTGGATGAACAATCTCAGGAACAATAGCCCTGGTGTTGATGAGGATGAACAATCTCAGCAACAATAGCCCTGGTGTTGATGTGGATGAGCAATCTCAGGAACAATAGCCCTGGTGTTGTTGTGGATGAACTATCACAGGAACAATTACCCTGGTGTTGATGTGGATGAACAGTCTCAGGAACTATAGCCCTGGTGTTGATGATGGAAAACAATCTCAGGAACAATAGCCCTGGGGTTGATGTGTATGAACAGTCTCAGGAACAATAGCCCGGGTGTTGATGTGGATGAACAGTCTCAGGAAGAATAGCCCTGGTGTTGATGTGGATGAACAGTCTCAGGCACAGTAGCCCTGGTGTTGATGAGGATAAACATTCTCAGGAACAATAGCCCTGGTTTGAAGTGGATGATCAGTCTCAGGAACAATTGCCCTGGTGTTGATGTGGATGAACAGACTCAGGAACAATAACCCTGGTGTTGATGTGGATAAACATTGCCGGGAACAATAGGCCTGGTGTTGATGCGGATGAACTTTCTCAGGAACAATAGCCCAACTGTTGATGTGGATGAACATTTTCAGGAACAATAGCACTGGTGTTGATGTGGATGAACAATCTCAGGAACAATCGCCCTGGTGTTGATGTGGATGAACAATCTCAGGAACAATTGCCCTGGTGTTGAAGCGGATGAACAATCTCAGGAACATTAGTTCTGGTGTTGATGAGGATAAACATTCTCAGGAACAATAGCACTGGTATTGATGTGGATGAACAGTCTCAGGAACAATAACCCTGGTGTTGATGTTGATGATCAGTCTCAGGAACAATAGCCCTGGTGTTGATGTGGATGAACAATCTCAGGAACAATAGCCTGGTGTTGACGTGGATGAACTTGCTCAGGAACAATAGCCCAACTGTTGATGTGGATGAACATTTTCAGCAACAATAGCACTGGTGTTGATGTGGATGAACAATCTCAGGAACAATAACCCTGGTGTTGATGTGGATGAACAGTCACAGGAACAATTGCCCTGTTGTTGATGTGGATGAACAATCTCAGGAATAATAGCCCTTGTGTTGATGTGGATGAACATTCTCAGGAACAATAGCACTGGTGTTGATGTGGATGAACAATCTCAGGAACAATAGCCGTGGTGTTGATGAGGATGAACAATCTCAGGAACAATAGCCCTGGTGTTGATGTGGATGAGCAATCTCAGGAACGATAGCCCTGGTGTTGTTGTGGATGAACAATCACAGGAACAATTACCCTGGTGTTGATGTGGATGAACAGTCTCAGGAACTATAGCCCTGGTGTTGATGATGGAAAACAATCTCAGGAACAATAGCCCTGGGGTTGATGTGTATGAAGAGTCTCAGGAACAATAGCCCGGGTGTTGATGTGGATGAACAGTCTCAGGAAGAATAGCCCTGGTGTTGATGTGGATGAACAGTCTCAGGAACATTAGTTCTGATGTTGATGAGGATAAACATTCTCAGGAACAATAGCACTGGTATTGATGTGGATGAACAGTCTCAGGAACAATAACCCTGGTGTTGATGTTGATGATCAGTCTCAGGAACAATAGCCCTGGTGTTGATGTGGATGAACAATATCAGGAACAATAGCCTGGTGTTGATGTTGATGAACTATCTCGGGAACAATAGCCCTGGTGTTGATGTGGATGAACAGTCTCCGGAACAATTGCCCTCGTGTCGCTGTGGATGAACAATCTCAGGAACATTAGTCCTGGTGTTGATGAGGATAAACGTTCTCAGGAACAATAGCCCTGGTGTTGAAGTGGATGAACAGTCTCAGGAACAATAGCCCTGGTGTTGATGTGGATGAACAGACTCAGCAACACTAACCCTGGTGTTGATGTGGATAACCATTGTCAGGAACAATAGCCCTGGTGTTGATGCGGATGAACATTCTCAGGAACAATAGCCCAACTGTTGTTGTGGATGAACATTCTCAGGAACAATAGCCCTGCTGTTGATGTGGATGAACAATCTCAGGAACAATAGCCCTGGTGTTGATGTGGATGAACAGTCTCCGGAACAATTGCCCTAGTGTTGATGTGGATGAACAGTCTCAGGAACAATAGTCCTAGTGTTGATGAGGATAAACATTGTCAGGAACAATAGCCCTGGTATTGATGTGGATGAACAGTCTCAGGAACAATAACCCTGGTGTTTATGTTGATGATCAGTCTCAGGAACAATAGCCCTGGTGTTGATGTCGATGAACGTTCTGAGAACAAGAGCCAAAGTGTTGATGTTGATGTGCAGTCTCAGGAACATTAGTCCTGGTTTTGATGAGGATATACATTCTCAGGAACAATAGCCCTGGTGTTGATGTGGATGAACAATCTCAGGAACAACAGCCCTGGTGTTGATGTGGATGAACAGTCTCAGGAACAATAGCGCGGATATTGATGTGGATAAACAATCTCAGGAACAATAGCCCTAGAGTTGATGAGGATGAACAATCTCAGGAGCAATAGCCCTGGTGTTGATGTGGATGAGCAATCTCAGGAACAATAGCCCTGGTGTTGATGTGGATGAACAATCACAGAAAAAATTACCCTGGTGTTGATGTGGATGAACAGTCTCAGGAACAATAGCCCTTGTTTTGATGATGGTAAACATTCTCAGGAACAATAGCACTGGTGTTGATGTGGATGAACAGTCTCAGGAACAATAGCCCTGGTGTTGATGTGGATGAACAATCTCAGGAACAATAGCCCTGGTGTTGATGTGGATGAACAGTCTCAGGAACAATAGCCCTGGTGTTGATGTTGATGAACAGTCTCAGGAACAATCGCCCTGGTGTTGATGTCGATGAACGTTCTGAGAACAAGAGCCAAAGTGTTGATGTTGATGTGCAGTCTCAGGAACATTAGTCCTGGTGTTGATGAGGATATACATTCTCAGGAACAATAGCCCTGGTGTTGATGTGGATGAACAATCTCAGGAACAAAAGCCATGGTGTTGATGTGGATGAACAGTCTCAGGAACAATAGCGCGGATATTGATGTGGATAAACAACCTCAGGAACAATAGCCCTGGTGTTGATATGGATGAACAATCTCAGGAACAAAAGCCCTGGTGTTGATGTGGATGAACAATCTCAGGAACAATAGCCCTAGTGTTGATGAGGATGAACAATCTCAGGAGCAATAGCCCTGGTGTTGATGTGGATGAGCAATCTCAGGAACAATAGCCCTGGTGTTGATGTGGATGAACAATCACAGAAAAAATTCCCCTGGTGTTGATGTGGATGAACAGTCGCAGAAAGAAGAGCCGTTGTTTTGATGATGGTCAACATTCTCAGGAACAAAAGCACTGGTGTTGATGTGGATGAACAGTCTCAGGAACAATAGCCCTGGTGTTGATGTGGATGAACAATCTCAGGAACAATAGCCCTGGTGTTGATGTGGATGAACAGTGTCAGGAACAATAGCCCTGGTGTTGAAGTGGATGAACAGTCTCAGGAACAATTGCCATGGTGATGATGTGGATGAACAGACTCAGGAACAATAACCCTGCTGTTGATGTGGATGTACATTCTCAGGAACAATAGCCCTGGTGTTGATGTGGATGAACAGTCTCAGGAACAATAGCCCTGGTGTTGATGTGGATGAACAATCTCAGGAACAATAGCCCTGGTGTTGATGTGGATGAACAGTCTCAGGAACAATAGGCCTGGTGTTGATGAGGATAACGATTCTCAGTAACAATTGCCCTGGTGTTGATGTTGATGAACTGACTCAGGAACTATAACCATGCTGTTGATGTGGATGAACATTCTCAGGAACAATAGCCCTGATGTTGATGTTGATGAACAGTCTCAGGAACAAGTGCCCTGGTGTTGATGTGGATGAACAATCTCAGGAACATTAGTCCTGGTGTTGATGAGGATAAACATTCTCAGGAACAACAGCCCTGGTATGGATGTTGGATGAACAGTCTCAGGAACAAAAGCCCTGGTGTTGATGTGGATGAACAGTCTCAGGAACAATATTCCTGGTGTTGATGTGGATGAACATTCTCAGGAACAATAGCCCTGGTGTTGATGAGGATAAACATTCTCAGGAACAATAGCACTGGTATTGATGTGGATGAACAGTCTCAGGAACAATAACCCTGGTGTTGATGTTGATGATCAGTCTCAGGAACAATAGCCCTGGTGTTGATGTGGATGAACAATCTCAGGAACAATCGCCCTGGTGTTGATGTTGATGAACATTCTCAGGAACAATAGCCCTGGTGTTGATGTGGATGAACAATCTCAGGAACAATAGCCCTGGTGTTGATGAGGATAAACATTCTCAGGAACAATTGCCCTGGTGTTGATGTGGATGAACAGACTCAGCAACAATAACCCTGGTGTTGATGTGGATAACCATTGTCAGAAACAATAGCCCTGGTGTTGATGCGGATGAACACTCTCAGGAACAATAGCCCAACTGTTGTTGTGGATGAACATTCTCAGGAACAATAGCCCTGCTGTTGATGTGGATGAACAATCTCAGGAACAATAGCCCTGGTGCTGATGTTGATGAACTATCTCAGGAACAATAGCCCTGGTGTTGATGTGGATGAACAGTCACAGGAACAATTGCCCTGGTGTTGATGTGGATGAACAATCTCAGGAACATTAGTCCTGGTGTTGATGAGGATAAACATTGTCAGGAACAATAGCCCTGGTATTGATGTGGATGAACAGTCTCAGGAACAATAACCCTGGTGTTTATGTTGATGATCAGTCTCAGGAACAATAGCCCTGGTGTTGATGTCGATGAACGTTCTGCGAACAAGAGCCAAAGTGTTGATGTTGATGTGCAGTCTCAGGAACATTAGTCCTGGTGTTGATGAGGATATACATTCTCAGGAACAATAGCCCTGGTGTTGATGTGGATGAACAATCTCAGGAACAACAGCCCTGGTGTTGATGTGGATGAACAGTCTCAGGAACAATAGCGCGGATATTGATGTGGATAAACAATCTCAGGAACAATAGCCCTGTTGTTGATGTGGATGAACAATCTCAGGAACAAAAGCCCTGGTGTTGATGTGGATGAACAATCTCAGGAACAATAGCCCTAGTGTTGATGAGGATGAACAATCTCAGGAGCAATAGCCCTGGTGTTGATGTGGATGAGCAATCTCAGGAACAATAGCCCTGGTGTTGATGTGGATGAACAATCACAGACAAAAATACCCTGGTGTTGATGTGGATGAACAGTCTCAGGAACAATAGCCCTTGTTTTGATGATGGTAAACATTCTCAGGAACAATAGCACTGGTGTTGATGTGGATGAACAGTCTCAGGAACAATAGCCCTGGTGTTGATGTGGATGAACAATCTCAGGAACAAGAGCCCTGGTGTTGATGTGGATGAACAGTCTCAGGAACAATAGCCCTGGTGTTGAAGTGGATGAACAATCTCAGGAACAATAGCCCTGGTGTTGATGTTGATGAACAGTCTCAGGAACAATCGCCCTGGTGTTGATGTCGATGAACGTTCTGAGAACAAGAGCCAAAGTGTTGATGTTGATGTGCAGTCTCAGGAACATTAGTCCTGGTGTTGATGAGGATATACATTCTCAGGAACAATAGCCCTGCTGTTGATATGGATGAACAGTCTCTGGAACAATAGCCCTGGTGTTGCAGTGGATGAACAGTCTCAGGAACAATTGCCATGGTGTTGATGTGGATGAACAGACTCAGGAACAATAACCCTGCTGTTGATGTGGATGTACATTCTCAGGAACAATAACCCTGGTGTTGATGTGGATAAACAATCTCAGGAACAATAGCCCTGGCGTTGATGTGGATGAACAGTCTCAGGAACAAAAGCCCTGGTGTTGATGTGGATGAACAATCTCAGGAACAATAGCCCTAGTGTTGATGAGGATGAACAATCTCAGGAGCAATAGCCCTGGTGTTGATGTGGATGAGCAATCTCAGGAACAATAGCCCTGGTGTTGATATGGATGAACAATCACAGAAAAAATTACCCTGGTGTTGATGTGGATGAACAGTCTCAGGAACAATAGCCCTTGTTTTGATGATGGTAAACATTCTCAGGAACAATAGCACTGGTGTTGATGTGGATGAACAGTCTCAGGAACAATAGCCCTGGTGTTGATGTGGATGAACAATCTCAGGAACAATAGCCCTGCTGTTGATGTGGATGAACAGTCTCAGGAACAATTGCCATGTTGTTGATGTGGATGAACAGACTCAGGAACAATAACCTTGCTGTTGATGTGGATGTACATTCTCAGGAACAATAGCCCTGGTGTTGATGTGGTTGAACAGTCTCAGGAACAATAGCCCTGGTGTTGATGTGGATGAACAATCTCAGGAACAATAGCCCTGTTGTTGATGTGGATGAACAGTCTCAGGAACTATAGGCCTGGTGTTGATGAGGATAAAGATTCTCAGTAACAATTGCCCTGGTGTTGATGTTGATGAACTGACTCAGGAACAATAACCCTGCTGTTGATATGGATGAACATTCTCAGGAACAATAGCCCTGATGTTGATGTTGATGAACAGTCTCAGGAACAAGTGCCCTGGTGTTGATGTGGATGAACAATCTCAGGAACATTAGTCCTGGTGTTGATGAGGATAAACGTTCTCAGGAACAACAGCCCTGGTATTGATGTGGATGAACAGTCTCAGGAACAATCGCCCTGGTGTTGATGTGGATGAACAGTCTCAGGAACAATATTCCTGGTGTTGATTTGGATGAACATTCTCAGGAACAATAGCCCTGGTGTTGATGTTGATGAACAGTCTCAGGAACAATAGCCCTGGTGTTGATGTGGATGAACAATCTCAGGAACAATAGCCCTGGTGTTGATGTGGATGAACAGTCTCAGGAACAATAGGCCTGGTGTTGATGAGGATAACGATTCTCAGTAACAATTGCCCTGGTGTTGATGTTGATGAACTGACTCAGGAACAATAACCCTGCTGTTGATGTGGATGAACATTCTCAGGAACAATAGCCCTGATGTTGATGTTGATGAACAGTCTCAGGAACAAGTGCCCTGGTGTTGATGTGGATGAACAATCTCAGGAACATTAGTCCTGGTGTTGATGAGGATAAACATTCTCAGGAACAACAGCCCTGGTATGGATGTGGATGAACAGTCTCAGGAACAAAAGCCCTGGTGTTGATGTGGATGAACAGTCTCAGGAACAATATTCCTGGTGTTGATGTGGATGAACATTCTCAGGAACAATAGCCCTGGTGTTGATGAGGATAAACATTCTCAGGAACAATATCACTGGTATTGATGTGGATGAACAGTCTCAGGAACAATAACCCTGGTGTTGATGTTGATGATCAGTCTCAGGAACAATAGCCCTGGTGTTGATGTGGATGAACAATCTCAGGAACAATCGCCCTGGTGTTGATGTTGATGAACATCCTCAGGAACAATAGCCCTGGTGTTGATGTGGATGAACAATCTCAGGAACAATAGCCCTGGTGTTGATGAGGATAAACATTCTCAGGAACAATTGCCCTGGTGTTGATGTGGATGAACAGACTCAGCAACAATAACCCTGGTGTTGATGTGGATAACCATTGTCAGAAACAATAGCCCTGGTGTTGATGCGGATGAACATTCTCAGGAACAATAGCCCAACTGTTGTTGTGGATGAACATTCTCAGGAACAATAGCCCTGCTGTTGATGTGGATGAACAATCTCAGGAACAATAGCCCTGGTGCTGATGTTGATGAACTATCTCAGGAACAATAGCCCTGGTGTTGATGTGGATGAACAGTCACAGGAACAATTGCCCTGGTGTTGATGTGGATGAACAATCTCAGGAACATTAGTCCTGGTGTTGATGAGGATAAACATTGTCAGGAACAATAGCCCTGGTATTGATGTGGATGAACAGTCTCAGGAACAATAACTCTGGTGTTTATGTTGATGATCAGTCTCAGGAACAATAGCCCTGGTGTTGATGTCGATGAACGTTCTGCGAACAAGAGCCAAAGTGTTGATGTTGATGTGCAGTCTCAGGAACATTAGTCCTGGTGTTGATGAGGATATACATTCTCAGGAACAATAGCCCTGGTGTTGATGTGGATGAACAATCTCAGGAACAACAGCCCTGGTGTTGATGTGGATGAACAGTCTCAGGAACAATAGCGCGGATATTGATGTGGATAAACAATCTCAGGAACAATAGCCCTGTTGTTGATGTGGATGAACAATCTCAGGAACAAAAGCCCTGGTGTTGATGTGGATGAACAATCTCAGGAACAATAGCCCTAGTGTTGATGAGGATGAACAATCTCAGGAGCAATAGCCCTGGTGTTGATGTGGATGAGCAATCTCAGGAACAATAGCCCTGGTGTTGATGTGGATGAACAATCACAGAAAAAAATACCCTGGTGTTGATGTGGATGAACAGTCTCAGGATCAATAGCCCTTGTTTTGATGATGGTAAACATTCTCAGGAACAATAGCACTGGTGTTGATGTGGATGAACAGTCTCAGGAACAATAGCCCTGGTGTTGATGTGGATGAACAATCTCAGGAACAATAGCCCTGGTGTTGATGTGGATGAACAGTCTCAGGAACAATAGCCCTGGTGTTGAAGTGGATCAACAATCTCAGGAACAATAGCCCTGGTGTTGATGTTGATGAACAGTCTCAGGAACAATCGCCCTGGTGTTGATGTCGATGAACGTTCTGAGAACAAGAGCCAAAGTGTTGATGTTGATGTGCAGTCTCAGGAACATTAGTCCTGGTGTTGATGAGGATATACATTCTCAGGAACAATAGCCCTGCTGTTGATGTGGATGAACAGTCTCTGGAACAATAGCCCTGGTGTTGCAGTGGATGAACAGTCTCAGGAACAATTGCCATGGTGTTGATGTGGATGAACAGACTCAGGAACAATAACCCTGCTGTTGATGTGGATGTACATTCTCAGGAACAATAACCCTGGTGTTGATGTGGATAAACAATCTCAGGAACAATAGCCCTGGCGTTGATGTGGATGAACAGTCTCAGGAACAAAAGCCCTGGTGTTGATGTGGATGAACAATCTCAGGAACAATAGCCCTAGTGTTGATGAGGATGAACAATCTCAGGAGCAATAGCCCTGGTGTTGATGTGGCTGAGCAATCTCAGGAACAATAGCCCTGGTGTTGATATGGATGAACAATCACAGAAAAAATTACCCTGGTGTTGATGTGGATGAACAGTCTCAGGAACAATAGCCCTTGTTTTGATGATGGTAAACATTCTCAGGAACAATAGCACTGGTGTTGATGTGGATGAACAGTCTCAGGAACAATAGCCCTGGTGTTGATGTGGATGAACAATCTCAGGAACAATAGCCCTGCTGTTGATGTGGATGAACAGTCTCAGGAACAATTGCCATGTTGTTGATGTGGATGAACAGACTCAGGAACAATAACCCTGCTGTTGATGTGGATGGACATTCTCAGGAACATTAGCCCTGGTGTTGATGTGGTTGAACAGTCTCAGGAACAATAGCCCTGGTGTTGATGTGGATGAACAATCTCAGGAACAATAGCCCTGGTGTTGATGTGGATGAACAGTCTCAGGAACAATATGCCTGGTGTTGATGAGGATAAAGATTCTCAGTAACAATTGCCCTGGTGTTGATGTTGATGAACTGACTCAGGAACAATAACCCTGCTGTTGATATGGATGAACATTCTCAGGAACAATAGCCCTGATGTTGATGTTGATGAACAGTCTCAGGAACAAGTGCCCTGGTGTTGATGTGGATGAACAATCTCAGGAACATTAGTCCTGGTGTTGATGAGGATAAACGTTCTCAGGAACAACAGCCCTGGTATTGATGTGGATGAACAGTCTCAGGAACAATCGCCCTGGTGTTGATGTGGATGAACAGTCTCAGGAACAATATTCCTGGTGTTGATTTGGATGAACATTCTCAGGAACAACAGATGCCCCTCTACATTGCTTTCATTGATCTCACCAAAGCCTTTGACCTCGTCAGCAGACGTGGTCTCTTCAGACTACTAGAAAAGATCGGATGTCCACCAAAGCTACTAAGTATCATCACCTCATTCCATGACAATATGAAAGGCACAATTCAACATGGTGGCTCCTCATCAGAGCCCTTTCCTATCCTGAGTGGTGTGAAACAGGGCTGTGTTCTCGCACCCACACTTTTTGGGATTTTCTTCTCCCTGCTGCTTTCACATGCGTTCAAATCCTCTGAAGAAGGAATTTTCCTCCACACAAGATCAGGGGGCAGGTTGTTCAACCTTGCCCGTCTGAGAGCGAAGTCCAAAGTACGGAAAGTCCTCATCAGAGAACTCCTCTTTGCTGACGATGCTGCTTTAACATCTCACACTGAAGAATGCCTGCAGAGTCTCATCGACAGGTTTGCGTCTGCCTGCAATGAATTTGGCCTAACCATCAGCCTCAAGAAAACGAACATCATGGGGCAGGATGTCAGAAATGCTCCATCCATCAATATTGGCGACCACGCTCTGGAAGTGGTTCAAGAGTTCACCTACCTAGGCTCAACTATCACCAGTAACCTGTCTCTAGATGCAGAAATCAACAAGCGCATGGGTAAGGCTTCCACTGCTATGTTCAGACTGGCCAAGAGAGTGTGGGAAAATGGCGCACTGACACGGAACACAAAAGTCCGAGTGTATCAGGCCTGTGTCCTCAGTACCTTGCTCTACGGCAGCGAGGCCTGGACAACGTATGCCAGCCAAGAGCGACGTCTCAATTCATTCCATCTTCGCTGCCTTCGGAGAATACTTGGCATCAGGTGGCAGGACTATATCTCCAACACAGAAGTCCTTGAAGCGGCCAACATCCCCAGCTTATACACACTACTGAGTCAGCGGCGCTTGAGATGGCTTGGCCATGTGAGCCGCATGGAAGATGGCAGGATCCCCAAAGACACATTGTACAGCGAGCTCGCCACTGGTATCAGACCCACCGGCCGTCCATGTCTCCGTTATAAAGACGTCTGCAAACGCGACATGAAATCGTGTGACATTGATCACAAGTCGTGGGAGTCAGTTGCCAGCATTCGCCAGAGCTGGCGGGCAGCCATAAAGACAGGGCTAAATTGTGGCGAGTCGAAGAGACTTAGTAGTTGGCAGGAAAAAAGACAGAGGCGCAAGGGGAGAGCCAACTGTGCAACAGCCCCAACAAACAAATTTCTCTGCAGCACCTGTGGAAGAGCCTGTCACTCCAGAATTGGCCTTTATAGCCACTCCAGGCGCTGCTTCACAAACCACTGACCACCTCCAGGCGCGTATCCATTGTCTCTCGAGATAAGGAGGCCCAAAAGAATGATATGGATGAACATTCTCAGGAACAATAGCCCTGATGTTGATGTTGATGAACAGTCTCAGGAACAAGTGCCCTGGTGTTGATGTGGATGAACAATCTCAGGAACATTAGTCCTGGTGTTGATGAGGATAAACGTTCTCAGGAACAACAGCCCTGGTATTGATGTGGATGAACAGTCTCAGGAACAATCGCCCTGGTGTTGATGTGGATGAACAGTCTCAGGAACAATATTCCTGGTGTTGATTTGGATGAACATTCTCAGGAACAATAGCCCTGGTGTTGATGTTGATGAACAGTCTCAGGAACAATAGCCCTGGCGTTGATGTGGATGAACAATCTCAGGAACAATAGCCCTGGTGTTGATGTGGATGAGCAATCTCAGGAACAATAGCCCTGGTGTTGATGTGGATGAACAATCTCAGGAACAATAGGCCTGGTGTTGATGTGGATGAACAGTCTCAGGAACAATAGCCCTGGTGTTGATGAGGATAAACATTCTCAGGAACAACAGCCCTGGTATTGATGTGGATGAACAGTCACAGGAACATTATCCCTGGTGTTGTTGTGGATGAACAGTCTCAGGAACAACAGCCCTGCTATTGATGTGGATGAACAGTCTCAGGAACAATAGCCCTGGTGTTGTTGTGGATGAACAGTCTCAGGAACAACAACCCTGGTATTGATGTGGATGAACAGTCTCAGGGACAATAACCCTATTGTTGATGTGCATAAACATTCTCAGGAACAATAGCCATAGTGTTGATGTGGATGAACAGTCTCAGGAACAATATTCCTGGTGTTGATGTGGATGAACATTCTCAGGAACCATATTCCTGGTGTTGATGTGGATGAACATTCTCAGGAACAATAGCCCTGGTGTTGATGTGGATGAACAGTCTCAGGAACAATAGCCCAGGTGTTGATGTGGATGAACAATCTCAGGAACAATAGTGCTGGTATTGATGTGGATGAACAGTCTCAGGAACAATAGCCCTGGTGTTGATGTGGATGAACATTCTCAGGAACAATAGCCCTGGTGTTGATGTCGATGAACAGTCTCAGGAACAATAGCCCTGGTGTTGATGTGGATGAACAGTTTGATTTTGAGTAGCCCTTGTTAGTTGTAGAGGTTAAATTGGTTTCAATTACATTGTGTGCAAACAGAGATAAAATACAGAGCAGGTTGAGGACAGAATCAATTTGCTTAGAGCTAGGGGGAGAAAAAAGAAGGTGTGGTTACATTGCTTGGTCTTGTTTTCCGGCCACCAGCTACTGGGAAGGAAGTGGAGGAACAAATTTCATGCAAATTTCAGTGAGGTGCAATAATGATAGGGCAGTTAAAATGTTATACTGTACTTATCCAACAAAATCTGGGATATTGGTAGTTTAAAGGACAAGAGAGGCAAGAGTCCCGAGAGTGTGTTCAGAAACAAATCCCTCATCAGTATCCTGTGAGTCCAACGAGAACGGAGGCACTGTTGGAGCTGTTTCTTGGGAATGAGGTGGGCCACGTGGATCAAGTATCAGTAGGAGAGCATTTCAGGGATAGTGATCGTTGTATAATAAAGTTTAGGGTCACCACGGAAAAGGACAAAGAGAAGTCCAGAGTAAGAATAAATAATTGGGGCAAAGCCAACTTCAATGAGGTAAGAATGGAGCTGGGGTGAATAAATTGAGCCGAAATTTGTCAGGAAAACTGATAGATGAACAATGGGCTACATTCAACGGAGAGATCGTTGGGCACAGTCAAGGTGTGTTTCCTCGAAGGGGAAAAGTAGTGCAAAGAAATCCAGAGATAAAGATGAAAATGTTTGCTTCTGACAGATGCCAGATAGAAAATACTATTGAGAACAAGGCTGAATATCGAAGGTCCAGACAGTAGTGAAAAGGCAAATAAGAGAGGCAAAGAGAGAGCATGAAAAGAGACTGGCAGCTAGCATTCAAGGAAATCCCACAGTTTTCTTTATGCATATACACTGTAAATGGTTGGTAAAAGGAGGAGTGGAGACAATTAGAGACAGAAAGGGGATTTACACATGGAGGCAGAGGGCATACCTGAGGTATTAAAGGAATATTTAGCACCTGTCTTTCCCAAAGAAGAAGATGCAAAACAGGCAATGTTGAAAGAGGAGGGAGTTAAGAAACTAGAGAGGCTAAAATTGATAAGGAGCAACTATTAGATATGTAGTCTGTACTTAAAGTGGATAAAGCATCAGGACCAGATTAAATGCTTCCAAGTATACTGAGTGAACTGTGGGTGGAAATCATAGAGGCACTAGTCCCAATTTTTCAGTCTTACGTCGGCTCAAGGGTCGTGATCGAGGACTGGAGAATTGCAAATGCTACACCCTTGTTCAAAAAAGGGTGTGAAGATCAGCCCAGCAACTACAGGCCAGTCAGTTTAACTTCAGTTGAAAGAAAACAGCTCGAAAAAAAAGGGAACTGAATCAATAGTTACATGGACAATTGCAAGGTAATTAAGGAAAACCAGCATGGAGTTATTAAGGGAAAATCATGTTACCTAACTTGCTGGAGTTTTTTGAGGAGGTAACAAAGAGGGTTGATGAGGGCAATGCTGTGGATGTGGCATACATGCACTGTCAAAGGAACTTCAAACAGTGCCATACAACAGAATTGTGAGCAAACGTGAAGCTCTTGGAACAAAAGGAACAATAGCAATATGGAATGAGTGAGTGCAAACAAAGGGTAGTGGTTAATGGATGTTTTTGGGCTGGAGGAAGGTTTGTATTGGAGTTCCCCAGAGATTAGTTTTGGGACCCTTGCTTTTCCTGATATATATTAATGACCTAGGCCTTTGTGTACAGGCACAATGTCCTAGTTCGCTGAAGGCACGAAACTTGGAAACATTGTGAACTGTGAGGAGGATAATGTAGAATTTCAAAAGGACATAGACAAGTTGGTGGAATGGGCAGACAAGTGGCAGATGAGGAAAAACTTTGTTACACAGCGAGTGGTTAAGGTATACAATGCACTGCCTGAGAAAGCGTTGGCGGCAGGTTCAATTGAAGCGTTCAATAGGCAATTACCAGTGATATGGAAAGAAGGACTATGCAGGGTTATGGGGAGAAGGCAGGGGAATGGAACTGAGGGAGTTTCACTTTTAGAGAGCCAGTACAGACGTGATGGGCCGAATGTCCTCCTTCTGCGCTGTAACGATTCTGGTATTCTGTTCAGTGGAGATAGAATTCCCAAAAAATCCCCGAACGGCCCCCCCAGCCGCAACTTCAAAGTGCCCGCGGGAGATGGCTCGGAGAGCATCTGCAGCGCACTGTCGGAAATGCTGTATGCCTTTATTTAAACCACTGCAAGAAACCCTTTGCGAATGTAATCACCTCTGTAAGTCTGCCAAAAGATGCTTCACCTCCCGAAGGACGTGGATGAGCTTTCCGGACGTCGATGGTGGGCACTGAGGAAATGGCTTATTACCTGCATCCGCTTCCCCCCCACCCTTTCCCCTCCCCTTTCCCCCCTTCCACCCCGTCCCCTTCCCTGCTCCACCCTCTCAGCTCACCCCCTCACACCCCCTTCCCCTGCACCCCCCACCCCCTGACAGCCCCCTTCCCAGCTCCCCCTCGCACCCCACTGCCTCCACCCCTCCCCCTCGCATCCCTTCCTCCTACCGGCATCATCCTGCACCTGTGTAGGGGTCGTAACAACCCCACTGCCTTGTGGGCGTCTCGGGAGAGACCAAGGCTAAGGGAGTAAACCCTAACAGATTATCCGGAGTGGAACCCCGGAGGCGGTCATGTGTCACCTTTGGCATGTTGCCGGCAGTTCCTGCAGCCATACTGGTGCCAAACGTCGTGCCCTGCACTCCTTTGGACCACACCAGAACGGCCGAGAGGGGGATTTTGACGACTGGGCAACTCTCAACCTCCATAAATTTGCCCAGGCATGCGCCGTGGAGAGGTCACTCCATAGTTGCCTCACAGCGACTGAAACAACATGGAAGGCAGCAGTTACGGGTTATAAGTCCAGATAAATTGGCGTAGAAACTAGGCGCCCCGGTTGCCTTTGTCGGTGGGAGAGGTCATTGCACCTCACTGGACAGCTACCGCCCGCCTCAAACCGGGCAGCCGCCGGTCAATAAGGTTCTGTCCCGCCACAGTCTACCTGCTTCAATGGGTGCTTGGAGCTCGTTCATTGCCCGAAAGGTGGACTGATACACCGCACCAAACAACACAAACAAAGGAAAGAAGGTACCAGCCCTTCGCTTTGCAAGCTGGAACGTCAGAACTATGTGTCCTGGCCTATCAGAAGACCTTACACAAATCAACGATTCTCGGAAGACCGCCATCATTAACAACGAGCTCAGTAGACTTCAGGAGACACGCCTCCCCGCGAGTAGATCTCTAGCAGAGCAAGACTACACCTTCTTCTGGCAGGGCAGGGATCCTGAAGAACCAAGACAGCATGGAGTGGGCTTCGCCATCAGAAACTCCTTGCTCAGCATGATAGAGCCTCCCTCAAATGGCTCGGAACGCATACTGTCCATCCGACTGCTCACCACTTCTGGTCCAGTACACCTACTCAGCATCTATGCTCCAACACTCTGCTCCCCACCTGAAGCTAAAGATCAGTTCTACGAGGAACTCCATAACATCATTAGCAGCATCCCCAATGCCGAACACCTATTCCTGCTGGGGGACTTTAATGCCAGGGTTGGGGCCAACCATGACTCATGGCCCTCCTGCCTTGGGCGCTATGGCGTTGGAAGGATGAATGAGAATGGGCAGAGACTGCTTGAGTTGTGTACCTATCATAACCTCTGCATCACCAACTCGTTCTTTCACACTGAACCCTGTCACCAGGTTTCATGGAGGCACCCAAGATCGCGTCGTTGGCACCAGCTAGACCTCATTGTCACAAGGCGAGCTGCCTTAAACAGTGTTCAAATCACACGCAGCTTCCACAGTGCGGATTGCGACACCGGCCACTCCCTGGTGTGCAGCAAGGTTAGACACAGACCAAATAAGTTGCATCATTCCAAGCAGAAGGTCCACCCGCACATCAACACGAGCAGAATTTCTCACCCACAGCTGTTACAAAAATTTCTAAATTCACTTGTAACAGCTCTTCAAAACACTCCCACAGGGGATGCTGAGACCAAGTGGGCCCACATCAGAGACACCATCTATGAGTCAGCTTTGACCACTTATGGCAAAAGCGCGAAGAGAAATGCAGACTGGTTTCAATCCCATAATGAAGAGCTGGAACCTGTCATAGCCGCTAATCGCATTGCACTGTTGAACTACAAGAAAGCCCCCAGCGAGTTAACATCCGCAGCACTTAAAGCATCCAGAAGCACTGCACAAAGAACAGCCAGGCGCTGCGCAAACGACTACTGGCAACACCTATGCAGTCATATTCAGCTGGCCTCAGACACCGGAAACATCAGAGGAATGTATGATGGCATGAAGAGAGCTTTTGGGCCAACCATCAAGAAGATCGCCCCCCTTAAATCTAAATCAGGGGACATAATCACTGACCAACACAAACAAATGGACCGCTGGGTTGAGCACTACCTAGAACTGGACTCCAGGGAGAATGTTGTCACTGAGACTGCCCTCAATGCAGCCCCGCCTCGAGCAGTCATGGATGAGCTGGACAGACAGACAACCAAATCGGAACTCAGTGCTGCCATTGATTCTGCAGCCAGCGGAAAAGCCCCTGGGAAGGACAGCATTACGCCTGAAGTAATCAAGAGTGCCAAGCCTGCTATACTCTCAGCACTACATGAACTGCTTTGCCTGTGCTGGGACGAGGGAGCAGTACCCCAGGACATGCGCGATGCCAATATCATCACCCTCGATAAAGACAAAGGTGACCGCGGTGACTGCAACAACTACCGTCGAATCTCCCTGCTCAGCATAGTGGGGAAGGTCTTTGCTCGAGTCGCTCTGAACAGGCTCCAGAAGCTGGCCGAGTGCGTCTACCCTGAGGCACAGTGTAGCTTTCGTGCAGAGAGATCGACCGTATACATGCTGTTCTCCCTCCGTCAGATACAGGAGAAATTCCGTGAACAACAGATGCCCCTCTACATTGCTTTCATTGATCTCACCAAAGCCTTTGACCTTGTCAGCAGACGTGGTCTCTTCAGACTACTAGAAAAGATTGGATGCCCACCAAAGCTACTAAGTATCATCACCTCATTCCATGACAATATGAAAGGCACAATTCAACATGGTGGCTCCTCATCAGAGCCTTTTCCTATCCTGAGTGGCGTGAAACAGGGTTGTATTCTCGCACCCACACTTTTTGGGATTTTCTTCTCTCTGCTGCTTTCACATGCGTTCAAGTCCTCTGAAGAAGGAATCTTCCTCCACACAAGATCAGGGGGCAAGTTGTTCAACCTTGCCCATCTAAGAGCGAAGTCCAAAGTACGGAAAGTCCTCATCAGGGAACTCCTCTTTGCTGACGATGCTGCTTTAACATCTCACACTGAAGAATGCCTGCAGAGTCTCATCGACAGGTTTGTGGCTGCCTGCAATGAATTTGGCCTAAGCATCAGCCTCAAGAAAACGAACATCATGGGGCAGGACGTCAGAAATGCTCCATCCATCAATATTGGCGACCACGCTCTGGAAGTGGTTCAAGAGTTCACGGACCGAGGTTCAAATATCACCAGTAACCTGTCTCTCGATGCAGCAATCAACAAGCGCATGGGAAAGGCTTCCACTGCTATTTCCAGACTGGCCAAGTGAGTGTGGGAAAATGGCGCACTGACACGGAACACAAAAGTCCGAGTGTATCAGGCCTGTGTCCTCAGTACCTTGCTCTCTGGCAGCGAGGCCTGGACAACGTATGTCAGCCAAGAGCGACGTCTCAATTTATTCCATCTTCGCTGCATCAGAAGATTACTTGGCATCAGGTGGCAGGACCGTATCTCCAACACAGAATTCTCGAGGCGGCCAACATCCCCAGCTTGTACACACTACTGAGTCAGCGGCGCTTGAGATGGCTTGGCCATGTGAGCCGCATGGAAGATGACAGGATCCCCAAAGGCACAATGTACAGCGAGCTCGCCACTGGTATCAGACCGACCGACCGTCCATATCTCCGCTATAAAGACGTCTGCAAACGCGACATGAAATCCTGTGACATTGATCACAAGTCGTGGGAGTCAGTTGCCAGCGTTCGCCAGAGCTGGCGGGCAGCCATAAAGACGGGGCTAAAATGTGGCGAGTTGAAGAGACTTAGTAGTTGGCAGGAAAAAAGACAGAGGCGCAAGGGGAGAGCCAACTGTGCAACAGCCCCGACAAACAAATTTATCTGCAGCACCTGTGGAAGAGGTTGTCACTCCAGAATTGGCCTTTATAGCCACTCCAGGCGCTGCTTCTCAAACCACTGACCACCTCCAGGCGCGTATCCATTGTCTCTCGAGATAAGGAGGCCAAAGAGAGACGATAGAATAGTCTGTTCGTGCAATGTTCATTATTGAATAGTTACCCAGAATTTTGGCAGAGATATTGTTCTAACACAGACATACACTGACACCAAGTAACAAAGACATACACTGATACCCAGTAACACAGGCACACACTGGGAGGGTGGAGGGGGGGGGGAGCACATTGGCGCAGTGGTTAGCACCGCAGCCTCACACCTCCAGGGACCCGGGCTCGATTCTGGGTACTGCCTGTGCGGAGTTTGCAAGTTCTCCCTGTGTCTGCGTGGGTTTCCTCCGGGTGCTCCGGTTTCCTCCCACATGCCAAAGACTTGCATTTTGATAGGTTAATTGGCCATTATAAATTGCCCCTAGTATAGGTAGGTGGTAGGGAAATATATTGGGACCGGTGGGGATGTGATAGGAATACGGGATTAGTGTAGGATTAGGATAAATGGGTTGTTGATGGTCGGCACAGACTCGGTGGGCCGAAGGGCCTGTTTAAGTGCTGTATCTCTAAAATAAAAAAAAATAAAAAAATATTGTGATTGTGAATGGAGAAAGGCTTCCACGAGATATCAACCGAAATGTTAAGCAGTTGATGTTTTTGAAGACCAGACTTTTTGTTAGAACATTACAGCGCAGTACAGGCCCTTCGGCCCTCGATGTTCAGTTTCCATATCTCCGTGCAGCCCAGATTAGATTTGTCTGAATCCTCTTTTTATCCAGAGCCGTTTCACATCCTATGATCACACGGAGAGTGCGGGGTGAGATCTGCTTGTTGATTGGTTTTCTTCCTTTGAACTATAAGTGGAGGATGGAGCTTGTGCAGTGCAGATGAACAGTTGCTGAAGGAAAAGCCTTTTATTATCTATGAGGTCCCTGCACCACTCATAGCCAGTGTAACTGCTTTTGTCTCAATTTATTTGGGAAAGTTAAAGAGCCCTGTGAAGTGCAGCCAACACTGAATATTGTGAACAAATCCTAATGATTGAGTAGCTGTCTGTTGCTGAAACAGGAAGAAATCCAGGTGCATTGCTGTTAACTCTAACTGTGGGTGTAACTTAGTGTTACAGTGGCAACTTTGTCAATATAGACCTTGGTTTAAAGCCCCAGAACCATGAGAATCATTGAATCTGAAAGGGCAGAATGAGTCTATTCAACTCATGGTGCCTTTGCTGAGATTTTTAAAGATGAATCCCATTAATCCCACTTCCCTGCTGAGTCTCCTTTGTCCTGTAAATGCTTAATTTGAAAATATATATCCAATTCCCTGCTGAAAGTTGTGATTGAATTGTCTATCCCGGGCCTTTTAGGGAGTGAATTGCAGGTTGTATCAATGAGCAATGGAGAGATGCTTGACTTTTAAATCATTGGGTCAACCTCAGCTGAAACAATTTTAGGCACCAAACTTTAGAAAGGATAGGAAAGTCTGAGAGATTTACCAAAATTACAAAAGACGTGGTGGACCTCTGTTTTGTAGATAGACTCGGATTACAGGGTAGCAGGAGGGGAGATTTAATGAAGGTGTTAATGTTGATGAGAGTTTGTAATAGACTCAGAGTGGTCTTGGTTAGACTTTGCTTATAGAAGTGTGTTTAGTTCTGGTCTTCATAGTACAAAATGTTGATAAAAGCATTGGAGGAAGTGTGAAAAGAATTGCAGAATGATATCAGAACTAAGATGTTCGAACCTTCATGAAAGATTGAACAGGCTGGAGATCTTTTCTCTGTAAAAGTGAAGTTTGAGAGGTTTCTTCATCATTAGGAGGGGTTTAATCAGGTCGAAATAGAGAAGGAGTTTTTCAAATGGTAGGAGGGGAATTTTGACAATGAAGCATAGAACCATAGAATCATCGAATGGTTACAGCACAGAAGGAGGCCATTCAACCCATTGTGTCCATCCTAGACTCTACGAGAGTAATACAGCGAGCCCCACTCCCCCACCTTTTCTCCAGAGGCCTGCATTTATTTCTATTCCGATAATTATCTAATTCCCTTCTGACCGACATGATTACATCTCCCTCCATCACACTCTCAGGCAGTGTATTCCAGATCCTAACCACACGATGCATTAAAACGTTTTTCCTCATGTCACCTTTGATTCTTTTACCATTCACCTTAACTCTGTGTCCTCTGGTTCTCTCCTTTTCTTCCAATGGGAACCGTTTGTCCTTAACTACCCCGCCTAGACCACTCATAATTCTGAACAATTATATCAAATCTCATCTCAACCTTCTCTTCTCCGAAGAGAACAGTCGCAGCTTCTCCAGTCTATCCATGGACATGAAGTCCCTCATCCCTGGAACCATTCTCTTCAATCTTTTTAGCATCCTCTCTAATTCTTCACAAGTGTAGTGCCCAGAATTGGACAGAATAATCCAGTTGAGGCCAAACCAGCGTTTTGAATAGCTGCATCATTTTTCAGCTGGCACAGACACGAAATGCCAAGTGGCCTCTTTCTGTGCCTTAAACTTTCTATGATTCTATGTTTCTATTTCTAGCGAACTGAAAGTGCAACAAGATTGTCAACAGCTTCAATAATTTGATTAGACATCTACAATGAATTGAAATTGTTGAATTAAATTAAATTCCTTTGATTTGGTTTTCTAATATGAAATTTAAAGAGATTTTTAGAAAACAATAAGACAATAGAATCAGTCTCCGTGCTTTCTGTTTGGACAACAGTAAATAGTGGATTGAATATGAAAACAACATCACTGTATTTCAGCTCAGAGGTTTGATACAGGGATATCCTGTATATTTAGATTGTAAAAGGAAAATTCTTAAAATGATGTGATTGGTACTTTACTTTCCAGGAATGCCTCACGGTGTGACATCACTCCCAATGGTCTCAGGTCAAACTACTTGACTCACATTCTGTTTCTGCCAACAGGAAGAGCAGCAGCAGATCTCTGAATTATTTTGTTTCTGGTAAACCACTGGAGCAATGGCAGCCCGGTGGGTAGCAGTCACGTTGATCACCCTCCTGGTAACTGTGGTGGCATGAGAGGCACCCACCGTAAATATCAACAGAACCACTTGTCTACATCCAGGAGAGTATGTGTACCTACCTAAAGGAGAGAGCAGCTCGATGGTGTCCAACACCGGATTGGACATCATAGTGGGATGGATTAATCTGCCTTCATTAGTTTAGGAACCAGAGTTAAAGGGACAATATTGTCAAGAGCAATGAAGACATTGTTAATCAGCTTTGATGTAATGATATATGATGCTTTCATTTGTCAACTTGTGGGTATCAGAGACCTAAGTTCCTAATGATTGTGCCTCAAGAACATGCTAACGGAACATATTCAAAGAGATATGAATTTGAATCCCTGGGAGTGGAGAGGAATGGGTTGGTGTATCTGGTGTGTTCCGGGGGGTATATAGCTCCAGGTTTAATTGGTGCCCTTTCTATGACAACACCAGAATGTTGAATGTTGTACTGAGTCACAGTATTACATCACCTGCTCTTGTAATACCCTGACACCCATCAGTAGCGACTCTGCAATAGTGGTTTCGGTCAACCCTCTTGAAAAATCATTTAAGGCAATCCTAACCTCCCATACACAGTGATGCTTTATGACAGACAGGATGAGGTTCTTATATATAGGATTGGAGTGTGACAATAACCATACCTTCTGCCTACAGATGACAGATTCCTTTACAGTGAGAGAATTCCACCTTGCAGGCAGGGCCCTCATGGGATATGGATTCAGCCCATGGTGTGTTGGTTTGTTAAACATTGATGATATCCCAGGAAGAATAGCCCGGGAAATGGCATAATGTGCCCGAGCCACCACAAGGAGGTTTATGGAGCAAAGCTGTCAAGCAATCACGAGGGGCAAGGTGCAGGTAAACCTACCCAATGGAGTGGCTGTGGTATTTGAGGACTCAGCCAGTAATCAAGCCAAGATGTCAAGAATGCCGTATAACATGTGGGAAATGGGAAGAATCACTACAGCCATTGTGTCCGTTGTGGTACTTTTGGTCAGTTTCTCTATTTGTTGCCACCAGAGGCTGACGCTATCACATGTGGTGCAGATGGTGATGTTGGGTAACAAAGGGTGCAGATTGGTATCCACCACAGTTGAAGCCCATCTCCCAGGGAATATAAAAGTCGGCAACATTTATGAGGATGTTGCAATCTAATGGGATGATGGTTCCGGGCCCAGCCTAGGTCAATAGGACATTCTTGACATGTAAGAGAACTGTAAACAAGGATGTCCGAATCCCACTGAACTCCACTAGCATCCCTGGAACAATTGGTGAGTAGAGGATTTCGGGAATGTCCGCCTGTGTCAGGTGGTGCACCAGGGGTCTAAAAGGAGGGACTGAAGTGAGACCAAAGGGGCAACATTAGTACATCTGGCCTTATTATGCATTAATAAGCTCAGAAGAAACACTGTAGTTGTGAAGGACCGGTTGAATGATGGGATACTTGACCATTGTGCTGGGATTATACAACTCAGTACCTAGTTGCCTCTACAGCCTTTGTAAACATGCTGTCCTTCCTTCACTGATCAAAGAGATAAGGGAAGACCGGAGATCAGACAGGCAGCAATAAGCCATGGGAACTACCAGCTTCAAGGTCAGGAGAGGTGAACCCAGGAAGACATCTGTGGGGCAATACAATCCAGTTTATTGATCAAGTCGTATACCGGGAAGGTGTCGGGTGTAGTGTGAACAGTGAGTAATGACTATTATATCCTCTAAATGTGTGCTGTAACTCTGTATCACTGTGAAGATATTTGGGTTACCAGAAGCTTCTCCCCCTCATATGCTTGAAATAAAGTTTATATTTGTTTTAATCCCATGATCTTGAGAGTGGTTAGATTTTCTCCACAACTGTATGTTCCTCAGAATGTCACTTAGAGAGTCATAGAAATGCTCTTTATCTGAGATGCTGGTGTTCAGAATTGGTGCATAGACACATATGATGTTGACTGTGTATCCATCAGATGATAACACTGGGAGTTGAGGCTCTCCGAGGTTGCTACTGGCGGATCAATTGACGTTGTCAGGTGGTGACACATTACAAAACTTACACCATGCTTACTGCGGTCTTCAGCATTCTTTCCATATCAGTATCATTAGTATCACTATCACTATCATTATTGTTACCTGTGGTAGTATACTAACTATCTCTAAATGGTTATATTCCGATCCCATAATTCCTTTTTCATTGAGGTTCCTGGAAATTATTTAAGTGTCTTGCTTTACATTCCTTGTTAATTTAATTTCATAGTTCCTCTTTGTCTTTCTAATTGCTTAATTTTGACTTCTCTTCTAAGCTCTAATTCAGAGGTTCGTCTGCATCCTCCTATAGGTGGAAAAGTAATATTAAAAATATTTATCATATTTATGGCCACACATGGAAACTTAGATCAAATGAAATAAAAAAAACCTCTTTCAACAAAGGGAAGTGTTTCTGAAACTGCCCAAAGAGGGGACAAATATAGTTTGAAAACTATGAAAATTAAACAAATGTTTTAATGGCCTCTAAATCACCTCTAATTCTTCCAAACTTCAATGAGTAGTGATTCTACCTGTTCAACATTTCTTCATAAGAAAACCCCTTTAGCACAGGAATTAACCTCGTGAATCTTCTCTGAACTGCTTCCAACTTAAGTATATCCCTCCTTAAATAAGGAGACCAAAACTCTCCGCATTATTTTAGGTGTGGACTCACCGACATCCTCTACAGCTGTTACAAGACTTCACTGCTTTTATACACCATCCCTTCTGCAATAAAGGGCAACATTCCTTTGCTTTGTAATTACTTGCTGTACCTGCCTGCGAATGTTTTGTGATTCATACACCCAGCTCCCAGAGCATTCTGCAATCTCTCTCTATTTAAATGAAATTCTGTTTTCCAGTCTTGTCAACAAAGTGGACAAACCTACAAACCTACAAACACCATCTGCCAATTTTTTGCTGACTCACTTAACCTATCGAAATCTCTTCACAGACTCTGGGCTGAATTTTATCAGCCTGTCGTCAAAATCAATGGCTGTCTGCCTGGGCAGGCTGCACCTCATGAAGCTGCTGCAATCCTAAGTGTGGCAGCTCATTTAAATAACCGGGGTAGGTGCCCCCGATCACATGGAGTGGACTGTCTTTCTGTTTCTGGTAATGGTGTCAGCTGTCTGTACACAGGTGCTGACACCATTTTCAAAGGGCTTTGAGTCCGACCGTTATGTTTACATGTTTAAAGTGCAAGGGCATAAAATTAATTAAGGACATTTCTTCTCCCCTCTCTCACCCGCCAATAGCAATTAAATTAATAACTTGCCCTCTTCCCGTCCACCCCCCTCCACTAAAACATTTACCTGTCCACATTAGCTTCTTCCCCCCACAAAGTACATAACCTTTAACCTCAAATTTTTTCCACCATCTGCTACACAATGATGTCACTTTGAGTCTGTGCCTCCTTCCACCTCCCTCACTGAGGAACCTCCCTCCTCTCCCCTCCCTACAAGCGTTCCACGTCATTTCCTCAGATGGAGATCCGAAGGCTGGGGAGTGCCGGTCACCAGGCTGAAGATCTGAGTGGGAACAGGAGGATAAAGAATGCATTTCTTTACATTTATTTGAAAATACAAATGGGTTCCTGTCACAGAGTTCCAGGGAGTGAGGGCGGGGGGTGGTGGGCTTGGCACCACAAGGCCTCACCACCACAGGCGACATCACGCGAGGACCTCCTCCCGGTCTCGAGGTGCGTGTCAGCCCTCTTCCACAGGCATTTTGCTCCTCCCCACCCCGCCACAAAACCCGACATCGGGGGGTCTGTAAAATCCTGTCCTCTATGTGTCCTCCGAATAATTTGCTTTCCTGTCTATCTTTAAACCGTCATCCAATTTGCCTACAATACACTGAATCCCTTCATTCGAGTCATTAATAAAGATTGTAAACAGGTCAGGGCCCAGCACGCCACCAGTTACAGTTTGCAACCAGAAAATCCTGGGAATATTTGTGAACAAATCATTGACAGTAGCAGGACATGTTGAGAAAGTGGTTAAAAAGGCATTTGGGATCCTGGGCTTTATAACTGGAGGCACACAGTACAAAAGCAAGGACGTTATGGTGAATATTTACAAAACGCTGGTTTGGCCTCAACTGGATTATTCTGTCCAATTCTGGGCACTACACTTGTGAAGAATTAGAGAGGATACAGAAAAGATTGAAGAGATGGTTTTAAGGATGAGAGACTTCATGTCCATGGATAGACTGGAGAAGCTGCGACTGTTCTCTTTGGAGAAGAGAAGGTTGAGCTGAGATTTGATATAATTGTTCAGAATTATGAGGGGTCTAGGCGGGGGAGTTAATGACAAACGGTTCCCATTGGAAGAAAGGGAGAGAACCAGAGCACACAGATTTTAGGTGAATGGTAAAAGAATCAAAGGTGACATGAGGAAAAACGTTTTAATGCATCGTGTGATTAGGATCTGGAATACACTGCCTGAGAGTGTGATGGAGGGAGATGCAATCATGTCTTTCAGAAAGGAATTAGATAATTATTGGAATAGAAATAAATGCAGGCCTCTGGAGAAAAGATGGGGGAGTGGGGCTCGCTGTGTTGCTCTCGTAGAGTCCAGGATGGACACAATGGGTTGAATGGCCTCCTTCTGTGCTGTAACCATTCTATGATTCTATGGTTCTATACTTCAATGTCAAACTTCCCTTCCCACCAATTGAAAAACTCCTTCTCTATTTCTGCCTGATTAAACCCTCCTAATTATGAAGAAATCTCTCAAACCTCACTTTTACAGAGAAAAGATCTCCAGACTGTCCAATCTGTCTTTAAAGTTCTACCATCTTAGTTCTGATATCATTCTGCAATTCTTTTCACACTTCCTCCAATGCTTTTATCAACATATTGTACTATGAAGACCAGAACTAAACACATTTCTATAAGCAAACTCTAACCAAGACCACTCTGAGTCTATTACAAACTCTCATCAACATTAACACATTCATTAAATCTCCCCTTCTGCTACCCTGTAATCCTAGTCTATCTACAAAACAGAAGTCCACCACGTCTTTTGTAATTTTGGTAAATCTCTCAGACTTTCCTATCCTTTCTGTAGTGTGGTGTCTAAAATTGTTTCAGCTGAGGTTGAACCAATGATTTAAAAGTGTAGCATCTCTCCATTGTTCATTGATACAACCTGGACTTCACTCCCTAAAAGGCCCGGGATAGACAATTCATTCACAACTTTCAGCAGGGAATTGGATATATATTTTCAAATTAAGCATTTACAGGACAAAGGAGACTCAGCAGGGAAGTGGGATTAATGGGATTAATCTTTAAAAATCTCAGCAAAGGCACCATGAGTTGAATAGACTCATTCTGCCCTTTCAGATTCAATGATTCTCATGGTTCTGGGGCCTTAAACCAAGGTCTATATGGACAAAGTTGCCACTGTACCACTGAGTTACATCCACAATTAGACTTAACAGCAATGCACCTGAATTTCTTCCTGTTTCAGCAACAGACAGCTACTCAATCATTTGGATTTGTTCACAATATTCAGTGTTGGCTGCACTTCACAGGGCTCTTTAACTTTCCCAAATAAATTGAGACAAAAGCAGTTACACTGGCTATGAGTGGTGCAGGGACCTCATAGATAATAAAAGGCTTTTCCTTCAGCGACTGTTCATCTGCACTGCACAAGCTCCATCCTCCACTTATAGTTCAGAGGAAGAAAACCAATCAACAAGCAGATCTCCCCCCGCACTCTCCGTGTGATCATAGGATGTGAAACGGCTCTGCATAAAACGAGGATTCAACCAAATCTAATCTGGGCTGCACGGAGATGTGGAAACTGAGCATCAAAGTCTGGTCTTCAAAAATATCAACTGCTTAACATTTCGGTTGTTATCTCGTGGAAGCCTTTCTCTATTCACACTCACAACATCTCTGCCAAAATTCTGGGTAACTATTGAATAATGAACATTGCACTCACAGGCTATTCTATCTACATTGAACAGAATCATGGAATCATTACAGCGCAGAAGGAGGACATTCGGCCCATCACGTCTGTACTGGCTCTCTGAAAGAGAAACTCCCTCAGTTCCATTCCCCTGCCTTCTCCCCATAACCCTGCATAGTCCTTCTTTCCATATCACTGATAATTGCCTTTTGAACGCTTCAATTGAACCTGCCGCTAACACTTTCTCAGGCAGCGCATTGTATACCTTAACCACTCGCTGTGTAACAAAGTTTTTCCTCATCTGCCACTTGTCTGCCCATTCCACCAACGTGTCTACGTCCTTTTGAAGTTCTACATTATCCTCCTCACAGTTCACAATGTTTCCAAGTTCCGTGTCTTCTGCGAACTAGGACATTGTGCCTGTACACAAAGGCCTAGGTCATTAATATATATCAGGAAAAGCAAGGGTCCCAAAACTAATCTCTGGGGAACTCCACTTCAAACCTTCCTCCAGCCCAAAAACATCCATTAACCACTACCCTTTGTTTGCACTCACTCAGTCCATATGGCTATTGTTTCTTTTGTTCCAAGAGCTGCAAGTTTGCTCACAATTCTGTTGTATGGCACTGTTAGAAGTGCCTTTGACAGTGCATGTCTACCACATCCACAGCATTGCCCTCATCAACCCTCTTTGTCACCTCCTCAAAAAAACTCCAGCAAGTTAGTTAAACATGATTTTCCCTGAATAACTCCATGCTGGTTTTCCTTAATTAACTTGCATTTGTCCATGTGACTATTGATTCTGTCCCTTTTTTTTCTAGAAGTTTTCCTACAACTGAAGTTAAACTGACCTGCCTGTAGTTGTTGGGCTGATCTTCACACCCTTTTTTGATAAGGGCTTAGCGTTTGCACTTCTACAGTCCTCTCTCACCACCCCTGAGTCTAAGGAAGACTGAAAGATTATGGCCAGTGCCTCTATGATTTCCACTCTCACTTCACTCAGTGTACTTGGAAGCATTTAATCTGGTCCTGTTGCTTTATCCACTTTAAGTACAGACAACCGATCTAATAGTTCCTCCTTATCAATTTTAAACCTCCCTAGTGTCTTAACTACCTCCTTTTTCAAAATTGCCTGTGTTTCATCTTCTTCTTTGGGAAAGACAGATGCTAAATATTCATTTACTACCTCAGCTATGCCCTCTGCCTCCATGTGTAAATCCCCTTTCTGTCTCTAATTGTCCCCACTCCTCCTTTTACCAACCCTTTACTATGGAAATGCCTAAAAAAACTGTGGGATTTCCTTTACTGCTAGCTGCCAGTCTCTTTTCATGCTCTCTCTTTACTTCTCTTATTTGCTTTTTCACTACCCTCTGGACCTTCTATATTCAGCCTTGTTCTCAATAGTATTTTCTATCTGGCATCTGTCAGAAGCAAAATTTTTCATCTTTATATCTGGATTTGTTTGCACTACTGTTCCCCTTCGAGGAAACACACCTTGACTGTACCCAACTATCTTTCCTTTGAAGGTAGCCCATTGTTCATCTATCAGTTTTCCTGACAGATTTTGACTCAATTTATTCACCCCAGCTCCATTCTTAACCATATTGAGGTTGACTTTGCCCCAATTATTTATTCTTACTCAGGACATCCCTTTGTCCTTTTCCGTGGTCAGCCTAAATTTTATGATGCAATGATCACTATCCCTGAAATGCTCGCCTCCTGATACTTGATCCACTTGACACACCTCATTCCCAAGAAACAGCTCCAACAGTGCCTCCGTTCTCGTTGGACATGCAGGATATTGATGAGAGATTTATTCTGAACACATTCTAGGAACTCTTGAACCTCTTGTCCTTTACACTACCATTATCCAAGATTTTGTTTGGATAAGTAAAGTCGAATATTTTAACTACACTATAGTTTTTGCTCTTCACTGAAATTTGCTTGAACTTTGTTCCTCCACTTCCTTCCCAGTAGCTGTTGGCCTGTAGACAACACCAAGCAATGTAACCACACCTTGTTTTTTCTCCCCCTAGATATAACCAAATTGATTCTGTCCTCAACCTGCTCTATCTTTATCTTTGTTTGTACAGAATGCAATTGAAACCAATTTAACTTCGAAAACTAACAAGGGGTACTCTAAATGAGACTGTACATCCACATCAACACCAGGGCTATTGTTCCTGAGACTGTTCATCCACATCAACACCAGGGCTATTGTTCCTGAGACTGTTCATCCACATCAACACCAGGGCTATTGTTCCTGATACTGTTCATCCACATCAACACCAGGGCTATTGTTCCTGAGACTGTTCATCCACATCAACACCAGGGCTATTGTTCCTGAGACTCTTCATCCGCATCAACACCAGGACTATTGTTCCTGAGAATGTTCATCCACATCAAAACCAGGGCTATTGTTCCTGAGAGATTTCATCCACATCAACACCAGGGCTATTGTTCCTGATACTGTTCATCCACATCAACACCAGACCTATTGTTCCTGAGACTGTTCATCCACATCAAAACCAGGGCTATTGTTCCTGAGATTGTTCTTCCACATCTACACCAGGGCGCTTGTTCCTGAGATTTTCAACCACATCAACACCAGGGATATTGTTCCAGAGACTGTTCATCCACATCAACACCAGGGCAATTGTTCTTGAGACTGTTCATCCACATCAACAGCAGGGCTCTTGTTCCTGAGACTGTTCATCCACATCAACACCAGGGCTATTGTTCCTGATACTGTTCATGCACATCAGCACCAGGGCTATTGTTCCTGAGACTGTTCATCCACATCAACACCAGGGCTATTGTTCCTGAGATTGTTCATCCACATCAACACCAGGGCTATTGGTCCTCATCCTGTTCATCCACATCAACACCAGGGCTATTGTTCCTGAGACTGTTCATCCACATCAACAACAGAGCTACTGTTCCTGAGACCGTTCATCCACATCAATAGCAGGGCTCTTGTTCCTGAGACTGTTCATCCACATCAACACCAGGGCTATTGTTCCTGAGACTGTTCATCCACATCAAAACCAGGGCTATTGTTCCTGAGACTGTTCGTCCACCTCAATAGCAGGGCTCTTGTTCCTGAGACTGTTAATCCACATCAACACCAGGGCTATTGTTCCTGAGACTGTTCATCGACATCAAGCCAGGGCTATTGTTCCTGAGACTGTTCTTCCACATCAACACCAGGACTATTGTTCCTGAGACTGTTCATCCACATCAACACCAGGGCTACTGTTCCTCAGACTGTTTATCCATATCAACACCAGGGCTATTGTTCCTGAGACTGTTCATTGACATCAACACCAGGGCTATTGTTCCTGAGATAGATCATCCACATCAACACCAGGACTATTGTTCCTGTGACAGTTCATCAACATCAACGCCAGGGCTATTGTTCCTGATACTGTTCATCCACATCAACACCAGGGCTATTGTTCCTGTGAATGTTCATCCACATCAACACAAGGGCTATTGTTCCTGAGACTGTTCATCCACATCAACACCAGGGCTATTGTTCCTGAGTCTGTTCATCCACATCAAAACCAGGGCTATTGTTCCTGAGAGAGTTCATCCACATCAACACCAGGGCTATTGTTCCTGATACTGTTCATCCACATCAACTCCAGGGTTATTGTTCCTTAGACTGTTCATCCACATCAATAGCAGGGCTCTTGTTCCTGAGACTGTTCATCCACATCGAAACCAGGGCTATTGTTCCTGAGATTGTTCATCCACATCAACACAAGGGCTATTGTTCTTGAGACTGTTCATCCACATCAACACCAGGTCTATTGTTCCTGAGTCTGTTCATCCACATCAAAACCAGGGCTATTGTTCCTGAGAGAGTTCATCCACATCAACACCAGGGCTATTGTTCCTGATACTGTTCATCCACATCAATAACAGGGCAATTGTTCTTGAGACTGTTCATCCACATCAACAGCAGGGCTCTTGTTCCTGTGACTGTTCATCCACATCAACACCAGGGCTATTGTTCCTGATACTGTTCATCCACAGCAGCACCAGGGCTATTGTTCTTGAGACTGTTCATCCACATCAACACCAGGGCTATTGTTCCTGAGATTGTTCATCCACATCGACACCAGGGCTATTGGTCCTGATCCTGTTCATCCACATCTACACCAGGGCTATTGTTCCTGAGACTGTTCATCCACATCAAAACCAGGGCTATTGTTCCTGAGACTGTTCATCGACATCAATAGCAGGGCTCTTGTTCCTGTGACTGTTCATCCACATCAACACCAGGGCTATTGTTCCTGAGACTGTTCATCCACATCAAAACCAGGGCTATTGTTCCTGAGACTGTTCATCCACTTCAATAGCAGGGCACTTGTTCCAGAGACTGTTCATCCAGATCAACACCAGTTCTATTGTACCTGAGACTGTTCATCCACATCAGTAGCAGGGCTCTTGTTCCTGAGACTTTTCATCCACTTCAACACCAGGGCTATTGTTCCTGAGACTGTGCATCCACATCAAAACCAGGGCTATTGTTCCTGAGACTGTTCATCCACATCAACACCAGGGCTATTGTTCCTGATACAGTTCATCCACATCAACACCAGGACTATTGTTCCTGAGACTTTTCATCCACATCAATAGCAGGGCTCTTGTTCCTGAGACTGTTCATCAACATCGAAACCAGGGCTATTTTTGCTGAGATTGTTCATCCACATCAACACCAGGGCTCTTGTTCCTGAGACTTTTCATCCACATCAACACCAGGGCTACTGTTCCAGAATCTGTTCATCCACATCAACACCAGGGCTATTGTTCTTGAGAGTGTTCATCCACATCAATAGCAGGGCTCTTGTTCCTGAGACTGTTCATCCACATCAACACCAGGGCTATTGTTCCTGATACTGTTCATGCACATCAACACCAGGGCTATTGTTCCTGAGATTGTTCTTCCACATCAACACCAGGGCTCTTGTTCCTGAGACTTTTCAACCACATAAACACCAGGGCTATTGTTCCAGAGACTGTTCATCCACATCAAGAACAGGGCAATTGTTCTTGAGACTGTTCATCCACATCAACAGCAGGGCTCTTGTTCCTGAGACTGTTCATCCACATCAACACCAGCGCTATTGTTCCTGATACTGTTCATCCACATCAGCACCAGGGCTATTGTTCTTGAGACTGTTCATCTACATCAAACTAGGGCTATTGTTCCTGAGACTGTTCTTCCACATCAACACCAGGACTATTGTTCCTGAGACTGTTCATCCACATCAACACCAGGGCTATTGTTCCTCAGACTGTTCATCCACATCAACACCAGGGCTATTGTTCCTCAGACTGTTCTTCCACATCAATACCAGGGCTATTGTTCCTGAGACTGTACATCCACATCAACACCAGGGCGATTGTTCCTGAGTTAGATCATCCACATCAACACCAGGACTATTGTTCCTGTGACTGTTCATCCACATCAACACCAGGGCTATTGTTCCTGATACTGTTCATGCACATTCACACCAGGGCTATTGTTCCTGAGATTGTTCTTCCACATCAACACCAGGGCTCTTGTTCCTGAGACTTTTCAACCACATAAACACCAGGGCTATTGTTCCAGAGACTGTTCATCCACATCAAGAACAGGGCAATTGTTCTTGAGACTGTTCATCCACATCAACAGCAGGGCTCTTGTTCCTGAGACTGTTCATCCACATCAACACCAGGGCTATTGTTCCTGATACTGTTCATCCACATCAGCACCAGGGCTATTGTTCTTGAGACTGTCCATCTACATCAAACTAGGGCTATTGTTCCTGAGACTGTTCTTCCACATCAACACCAGGACTATTGTTCCTGAGACTGTTCATGCACATCAACACCAGGGTTATTGTTCCTCAGACTGTTCATCCACATCAACACCAGGGCTATTGTTCCTCAGACTGTTCATCCACATCAATACCAGGGCTATTGTTCCTGAGACTGTACATCCACATCAACACCAGGGCGATTGTTCCTGAGATAGATCATCCACATCAACACCAGGACTATTGTTCCTGTGACTGTTCATCCACATCAACAACAGGGCTATTGTTCCTGATACTGTTCATGCACATCAACACCAGGGATATTGTTCCTGAGATTGTTCTTCCACATCAACACCAGGGCTCTTGTTCCTGAGACTTTTCAACCACATAAATACCAGGGCTATTGTTCCAGAGACTGTTCATCCACATCAAGAACAGGGCAATTGTTCTTGAGACTGTTCATCCACATCAACAGCAGGGCTCTTGTTCCTGAGACTGTTCATCCACATCAACACCAGGGCTATTGTTCCTGATACTGTTCATCCACATCAGCACCAGGGCTATTGTTCTTGAGACTGTTCTTCCACATCAACACCAGGACTATTGTTCCTGTGACTGTTCATCCACATCAACACCAGGGCTATTGTTCCTGATACTGTTCATCCACATCAACACCAGGGCTATTGTTCCTGTGAGTGTTCATCCACATCAACACTAGGGCTATTGCTCCTGAGACTTTTCAACCACATCCACACCAGGGCTATTGTTCCAGAGAGAGTTCATCCACATCAACACCAGGGCTGTTGTTCCTGATACTGTTCATCCACATCAACACCAGGACTATTGTTCCTGTGACTGTTCATCCACATCAACACCAGGGCTATTGTTCCTGAGACTGTTCATCCACATCGAAACCAGGGCTATTGTTCCTGAGATTGATCTTCCACATCAACACCAGGGCTCTTGTTCCTGAGACTTTTCAACCACATCCACACCAGGGCTATTGTTCCAGAGACTGTTCATCCACATCAACAACAGGGCAACTGTTCTTGAGAGTGTTCATCCACATCAACAGCAGGGCTCTTGTTCCTGAGACTGTTCATCCACATCAACACCAGGGCTATTGTTCCTGATACTGTTCATCCACATCAGCACCAGGGCTATTGTTCTTGAGACTGTTCATCTACATCAAACTAGGGCTATTGTTCCTGAGACTGTTCTTCCACATCAACACCAGGACTATTGTTCCTGAGACTGTTCATCCACATCAACACCAGGGCTATTGTTCCTCAGACTGTTCATCCACATCAACACCAGGGCTATTGTTCCTCAGACTGTTCATCCACATCAATACCAGGGCTATTGTTCCTGAGACTGTCCATCCACATCAACACCAGGGCGATTGTTCCTGAGATAGATCATCCACATCAACACCAGGACTATTGTTCCTGTGACTGTTCATCCACATCAACACCAGGGCTATTGTTCCTGATACTGTTCATGCACATCAACACCAGAGCTAATGTTCCTGAGATTGTTCTTCAGCATCAACACCAGGGCTCTTGTTCCTGAGACTTTTCAACCACATAAACACCAGGGCTATTGTTCCAGAGACTGTTCATCCACATCAAGAACAGGGCAATTGTTCTTGAGACTGTTCATCCACATCAACAGCAGGGCTCTTGTTCCTGAGACTGTTCATCCACATCAACACCAGCGCTATTGTTCCTGATACTGTTCATCCACATCAGCACCAGGGCTATTGTTCTTGAGACTGTTCATCTACATCAAACTAGGGCTATTGTTCCTGAGACTGTTCTTCCACATCAACACCAGGACTATTGTTCCTGAGACTGTTCATCCACATCAACACCAGGGCTATTGTTCCTCAGACTGTTCATCCACATCAACACCAGGGCTATTGTTCCTCAGACTGTTCATCCACATCAATACCAGGGCTATTGTTCCTGAGACTGTACATCCACATCAACACCAGGGCGATTGTTCCTGAGATAGATCATCCACATCAACACCAGGACTATTGTTCCTGTGACTGTTCATCCACATCAACACCAGGGCTATTTTTCCTGATACTGTTCATGCACATCAACACCAGGGCTATTGTTCCTGAGATTGTTCTTCCACATCAACACCAGGGCTCTTGTTCCTGAGACTTTTCAACCACATAAACACCAGGGCTATTGTTCCAGAGACTGTTCATCCACATCAAGAACAGGGCAATTGTTCTTGAGACTGTTCATCCACATCAACAGCAGGGCTCTTGTTCCTGAGACTGTTCATCCACATCAACACCAGGGCTATTGTTCCTGATACTGTTCATCCACATCAGCACCAGGGCTATTGTTCTTGAGACTGTTCAGCTACATCAAACTAGGGCTATTGTTCCTGAGACTGTTCTTCCACATCAACACCAGGACTATTGTTCCTGAGACTGTACATCCACATCAACACCAGGGCTATTGTTCCTCAGACTGTTCATCCACATCAACACCAGGGCTATTGTTCCTCAGACTGTTCATCCACATCAATACCAGGGCTATTGTTCCTGAGACTGTACATCCACATCAACACCAGGGCGATTGTTCCTGAGATAGATCATCCACATCAACACCAGGACTATTGTTCCTGTGACTGTTCATCCACATCAACACCAGGGCTATTGTTCCTGATACTGTTCATCCACATCAACACCAGGGCTATTGTTCCTGTGAGTGTTCATCCACATCAACACCAGGGCTATTGCTCCTGAGACTGTTCATCCACATCAACACCAGGTCTATTGTTCCAAAGACTGTTCATCCACATCAAATCCAGGGCTATTGTTCATGAGAGAGTTCATCCACATCAACACCAGGGCTGTTGTTCCTGATACTGTTCATCCACATCAACACCAGGACTATTGTTCCTGTGACTGTTCATCCACATCAACACCAGGGCTATTGTTCCTGAGACTGTTCATCCACATCGAAACCAGGGCTATTGTTTCTGAGATTGTTCTTCCACATCAACACCAGGGCTCTTGTTCCTGAGACTTTTCAACCACATCCACACCAGGGCTATTGTTCCAGAGACTGTTCATCCACATCAAGAACAGGACAATTGTTCTTGAGACTGTTCATCCACATCAACAGCAGGGCTATTGTTCCCGATACTGTTCATCCACATCAGCACCAGGGCTATTGTTCCTGAGACTGTTCATCCACATCAACACCAGGGCTATTGTTCCTGAGATTGTTTTTCCACATCAACACCAGGGCTCTTGGTCCTGATCCTGTTCATCCACATCAACACCAGGGCTATTGTTCCTGAGACAGTTCATCCACATCAAAACCAGGGCTATTGTTCCTGAGACTGTTCATCCACATCAATAGCAGAGCTCGTGCTCCTGAGACTGTTCATCCACATCAACACCAGGGCTATTGTTCCTGAGATTGTTCATCCACATCAACACCAGGGCTATTGTTCCTGATACTGTTCATCAACATCAACACCAGGGCTATTGTTCCTGAGAATGTTCATCCACATCAAAACCAGGGCTATTGTTCCTGAGACTGTTCATCCACATCAATAACAGGGCTCTTGTTCTTGAGACTGTTCATCCACATCAACACCAGGGCTATTGTTCCTGAGACTGTTCATCCGCATCAATACCAGGGCTATTGTTCCTGAGACTGCTCATCCACATCAATAGCAGCGCTCTTGTTCCCTAGACTGTTAATCCACATCAAAACCAGGGCTATTGTTCCTGAGACTGTTCATCCACATCAAAACCAGGGCTATTGTTCCTGAGACTGTTCATCCACATCAATAGCAGGGCTCTTTTTCCTGAGACTGCTAATCCACATCAACACCAGGGCTATTGTTCCTGAGACTGTTCATCCACATCGAAACCAGGGCTATTGTCCCTGAGACTGTTTATCTACATCAACACCAGGGCTATTGTTCCTGAGACTGATCATCCACATCAACACCAGGGCTACTGTTCCTGAGACTGTTCATCCACATCAATAGCAGGGCTATTGTTCCTGAGACTGTTCATCCACATCAAAACCAGGGCTATTGTTCCAGAGACTGTTCATTAACATCAATAGCAGAGCTCTTGTTCCTGAGACTGTTCATCCACATCAACACCAGGGCTATTGTTCCTTAGACTGTTCATCCACATCAAAACCAGGGCTATTGTTCCTGAGACTGTTTATCTCCATCAAAACCAGGGCTCTTGTTCCTGAGACTGTTCATCCACATCAACACCAGGGCTATTGTTCCTGAGACTGTTCATCCACATCAACACCAGGGCTATTGTTCCTTATACTGTTCATCCACATCAACACCAGGGCTATTGTTCCTGAGACTGTTCATCCACATCAACACCAGGGCTATTGTTCCGGAGATTGTTCATCCACATCAGCACCAGGGCCATTGTTCCTGATACTGTTCATCCACATCAAAACCGGGGCTATTGTTCCTGAGACTGTTCATCCACATCAATAGCAGGGCTCTTGTTCCTGAGACTGTTAATCCACATCAACAACAAGGCTATTGTTCCTGAGACTGTTCATCCACATCAAAACCAGGGCTATTGTTCCTGAGACTGATCATCCACATCAAAACCTGGGCTATTGTTCCTGAGACTGTTCATCCACATCAATAGCAGGGCTCTTGTTCCTGAGACTGTTCATTCACATCAACACCAGGGCTCTTGTTTTTGAGACTGTTCATCCACATCAAAACCAGGGCTATTGTTCCTGAGACTGATCATCCACATCAACATCAGGGCTATTGTTCCTGAGACTGTTCATCCACATCAAAACCAGGGCTATTGTTCCTGAGACTGTTCATCCACTTCAATAGCAGGGCACTTGTTCCAGAGACTGTTCATCCACATCAACACCAGTTCTATTGTACCTGAGACTGTTCATCCACATCTGTAGCAGGGCTCTTGTTCCTGAGACTTTTCATCCACATCAACATCCGGGCTATTGTTCCTGAGACTGTTCATCCACATCAAAACCAGGGCTATTGTTCCTGAGACTGTTCATCCACATCAGTAGCAATGCTCTTGTTCCTGAGACTTTTCATCCACATCAACACCAGGGCTATTGTTCCTGAGACTGTTCATCCACATCAAAACCAGGGCTATTGGTCCTGAGACTGTTCATCCACATCAACACCAGGGCTATTGTTCCTGATACAGTTCATCCACATCAACATCAGGACTATTGTTCCTGAGACTTTTCATCCACATCTAGAGCAGGGCTCTTTTTCCTGAGACTGTTCATCCACATCGAAACCAGGGCTATTGTTCCTGAGACTGTTCATCCACATCAAAACCAGGGCTATTGTTCCTGAGACTGTTCATCCACATCAACACCAGGGCTATTGTTCCTGATACAGTTCATCCACATCAACACCAGGACTATTGTTCCTGAGACTTTTCATCCACATCTAGAGCAGGGCTCTTGTTCCTGAGACTGTTCATCAACATCGAAACCAGGGCTATTGTTCTTGAGAGTGTTCATCCACATCAATAGCAGGGCTCCTGTTCCTGAGACTGTTCATCCACATCAACACCAGGGCTATAGTTCCTGAGACAGTTCGTCCACATCAAAACCAGGGCTATTGTTCCTGAGACTGTTTATCAACATCAAAACCAGGGCTATTGTTCCTGAGACTGTTCATCCACATCAACACCAGGGCTATTGTTCCTGAGACTGTTCATCCACATCAACACCAGGGCTATTGTTCCTGATACTGTTCATGCACATCAACACCAGTGCTATTGTTCCTGAGATTGTTCTTCCACATCAACACCAGGGCTCTTGTTCCTGAGACTTTTCAACCACATAAACACCGGGGCTATTGTTCCAGAGACTGTTCATCCACATCAAGAACAGGGCAATTGTTCTTGAGACTGTTCATCCACATCAACAGCAGGGCTCTTGTTCCTGAGACTGTTCATCCACATCAACACCAGGGCTATTGTTCCTGATACTGTTCATCCACATCAGCACCAGGGCTATTGTTCTTGAGACAGTTCATCTACATCAAACTAGGGCTATTGTTCCTGAGACTGTTCTTCCACATCAACACCAGGACTATTGTTCCTGAGACTGTTCATCCACATCAACACCAGGGCTATTGTTCCTCAGACTGTTCATCCACATCAACACCAGGGCTATTGTTCCTCAGACTGTTCATCCACATCAATACCAGGGCTATTGTTCCTGAGACTGTACATCCACATCAACACCAGGGCGATTGTTCCTGAGATAGATCATCCACATCAACACCAGGACTATTGTTCCTGTGACTGTTCATCCACATCAACACCAGGGCTATTGTTCCTGATACTGTTCATCCACATCAACACCAGGGCTATTGTTCCTGTGACTGTTCATCCACATCAACACCAGGGCTATTGTTCCTGAGACTGTTCATCCACATCAACACCAGGTCTATTGTTCCAGAGACTGTTCATCCACATCAAATCCAGGGCTATTGTTCATGAGAGAGTTCATCCACATCAACACCAGGGCTGTTGTTCCTGATACTGTTCATCCACATCAACACCAGGTCTATTGTTCCTGTGACTGTTCATCCACATCAACACCAGGGCTATTGTTCCTGAGACTGTTCATCCACATCGAAACCATTGCTATTGTTCCTGAGATTGTACTTCCACATCAACACCAGGGCTCTTGTTCCTGAGACCTTTCAACCACATCTACACCAGGGCTATTGTTCCAGAGACTGTTCATCCACATCAACAACAGGGCAATTGTTCTTGAGACTGTTCATCCACATCAACAGCAGGGCTATTGTTCCTGATACTGTTCATCCACATCAGCACCAGGGCTATTGTTCTTGAGACTGTTCTTCCACATCAATAGCAGGGCTATTGTTCCTGAGATTGTTTTTCCACATCAACACCAGTGCTATTGGTCCTGATCCTGTTCATCCACATCAACACCAGGGCCATTGTTCCTGAGACTGTTCATCCACATCAAAACCATGGCTATTGTTCCTGAGACTGTTCATTAACATCAATAGCAGGGCTCGTGCTCCTGAGACTGTTCATCCACATCAAAACCAGAGCTATTGTTCCTCAGACTGTTAATCCACATCAACACCAGGACTATTGTTCCTGTGACAGTTCATCAACATCAACGCCAGGGCTATTGTTCCTGATACTGTTCATCCACATCAACACCAGGGCTATTGTTCCTGAGACTGTTCATCCACCTCAATAGCAGGGCTCTTGTCCCTGAGATTGTTAATCCACATCAACACCAGGGCTATTGTTCCTGAGACTGTTCATCCACATCAAAACCAGGGCTATTGTTCCTGAGAATGTTCATCCACATCAATAGCAGGGCACTTGTTCCAGAGACTGTTCATCCACATCAACACCATGGCTAAAGTTCCTGAGACTGTTCATTCACATCAAAACCAGTTCTATTGTACCTGAGACTGTACATTCACATCAGTAGCAGGGCTCTTGTTCCTGAGACTTTTCATCCACATCAACACCCCAGGGCTATTGTTCCTGAGACTGTTTATCTACATCAAAACCAGGGCTATTGTTCCTGAGACTGTTCATCCACATCAACACCAGGGCTATTGTTCCTGATACAGTTCATCCACATCAACACCAGGACTATTGTTCCTGAGACTTTTCATCCACATCAATAGCAGGGCTCTTGTTCCTGAGACTGTTCATCCACATCGAAACCAGGGCTATTGTTCCTGAGATTGTTCATCCACATCAACACCAGGGCTCTTGTTCCTGAGACTTTTCATCCACATCAACACCAGGGCTACTGTTCCAGAGACTGTTCATCCACATCAACACCAGGGCTATTGTTCTTGAGACTGTAAATCCACATCAATAGCAGGGCTCTTGTTCCTGAGACTGTTCATCCACATCAATACCAGGGCTATTGTTCCTGAGACAGTTGGTCCACATCAAAACCAGGGCTATTGTTCCTGAGATAGATCATCCACATCAACACCAGGACTATTGTTCCTGTGACTGTTCAACCACATCAACACCAGGGCTATTGTTCCTGATACTGTTCATGCACATCAACACCAGGGCTATTGTTCCTGAGATTGTTCTTCCACATCAACACCAGGGCTCTTGTTCCTGAGACTTTTCAACCACATAAACACCAGGGCTATTGTTCCAGAGACTGTTCATCCACATCAAGAACAGGGCAATTGTTCTTGAGACTGTTCATCCACATCAACAGCAGGGCTCTTGTTCCTGAGACTGTTCATCCACATCAACACCAGGGCTATTGTTCCTGATACTGTTCATCCACATCAGCACCAGGGCTATTGTTCTTGAGACTGTTCAGCTACATCAAACTAGGGCTATTGTTCCTGAGACTGTTCTTCCACATCAACACCAGGACTATTGTTCCTGAGACTGTACATCCACATCAACACCAGGGCTATTGTTCCTCAGACTGTTCATCCACATCAACACCAGGGCTATTGTTCCTCAGACTGTTCATCCACATCAATACCAGGGCTATTGTTCCTGAGACTGTACATCCACATCAACACCAGGGCGATTGTTCCTGAGATAGATCATCCACATCAACACCAGGACTATTTTTCCTGTGACTGTTCATCCACATCAACACCAGGGCTATTGTTCCTGATACTGTTCATCCACATCAACACCAGGGCTATTGTTCCTGTGAGTGTTCATCCACATCAACACCAGGGCTATTGCTCCTGAGACTGTTCATCCACATCAACACCAGGTCTATTGTTCCAGAGACTGTTCATCCACATCAAATCCAGGGCTATTGTTCATGAGAGAGTTCATCCACATCAACACCAGGGCTGTTGTTCCTGATACTGTTCATCCACATCAACACCAGGACTATTGTTCCTGTGACTGTTCATCCACATCAACACCAGGGCTATTGTTCCTGAGACTGTTCATCCACATCGAAACCAGGGCTATTGTTTCTGAGATTGTTCTTCCACATCAACACCAGGGCTCTTGTTCCTGAGACTTTTCAACCACATCCACACCAGGGCTATTGTTCCAGAGACTGTTCATCCACATCAACAACAGGGCAATTGTTCTTGAGACTGTTCATCCACATCAACAGCAGGGCTATTGTTCCTGATACTGTTCATCCACATCAGCACCAGGGCTATTGTTCCTGAGACTGTTCATCCACATCAACACCAGGGCTATTGTTCCTGAGATTGTTTTTCCACATCAACACCAGGGCTCTTGGTCCTGATCCTGTTCATCCACATCAACACCAGGGCTATTGTTCCTGAGACAGTTCATCCACATCAAAACCAGGGCTATTGTTCCTGAGACTGTTCATCCACATCAATAGCAGAGCTCGTGCTCCTGAGACTGTTCATCCACATCAACACCAGGGCTATTGTTCCTGAGATTGTTCATCCACATCAACACCAGGGCTATTGTTCCTGATACTGTTCATCAACATCAACACCAGGGCTATTGTTCCTGAGAATGTTCATCCACATCAAAACCAGGGCTATTGTTCCTGAGACTGTTCATCCACATCAATAACAGGGCTCTTGTTCTTGAGACTGTTCATCCACATCAACACCAGTGCTATTGTTCCTGAGACTGTTCATCCGCATCAATACCAGGGCTATTGTTCCTGAGACTGCTCATCCACATCAATAGCAGCGCTCTTGTTCCCTAGACTGTTAATCCACATCAAAACCAGGGCTATTGTTCCTGAGACTGTTCATCCACATCAAAACCAGGGCTATTGTTCCTGAGACTGTTCATCCACATCAATAGCAGGGCTCTTTTTCCTGAGACTGCTAATCCACATCAACACCAGGGCTATTGTTCCTGAGACTGTTCATCCACATCGAAACCAGGGCTATTGTCCCTGAGACTGTTTATCTACATCAACACCAGGGCTATTGTTCCTGAGACTGATCATCCACATCAACACCAGGGCTACTGTTCCTGAGACTGTTCATCCACATCAATAGCAGGGCTATTGTTCCTGAGACTGTTCATCCACATCAAAACCAGGGCTATTGTTCCAGAGACTGTTCATTAACATCAATAGCAGAGCTCTTGTTCCTGAGACTGTTCATCCACATCAACACCAGGGCTATTGTTCCTTAGACTGTTCATCCACATCAAAACCAGGGCTATTGTTCCTGAGACTGTTTATCTCCATCAAAACCAGGGCTCTTGTTCCTGAGACTGTTCATCCACATCAACACCAGGGCTATTGTTCCTGAGACTGTTCATCCACATCAACACCAGGGCTATTGTTCCTTATACTGTTCATCCACATCAATACCAGGGCTATTGTTCCTGAGACTGTTCATCCACATCAACACCAGGGCTATTGTTCCGGAGATTGTTCACCCACATCAGCACCAGGGCCATTGTTCCTGATACTGTTCATCCACATCAAAACCAGGGCTATTGTTCCTGAGACTGTTCATCCACATCAATAGCAGGGCTCTTGTTCCTGAGACTGTTCATCCACATCAACAACAAGGCTATTGTTCCTGAGACTGTTCATCCACATCAAAACCAGGGCTATTGTTCCTGAGACTGTTCATCCACATCAATAGCAGGGCTATTCTTCCTGAGACTGTTCATCCACATCAAAACCAGGGCTATTGTTCCTGAGACTGATCATCCACATCAAAACCTGGGCTATTGTTCCTGAGACTGTTCATCCACATCAATAGCAGGGCTCTTGTTCCTGAAACTGTTCATTCACATCAATACCAGGGCTCTTGTTTTTGAGACTGTTCATCCACATCAAAACCAGGGCTATTGTTCCTGAGACTGATCATCCACATCAACAGAAGGGCTCTTGTTCCTGTGACTGTTCATCCACATCAACATCAGGGCTATTGTTCCTGAGACTGTTCATCCACATCAAAACCAGGGCTATTGTTCCTGAGACTGTTCATCCACTTCAATAGCAGGGCACTTGTTCCAGAGACTGTTCATCCACATCAACACCAGTTCTATTGTACCTGAGACTGTTCATCCACATCTGTAGCAGGGCTCTTGTTCCTGAGACTTTTCATCCACATCAACATCCGGGCTATTGTTTCTGAGACTGTTCATCCACATCAAAACCAGGGCTATTGTTCCTGAGACTGTTCATCCACATCAGTAGCAATGCTCTTGTTCCTGAGACTTTTCATCCACATCAACACCAGGGCTATTGTTCCTGAGACTGTTCATCCACATCAAAACCAGGGCTATTGGTCCTGAGACTGTTCATCCACATCAACACCAGGGCTATTGTTCCTGATACAGTTCATCCACATCAACACCAGGACTATTGTTCCTGAGACTTTTCATCCACATCTAGAGCAGGGCTCTTTTTCCTGAGACTGTTCTTCCACATCGAAACCAGGGCTATTGTTCCTGAGACTGTTCATCCACATCAAAACCAGGGCTATTGTTCCTGAGACTGTTCATCCACATCAACACCAGGGCTATTGTTCCTGATACAGTTCATCCACATCAACACCAGGACTATTGTTCCTGAGACTTTTCATCCACATCGAGAGCAGGGCTCTTGTTCCTGAGACTGTTCATCCACATCGAAACCAGGGCTATTGTTCTTGAGACAGTTCGTCCACATCAAAACCAGGGCTATTGTTCCTGAGACTGTTTATCAACATCAAAACCAGGGCTATTGTTCCTGAGACTGTTCATCCACATCAACACCAGGGCTATTGTTCCTGAGACTCTTCATCCACATCAACACCAGGGCTATTGTTCCTGATACTGTTCATGCACATCAACACCAGGGCTATTGTTCCTGAGATTGTTCTTCCACATCAACACCAGGGCTCTTGTTCCTGAGACTTTTCAACCCCATAAACACCGGGGCTATTGTTCCAGAGACTGTTCATCCACATCAAGAACAGGGCAATTGTTCTTGAGACTGTTCATCCACATCAACAGCAAGGCTCTTGTTCCTGAGACTGTTCATCCACATCAACACCAGGGCTATTGTTCCTGATACTGTTCATCCACATCAGCACCAGGGCTATTGTTCTTGAGACAGTTCATCTACATCAAACTAGGGCTATTGTTCCTGAGACTGTTCTTCCACATCAACACCAGGACTATTGTTCCTGAGACTGTTCATCCACATCAACACCAGGGCTATTGTTCCTCAGACTGTTCATCCACATCAACACCAGGGCTATTGTTCCTCAGACTGTTCATCCACATCAATACCAGGGCTATTGTTCCAGAGACTGTACATCCACATCAACACCAGGGCGATTGTTCCTGAGATAGATCATCCACATCAACACCAGGACTATTGTTCCTGTGACTGTTCATCCACATCAACACCAGGGCTATTGTTCCTGATACTGTTCATCCACATCAACACCAGGGCTATTGTTCCTGTGACTGTTCATCCACATCAACACCAGGGCTATTGTTCCAGAGACTGTTCATCCACATCAAATCCAGGGCTATTGTTCATGAGAGAGTTCATCCACATCAACACCAGGGCTGTTGTTCCTGATACTGTTCATCCACATCAACACCAGGACTATTATTCCTGTGACTGTTCATCCACATCAACACCAGGGCTATTGTTCCTGAGACTGTTCATCCACATCGAAACCATTGCTATTGTTCCTGAGATTGTACTTCCACATCAACACCAGGGCTCTTGTTCCTGAGACCTTTCAACCACATCTACACCAGGGCTATTGTTCCAGAGACTGTTCATCCACATCAACAACAGCGCAATTGTTCTTGAGACTGTTCATCCACATCAACAGCAGGGCTATTGTTCCTGATACTGTTCATCCACATCAGCACCAGGGCTATTGTTCTTGAGACTGTTCTTCCACATCAATAGCAGGGCTATTGTTCCTGAGATTGTTTTTCCACATCAACACCAGTGCTATTGGTCCTGATCCTGTTCATCCACATCAACACCAGGGCCATTGTTCCTGAGACTGTTCATCCACATCAAAACCATGGCTATTGTTCCTGAGACTGTTCATCCACATCAATAGCAGGGCTCGTGCTCCTGAGACTGTTCATCCACATCAACACCAGGGCTATTGTTCCTGAGACTGTTCATCCACATCAAAACCAGAGCTATTGTTCCTCAGACTGTTAATCCACATCAACACCAGGACTATTGTTCCTGAGACAGTTCATCAACATCAACGCCAGGGCTATTGTTCCTGATACTGTTCATCCACATCAACACAAGGGCTATTGTTCCTGAGACTGTTCATCCACCTCAATAGCAGGGCTCTTGTCCCTGAGATTGTTAATCCACATCAACACCAGGGCTATTGTTCCTGAGACTGTTCATCCACATCAAAACCAGGGCTATTGTTCCTGAGAATGTTCATCCACATCAATAGCAGGGCACTTGTTCCAGAGACTGTTCATCCACATCAACACCATGGCTAAAGTTCCTGAGACTGTTCATTCACATCAAAACCAGTTCTATTGTACCTGAGACTGTACATTCACATCAGTAGCAGGGCTCTTGTTCCTGAGACTTTTCATCCACATCAACACCAGGGCTATTGTTCCTGAGACTGTTTATCTACATCAAAACCAGGGCTATTGTTCCTGAGACTGTTCATCCACATCAACACCAGGGCTATTGTTCCTGATACAGTTCATCCACATCAACACCAGGACTATTGTTCCTGAGACTTTTCATCCACATCAATAGCAGGGCTCTTGTTCCTGAGACTGTTCATCCACATCGAAACCAGGGCTATTGTTCCTGAGATTGTTCATCCACATCAACACCAGGGCTCTTGTTCCTGAGACTTTTCATCCACATCAACACCAGGGCTACTGTTCCAGAGACTGTTCATCCACATCAACACCAGGGCTATTGTTCTTGAGACTGTTAATCCACATCAATAGCAGGGCTCTTGTTCCTGAGACTGTTCATCCACATCAACACCAGGGCTATTGTTCCTGAGACAGTTGGTCCACATCAAAACCAGGGCTATTGTTCCTGAGACTGTTTATCTACATCAAAAACAGGGCTATTGTTCCTGATACTGTTCATCCACATCAACACCAGGGCTATTGTTCCTGATACTGTTCATCCACATCAGCACCAGGGCTATTGTTCTTGAGACTGTTCATCTACATCAAACTAGGGCTATTGTTCCTGAGACTGTTCTTCCACATCAACACCAGGACTATTGTTCCTGAGACTGTTCATCCACATCAACACCAGGGCTATTGTTCCTCAGACTGTTCATCCACATCAATACCAGGGCTATTGTTCCTGAGACTGTACATCCACATCAACACCAGGGCGATTGTTCCTGAGATAGATCATCCACATCAACACCAGGACTATTGTTCCTGTGACTGTTCATCCACATCAACACCAGGGCTATTGTTCCTGAGACTTTTCATCCACATCAATAGCAGGGCTCTTGTTCCTGAGACTGTTCATCCACATCGAAACCAGGGCAATTGTTCCTGAGATTGTTCATCCACATCAACACCAGGGCTCTTGTTCCTGAGACTTTTCATCCACATCAACACCAGGGCTACTGTTCCAGAGACTGTTCATCCACATCAACACCAGGGCTATTGTTCTTGAGACTGTTAATCCACATCAATAGCAGGGCTCTTGTTCCTGAGACTGTTCATCCACATCAACACCAGGGCTATTGTTCCTGAGACAGTTGGTCCACATCAAAACCAGGGCTATTGTTCCTGAGACTGTTTATCTACATCAAAAACAGGGCTATTGTTCCTGATACTGTTCATCCACATCAACACCAGGGCTATTGTTCCTGATACTGTTCATCCACATCAGCACCAGGGCTATTGTTCTTGAGACTGTTCATCTACATCAAACTAGGGCTATTGTTCCTGAGACTGTTCTTCCACATCAACACCAGGACTATTGTTCCTGAGACTGTTCATCCACATCAACACCAGGGCTATTGTTCCTCAGACTGTTCATCCACATCAATACCAGGGCTATTGTTCCTGAGACTGTACATCCACATCAACACCAGGGCGATTGTTCCTGAGATAGATCATCCACATCAACACCAGGACTATTGTTCCTGTGACTGTTCATCCACATCAACACCAGGGCTATTGTTCCTGATACTGTTCATCCACATCAACACCAGGGCTATTGTTCCTGTGAGTGTTCATCCACATCAACACCAGGGCTATTGTTCCTGAGACTGTTCATCCACATCAACACCAGGTCTATTGTTCCAGAGACTGTTCATCCACATCAAATCCAGGGCTATTGTTCATGAGAGAGTTCATCCACATCAACACCAGGGCTGTTGTTCCTGATACTGTTCATCCACATCAACACCAGGACTATTGTTCCTGTGACTGTTCATCCACATCAACACCAGGGCTATTGTTCCTGAGACTGTTCATCCACATCGAAACCATTGCTATTGTTCCTGAGATTGTTCTTCCACATCAACACCAGGGCCATTGTTCCTGAGACTGTTCATCCACATCAAAACCAGGGCTATTGTTCCTGAGACTGTTCATCCACATCAATAGCAGGGCTCGTGCTCCTGAGACTGTTCATCCACATCAACACCAGGGCTATTGTTCCTGAGACTGTTCATCCACATCAAAACCAGAGCTATTGTTCCTCAGACTGTTCATCCATATCAACACCAGGGCTATTGTTCCTGAGACTGTTCATTGACATCAACACCAGGGCTATTGTTCCTGAGATAGATCATCCACATCAACACCAGGACTATTGTTCCTGTGACAGTTCATCAACATCAACGCCAGGGCTATTGTTCCTGATACTGTTCATCCACATCAACACCAGGGCTATTGTTCCTGAGACTGTTCATCCACCTCAATAGCAGGGCTCTTGTTCCTGAGATTGTTAATCCACATCAACACCAGGGCTATTGTTCCTGAGACTGTTCATCCACATCAAAACCAGGGCTATTGTTCCTGAGAATGTTCATCCACATCAATAGCAGGGCACTTGTTCCAGAGACTGTTCATCCACATCAACACCATGGCTAAAGTTCCTGAGACTGTTCATTCACATCAAAACCAGTTCTATTGTACCTGAGACTGTACATTCACATCAGTAGCAGGGCTCTTGTTCCTGAGAATTTTCATCCACATCAACACCAGGGCTATTGTTCCTGAGACTGTTTATCTACATCAAAACCAGGGCTATTGTTCCTGAGACTGTTCATCCACATCAACACCAGGGCTATTGTTCCTGATACAGTTCATCCACATCAACACCAGGACTATTGTTCCTGAGACTTTTCATCCACATCAATAGCAGGGCTCTTGTTCCTGAGACTGTTCATCCACATCGAAACCAGGGCTATTGTTCCTGAGATTGTTCATCCACATCAACACCAGGGCTCTTGTTCCTGAGACTTTTCATCCACATCAACACCAGGGCTACTGTTCCAGAGACTGTTCATCCACATCAACACCAGGGCTATTGTTCTTGAGACTGTTAATCCACATCAATAGCAGGGCTCTTGTTCCTGAGACTGTTCATCCACGTCAACACCCGGGTTATTGTTCCTGAGACAGTTCGTCCACATCAAAACCAGGGCTATTGTTCCTGAGACTGTTTATCTACATCAAAAACAGGGCTATTGTTCCTGAGACTGTTCATCCACATCAACACCAGGGCTATTGTTCCTGAGACTGTTCATTCACATAAACACAAGGGCTATTGTTCCTGATACTGTTCATCCACATCAACACCAGGGCTATTGTTCCTGAGAATGTTCATCCACATCAACACCAGGGCTATTATTCCTGAGATTGTTCATCCACATCAACACCAGGGCTATTGTTCCTGATACTGTTCATCAACATCAACACCAGGGCTATTGTTCCTGAGACTGTTCATCCACATCAAAACCAGGGCTATTGTTCCTGAGACTGTTCATCCACATCAATAACAGGCCTCTTGTTCCTGAGACTGTTCATCCACATCAACACCAGGGCTATTGTTCCTGAGACTGTTCATCCACATCAAAACCAGGGCTATTGTTCCTGAGACTGCTCATCCACATCAATAGCAGCGCTCTTGTTCCCTAGACTGTTGATCCACATCAAAACCAGGGCTTTTGTTCCTGAGACTGTTCATCCACATCAAAACCAGGGCTATTGTTCCTGAGACTGTTCATCCACATCAATAGCAGGGCTCTTTTTCATGAGACTGCTAATCCACATCAACACCAGGGCTATTGTTCCTGAGACTGTTCATCCACATCGAAACCAGGGCTATTGTCCCTGAGACAGTTTATCTACATCAACACCAGGGCTATTGTTCCTGAGACTGTTCATCCACATCAACACCAGGGCTACTGTTCCTGAGACCGTTCATCCACATCAATAGCAGGGCTATTGTTCCTGAGACTGTTCATCCACATCAAAACCAGGGCTATTGTTCCAGAGACTGTTCATCCACATCAATAGCAGAGCTCTTGTTCCTGAGACTGTTCATCCACATCAACACCAGGGTTATTGTTCCTGAGACTGTTCATCCACATCAAAACCAGGGCTATTGTTCCTGAGACTGTTTATCTCCATCAAAACCAGTGCTCTTGTTCCTGAGACTGTTCATCCACATCAACACCAGGGCTATTGTTCCTGAGACTGTTCATCCACATCAACACCTGGGCTATTGTTCCTTATACTGTTCATCCACATCAACACCAGGGCTATTGTTCCTGAGATTGTTCATCCACATCAACACCAGGGCTATTGTTCCTGAGATTGTTCATCCACATCAACACCAGGGCTATTGTTCTTGAGACTGTTAATCCACATCAATAGCAGGCCTCTTGATCCTGAGACTGTTCATCCACATCAACACCAGGGCTATTGTTCCTGAGACAGTTCGTCCACATCAAAACCAGGGCTATTGTTCCTGAGACTGTTTATCTACATCAAAAACAGGGCTATTGTTCCTGAGACTGTTCATCCACATCAACACCAGGGCTATTGTTCCTGAGACTGTTCATTCACATAAACACAAGGGCTATTGTTCCTGATACTGTTCATCCACATCAACACCAGGGCTATTGTTCCTGAGAATGTTCATCCACATCAACACCAGGGCTATTGTTCCTGAGATTGTTCATCCACATCAACACCAGGGCTATTGTTCCTGATACTGTTCATCAACATCAACACCAGGGCTATTGTTCCTGAGACTGTTCATCCACATCAAAACCAGGGCTATTGTTCCTGAGACTGTTCATCCACATCAATAACAGGGCTCTTGTTCCTGAGACTGTTCATCCACATCAACACCAGGGCTATTGTTCCTGAGACTGTTCATCCACATCAAAACCAGGGCTATTGTTCCTGAGACTGCTCATCCACATCAATAGCAGCGCTCTTGTTCCCTAGACTGTTGATCCACATCAAAACCAGGGCTTTTGTTCCTGAGACTGTTCATCCACATCAAAACCAGAGCTATTGTTCCTGAGACTGTTCATCCACATCAATAGCAGGGCTCTTTTTCATGAGACTGCTAATCCACATCAACACCAGGGCTATTGTTCCTGAGACTGTTCATCCACATCGAAACCAGGGCCATTGTCCCTGAGACAGTTTATCTACATCAACACCAGGGCTATTGTTCCTGAGACTGTTCATCCACATCAACACCAGGGCTACTGTTCCTGAGACTGTTCACCCACATCAATAGTAGGGCTATTGTTCCTGAGACTGTTCATCCACATCAAAACCAGGGCTATTGTTCCAGAGACTGTTCATCCACATCAATAGCAGAGCTCTTGTTCCTGAGACTGTTCATCCACATCAACACCAGGGCTATTGTTCCTGAGACTGTTCATCCACATCAAAACCAGGGCTATTGTTCCTGAGACTGTTTATCTCCATCCAAACCAGGGCTCTTGTTCCTGAGACTGTTCATCCACATCAACACCAGGGCTATTGTTCCTGAGACTGTTCATCCACATCAAAACCAGGGCTATTGTTCCAGAGACTGTTCATCCACATCAATAGCAGAGCTCTTGTTCCTGAGACTGTTCATCCACATCAACACCAGGGCTATTGTTCCTGAGACTGTTCATCCACATCAAAACCAGGGCTATTGTTCCTGAGACTGTTTATCTCCATCAAAACCAGGGCTCTTGTTCCTGAGACTGTTCATCCACATCAACACCAGGGCTATTGTTCCTGAGACTGTTCATCCACATCAACACCAGGGCTATTGTTCCTTATACTGTTCATCCATATCAACACCAGGGCTATTGTTCCTGTGATTGTTCATCCACATCAACACCAGGGCTATTGTTCCTGAGATTGTTCATCCACATCAGCAAAAGGGCTATTGTTCCTGATACTGTTCATCCTCATCAAAACCAGGGCTATTGTTCCTGAGACTGTTCATCCACATCAATAGCAGGGCTCTTGTTCCTGAGACTGTTAATCCACATCAACAACAAGGCTATTGTTCCTGAGACTGTTCATCCACATCAAAACCAGGGCTATTGTTCCTGAGACTGTTCATCCACATCAATAGCAGGGCTATTCTTCCTGAGACTGTTCATCCACATCAAAACCAGGGCTATTGTTCCTGAGACTGATCATCCACATCAAAACCTGGGCTATTGTTCCTGAGACTGTTCATCCACATCAATAGCAGGGCTCTTGTTCCTGAGACTGTTCATTCACATCAACACCAGGGCTATTGTTCCTGAGACTGTTCATCCACATCAAAACCAGGGCTATTGTTCCTGAGACTGATCATCCACATCAACAGAAGGGCTATTGTTCCTGATACTGTTCATCCACATCAACACCAGGACTATTGTTCTTGAGTCTGTTCATCCACATCAATAGCAGAGCTCTAGTTCCTGAGACTGTTCATCCACATCGAAACCAGGGCTATTGTTCCTGAAATTGTACATCCACATCAACACCTGGGCTCTTGTTCCTGAGACTTTTCATCCACATCAACACCAGGGCTATTGTTCCAGAGACTGTTCATCCACATCAACAACAGTGCTATTGTTCCTGAGACTGTTCATCCACATCAACACCAGTGCTATTGTTCCTGAGACTGTTCATCCACATCAAAACCACGGCTATTGTTCCAGAGACTGTTCATCCACATCAATAGCAGAGCTCCTGTTCCTGAGACTGTTCATCCACAACAACACCAGGGCTATTGTTCCTGAGACTGTTCATCCACATCAAAACCAGGGCTATTGTTCCTGAGACTGTTTATCTCCATCAAAACCAGGGCTCTTGTTCCTGAGACTGTTCATCCACATCAACACCAGGGCTATTGTTCCTTATACTGTTCATCCACATCAAAACCAGGGCTATTGGTCCTGAGTCTGTTCATCCACATCAATAGCAGGGCTATTGTTCCTGAGACTGTTCATCCACATCAAAACCAGGGTTATTCTTCCTGAGACTGTTCATCCACATCATTAGCAGGGCTCTTGTTCCTGAGACTGTTAGTCCACATCAACAACAAGGCTATTGCTCCTGAGACTGTGCATCAACATCAAAACCAGGGCTATTGTTCCTGAGACTGTTCATCCACATCAATAGCAGGGCTATTGTTCCTGAGACTGTTCATCCACATCAAAACCAGGGCTATTGTTCCTGAGAATGTTCATCCACAATAAAACAAGGGCTATTGTTCCTGAGACTGTTCATCCACATCAATAGCAGGGCTCTTGTTCCTGAGACTGTTCATCCACATCAATAGCAGGGCTCTTGTTCCTGAGACTGTTCATCCACATCAACACCAGGGCTATTGTTCTTGAGACTGTTCATCCACATCAAAACCAGGGCTATTGTTCCTGAGACTGTTTATCTCCATCAAAACCAGGGCTCTTGTTCCTGTGACTGTTCATCCACATCAACACCAGGGCTATTGTTCCTTATACTGTTCATCCACATCAAAACCAGGGCTATTGTTCCTGAGTCTGTTCATCCACATCAATAGCAGGGCTCTTGTTCCTGAGACTGTTCATCCACATCAACACCAGGGCTATTGTTCCTGAGACTGTTCATCCACATCAAAACCAGGGCTATTGTTCCTGAGACTGTTCATCCAGATCAATAGCAGGGCTCTTGTTCCTGAGACAGTTAATCCACGTCAACAACAAGGCTATTGTTCCTGAGACTGTTCATCCACATCAAAACCAGGGCTATTGTTCCTGAGACTGTTCATCCACATCAATAGCAGGGCTATTGTTCCTGAGACTGTTCATCCACATCAAAACCAGGGCTATTGTTCCTGAGAATGTTCATCCACAATAAAACCAGGGCTATTGTTCCTGAGACTGTTCATCCACATCAATAGCAGGGCTCTTGTTCCTGAGACTGTTCATCCACATCAAAACAAGGGCTATTGTTCCTGAGACTGTTTATCTACATCAAAACCAGGGCTATTGTTCCTGAGACTGTTCATCCACATCAACACCAGTGCTATTGTTCCAGAGACTGTTCATCCACATCAACACCTGGAATATTGTTCCTGAGACTGTTCACCAAATCAATAGCAGGGCTCTTGTTCCTGAGACTGTTCATCCACATCCAATCCAGGGCTATTGTTCCTGAGATTGTTCATCCACATCAACACCAGGGCTCTTGTTCCTGAGACGGTTCATCCACATCAAAACCAGGGATATTGTTCCTGAGACTGTTCATCCACATCAAAACCAGGGCTATTGTTCCTGAGACTGTTCATTCACATCAATAACAGGGCTCTTGTTCCTGAGACTGTTCATCCACATCAACACCAGGGCTATTGTTCCTGAGACTGTTCATCCACAACAAAACCAGGGCTATTGTTCCTGAGACTGTTTATCTCCATCAAAACCAGGGCTCTTGTTCCTGAGACTGTTCATCCACATCTACACCAGGGCTATTGTTCCTGAGACTGTTCATCCACATCAACACCAGGGCTATTGTTCCTTATACTGTTCATCCACATCAACACCAGGGCTATTGTTCCTGAGATTGTTCATCCACATCAACACCAGGCCTATTGTTCCTGAGATTGTTCATCCACATCAACACCAGGGCTATTGTTCTTGAGACTGTTAATCGACATCAATAGCAGGGCTCTTGTTCCTGAGACTGTTCATCCACATCAACACCAGGGCTATTGTTCCTGAGACAGTTATTCCACATCAAAACCAGGGCTATTGTTCCTGAGACTGTTTATCTACATCAAAAACAGGGCTATTGTTCCTGAGACTGTTCATCCACATCAACACCAGGGCTATTGTTCCTGAGACTGTTCATTCACATAAACACAAGGGCTATTGTTCCTGATACTGTTCATCCACATCAACACCAGGGCTATTGTTCCTGAGAATGTTCATCCACATCAATACCAGGGCTATTGTTCCTGAGATTGTTCATCCACATCAACACCAGGGCTATTGTTCCTGATACTGTTCATCAACATCAACACCAGGGCTATTGTTCCTGAGACTGTTCATCCACATCAAAACCAGGGCTATTGTTCCTGAGACTGTTCATCCACATCAAAACCAGGTCTATTGTTCCTGAGACTGCTCATCCACATCAATAGCAGCGCTCTTGTTCCCTAGACTGTTGATCCACATCAAAACCAGGGCTTTTGTTCCTGAGACTGTTCATCCACATCAAAACCAGGGCTATTGTTCCTGAGACTGTTCATCCACATCAATAGCAGGGCTCTTTTTCATGAGACTGCTAATCCACATCAACACCAGGGCTATTGTTCCTGAGACTGTTCATCCACATCAATAGCAGGGCTATTGTTCCTGAGACTGTTCATCCACATCAAAACCAGGGCTATTGTTCCAGAGACTGTTCATCCACATCAATAGCAGAGCTCTTGTTCCTGAGACTGTTCATCCACATCAACACCAGGGCTATTGTTCCTGAGACTGTTCATCCACATCAAAACCAGGGCTATTGTTCCTGAGACTGTTTATCTCCATCAAAACCAGGGCTCTTGTTCCTGAGACTGTTCATCCACATCAACACCAGGGCTATTGTCCCTGAGACTGTTCATCCACATCAACACCAGGGCTATTGTTCCTTATACTGTTCATCCACATCAACACCAGGGCTATTGTTCCTGAGATTGTTCATCCACATCAACACCAGGGCTATTGTTCCTGAGATTGTTCATCCACATTAGCACCAGGGCTATTGTTCCTGATACTGTTCATCCTCATCAAAACCAGGGCTATTGTTCCTGAGACTGTTCATCCACATCAATAGCAGGGCTCTTGTTCCTGAGACTGTTAATCCACATCAACAACAAGGCTATTGTTCCTGAGACTGTTCATCCACATCAAAACCAGGGCTATTGTTCCTGAGACTGTTCATCCACATCAATAGCAGGGCTATTCATCCTGAGACTGTTCATCCACATCAAAACCAGGGCTATTGTTCCTGAGACTGATCATCCACATCAAAACCTGGGCTATTGTTCCTGAGACTGTTCATCCACATCAATAGCAGGGCTCTTGTTCCTGAGACTGTTCATTCACATCAACACCAGGGCTATTGTTCCTGAGACTGTTCATCCACATCAAAACCAGGGCTATTGTTCCTGAGACTGATCATCCACATCAACAGACGGGCTATTGTTCCTGATACTGTTCATCCACATCAACACCAGTGCTATTGTTCCTGAGACTGTTCATCCACATCAAAACCACGGCTATTGTTCCAGAGACTGTTCATCCACATCAATAGCAGAGCTCTTGTTCCTGAGACTGTTCATCCACAACAACACCAGGGCTATTGTTCCTGAGACTGTTCATCCACATCAAAACCAGGGCTATTGTTCCTGAGACTGTTTATCTCCATCAAAACCAGGGCTCTTGTTCCTGAGACTGTTCATCCACATCAACACCAGGGCTATTGTTCCTTATACTGTTCATCCACATCAAAACCAGGGCTATTGGTCCTGAGTCTGTTCATCCACATCAATAGAAGGGCTATTGTTCCTGAGACTGTTCATCCACATCAAAACCAGGGTTATTGTTCCTGAGACTGTTCATCCACATCAATAGCAGGGCTCTTGTTCCTGAGACTGTTAATCCACATCAACAACAAGGCTATTGTTCCTGAGACTGTTCATCCACATCAAAACCAGGGCTATTGTTCCTGAGACTGTTCATCCACATCAATAGCAGGGCTATTCTTCCTGAGACTGTTCATCCACATCAAAACCAGGGCTATTGTTCCTGAGACTGATCATCCACATCAAAACCTGGGCTATTGTTCCTGAGACTGTTCATCCACATCAATAGCAGGGCTCTTGTTCCTGAGACTGTTCATTCACATCAACACCAGGGCTATTGTTCCTGAGACTGTTCATCCACATCAAAACCAGGGCTATTGTTCCTGAGACTGATCATCCACATCAACAGACGGGCTATTGTTCCTGATACTGTTCATCCACATCAACACCAGTGCTATTGTTCCTGAGACTGTTCATCCACATCAAAACCACGGCTATTGTTCCAGAGACTGTTCATCCACATCAATAGCAGAGCTCTTGTTCCTGAGACTGTTCATCCACAACAACACCAGGGCTATTGTTCCTGAGACTGTTCATCCACATCAAAACCAGGGCTATTGTTCCTGAGACTGTTTATCTCCATCAAAACCAGGGCTCTTGTTCCTGAGACTGTTCATCCACATCAACACCAGGGCTATTGTTCCTTATACTGTTCATCCACATCAAAACCAGGGCTATTGGTCCTGAGTCTGTTCATCCACATCAATAGAAGGGCTATTGTTCCTGAGACTGTTCATCCACATCAAAACCAGGGTTATTGTTCCTGAGACTGTTCATCCACATCAATAGCAGGGCTCTTGTTCCTGAGACTGTTAATCCACATCAACAACAAGGCTATTGTTCCTGAGACTGTTCATCAACATCAAAACCAGGGCTATTGTTCCTGAGACTGTTCATCCACATCAATAGCAGGGCTATTGTTCCTGAGACTGTTCATCCACATCAAAACCAGGGCTATTGTTCCTGAGAATGTTCATCCACAACAAAACCAGGGCTATTGTTCCTGAGACTGTTCATCCACATCAATAGCAGGGCTCTTGTTCCTGAGACTGTTCATCCACCTCAATAGCAGGGCTCTTGTTCCTGAGACTGTTCATCCACATCAACACCAGGGCTATTGTTCTTGAGACTGTTCATCCACATCAAAACCAGGGCTATTGTTCCTGAGACTGTTTATCTCCATCAAAACCAGGGCTCTTGTTCCTGTGACTGTTCATCCACATCAAAACCAGGGCTATTGTTCCTTATACTGTTCATCCACATCAAAACCAGGGCTATTGGTCCTGAGTCTGTTCATCCACATCAATAGCAGGGCTCTTGTTCTTGAGACTGTTCATCCACATCAACACCAGGGCTATTGTTCCTGAGACTGTTCATCCACATCAAAACCAGGGCTATTGTTCCTGAGACTGTTCATCCAGATCAATAGCAGGGCTCTTGTTCCTGAGACAGTTAATCCACGTCAACAACAAGGCTATTGTTCCTGAGACTGTTCATCCACATCAAAACCAGGGCTATTGTTCCTGAGACTGTTCATCCACATCAATAGCAGGGCTATTGTTCCTGAGACTGTTCATCCACATCAAAACCAGGGCTATTGTTCCTGAGAATGTTCATCCAAACAAAACCAGGGCTATTGTTCCTGAGACTGTTCATCCACATCAATAGCAGGGCTCTTGTTCCTGAGACTGTTCATCCACATCAAAACAAGGGCTATTGTTCCTGAGACTGTTTATCTACATCAAAACCAGGGCTATTGTTCCTGAGACTGTTCATCCACATCAACACCAGTGCTATTGTTCCAGAGACTGTTCATCCACATCAACACCTGGAATATTGTTCCTGAGACTGTTCACCAAATCCATAGCAGGGCTCTTGTTCCTGAGACTGTTCATCCACATCCAATCCAGGGCTATTGTTCCTGAGATTGTTCATCCACATCAACACCAGGGCTCTTGTTCCTGAGACTGTTCATCCACATCAAAACCAGGGCTATTGTTCCTGAGAATGTTCATCCACATCAATAGCAGGGCTCTTCTTCCTGAGACTGTTAATCCACATCAACAACAAGGCAATTGTTCCTGAGATTTTTCATCCACATCAATAGCAGGGCTATTGTTCCTGAGACTGTTCATCCACATCAAAACCAGGGCTATTGCTCCTGAGACTGTTCATCCACAACAAAACCAGGGCTATTGTTCCTGAGACTGTTCATCCACATCAATAGAAGGGCTCTTGTTCCTGAGACTGTTCATCCACATCAATAGCAGGGCTCTTGTTCCTGAGACTGTTCATCCACATCAACACCAGGGCTATTGTTCCTGAGACTGTACATCCACATCAAAACCAGGGCTATTGTTCCTGAGACTGTTTATCTCCATCAAAACCAGGGCTATTGTTCCTGAGACTGTTCATCCACATCAATAGCAGGGCTCTTGTTCCTGAGACAGTTAATCCACATCAACAACAACGCTATTGTCCCGGAGACTGTTCATCCACATCAAAACCAGGGCTATTGTTCCTGAGACTGTTCATCCACATCAAAACCAGGGCTATTGTTCCTGAGAATGTTCATCCACAACAAAACCAGGGCTCTTGTTCCTGAGACTGTTCATCCACATCAATAGCAGGGCTCTTGTTCCTGAGACTGTTCATCCACATCAAAACAAGGGCTATTGTTCCTGAGACAGTTTATCTACATCAAAACAAGGGCTATTGTTCCTGAGACTGTTCATCCACATCAACACCAGTGCTATTGTTCCTGAGACTGTTCATCCACATCAACACCTGGACTATTGTTCTTGAGACTGTTCATCAACATCAATACCAGGGCTATTGTTCCTGAGACTGTTCATCCACATCGAAACCAGGGCTATTGTTCCTGAGATTGTTCATCCACATCAACACCAGCGCTCTTGTTCCTGAGACTGTTCATCCACATCAACAACAGGGCTATTGTTCTTGAGACTGCTCATCCAGATCAATAGCAGGGCTCTTGTTCCGAAAGACTGTTCATCCACATCAGCACCAGGTCTATTGTTCCTGAGACGATTCATCCACATCAAAACCAGGGCTATTGTTCCAGAGACTGTTCATCCACATCAATAGCAGAGCTCTTGTTCCTGAGACTGTTCATCCACATCAACACAAGGGCAATTGTTCCTGAGACTGTTCATCCACATCAAAACCAGGGCTATTGTTCCTGAGACTGTTTATCTCCATCAAAACCAGGGCTCTTGTTCCTGAGACTGTTCATCCACATCAACACCAGGGCTATTGTTCCTGAGACTGTTCATCCACATCAAAACCAGGGCTATTGGTCCTGAGTCTGTTCATCCACATCAATAGCAGGGCTCTTGTTCCTGAGACTGTTCATCCACATCAACACCAGGGCTATTGTTCCTGAGACTGTTCATCCACATCAAAACCAGGGCTATTGTTCCTGAGACTGTTCATCCACATCAATAGCAGGGCTCTTGTTCCTGAGACAGTTAATCCACATCAACAAGAAGGCTATCGTTCCTGAGACTGTTCATCCACATCAAAACCAGGGCTATTGTTCCTGAGACTGTTCATCCACATCAAAACCAGGGCTATTGCTCCTGAGACTGTTCATCCACAACAAAACCAGGGCTATTGTTCCTGAGACTGTTCATCCACATCAATAGAAGGGCTCTTGTTCCTGAGACTGTTCATCCACATCAATAGCAGGGCTCTTGTTCCTGAGACTGTTCATCCACATCAACACCAGGGCTATTGTTCCTGAGACTGTACATCCACATCAAAACCAGGGCTATTGTTCCTGAGACTGTTTATCTCCATCAAAACCAGGGCTATTGTTCCTGAGACTGTTCATCCACATCAATAGCAGGGCTCTTGTTCCTGAGACAGTTAATCCACATCAACAACAAGGCTATTGTCCCGGAGACTGTTCATCCACATCAAAACCAGGGCTATTGTTCCTGAGACTGTTCATCCACATCAATAGCAGGGCTAAAGTTCCTGAGACTGTTCATCCACATCAAAACCAGGGCTATTGTTCCTGAGAATGTTCATCCACAACAAAACCAGGGCTATTGTTCCTGAGACTGTTCATCCACATCAATAGCAGGGCTCTTGTTCCTGAGACTGTTCATCCACATCAAAACAAGGGCTATTGTTCCTGAGACAGTTTATCTACATCAAAACAAGGGCTATTGTTCCTGAGACTGTTCATCCACATCAACACCAGTGCTATTGTTCCTGAGACTGTTCATCCACATCAACACCTGGACTATTGTTCTTGAGACTGTTCATCAACATCAATACCAGGGCTATTGTTCCTGAGACTGTTCATCCACATCGAAACCAGGGCTATTTTTCCTGAGATTGTTCATCCACATCAACACCAGCGCTCTTGTTCCTGAGACTGTTCATCCACATCAACAACAGGGCTATTGTTCTTGAGACTGTTCATCCAGATCAATAGCAGGGCTCTTGTTCCGAAAGACTGTTCATCCACCTCAGCACCAGGTCTATTGTTCCTGAGACGATTCATCCACATCAAAACCAGGGCTATTGTTCCAGAGACTGTTCATCCACATCAATAGCAGAGCTCTTGTTCCTGAGACTGTTCATCCACATCAACACCAGGGCAATTGTTCCTGAGACTGTTCATCCACATCAAAACCAGGGCTATTGTTCCTGAGACTGTTTATCTCCATCAAAACCAGGGCTCTTGTTCCTGAGACTGTTCATCCACATCAACACCAGGGCTATTGTTCCTGAGACTGTTCATCCACATCAAAACCAGGGCTATTGGTCCTGAGTCTGTTCATCCACATCAATAGCAGGGCTCTTGTTCCTGAGACTGTTCATCCACATCAACACCAGGGCTATTGTTCCTGAGACTGTTCATCCACATCAAAACCAGGGCTATTGTTCCTGAGACTGTTCATCCACATCAATAGCAGGGCTCTTGTTCCTGAGACAGTTAATCCACATCAACAAGAAGGCTATCGTTCCTGAGACTGTTCATCCACATCAAAACCAGGGCTATTGTTCCTGAGACTGTTCATCCACATCAACACCAGTGCTATTGTTCCTGAGACTGTTCATCCACATCAACACCTGGACTATTGTTCCTGAGACTGTTCATCCACATCAATAGCAGGACTATTGTTCCTGATACTGTTCATCCACATCAAAACCAGGGCTATTGTTCCTGAGAATGTTCATCCACAACAAAACCAGGGCTATTGTTCCTGAGACTGTTCATCCACATCAATAGCAGGGCTCTTGTTCCTGAGACTGTTCATCCACATCGAAACCAGGGCTATTGTTCCTGAGACTGTTCATCCACATCAAAACCAGGGCTATTGTTCCTGAGACTGTTCATCCACATCAACACCAGTGGTATTGTTCCTGAGACTGTTCATCCACATCAACACCTGGACTATTGTTCCTGAGACTGTTCATCCACATCAATAGCAGTGCTCTTGTTCCTGAGACTGTTCATCCACATCGAAACCAGGGCTATTGTTCCTGAGATTGTTCATCCACATCAACACCAGGGCTCTTGTTCCTGAGACTGTTCATCCACATCAACAACAGGGCTATTGTTCTTGAGACTGTTCATCCAGCTCAATAGCAGGGCTCTTGTTCCTGAGACTGTTCATCCACATCAACACCAGGGCTATTGTTCCTGAGACGGTTCATCCACATCAAAACCAGGGCTATTGTTCCTGAGACTGTTCATCCACATCAATAGCAGAGCTCTTGTTCCTGAGACTGTTCATCCACATCAACACCAGGGCAATTGTTCCTGAGACTGTTCATCCACATCAAAACCAGGGCTATTGTTCCTGAGACTGTTTATCTCCATCAAAACCAGGGCTCTTGTTCCTGAGACTGTTCATCCACATCAACACCAGGGCTATTGTTCCTTATACTGTTCATCCACATCAAAACCAGGGCTATTGGTCCTGTGTCTGTTCATCCACATCAACACCAGGGCTATTGTTCCTGAGACTGTTCATCCACATCAAAACCAGAGCTATTGTTCCTGAGACTGTTCATCCACATCAATAGCAGGGCTCTTGTTCCTGACACAGTTAATCCACATCAACAACAAGGCTATCGTTCCTGAGACTGTTCATGCACATCAAAACCAGGGATATTGTTCCTGAGACTGTTCATCCACATCAATAGCAGTGCTATTGTTCCTGAGACTGTTCATCCACATCAAAACCAGGGCTATTGTTCCTGAGAATGTTCATCCACAACAAAACCAGAGCTATTGTTCCTGAGACTGTTCATCCACATCAATAGCAGGGCTCTTGTTCCTGAGACTGTTCATCCACATCAATAGCAGGGCTCTTGTTCCTGAGACTGTTCATCCACATCAAAACCAGGGCTATTGTTCCTGAGACTGTTTATCTACATCAAAACCAGGGCTTTTGTTCCTGAGACTGTTCATCCACATCAACACCAGTGCTATTGTTCCTGAGACTGTTCATCCACATCAAAACCAGGGCTATTGTTCCTGAGACTGTTTATCTCCATCAAAACCAGGGCTCTTGTTCCTGAGACTGTTCATCCACATCAACACCAGGGCTATTGTTCCTGAGACTGTTCATCCACATCAAAACCAGGGCTATTGGTCCTGAGTCTGTTCATCCACATCAATAGAAGGGCTCTTGTTCCTGAGACTGTTCATCCACATCAACACCAGGGCTATTGTTCCTGAGACTGTTCATCCACATCAAAACCAGGGCTATTGTTCCTGAGACTGTTCATCCACATCAATAGCAGGGCTCTTGTTCCTGAGACAGTTAATCCACATCAACAAGAAGGCTATAGTTCCTGAGACTGTTCATCCACATCAAAACCAGGGCTATTGTTCCTGAGACTGTTCATCCACATCAACACCAGTGCTATTGTTCCTGAGACTGTTCATCCACATCAACACCTGGACTATTGTTCCTGAGACTGTTCATCCACATCAATAGCAGGACTATTGTTCCTGAGACTGTTCATCCACATCAAAACCAGGGCTATTGTTCCTGAGAATGTTCATCCACAACAAAACCAGGGCTATTGTTCCTGAGACTGTTCATCCACATCAATAGCAGGGCTCTTGTTCCTGAGACTGTTCATCCACATCGAAACCAGGGCTATTGTTCCTGAGACTGTTCATCCACATCAAAACCAGGGCTATTGTTCCTGAGAATGTTCATCCACATCAACACCAGTGCTATTGTTCCTGAGACTGTTCATCCACATCAACACCTGGACTATTGTTCCTGAGACTGTTCATCCACATCAATAGCAGTGCTCTTGTTCCTGAGACTGTTCATCCACATCGAAACCAGGGCTATTGTTCCTGAGATTGTTCATCCACATCAACACCAGGGCTCTTGTTTCTGAGACTGTTCATCCACATCAACAACAGGGCTATTGTTCTTGAGACTGTTCATCCAGCTCAATAGCAGGGCTCTTGTTCCTGAGACTGTTCATCCACATCAACACCAGGGCTATTGTTCCTGAGACGGTTCATCCACATCAAAACCAGGGCTATTGTTCCTGAGACTGTTCATCCACATCAATAGCAGAGCTCTTGTTCCTGAGACTGTTCATCCACATCAACACCAGGGCAATTGTTCCTGAGACTGTTCATCCACATCAAAACCAGGGCTATTGTTCCTGAGACTGTTTATCTCCATCAAAACCAGGGCTCTTGTTCCTGAGACTGTTCATCCACATCAACACCAGGGCTATTGTTCCTTATACTGTTCATCCACATCAAAACCAGGGCTATTGGTCCTGTGTCTGTTCATCCACATCAATAGCAGGGCTCTTGTTCCTGAGACTGTTCATCCACATCAACACCAGGGCTATTGTTCCTGAGACTGTTCATCCACATCAAAACCAGAGCTATTGTTCCTGAGACTGTTCATCCACATCAATAGCAGGGCTCTTGTTCCTGACACAGTTAATCCACATCAACAACAAGGCTATCGTTCCTGAGACTGTTCATCCACATCAAAACCAGGGATATTGTTCCTGAGACTGTTCATCCACATCAATAGCAGTGCTATTGTTCCTGAGACTGTTCATCCACATCAAAACCAGGGCTATTGTTCCTGAGAATGTTCATCCACAACAAAACCAGAGCTATTGTTCCTGAGACTGTTCATCCACATCAATAGCAGGGCTCTTGTTCCTGAGACTGTTCATCCACATCAATAGCAGGGCTCTTGTTCCTGAGACTGTTCATCCACATCAAAACCAGGGCTATTGTTCCTGAGACTGTTTATCTACATCAAAACCAGGGCTTTTGTTCCTGAGACTGTTCATCCACATCAACACCAGTGCTATTGTTCCTGAGACTGTTCATCCACATCAAAACCAGGGCTATTGTTCCTGAGACTGTTTATCTCCATCAAAACCAGGGCTCTTGTTCCTGAGACTGTTCATCCACATCAACACCAGGGCTATTGTTCCTGAGACTGTTCATCCACATCAAAACCAGGGCTATTGGTCCTGAGTCTGTTCATCCACATCAATAGAAGGGCTCTTGTTCCTGAGACTGTTCATCCACATCAACACCAGGGCTATTGTTCCTGAGACTGTTCATCCACATCAAAACCAGGGCTATTGTTCCTGAGACTGTTCATCCACATCAATAGCAGGGCTCTTGTTCCTGAGACAGTTAATCCACATCAACAAGAAGGCTATCGTTCCTGAGACTGTTCATCCACATCAAAACCAGGGCTATTGTTCCTGAGACTGTTCATCCACATCAACACCAGTGCTATTGTTCCTGAGACTGTTCATCCACATCAACACCTGGACTATTGTTCCTGAGACTGTTCATCCACATCAATAGCAGGACTATTGTTCCTGAGACTGTTCATCCACATCAAAACCAGGGCTATTGTTCCTGAGAATGTTCATCCACAACAAAACCAGGGCTATTGTTCCTGAGACTGTTCATCCACATCAATAGCAGGGCTCTTGTTCCTGAGACTGTTCATCCACATCGAAACCAGGGCTATTGTTCCTGAGACTGTTCATCCACATCAAAACCAGGGCTATTGTTCCTGAGAATGTTCATCCACATCAACACCAGTGCTATTGTTCCTGAGACTGTTCATCCACATCAACACCTGGACTATTGTTCCTGAGACTGTTCATCCACATCAATAGCAGTGCTCTTGTTCCTGAGACTGTTCATCCACATCGAAACCAGGGCTATTGTTCCTGAGATTGTTCATCCACATCAACACCAGGGCTCTTGTTCCTGAGACTGTTCATCCACATCAACAACAGGGCTATTGTTCTTGAGACTGTTCATCCAGCTCAATAGCAGGGCTCTTGTTCCTGAGACTGTTCATCCACATCAACACCAGGGCTATTGTTCCTGAGACGGTTCATCCACATCAAAACCAGGGCTATTGTTCCAGAGACTGTTCATCCACATCAATAGCAGAGCTCTTGTTCCTGAGACTGTTCATCCACATCAACACCAGGGCAATTGTTCCTGAGACTGTTCATCCACATCAAAACCAGGGCTATTGTTCCTGAGACTGTTTATCTCCATCAAAACCAGGGCTCTTGTTCCTGAGACTGTTCATCCACATCAACACCAGGGCTATTGTTCCTTATACTGTTCATCCACATCAAAACCAGGGCTATTGGTCCTGTGTCTGTTCATCCACATCAATAGCAGGGCTCTTGTTCCTGAGACTGTTCATCCACATCAACACCAGAGCTATTGTTCCTGAGACTGTTCATCCACATCAAAACCAGAGCTATTGTTCCTGAGACTGTTCATCCACATCAATAGCAGGGCTCTTGTTCCTGACACAGTTAATCCACATCAACAACAAGGCTATCGTTCCTGAGACTGTTCATCCACATCAAAACCAGGGATATTGTTCCTGAGACTGTTCATCCACATCAATAGCAGGGCTATTGTTCCTGAGAATGTACATCCACATCAAAACCAGGGCTATTGTTCCTGAGAATGTTCATCCACAACAAAACCAGGGCTATTGTTCCTGAGACTGTTCATCCACATCAATAGCAGGGCTCTTGTTCCTGAGACTGTTCATCCACATCAATAGCAGGGCTCTTGTTCCTGAGACTGTTCATCCACATCAAAACCAGGGCTATTGTTCCTGAGACTGTTTATCTACATCAAAACCAGGGCTTTTGTTCCTGAGACTGTTCATCCACATCAGCACCAGTGCTATTGTTCCTGAGACTGTTCATCCACATCAACACGTGGACTATTGTTCCTGAGACTGTTCATCCACATCAATAGCAGGGCTCTTGTTCCTCAGACTGTTCATCCACATCGAAACCAGGGCTATTGTTCCTGAGATTTTTCATCCACATCAACACCAGGGCTCTGGTTCCTGAGACTGTTCATCCACATCAACAACAGGGCTATTGTTCTTGAGACTGTTCATCCAGCTCAATAGCAGGGCTCTTGTTCCTGAGACTGTTCATCCACATCAACACCAGGGCTATTGTTCCTGAGACGGTTCATCCACATCAAAACCAGGGCTATTGTTCCAGAGACTGTTCATCCACATCAATAGCAGAGCTCTTGTTCCTGAGACTGTTCATCCACATCAACACCAGGGCAATTGTTCCTGAGACTGTTCATCCACATCAAAACCAGGGCTATTGTTCCTGAGACTGTTTATCTCCATCAAAACCAGGGCTCTTGTTCCTGAGACTTTTCATCCACATCAACACCAGGGCTATTGTTCCTTATACTGGTCATCCACATCAAAACCAGGGCTATTGGTCCTGAGTCTGTTCATCCACATCAATAGCAGGGCTCTTGTTCCTGAGACTGTTCCTCCACATCAACACCAGGGCTATTGTTCCTGCGACTGTTCATCCACATCAAAACCAGGGCTATTGTTCCTGAGACTGTTCATCCACATCAATAGCAGGGCTCTTGTTCCTGAGACTGTTCATCCACATCGAAACCAGGGCTATTGTTCCTGAGATTTTTCATCCACATCAACACCAGTGCTCTGGTTCCTGAGACTGTTCATCCACATCAACAACAGGGCTATTGTTCTTGAGACTGTTCATCCAGCTCAATAGCAGGGCTCTTGTTCCTGAGACTGTTCATCCACATCAACACCAGGGCTATTGTTCCTGAGACGGTTCATCCACATCAAAACCAGGGCTACTGTTCCAGAGACTGTTCATCCACATCAATAGCAGAGCTCTTGTTCCTGAGACTGTTCATCCACATCAACACCAGGGCAATTGTTCCTGAGACTGTTCATCCACATCAAAACCAGGGCTATTGTTCCTGAGACTGTTTATCTCCATCAAAACCAGGGCTCTTGTTCCTGAGACTTTTCATCCACATCAACACCAGGGCTATTGTTCCTTATACTGGTCATCCACATCAAAACCAGGGCTATTGGTCCTGAGTCTGTTCATCCACATCAATAGCAGGGCTCTTGTTCCTGAGACTGTTCATCCACATCAACACCAGGGCTATTGTTCCTGCGACTGTTCATCCACATCAAAACCAGGGCTATTGTTCCTGAGACTGTTCATCCACATCAATAGCCGGGCTCTTGTTCCTGAGACAGTTCATCCACATCAACACCAGGGCTATTGTTACTGAGACTGTTCATCCACATCAAATCCAGGGCTATTGTTCCTGAGACTGTTCATCCACATCAATAGCAGGGCTCTTGTTCCTGAGACTGTTCATCCACATCGAAACCAATGCTATTGTTCCTGAGACTGTTCATCCACATCAACAACAGGGCTATTGTTCTTGAGAATGTTCATCCACATCAATAGCAGGACTCTTGTTCCTGAGACTGTTCATCCACATCAACACCAGGGCTATTGTTCCTGAGACGGTTCATCCACATCAAATCCAGGGCTATTGTTCCTGAGACTGTTCATCCACATCAAAACCGGGGCTATTGGTCCTTTGTCTGTTCATCCACATCAATAGCAGGGCTCTTGTTCCTGAGACTGTTCATCCACATCAACACCAGGGCTATTGTTCCTGAGACTGTTCATCCACATCAAAACCAGGGCTATTGTTCCTGAGACTGTTCATCCACATCAATAGCAGGGCTCTTGTTCCTGAGACAGTTAATCCACATCAACAACAAGGCTATCGTTCCTGAGACTGTTCATCCACATCAAAAGCAGGGCTATTGTTCCTGAGACTGTTCATCCACATCAACACCAGTGCTATTGTTCCTGAGACTGTTCATCCACATCAACACCTGGACTATTGTTCCTGAGACTGTTCATCCACATCAATAGCAGGACTATTGTTCCTGAGACTGTTCATCCACATCAAAACAAGGGCTATTGTTCCTGAGACTGTTTATCTCCATCAAAACCAGGGCTCTTGTTCCTGAGACTGTTCATCCACATCAACACCAGGGCTATTGTTCCTTATACTGTTCATCCACATCAAAACCAGGGCTATTGGTCCTGAGTCTGTTCATCCACATCAATAGCAGGGCTCTTGTTCCTGAGACTGTTCATCCACATCAACACCAGGGCTATTGTTCCTGAGACTGTTCATCCACATCAAAACCAGAGCTATTGTTCCTGAGACTGTTCATCCACATCAATAGCAGGGCTCTTGTTCCTGAAACAGTTAATCCACATCGACAACAAGGCTATCGTTCCTGAGACTGTTCATCCACATCAAAACCTGGGATATTGTTCCTGAGACTGTTCATCCACATCAATAGCAGGGCTATTGTTCCTGAGACTGTTCATCCACATCAAAACCAGGGCTATTGTTCCTGAGAATGTTCATCCACAACAAAACCAGGGCTATTGTTCCTGAGACTGTTCATCCACATCAATAGCAGGGCTCTTGTTCCTGAGACTGTTCATCCACATCAATAGCAGGGCTCTTGTTCCTGAGACTGTTCTTCCACATCAAAACCAGGGCTATTGTTCCTGAGACTGTTTATCTACATCAAAACCAGGGCTTTTGTTCCTGAGACTGTTCATCCACATCAACACCAGTGCTATTGTTCCTGAGACTGTTCATCCACATCAACACCTGGACTATTGTTCCTGAGACTGTTCATCCACATCAATAGCAGGGCTCTTGTTCCTGAGACTGTTCATCCACATCGAAACCAGGGCTATTGTTCCTGAGATTTTTCATCCACATCAACACCAGGGCTCTTGTTCCTGAGACTGTTCATCCACATCAACAACAGGGCTATTGTTCTGGAGACTGTTCATCCAGCTCAATAGCAGGGCTCTTGTTCCTGAGACTGTTCATCCACATCAACACCAGGGCTATTGTTCCTGAGACGGTTCATCCACATCAAAACCAGGGCGGTTGTTCCAGAGACTGTTCATCCACATCAATAGCAGAGCTCCTGTTCCTGAGACTGTTCATCCACATCAACACCAGGGCAATTGTTCCTGAGACTGTTCATCCACATCAAAACCAGGGCTATTTTTCCTGAGACTGTTTATCTCCATCAAAACCAGGGCTCTTGTTCCTGAGACTTTTCATCCACATCAACACCAGGGCTATTGTTCCTTATACTGTTCATCCACATCAAAACCAGGGCTATTGGTCCTGAGTCTGTTCATCCACATCAATAGCAGGGCTCTTGTTCCTGAGACTGTTCATCCACATCAACACCAGGGCTATTGTTCCTGAGACTGTTCATCCACATCAAAACCAGGGCTATTGTTCCTGAGACTGTTCATCCACATCAATAGCAGGGCTCTTGTTCCTGAGACAGTTCATCCACATCAACACCAGGGCTATTGTTACTGAGACTGTTCATCCACATCAAAACCAGGGCTATTGTTCCTGAGACTGTTTATCTCCATCAAAACCAGGGCTCTTGTTCCTGAGACTTTTCATCCACATCAACACCAGGGCTATTGTTCCTGATACTGTTCATCCACATCAACACCAGGACTATTGTTCCTGAGACTGTTCACCCACATCAATAGCAGGGCTCTTGTTCCTGAGACTGTTCATCCACATCGAAACCAATGCTATTGATCCTGAGACTGTTCATCCACATCAACAACAGGGCTATTGTTCTTGAGAATGTTCATCCACATCAATAGCAGGACTCTTGTTCCTGAGACGGTTCATCCACATCAAATCCAGGGCTATTGTTCCTGAGACTGTTCATCCACATCAAAACCAGGGCTATTGGTCCTGAGTCTGTTCATCCACATCAATAGCAGGGCTCTTGTTCCTGAGACTGTTCATCCACATCAACACCAGGGCTATTGTTCCTGAGACTGTTCATCCACATCAATAGCAGGGCTCTTGTTCCTGAGACAGTTAATCCACATCAACAACAAGGCTATCGTTCCTGAGACTGTTCATCCACATCAAAACCAGGGCTATTGTTCCTGAGACTGTTCATCCACATCAACACCAGTGCTATTGTTCCTGAGACTGTTCATCCACATCAACACCTGGACTATTGTTCCTGAGACTGTTCATCCACATCAATAGCAGGACTATTGTTCCTGAGACTGTTCATCCACATCAAAACCAGGGCTATTGTTCCTGAGAATGTTCATCCACAACAAAACCAGGGCTATTGTTCCTGAGACTGTTCATCCACATCAATAGCAGGGCTCTTGTTCCTGAGACTGTTCATCCACATCAAAACCAGGGCTATTGTTCCTGAGACTGTTCATCCACATCAAAACCAGGGCTATTGTTCCTGAGACTGTTCATCCACATCAACACCAGTGCTATTGTTCCTGAGACTGTTCATCCACATCAACACCTGGACTATTGTTCCTGAGACTGTTCATCCACATCAATAGCAGTGCTCTTGTTCCTGAGACTGTTCATCCACATCGAAACCTGGGCTATTGTTCCTGAGATTGTTCATCCACATCAACACCAGGGCTCTTGTTCCTGAGACTGTTCATCCACATCAACAACAGGGCTATTGTTCTTGAGACTGTTCATCCAGCTCAATAGCAGGGCTCTTGTTCCTGAGACTGTTCATCCACATCAACACCAGGGCTATTGTTCCTGAGACGGTTCATCCACATCAAAACCAGGGCTATTGTTCCAGAGACTGTTCATCCACATCAATAGCAGAGCTCTTGTTCCTGAGACTGTTCATCCACATCAACACCAGGGCTATTGTTCCTTATACTGTTCATCCACATCAAAACCAGAGCTATTGTTCCTGAGACTGTTCATCCACATCAATAGCAGGGCTCTTGTTCCTGAGACAGTTAATCCACATCAACAACAAGGCTATCGTTCCTGAGACTGTTCATCCACATCAAAACCAGGGATATTGTTCCTGAGACTGTTCATCCACATCAATAGCAGGGCTATTGTTCCTGAGACTGTTCATCCACATCAAAACCAGGGCTATTGTTCCTGAGAATGTTCATCCACAACAAAACCAGGGCTATTGTTCCTGAGACTGTTCATCCACATCAATAGCAGGGCTCTTGTTCCTGAGACTGTTCATCCACATCAATAGCAGTGCTCTTGTTCCTGAGACTGTTCATCCACATCAAAACCAGGGCTATTGTTCCTGAGACTGTTTATCTACATCAAAACCAGGGCTTTTGTTCCTGAGACTGTTCATCCACATCAACACCAGTGCTATTGTTCCTGAGACTGTTCATCCACATCAACACCTGGACTATTGTTCCTGAGACTGTTCATCCACATCAATAGCAGGGCTCTTGTTCCTGAGACTGTTCATCCACATCGAAACCAGGGCTATTGTTCCTGAGATTTTTCATGCACATCAACACCAGGGCTCTTGTTCCTGAGACTGTTCATCCACATCAACAACAGGGCTATTGTTCTTGAGACTGTTCATCCAGCTCAATAGCAGGGCTCTTGTTCCTGAGACTGTTCATCCACATCAACACCAGGGCTATTGTTCCTGAGACGGTTCATCCACATCAAAACCAGGGCTATTGTTCCAGAGACTGTTCATCCACATCAATAGCAGAGCTCTTGTTCCTGAGACTGTTCATCCACATCAACACCAGGGCAATTGTTCCTGAGACTGTTCATCCACATCAAAACCAGGGCTATTGTTCCTGAGACTGTTTATCTCCATCAAAACCAGGGCTCTTGTTCCTGAGACTTTTCATCCACATCAACACCAGGGCTATTGTTCCTTATACTGTTCATCCACATCAAAACCAGGGCTATTGGTCCTGAGTCTGTTCATCCACATCAATAGCAGGGCTCTTGTTCCTGAGACTGTTCATCCACCTCAACAACAGGGCTATTGTTCCTGAGACTGTTCATCCACATCAAAACCAGGGCTATTGTTCCTGAGACTGTTCATCCACATCAATAGCAGGGCTCTTGTTCCTGAGACAGTTCATCCACATCAACACCAGGGCAATTGTTCCTGAGACTGTTCATCCACATCAAAACCAGGGCTATTGTTCCTGAGACTGTTCATCCACATCAATAGCAGGGCTCTTGTTCCTGAGACAGTTAATCCACATCAACAACAAGGCTATCGTTCCTGAGACTGTTCATCCACATCAAAACCAGGGCTATTGTTCCTGAGACTGTTCATCCACATCAACACCAGTGCTATTGTTCCTGAGACTGTTCATCCACATCAACACCTGGACTATTGTTCCTGAGTCTGTTCATCCACATCAATAGCAGGACTATTGTTCCTGAGACTGTTCATCCACATCAAAACCAGGGCTATTGTTCCTGAGAATGTTCATCCACAACAAAACCAGGGCTATTGTTCCTGAGACTGTTCATCCACATCAATAGCAGGGCTCTTGTTCCTGAGACTGTTCATCCACATCAAAACCAGGGCTATTGTTCCTGAGACTGTTCATCCACATCAAAACCAGGGCTATTGTTCCTGAGACTGTTCATCCAAATCAACACCAGTGCTATTGTTCCTGAGACTGTTCATCCACATCAACACCTGGACTATTGTTCCTGAGACTGTTCATCCACATCAATAGCAGTGCTCTTGTTCCTGAGACTGTTCATCCACATCGAAACCAGGGCTATTGTTCCTGAGATTGTTCATCCACATCAACACCAGGGCTCTTGTTCCTGAGACTGTTCATCCACATCAACAACAGGGCTATTGTTCTTGAGACTGTTCATCCAGCTCAATAGCATGGCTCTTGTTCCTGAGACTGTTCATCCACATCAACACCAGGGCTATTGTTCCTGAGACGGTACATCCACATCAAAAAGTGTGAGGTCGTCCATTTTGGAAGGACAAACACGAATGCAAAATACTGGGTTAGCGGTAGGGTTCTTGGGCATGTGGAGGAGCAGAGAGACCTTGGGGTCTATGTGCATAGATCGTTGAAAGTTGCAACTCAAGTGGATAGGGCTGTGAAGAAGGCATATGGGGTGTTAGCGTTCATTAGCAGAGGGATTGAATTTAAAAGCCGTGAGGTGATGATGCAGCTGTACAGGACCTTGGTAAGGCCACATTTGGAGTACTGTGTGCAGTTCTGGTCGCCTCATTTTAGGAAGGATGTGGAAGCCTTGGAGAGGGTGCAGAGGAGATTTACCAGGATGTTGCCTGGAATGGAGAGTAAGTCTTACGAGGAAAGGCTGAACATTCTAGGCCTCTTCTCATTAGAACGGAGAAGGATGAGGGGTGACATGATAGAGGTTTATAAGATGATCAGGGGAATAGATAGGGTAGACAGTCAGAAACTTTTTCCCCGGGTGGAGCAAAGCGTTACAAGGGGTCATAAATTTAAGGTGAAGGGTGGGAGATATAAGGGGGATGTCAGGGGAAGGTTCTTTACCCAGAGAGTGGTCGGGGCATGGAATGCCTTGCCTGGGGAAGTTGTTGAGTCAGAAACTTTAGGGACTTTCAAACGGCTTTTAGATAGGTATATGGATAAAGGAGAATGATGGGGTATAGATTAAATTGTCCTTGACAGAGGACAAAGGATCGGCACAACATCGTGGGCCGAAGGGCCTGTTCTGTGCTGTATTTTCTATGTTCTATGTTCTATGTTCTAAAACCAGGGCTATTGTTCCAGAGACTGTTCATCCACATCAATAGCAGAGCTCTTGTTCCTGAGACTGTTCATCCACATCAACACCAGGGCAATTGTTCCTGAGACTGTTCATCCACATCAAAACCAGGGCTATTGTTCCTGAGACTGTTTATCTCCATCAAAACCAGGGCTCTTGTTCCTGAGACTGTTCATCCACATCAACACCAGGGCTATTGTTCCTTATACTGTTCATCCACTTCAAAACCAGGGCTATTGGTCCTGAGTCTGTTCATCCACATCAATAGCAGGGCTCTTGTTCCTGAGACTGTTCATCCACATCAACACCAGGGCTATTGTTCCTTATACTGTTCATCCACATCAAAACCAGAGCTATTGTTCCTGAGACTGTTCAGCCGCATCAATAGCAGGGCTCTTGTTCCTGAGACAGTTAATCCACATCAACAACAAGGCTATCGTTCCTGAGACTGTTCATCCACATCAAAACCAGGGATATTGTTCCTGAGACTGTTCATCCACATCAATAGCAGGGCTATTGTTCCTGAGACTGTTCATCCACATCAAAACCAGGGCTATTGTTCCTGAGAATGTTCATCCACAACAAAACCAGGGCTATTGTTCCTGAGACTGTTCATCCACATCAATAGCAGGGCTCTTGTTCCTGAGACTGTTCATCCACATCAATAGCAGGGCTCTTGTTCCTGAGACTGTTCATCCACATCAAAACCAGGGCTATTGTTCCTGAGACTGTTTATCTACATAAAAACCAGGGCTTTTGTTCCTGAGACTGTTCATCCACATCAACACCAGTGCTATTGTTCCTGAGACTGTTCATCCACATCAACACCTGGACTATTGTTCCTGAGACTGTTCATCCACATCAATAGCAGGGCTCTTGTTCCTGAGACTGTTCATCCACATCGAAACCAGGGCTATTGTTCCTGAGATTTTTCATGCACATCAACACCAGGGCTCTTGTTCCTGAGACTGTTCATCCACATCAACAACAGGGCTATTGTTCTTGAGACTGTTCATCCAGCTCAATAGCAGGGCTCTTGTTCCTGAGACTGTTCATCCACATCAACACCAGGGCTATTGTTCCTGAGACGGTTCATCCACATCAAAACCAGGGCTATTGTTCCAGAGACTGTTCATCCACATCAATAGCAGAGCTCTTGTTCCTGAGACTGTTCATCCACATCAACACCAGGGCAATTGTTCCTGAGACTGTTCATCCACATCAAAACCAGGGCTATTGTTCCTGAGACTGTTTATCTCCATCAAAACCAGGGCTCTTGTTCCTGAGACTTTTCATCCACATCAACACCAGGGCTATTGTTCCTTATACTGTTCATCCACATCAAAACCAGGGCTATTGGTCCTGAGTCTGTTCATCCACATCAATAGCAGGGCTCTTGTTCCTGAGACTGTTCATCCACATCAACACCAGGGCTATTGTTCCTGAGACTGTTCATCCACAACAAAGCCAGGGCTATTGTTCCTGAGACTGTTCATCCACATCAATAGCAGGGCTCTTGTTCCTGAGACAGTTCATCCACATCAACACCAGGGCTATTGTTACTGAGACTGTTCATCCACATCAATAGCAGGGCTCTTGTTCCTGAGACTGTTCATCCACATCAACACCAGGGCTATTGTTCCTGATACTGTTCATCCACATCAACACCAGGACTATTGTTCCTGAGACTGTTCATCCACATCAATAGCAGGGCTCTTGTTCCTGAGACTGTTCATCCACATCGAAATCAATGCTATTGTTCCTGAGACTGTTCATCCACATCAACAACAGGGCTATTGTTCTTGAGAATGTTCATCCACATCAATAGCAGGACTCTTGTTCCTGAGACTGTTCATCCACATCAACACCAGGGCTATTGTTCCTGAGACGGTTCATCCACATCAAATCCAGGGCTATTGTTCCAGAGACTGTTCAACCACATCAATAGCAGAGCTCTTGTTCCTGAGACTGTTCATCCACATCAACACCAGGGCTATTGTTCCTGAGACTGTTCATCCACATCAAAAACAGGGCTATTGTTCCTGAGACTGTTTATCTCCATCAAAAATAGGGCTCTTGTTCCTGAGACTGTTCATCCACATCACCACCAGGGCTATTGTTCCTGAGACTGTTCATCCACATCAACACCAGGGCTATTGTTCCTTATACTGTTCATCCACATCAACACCAGGGCTATTGTTCCTGAGACTGTTCATCCACATCAACACCAGGGCTATTGTTCCTGAGATTGTTCATCCACATCAACACCAGGGCTATTGTTCCTGAGACTGTTCATCCACATCAATAGCAGGGCTCTTGTTCCTGAGACTGTTCATCGACATCGAAACCAATGCTATTGTTCCTGAGACTATTCATCCACATCAACAACAGGGCTATTTTTCTTGAGACTGTTCATCCACATCAATAGCAGGTCTCTTGTTCCTGAGAATGTTCATCCTCATCAACACCAGGGCTATTGTTCCTGAGACGTTTCATCCACATCAAATCCAGGGCTATTGTTCCAGAGACTGTTCATCCACATCAATAGCAAAGCTCTTGTTCCTGAGACTGTTCATCCACATCAACACCAGGGCTATTGTTCCTGAGACTGTTCATCCACATCAACACCAGGGCTATTGTTCCAGAGACTGTTCATCCACGTCAACAACAGTGCTATTGTTCCTGTGACTGTTCATCCACATCAACACCAGGGCTATTGTTCCTGAGACTGTTCATCCACATCAAAACCAGGGCTATTGTTCCTGAGACTGTTTATCTCCATCAAAACCAGTGCTCTTGTTCTTGAGACTGTTCATCCACATCAACACCAGGGCTATTGTTCCTGAGACTGTTCATCCACATCAAAACCAGGGCTATTGTTTCTGAGACTGTTCATCCACATCAATAGCAGGGCTATTGTTCCAGAGACTGTTCATCCACATCAAAACCAGGGCTATTGTTCCTGAGACTGTTTATCTCCATCAAAACCAGGGCTCTTGTTCTTGAGACTGTTCATCCACATCAACACTAGGGCTATTGTTCCTGAGACTGTTCATGCACATCAAAACCAGGGCTATTGTTCCTGAGACTGTTCATCCACATCAATAGCAGTGCTCTTGTTCCTGAGACTGTTAATCCACATCAACAATAAGGCTATTGTTCCTGAGACTGTTCATCCACATCAAAACCAGGGCTATTGTTCCTGAGACTGTTCATCCACATCAATAGCAGGGCTATTGTTCCTGAGACTTTTCATCCACATCAAAATCAGGGCTATTGTTCCTGAGACAGTTCATCCACATCAAAACCAGGGCTATTGTTCCTGAGACTGTTCATCCACATCAATAGCAGGGCTCTTGTTCCTGAGACTGTTCATCCACATCAACACAAGGGCTATTGTTACTGAGACTGTTCATCCACATCAACACCAGGGCTATTGTTCCTGAGACTGTTCATCCACATCAAAACCAAGGCTATTGTTCCTGAGACTGTTTATCTCCATCAAAAATAGGGCTCTTGTTCCTGAGACTGTTCATCCACATCACCACCAGGGCTATTGTTCCTGAGACTGTTCATCCACATCAACACCAGGGCGATTGTTCCTTATACTGTTCATCCACATCAACACCTGGGCTATTGTTCCTGAGACTGTTCATCCACATCAACACCAGGGCTATTGTTCCTGAGATTGTTCATCCACATCAACACCAGGGCTATTGTTCCTGAGACTGTTCATCCACATCAATAGCAGGGCTCTTGTTCCTGAGACTATTCATCCACATCGAAACCAATGCTATTGTTCCTGAGACTGTTCATCCATATCAACAACAGGGCTATTGTTCTTGAGACTGTTCATCCACATCAATAGCAGGTCTCTTGTTCCTGAGAATGTTCATCCACATCAACACCAGGGCTATTGTTCCTGAGACGGTTCATCCACATCAAATCCTGGGCTATTGTTCCTGATACTGTTCATCCACATCAACACCAGGACTATTGTTCCTGAGACTGTTCATCCACATCAATAGCAGGGCTCTTGTTCCTGACACTGTTCATCCACATCGAAACCAATGCTATTGTTCCTGAGACTGTTCATCCACATCAACAACAGGGCTATTGTTCTTGAGAATGTTCATCCACATCAATAGCAGGACTCTTGTTCCTGAGACGGTTCATCCACATCAAATCCAGGGCTATTGATCCTGAGACTGTTCATCCACATCAAAACCAGGGCTATTGGTCCTGAGTCTGTTCATCCACATCAATAGCAGGGCTCTTGTTCCTGAGACTGTTCATCCACATCAACACCAGGGCTATTGTTCCTGAGACTGTTCATCCACATCAAAACCAGGGCTATTGTTCCTGAGACTGTTCATCCACATCAATAGCAGGGCTCTTGTTCCTGAGACAGTTAATCCACATCAACAACAAGGCTATCGTTCCTGAGACTGTTCATCCACATCAAAACCAGGGCTATTGTTCCTGAGACTGTTCATCCACATCAACACCAGTGCTATTGTTCCTGAGACTGTTCATCCACATCAACACCTGGACTATTGTTCCTGAGACTGTTCATCCACATCAATAGCAGGACTATTGTTCCTGAGACTGTTCATCCACATCAAAACCAGGGCTATTGTTCCTGAGAATGTTCATCCACAACAAAACCTTGGCTATTGTTCCTGAGACTGTTCATCCACATCAATAGCAGGGCTCTTGTTCCTGAGACTGTTCATCCACATCAAAACCAGGGCTATTGTTCCTGAGACTGTTCATCCACATCAAAACCAGGGCTATTGTTCCTGAGACTGTTCATCCACATCAACACCAGTGCTATTGTTCCTGAGACTGTTCATCCACATCAACACCTGGACTATTGTTCCTGAGACTGTTCATCCACATCAATAGCAGTGCTCTTGTTCCTGAGACTGTTCATCCACATCGAAACCAGGGCTATTGTTCCTGAGATTGTTCATCCACATCAACACCAGGCCTCTTGTTCCTGAGACTGTTCATCCACATCAATAACAGGGCTATTGTTCTTGAGACTGTTCATCCAGCTCAATAGCAGGGCTCTTGTTCCTGAGACTGTTCATCCACATCAACACCAGGGCTATTGTTCCTGAGACGGTTCATCCACATCAAAACCAGGGCTATTGTTCCAGAGACTGTTCATCCACATCAATAGCAGAGCTCTTGTTCCTGAGACTGTTCATCCACATCAACACCAGGGCAATTGTTCCTGAGACTGTTCATCCACATCAAAACCAGGGCTATTGTTCCTGAGACTGTTTATCTCCATCAAAACCAGGGCTCTTGTTCCTGAGACTGTTCATCCACATCAACACCAGGGCTATTGTTCCTTATACTGTTCATCCACATCAAAACCAGTGCTATTGGTCCTGAGTCTGTTCATCCACATCAATAGCAGGGCTCTTGTTCCTGAGACTGTTCATCCACATCAACACCAGGGCTATTGTTCCTTATACTGTTCCTCCACATCAAAACCAGAGCTATTGTTCCTGAGACTGTTCATCCACATCAATAGCAGGGCTCTTGTTCCTGAGACAGTTAATCCACATCAACAACAAGGCTATCGTTCCTGAGACTGTTCATCCACATCAAAACCAGGGATATTGTTCCTGAGACTGTTCATCCACATCAATAGCAGGGCTATTGTTCCTGAGACTGTTCATCCACATCAAAACCAGGGCTATTGTTCCTGAGAATGTTCATCCACAACAAAACCAGGGCTATTGTTCCTGAGACTGTTCATCCACATCAATAGCAGGGCTCTTGTTCCTGAGACTGTTCATCCACATCAATAGCAGGGCTCTTGTTCCTGAGACTGTTCATCCACATCAAAACCAGGGCTATTGTTCCTGAGACTGTTTATCTACATCAAAACCAGGGCTTTTGTTCCTGAGACTGTTCATCCACATCAACACCAGTGCTATTGTTCCTGAGACTGTTCATCCACATCAACACCTGGACTATTGTTCCTGAGACTGTTCATCCACATCAATAGCAGGGCTCTTGTTCCTGAGACTGTTCATCCACATCGAAACCAGGGCTATTGTTCCTGAGATTTTTCATCCACATCAACACCAGGGCTCTTGTTCCTGAGACAGTTCATCCACATCAACAACAGGGCTATTGTTCTTGAGACTGTTCATCCAGCTCAATAGCAGGGCTCTTGTTCCTGAGACTGTTCATCCACATCAACAACAGGGCTATTGTTCCTGAGACGGTTCATCCACATCAAAACCAGGGCTATTGTTCCAGAGACTGTTCATCCACATCAATAGCAGAGCTCTTGTTCCTGAGACTGTTCATCCACATCAAAACCAGGGCAATTGTTCCTGAGACTGTTCATCCACATCAACACCAGGGCTATTGTTCCTGAGACTGTTTATCTCCATCAAAACCAGGGCTCTTGTTCCTGAGACTTTTCATCCACATCAACACCAGGGCTATTGTTCCTTATACTGTTCATCCACATCAAAACCAGGGCTATTGGTCCTGAGTCTCTTCATCCACATCAATAGCAGGGCTCTTGTTCCTGAGACTGTTCATCCACATCAACACCAGGTCTATTGTTCCTGAGACTGTTCATCCACATCAAAACCAGGGCTATTGTTCCTGAGACTGTTAATCCACATCAACAACAAGGCTATCGTTCCTGAGACTGTTCATCCACATCAAAACCAGGGCTATTGTTCCTGAGACTGTTCATCCACATCAACACCAGTGCTATTGTTCCTGAGACTGTTCATCCACATCAACACCTGGACTATTGTTCCTGAGACTGTTCATCCACATCAATAGCAGGACTATTGTTCCTGAGAATGTTCATCCACAACAATACCAGGGCTATTGTTCCTGAGACTGTTCATCCACATCAATAGCAGGGCTCTTGTTCCTGAGACTGTTCATCCACATCAAAACCAGGGCTATTGTTCCTGAGACTGTTCATCCACATCAAAACCAGGGCTATTGTTCCTGAGACTGTTCATCCACATCAACACCAGTGCTATTGTTCCTGAGACTGTTCATCCACATCAACACCTGGACTATTGTTCCTGAGACTGTTCATCCACATCAATAGCAGTGCTCTTGTTCCTGAGACTGTTCATCCACATCGAAACCAGGGCTATTGTTCCTGAGATTGTTCATCCACATCAACACCAGGGCTCTTGTTCCTGAGACTGTTCATCCACATCAACACCAGGGCTATTGTTCCTTATACTGTTCATCCACATCAAAACCAGAGCTATTGTTCCTGAGACTGTTCAGGCACATCAATAGCAGGGCTCTTGTTCCTGAGACAGTTAATCCACATCAACAACAAGGCTATCGTTCCTGAGACTGTTCATCCACATCAAAACCAGGGATATTGTTCCTGAGACTGTTCATCCACATCAATAGCAGGGCTATTGTTCCTGAGACTGTTCATCCACATCAAAACCAGGGCTATTGTTCCTGAGAATGTTCATCCACAACAAAACCAGGGCTATTGTTCCTGAGACTGTTCATCCACATCAATAGCAGGGCTCTTGTTCCTGAGACTGTTCATCCACATCAATAGCAGGGCTCTTGTTCCTGAGACTGTTCATCCACATCAAAACCAGGGCTATTGTTCCTGAGACTGTTTATCTACATAAGAACCAGGGCTTTTGTTCCTGAGACTGTTCATCCACATCAACACCTGGACTATTGTTCCTGAGACTGTTCATCCACATCAACACCTGGACTATTGTTCCTGAGACTGTTCATCCACATCAATAGCAGGGCTCTTGTTCCTGAGACTGTTCATCCACATCGAAACCAGGGCTATTGTTCCTGAGATTTTTCATCCACATCAACACCAGGGCTCTTGTTCCTGAGACTGTTCATCCACATCAACAACAGGGCTATTGTTCTTGAGACTGTTCATCCAGCTCAATAGCAGGGCTCTTGTTCCTGAGACTGTTCATCCACATCAACACCAGGGCTATTGTTCCTGAGACGGTTCATCCACATCAAAACCAGGGCAATTGTTCCTGAGACTGTTCATCCACATCAAAACCAGGGCTATTGTTCCTGAGACTGTTTATCTCCATCAAAACCAGGGCTCTTGTTCCTGAGACTTTTCATCCACATCAACACCAGGGCTATTGTTCCTTATACTGTTCATCCACATCAAAACCAGGGCTATTGGTCCTGAGTCTGTTCATCCACATCAATAGCAGGGCTCTTGTTCCTGAGACTGTTCATCCACATCAACACCAGGGCTATTGTTCCTGAGACTGTTCATCCACAACAAAACCAGGGCTATTGTTCCTGAGACTGTTCATCCACATCAATAGCAGGGCTCTTGTTCCTGAGACAGTTCATCCACATCAACACCAGGGCTATTGTTCCTGAGACTGTTCATCCACATCAAAACCAGGGCTATTGTTCCTGAGAATGTTCATCCACAACAAAACCAGGGCTATTGTTCCTGAGACTGTTCATCCACATCAATAGCAGGGCTCTTGTTCCTGAGACTGTTCATCCACATCAATAGCAGGGCTCTTGTTCCTGAGACTGTTCATCCACATCAAAACCAGGGCTATTGTTCCTGAGACTGTTTATCTACATAAAAACCAGGGCTTTTGTTCCTGAGACTGTTCATCCACATCAACACCTGGACTATTGTTCCTGAGACTGTTCATCCACATCAACACCTGGACTATTGTTCCTGAGACTGTTCATCCACATCAATAGCAGGGCTCTTGTTCCTGAGACTGTTCATCAACATCGAAACCAGGGCTATTGTTCCTGAGATTTTTCATCCACATCAACACCAGGGCTCTTGTTCCTGAGACTGTTCATCCACATCAACAACAGGGCTATTGTTCTTGAGACTGTTCATCCAGCTCAATAGCAGGGCTCTTGTTCCTGAGACTGTTCATCCACATCAACACCAGGGCTATTGTTCCTGAGACGGTTCATCCACATCAAAACCAGGGCAATTGTTCCTGAGACTGTTCATCCACATCAAAACCAGGGCTATTGTTCCTGAGACTGTTTATCTCCATCAAAACCAGGGCTCTTGTTCCTGAGACTTTTCATCCACATCAACACCAGGGCTATTGTTCCTTATACTGTTCATCCACATCAAAACCAGGGCTATTGGTCCTGAGTCTGTTCATCCACATCAATAGCAGGGCTATTGTTCCTGAGACTGTTCATCCACATCAACACCAGGGCTATTGTTCCTGAGACTGTTCATCCACAACAAAACCAGGGCTATTGTTCCTGAGACTGTTCATCCACATCAATAGCAGGGCTCTTGTTCCTGAGACAGTTCATCCACATCAACACCAGGGCTATTGTTACTGAGACTGTTCATCCACATCAAAACCAGGGCTATTGTTCCTGAGACTGTTCATCCACATCAATAGCAGGGCTCTTGTTCCTGAGACTGTTCATCCACATCAACACCAGGGCTATTGTTCCTGATACTGTTCATCCACATCAACACCAGGACTATTGTTCCTGAGACTGTTCATCCACATCAATAGCAGGGCTCTTGTTCCTGAGACTGTTCATCCACATCGAAATCAATGCTATTGTTCCTGAGACTGTTCATCCACATCAACACCAGGACTATTGTTCCTGAGACTGTTCATCCACATCAATAGCAGGACTCTTGTTCCTGAGACTGTTCATCCACATCAACACCAGGGCTATTGTTCCTGAGACGGTTCATCCACATCAAATCCAGGGCTATTGTTCCAGAGACTGTTCAACCACATCAATAGCAGAGCTCTTGTTCCTGAGACTGTTCATCCACATCAACACCAGGGCTATTGTTCCTGATACTGTTCATCCACATCAAAAACAGGGCTATTGTTCCTGAGACTGTTTATCTCCATCAAAAATAGGGCTCTTGTTCCTGAGACTGTTCATCCACATCACCACCAGGGCTATTGTTCCTGAGACTGTTCATCCACATCAACACCAGGGCTATTGTTCCTTATACTGTTCATCCACATCAACACCAGGGCTATTGTTCCTGACACTGTTCATCCACATCAACACCAGGGCTATTGTTCCTGAGATTGTTCATCCACATCAACACCAGGGCTATTGTTCCTGAGACTGTTCATCCACATCAATAGCAGGGCTCTTGTTCCTGAGACTGTTCATCCACATCGAAACCAATGCTATTGTTCCTGAGACTGTTCATCCACATCAACAACAGGTCTATTTTTCTTGAGACTGTTCATCCACATCAATAGCAGGTCTCTTGTTCCTGAGAATGTTCATCCACATCAACACCAGGGCTATTGTTCCTGAGACGTTTCATCCACATCAAATCCAGGGCTATTGTTCCAGAGACTGTTCATCCACATCAATAGCAGAGCTCTTGTTCCTGAGACTGTTCATCCACATCAACACCAGGGCTATTGTTCCTGAGACTGTTCATCCACATCAACACCAGGGCTATTGTTCCTGAGACTGTTCATCCACATCAACAACAGTGCTATTGTTCCTGTGACTGTTCATCCACATCAACACCAGGGCTATTGTTCCTGAGACTGTTCATCCACATCAAAACCAGGGCTATTGTTCCTGAGACTGTTTATCTCCATCAAAACCAGTGCTCTTGTTCTTGAGACTGTTCATCCACATCAACACCAGGGCTATTGTTCCTGAGACTGTTCATCCACATCAAAACCAGGGCTATTGTTCCTGAGACTGTTCATCCACATCAATAGCAGGGCTATTGTTCCAGAGACTGTTCATCCACATCAACACCAGGGCTATTGTTCCTGAGACTGTTTATCTCCATCAAAACCAGGGCTCTTGTTCTTGAGACTGTTCATCCACATCAACACCAGGGCTATTGTTCCTGAGACTGTTCATGCACATCAAAACCAGGGCTATTGTTCCTGAGACTGTTCATCCACATCAATAGCAGTGCTCTTGTTCCTGAAACTGTTAATCCACATCAACAACAAGGCTATTGTTCCTGAGACTGTTCATCCACATCAAAACCAGGGCTATTGTTCCTGAGACTGTTCATCCACATCAATAGCAGGGCTATTGTTCCTGAGACTTTTCATCCACATCCAAATCAGGGCTATTGTTCCTGAGACTGTTCATCCACATCAAAACCAGGGCTATTGTTCCTGAGACTGTTCATCCACATCAATAGCAGGGCTCTTGTTCCTGAGACTGTTCATCCACATCAACACCAGGGCTATTGTTACTGAGACTGTTCATCCACATCAAAACCAGGGCTATTGTTCCTGAGACTATACATCCACATCAATAGCAGGGCTCCTGTTCCTGAGACTGTTCATCCACATCAACACCAGGGCTATTGTTCCTGATACTGTTCATCCACATCAACACCAGGACTATTGTTCCTGAGACTGTTCATCCACATCAATAGCAGGGCTCTTGTTCCTGAGACTGTTCATCCACATCGAAACCAATGCTATTGTTCCTGAGACTGTTCATCCACATCAACAACAGGGCTATTGTTCTTGAGACTGTTCATCCACATCAATAGCAGGGCTCTTGTTCCTGAGACTGTTCATCCACATCAACACCAGGGCTATTGTTCCTGAGACGGTTCATCCACATCAAATCCGGGGCTATTGTTCCAGAGACTGTTCAACCACGTCAATAGCAGAGCTCTTGTTCCTGAGACTGTTCATCCACATCAACACCAGGACTATTGTTCCTGAGACTGTTCATCCACATCAAAACCAAGGCTATTGTTCCTGAGACTGTTTATCTCCATCAAAAATAGGGCTCTTGTTCCTGAGACTGTTCATCCACATCACCACCAGGGCTATTGTTCCTGAGACTGTTCATCCACATCAACACCAGGGCGATTGTTCCTTATACTGTTCATCCACATCAACACCTGGGCTATTGTTCCTGAGACTGTTCATCCACATCAACACCAGGGCTATTGTTCCTGAGATTGTTCATCCACATCAATAGCAGGGCTCTTGTTCCTGAGACTGTGCATCCACATCGAAACCAATGCTATTGTTCCTGAGACTGTTCATCCATATCAATAGCAGGTCTCTTGTTCCTGAGAATGTTCATCCACATCAACACCAGGGCTATTGTTCCTGAGACGGTTCATCCACATCAAATCCAGGGCTATTGTTCCAGAGACTGTTCATCCACATCAATAGCAGAGCTCTTGATCCTGAGACTGTTCATCCACATCAACACCTGGGCTATTGTTCCTGAGACTGTTCATCCACATCAACACCAGGGCTATTGTTCCTGAGACTGTTCATCCACATCAATAGCAGGGCTCTTGTTCCTGAGACTGTTCATCCACATCGAAACCAATGCTATTGTTCCTGAGACTGTTCATCCATATCAATAGCAGGTCTCTTGTTCCTGAGAATGTTCATCCACATCAACACCAGGGCTATTGTTCCTGAGACGGTTCATCCACATCAAATCCAGGGCTATTGTTCCAGAGACTGTTCATCCACATCAATAGCAGAGCTCTTGATCCTGAGACTGTTCATCCACATCAACACCAGGGCTATTGTTCCTGAGACTGTTCATCCACATCAACACCAGGGCTATTGTTCCAGAGACTGTTCATCCACATCAACAACAGTGCTATTGTTCCTGTGACTGTTCATCCACATCAACACCAGGGCTATTGTTCCTGAGACTGTTCATCCACATCAACACCAGGGCTATTGTTCCTGAGACTGTTTATCTCCATCAAAACCAGGGCTCTTGTTCTTGAGACTGTTCACCCACATCAACACCAGGGCTATTGTTCCTGAGACTGTTCATCCACATCAAAACCAGGGCTATTGTTCCTGAGACTGTTCATCCACATCAATAGCAGGGCTCTTGTTCCTGATACTGTTAATCCACATCAACAACAAGGCTATTGTTCCTGAGACTGTTCATCCACATCAAAACCAGGGCTATTGCTCCTGAGACTGTTCATCCACATCAATAGCAGGGCTATTGTTCCAGAGACTGTTCATCCACATCAAAATCAGGGCTATTGTTCCTGAGACTGTTCATCGACATCAAAACCAGCGCTATTGTTCCTGAGACTGTTCATCCACATCAATAGCAGGGCTCTTGTTCCTGAGACTATTGATCCACATCAACACCAGGGCTATTGTTACTGAGACTGTTCATCCACATCAAAACCAGGGCTATTGTTCCTGAGTCTGTTCATCCACATCAATAGCAGGGCTATTTTTCCTGAGACTGTTCATCCACATCAATAGCAGGGCTCTTGTTCCTGAGACTGTTCATCCACATCAACACCAGGGCTATTGTTCCTGAGACGGTTCATCCACATCAAATCCGGGGCTATTGTTCCAGAGACTGTTCAACCACGTCAATAGCAGAGCTCTTGTTCCTGAGACAGTTCATCCACATCAACACCAGGACTATTGTTCCTGAGACTGTTCATCCACATCAAAACCAAGGCTATTGTTCCTGAGACTGTTTATCTCCATCAAAAATAGGGCTCTTGTTCCTGAGACTGTTCATCCACATCACCACCAGGGCTATTGTTCCTGAGACTGTTCATCCACATCAACACCAGGGCGATTGTTCCTTATACTGTTCATCCACATCAACACCTGGGCTATTGTTCCTGAGACTGTTCATCCACATCAACACCAGGGCTATTGTTCCTGAGATTGTTCATCCACATCAACACCAGGGCTATTGTTCCTGAGACGGTTCATCCACATCAAATCCAGGGCTATTGTTCCAGAGACTGTTCATCCACATCAATAGCAGAGCTCTTGTTCCTGAGACTGTTCATCCACATCAACACCAGGGCTATTGTTCCTGAGACTGTTCATCCACATCAACACCAGGGCTATTGTTCCAGAGACTGTTCATCCACATCAACAACAGTGCTATTGTTCCTGTGACTGTTCATCCACATCAACACCAGGGCTATTGTTCCTGAGACTGTTCATCCACATCAACACCAGGGCTATTGTTCCTGAGACTGTTTATCTCCATCAAAACCAGGGCTCTTGTTCTTGAGACTGTTCACCCACATCAACACCAGGGCTATTGTTCCTGAGACTGTTCATCCACATCAAAACCAGGGCTATTGTTCCTGAGACTGTTCATCCACATCAATAGCAGGGCTCTTGTTCCTGATACTGTTAATCCACATCAACAACAAGGCTATTGTTCCTGAGACTGTTCATCCACATCAAAACCAGGGCTATTGTTCCTGAGACTGTTCATCCACATCAATAGCAGGGCTATTGTTCCAGAGACTGTTCATCCACATCAAAATCAGGGCTATTGTTCCTGAGACTGTTCATCGACATCAAAACCAGCGCTATTGTTCCTGAGACTGTTCATCCACATCAATAGCAGGGCTCTTGTTCCTGAGACTATTGATCCACATCAACACCAGGGCTATTGTTACTGAGACTGTTCATCCACATCAAAACCAGGGCTATTGTTCCTGAGTCTGTTCATCCACATCAATAGCAGGGCTATATTTCCTGAGACTGTTCATCCACATCAACAACAGGGCTATTGTTCCTGATACTGTTCATCCACATCAACACCAGGACTATTGTTCCTGAGACTGTTAATCCACATCAACAACAAGGCTATTGTTCCTGAGACTGTTCATCCACATCAAAACCAGGGCGATTGTTCCTGAGACTGTTCATCCACATCAATAGCAGGCTATTGTTCCAGAGACTGTTCATCCAGATCAAAATCAGGGCTATTGTTCCTGTGACTGTTCATCGACATCAAAACCAGGGCTATTGTTCCTGAGACTGTTCATCCACATCAAGAGCAGCGCTCTTGTTCCTGAGACTGTTCATCCACATCAACACCAGGGATATTGTTACTGAGACTGTTCATCCACATCAAAACCAGGGCTATTGTTCCTGAGTCTGTTCATCCACATCAATAGCAGGGCTCTTGTTCCTGAGACTGTTCATCCACATCAACACCAGGGCTATTGTTCCTGATACTGTTCATCCACATCAACACCAGGACTATTGTTCCTGAGACTGTTCATCCACATCAATAGCAGGGCTCTTGTTCCTGAGACTGTTCATCGACATCAAAACCAATGGTATTGTTCCTGAGACTGTTCATCCACATCAACAACAGGGTTATTGTTCTTGAGACTGTTCATCCACATCAATAGCAGGGCTCTTGTTCCTGAGACTGTTCATCCACATCAACACCAGGGCTATTGTTCCTGAGACGGTTCATCCACATCAAATCCAGGGCTATTGTTCCAGAGACTGTTCATCCACATCAATAGCAGAGCTCTTGTTCCTGAGACTGTTCATCCACATCAACACCAGGGCTATTGTTCCTGCGACTGTTCATCCACATCAACACCAGGGCTGTTGTTCCTTATACTGTTCATCCACATCAACACGAGGGCTATTGTTCCTGAGACTGTTCATCCACATCAACACGAGGGCTATTGTTCCTGAGATTGCTCATCCACATCAACACCAGGGCTATTGTTCCTGATACTGTTCATCCACATCAACACCAGGGCTATTGTTCCTGAGACTGTTCATCCACATCAAAACCAGGGCTATTGTTACTGAGAATGTTCATCCACATCAATAGAAGGGCTCTTGTTCCTGAGACTGTGCATCCACAACAACACCAGGGCTATTGTTCCTGAGACTGTTCATCCACATCAACAACAAGGCTACTGTTCCTGAGAATGTTGATCCACATCAAAACCAGGGCTATCCTCCTGAGACTGTTAATCCACATCAATAGCAGGGCTATTGTTCCTGAGACTGTTCATCCACATCAAAACCAGGGCTATCGTTCCTGAGACAGTACATCCACATCAAAACCAGGGCTATTGTTCCTGAGACTGTTCATCCACATCAATAGCAGGGCTCTTGTTCCTGAGACTGTTCATCCACATCAACACCAGGGCTATAGTTCCTGAGACTGTTCATCCACATCGACACCAGGACTATTGTTCCTGAGACTGTTCATCCACATCAATAGCAGGGCTCTTGTTCCTGAGACAGTTCATCCACATCGAAACCAGTGCTACTGTTCCTGAGATTGTTCATCCACATCAACACCAGGGCTCTTGTTCCTGAGACTGTTCAAACACAACAACACGAGGGCTATTGTTCCAGAGACTGTTCATCCACTTCAACAACAGGGCTATTGTTCCTGAGACTGTTCATCCACATCAACACCAGTGCTATTGTTCCTGAGACTGTTCATCCACATCAAAACCAGGGCTATTGTTCCAGAGACTGTTCATCCACATCAACACCAGGGCTCTTGTTCCTGAGACTGTTCATCCACATCAACAACAGGGCTATTGTTCCTGAGACTGTTCATCCACATCAAAACCAGGGCTATTGTTCCTGAGACTGTTTGTCTCCATGAAAACCAGGGCTCTTGTACCTGAGACTGTTCATCCACATCAACACGAGGGCTATTGTTCCTGAGACTGTTCATCCACATCAACACCAGGGCTATTGTTCCTTATACTGTTCATCCACATCAACACCAGTGCTATTGTTCCTGGATGTTCATCCACATCAACACCAAGGCTATTGTTCCTGAGATTTTTCATCCACATCAACACCAGTGCTATTGTTCCTGATACTGTTCATCCACATCAACACCAGGGCTATTGTTCCTGAGACTGTTCATCCACATCAAAATCAGGGCTATTGTTCCTGAGACTGTTCATCCACATCAATAGCAGGGCTATTGTTCCTGAGACTGTTCATCCACATCAAAACCAGGGCGATTGTTCCTGAGACTGTTCATCCACATCAAAACCAGGGCTATTGTTCCTGAGACTGTTCATCCACATCAAAAGCAGGGCTCTTGTTCCTGAGACTGTTCATCCACATCAACACCAGGGCTATTGTTCCTGAGACTGTTTATCCACATCAAAACCAGGGGTATTGTTCCTGCGACTGTTTATCTACATCAAAACCAGGGCTATTGTTCCTGAGACTGTTCATCCACATCAACACCAGGGCTATTGTTCCTGATACTGTTCATCCACATCAACACCAGGCCTATTGTTCCTGAGACTGTTCATCCACATCAATAGCAGGGGTCTTGTTCCTGAGACTGTTCATCCACAGCGAAACCAGCGCTATTGTTCCTGAGATTGTTCATCCACATCAACAACAGGGCTCTTGTTCCTGAGACTGTTCATCCACATCAACAACAGGGCTATTGTTCTTGAGACTGTTCATCCACATCAATAGCAGGACTCTTGTTCCTGAGACTGTTCATCCACATCAACACCAGGGCTATTGTGCCTGAGACAGTTCATCCAAATCAAAACCAGGGCTATTGTTCCTGAGACTGTTTATCTACATCAAAACCAGGGCTATTGTTCCTGAGACTGCTCATCCACTTCAACACCAGGGCTATTGTTCCTGAGACTGTTCATCCACATCAACACCAGGGCTATTGTTCCTGATACTGTTCATCCACATCAACACCAGGGCTATTGTTCCTGGGAATGTTCATCCACATCAACACCAGGGCTATTGTTCCTGAGATTGTTCATCCACATCAACACCAGGGCTATTGTTCTTGATACTGTTCATCAACATCAACACCAGGGCTATTGTTCCTGAGACTGTTCATCCACATCAAAACCAGGGCTATTGTTCTTGAGACTGTTCATCCACATCAATAATAGGGCTCTTGTTCCTGAGACTGTTCATCCACATCAACACCAGGGCTATTGTTCCTGAGACTGTTCAACCTCATCCATACCAAGGCTATTGTTCCTGAGACTTTTCATCCACATCAATAGCAGGGCTCTTGTTCCTGAGACTGTTTATCCACATCAACAACAGGGCTATTGTTCCTGAGACTGTTCATCCACATCAAAACCAGGGATATTGTTCCTGAGACTTTTAATCCACATCAATAGCAGGGCTCTTGATCCAGAGACTGTTCATCCACATCAACACCCGGGCTATTGTTCCTGAGACTGTTCATCCACATCAAAACTTGGGCTATTGTTCCTGAGACTGGTCATCCTCATCAATAGCAGGGCTCTTCTTCCTGAGACTGTTCATCCACATCAACACCAGGGCTATTGTTCCAGTGACTGTTCATCCTCATCAACACCAGGGCTATTGTTCCTGATACTGTTCATCCACATCAACACCAGGGCTATTGTTCCTGAGATTGTTCATCCACATCAACACCAGGGCTATTGTTCCTGAGACTGTTCATCCACATCAAAACCAGGGCTCTTGCTCCTGAGACTGTTCATCCACATCAATAGCAGGGCTCTTGTTCCTGAGACTTTTCATCCACATCAACACCAGGGCTATTGTTCCTGAGACTGTTCATCCACATCAAAACCAGGGTTATTATTCCTGAGACTGTTCATCCACATCAACAACAAGGCTACTTTTCCTGAGACTGTTCATCCACATCAAAACCAGGGCGATTGTTCCTGTGACTGTTAATCCACATCAATAGCAGGGCTATTGTTCCTGAGACTGTTCATCAACATCAAAACCAGGGCTATCGTTCCTGAGACAGTTCATCCACATCAAAACCAGGGCTATTGTTCCTGAGACTGTTCATCCACATCAATAGCAGGGCTCTTGTTCCTGAGACTGTTCATCCACATCAACACCAGGGCTATAGTTCCTGAGACTGTTCATCCACATCGACACCAGGACTATTGTTCCTGAGACTGTTCATCCACATCAATAGCAGGGCTCTTGTTCCTGAGACAGTTCATCCACATCGAAACCAGTGCTACTGTTCCTGAGATTGTTCATCCACATCAACACCAGGGCTCTTGTTCCTGAGACTGTTCAAACACAACAACACGAGGGCTATTGTTCCAGAGACTGTTCATCCACTTCAACAACAGGGCTATTGTTCCTGAGACTGTTCATCCACATCAACACCAGTGCTATTGTTCCTGAGACTGTTCATCCACATCAAAACCAGGGCTATTGTTCCAGAGACTGTTCATCCACATCAACACCAGGGCTCTTGTTCCTGAGACTGTTCATCCACATCAACAACAGGGCTATTGTTCCTGAGACTGTTCATCCACATCAAAACCAGGGCTATTGTTCCTGAGACTGTTTGTCTCCATGAAAACCAGGGCTCTTGTACCTGAGACTGTTCATCCACATCAACACGAGGGCTATTGTTCCTGAGACTGTTCATCCACATCAACACCAGGGCTATTGTTCCTTATACTGTTCATCCACATCAACACCAGTGCTATTGTTCCTGGATGTTCATCCACATCAACACCAGGGCTATTGTTCCTGAGATTTTTCATGCACATCAACACCAGTGCTATTGTTCCTGATACTGTTCATCCACATCAACACCAGGGCTATTGTTCCTGAGACTGTTCATCCACATCAAAATCAGGGCTATTGTTCCTGAGACTGTTCATCCACATCAATAGCAGGGCTATTGTTCCTGAGACTGTTCATCCACATCAAAACCAGGGCGATTGTTCCTGAGACTGTTCATCCACATCAAAACCAGGGCTATTGTTCCTGAGACTGTTCATCCACATCAAAAGCAGGGCTCTTGTTCCTGAGACTGTTCATCCACATCAACACCAGGGCTATTGTTCCTGAGACTGTTTATCCACATCAAAACCAGGGGTATTGTTCCTGCGACTGTTTATCTACATCAAAACCAGGGCTATTGTTCCTGAGACTGTTCATCCACATCAACACCAGGGCTATTGTTCCTGATACTGTTCATCCACATCAACACCAGGCCTATTGTTCCTGAGACTGTTCATCCACATCAATAGCAGGGGTCTTGTTCCTGAGACTGTTCATCCACAGCGAAACCAGCGCTATTGTTCCTGAGATTGTTCATCCACATCAACAACAGGGCTCTTGTTCCTGAGACTGTTCATCCACATCAACAACAGGGCTATTGTTCTTGAGACTGTTCATCCACATCAATAGCAGGGCTCTTGTTCCTGAGACTGTTCATCCACATCAACACCAGGGCTATTGTGCCTGAGACAGTTCATCCAAATCAAAACCAGGGCTATTGTTCCTGAGACTGTTTATCTACATCAAAACCAGGGCTATTGTTCCTGAGACTGCTCATCCACTTCAACACCAGGGCTATTGTTCCTGAGACTGTTCATCCACATCAACACCAGGGCTATTGTTCCTGATACTGTTCATCCACATCAACACCAGGGCTATTGTTCCTGGGAATGTTCATCCACATCAACACCAGGGCTATTGTTCCTGAGATTGTTCATCCACATCAACACCAGGGCTATTGTTCTTGATACTGTTCATCAACATCAACACCAGGGCTATTGTTCCTGAGACTGTTCATCCACATCAAAACCAGGGCTATTGTTCTTGAGACTGTTCATCCACATCAATAATAGGGCTCTTGTTCCTGAGACTGTTCATCCACATCAACACCAGGGCTATTGTTCCTGAGACTGTTCAACCTCATCCATACCAAGGCTATTGTTCCTGAGACTTTTCATCCACATCAATAGCAGGGCTCTTGTTCCTGAGACTGTTTATCCACATCAACAACAGGGCTATTGTTCCTGAGACTGTTCATCCACATCAAAACCAGGGATATTGTTCCTGAGACTTTTAATCCACATCAATAGCAGGGCTCTTGATCCAGAGACTGTTCATCCACATCAACACCCGGGCTATTGTTCCTGAGACTGTTCATCCACATCAAAACTTGGGCTATTGTTCCTGAGACTGGTCATCCTCATCAATAGCAGGGCTCTTCTTCCTGAGACTGTTCATCCACATCAACACCAGGGCTCTTGTTCCAGTGACTGTTCATCCTCATCAACACCAGGGCTATTGTTCCTGATACTGTTCATCCACATCAACACCAGGGCTATTGTTCCTGAGATTGTTCATCCACATCAACACCAGGGCTATTGTTCCTGAGACTGTTCATCCACATCAAAACCAGGGCTCTTGCTCCTGAGACTGTTCATCCACATCAATAGCAGGGCTCTTGTTCCTGAGACTTTTCATCCACATCAACACCAGGGCTATTGTTCCTGAGACTGTTCATCCACATCAAAACAGGGTTATTATTCCTGAGACTGTTCATCCACATCAACACCAGGGCTATTGTTCCTGAGACTGTTCATCCACATCAACACCAGGGCTATTGTTCCTGATACTGTTCATCCACATCAACACCAGGGCTATTGTTCCTGGGAATGTTCATCCACATCAACACCAGGGCTATTGTTCCTGAGATTGTTCATCCACATCAACACCAGGGCTATTGTTCTTGATACTGTTCATCAACATCAACACCAGGGCTATTGTTCCTGAGACTGTTCATCCACATCAAAACCAGGGCTATTGTTCTTGAGACTGTTCATCCACATCAATAATAGGGCTCTTGTTCCTGAGACTGTTCATCCACATCAACACCAGGGCTATTGTTCCTGAGACTGTTCAACCTCATCCATACCAAGGCTATTGTTCCTGAGACTTTTCATCCACATCAATAGCAGGGCTCTTGTTCCTGAGACTGTTTATCCACATCAACAACAGGGCTATTGTTCCTGAGACTGTTCATCCACATCAAAACCAGGGATATTGTTCCTGAGACTTTTAATCCACATCAATAGCAGGGCTCTTGATCCAGAGACTGTTCATCCACATCAACACCCGGGCTATTGTTCCTGAGACTGTTCATCCACATCAAAACTTGGGCTATTGTTCCTGAGACTGGTCATCCTCATCAATAGCAGGGCTCTTCTTCCTGAGACTGTTCATCCACATCAACACCAGGGCTACTGTTCCAGTGACTGTTCATCCTCATCAACACCAGGGCTATTGTTCCTGATACTGTTCATCCACATCAACACCAGGGCTATTGTTCCTGAGATTGTTCATCCACATCAACACCAGGGCTATTGTTCCTGAGACTGTTCATCCACATCAAAACCAGGGCTCTTGCTCCTGAGACTGTTCATCCACATCAATAGCAGGGCTCTTGTTCCTGAGACTTTTCATCCACATCAACACCAGGGCTATTGTTCCTGAGACTGTTCATCCACATCAAAACCAGGGTTATTATTCCTGAGACTGTTCATCCACATCAACAACAAGGCTACTTTTCCTGAGACTGTTCATCCACATCAAAACCAGGGCGATTGTTCCTGTGACTGTTAATCCACATCAATAGCAGGGCTATTGTTCCTGAGACTGTTCATCCACATCAAAACCAGGGCTATCGTTCCTGAGACAGTTCATCCACATCAAAACCAGGGCTATTGTTCCTGAGACTGTTCATCCACATCAATAGCAGGGCTCTTGTTCCTGAGACTGTTCATCCACATCAACACCAGGGCTATAGTTCCTGAGACTGTTCATCCACATCGACACCAGGACTATTGTTCCTGAGACTGTTCATCCACATCAATAGCAGGGCTCTAGTTCCTGAGACAGTTCATCCACATCGAAACCAGTGCTACTGTTCCTGAGATTGTTCATCCACATCAACACCAGGGCTCTTGTTCCTGAGACTGTTCAAACACATCAACACGAGTGCTATTGTTCCAGAGACTGTTCATCCACTTCAACAACAGGGCTATTGTTCCTGAGACTGTTCATCCACATCAACACCAGTGCTATTGTTCCTGAGACTGTTCATCCACATCAAAACCAGGGCTATTGTTCCAGAGACTGTTCATCCACATCAACACCAGGGCTCTTGTTCCTGAGACTGTTCATCCACATCAACAACAGGGCTATTGTTCCTGAGACTGTTCATCCACATCAAAACCAGGGCTATTGTTCCTGAGACTGTTTGTCTCCATGAAAACCAGGGCTCTTGTACCTGAGACTGTTCATCCACATCAGCACGAGGGCTATTGTTCCTGAGACTGTTCATCCACATCAACACCAGGGCTATTGTTCCTTATACTGTTCATCCACATCAACACCAGTGCTATTGTTCCTGGATGTTCATCCACATCAACACCAGGGCTATTGTTCCTGAGATTTTTCATCCACATCAACACCAGTGCTATTGTTCCTGATACTGTTCATCCACATCAACAAAAGTGCTATTGTTCCTGAGACTGTTCATCCACATCAAAATCAGGGCTATTGTTCCTGAGACTGTTCATCCACATCAATAGCAGGGCTATTGTTCCTGAGACTGTTCATCCACATCAAAACCAGGGCTATTGTTCCTGAGACTGTTCATCCACATCAAAACCAGGGCTATTGTTCCTGAGACTGTTCATCCACATCAAAAGCAGGGCTCTTGTTCCTGAGACTGTTCATCCACATCAACACCAGGGCTATTGTTCCTGAGACTGCTTATCCACATCAAAACCAGGGGTATTGTTCCTGCGACTGTTTATCTACATCAAAACCAGGGCTATTGTTCCTGAGACTGTTCATCCACATCAAAACCAGGGCTATTGTTCCTGATACTGTTCATCCACATCAACACCAGGCCTATTGTTCCTGAGACTGTTCATCCACATCAATAGCAGGGGTCCTGTTCCTGAGACTGTTCATCCACAGCGAATCCAGCGCTATTGTTCCTGAGATTGTTCATCCACATCAACAACAGGGCTCTTGTTCCTGAGACTGTTCATCCACATCAACAACAGGGCTATTGTTCTTGAGACTGTTTATCCACATCAATAGCAGGGCTCTTGTTCCTGAGACTGTTCATCCACATCAACACCAGGGCTATTGTGCCTGAGACAGTTCATCCAAATCAAAACCAGGGCTATTGTTCCTGAGACTGTTTATCTACATCAAAACCAGGGCTATTGTTCCTGAGACTGCTCATCCACTTCAACACCAGGGCTATTGTTCCTGAGACTGTTCATCCACATCAACACCAGGGCTATTGTTCCTGATACTGTTCATCCACATCAACACCAGGGCTATTGTTCCTGAGAATGTTCATCCACATCAACACCAGGGCTATTGTTCCTGAGATTGTTCATCCACATCAACACCAGGGCTATTGTTCTTGATACTGTTCATCAACATCAACACCAGGGCTATTGTTCCTGAGACTGTTCATCCACATCAAAACCAGGGCTATTGTTCTTGAGACTGTTCATCCACATCAATAATAGGGCTCTTGTTCCTGAGACTGTTCATCCACATCAACACCAGGGCTATTGTTCCTGAGACTGTTCAACCTCATCCATACCAAGGCTATTGTTCCTGAGACTGTTCATCCACATCAATAGCAGGGCTCTTGTTCCTGAGACTGTTTATCCACATCAACAACAGGGCTATTGTTCCTGAGACTGTTCATCCACATCAAAACCAGGGATATTGTTCCTGAGACTTTTAATCCACATCAATAGCAGGGCTCTTGATCCAGTGACTGTTCATCCACATCAACACCCGGCCTATTGTTCCTGAGACTGTTCATCCACATCAAAACTTGGGCTATTGTTCCTGAGACTGGTCATCCTCATCAACACCAGGGCTATTGTTCCTGATACTGTTCATCCACATCAACACCAGGGCTATTGTTCCTGAGATTGTTCAACCACATCAACACCAGGGCTATTGTTCCTGAGACTGTTCATCCACATCAAAACCAGGGCTCTTGCTCCTGAGACTGTTCATCCACATCAATAGCAGGGCTCTTGTTCCTGAGACTTTTCATCCACATCAACACCAGGGCTATTGTTCCTGAGACTGTTCATCTACATCAAAACCAGGGTTATTATTCCTGAGACTGTTCATCCACATCAACAACAAGGCTACTTTTCCTGAGACTGTTCATCCACATCAAAACCAGGGCGATTGTTCCTGTGACTGTTAATCCACATCAATAGCAGGGCTATTGTTCCTGAGACTGTTCATCCACATCAAAACCAGGGCTATCGTTCCTGAGACAGTTCATCCACATCAAAACCAGGGCTATTGTTCCTGAGACTGTTCATCCACATCAATAGCAGGGCTCTTGTTCCTGAGACTGTTCATCCACATCAACACCAGGGCTATAGTTCCTGAGACTGTTCATCCACATCGACACCAGGACTATTGTTCCTGAGACTGTTCATCCACATCAATAGCAGGGCTCTTGTTCCTGATACTGTTCATCCACATCAACAGCAGTACTATTGTTCCTGAGACTGTTCATCCACATCAATAGAAGGGCTCTTGTTCCTGAGACTGTTCATCCACATCGAAACCAGGGCTATTGTTCCTGAGATTGTTCATCCACATCAACACCAGGGCTATTGTTCCTGAGATTGTTCATCCACATCAACACCAGGGCTATTGTTCCTGATACTGTTCATCCACATCAACAGCAGTACTATTGTTCCTGAGACTGTTCATCCACATCAATAGCAGGGCTCTTGTTCCTGAGACTGTTCATCCACATCGAAACCAGGGCTCTTGTTCCTGAGACTGTTCATCCACATCGAAACCAGGGCTATTGTTCCTGAGATTGTTCATCCACATCAACACCAGGGCTATTGTTCCAGAGACTGTTCATCAACATCAATAGCAGAGCTCTTGTTCCTGAGACTGTTCATCCACATCAACAACAGGGCTATTGTTCCTGAGACTGTTTATCTCCATCAAAACCAGGGCTCTTGTTCCTGAGACTGTTGATCCACATCAACAACAGGGCTATTGTTCCTTAGACTGTTCATCCACATCAAAACCAGGGCTATTGTTCCTGAGACTGTTCATCCACATCAATAGCAGGGCTATTGTTCCTGAGACTGTTCATCCACATCAACACCAGGGCTATTGTTCCTGAGACTGTTCATCCACATCAACACCAGGACTATTGTTCCTGAGACTGTTAATCCACATCAACAACAAGGCTATTGTTCCTGAGACTGTTCATCCACATCAAAACCAGGGCTATTGTTCCTGAGACTGTTCATCCATATCAATAGCAGGGCTATTGTTCCAGAGACTATTCATCCACATCAAAATCAGGGCTATTGTTCCTGAGACTGTTCATCGACATCAAAACCAGGGCTATTGTTCCTGAGACTGTTCATCCACATCAAGAGCAGGGCTCTTGTTCCTGAGACTGTTCATCCACATCAACACCAGGGCTATTGTTACTGAGACTGTTCATCCACATCAAAACCAGGGCTATTGTACCTGAGTCTTTTCATCCACATCAATAGCAGGGCTCTTGTTCCTGAGACTGTTCATCCACATCAACACCAGGGCTATTGTTCCTGATACTGTTCATCCACATCAACACCAGGACTATTGTTCCTGAGACTGTTCATCCACATCAATAGCAGGGCTCTTGTTCCTGAGACTGTTCATCCACATCAACACCAGGGCTATTGTTCCTGAGACGGTTCATCCACATCAAATTCAGGGCTATTGTTCCAGAGAATGTTCATCCACATCAATAGCAGAGCTCTTGTTCCTGAGACTGTTCATCCACATCAACACCAGGGCTCTTGTTCCTGAGACTGTTCATCGACATCGAAACCAATGGTATTGTTCCTGAGACTGTTCATCCACATCAACAACAGGGCGATTGTTCTTGAGACTGTTCATCCACATCAATAGCAGGGCTCTTGTTCCTGAGACTGTTCATCCACATCAACACCAGGGCTATTGTTCCTGAGACGGTTCATCCACATCAAATCCAGGGCTATTGTTCCAGAGACTGTTCATCCACATCAATAGCAGGTCTCTTGTTCCTGAGACTGTTCATCCACATCAACACCAGGGCTATTGTTCCTGAGACTGTTCATCCACATCAAAACCAGGGATATTGTTCCTGAGACTGTTTATCTCCATCAAAAGCAGGGCTCTTGTTCCTGAGACTGTTCATCCACATCAACTCCAGGTCTATTGTTCCTGAGACTGTTCATCCACATCAACACCAGGGCTATTGTTCCTTATACTGTTCATCCACATCAACACCTGGGCTATTGTTCCTGAGACTGTTCATCCACATCAAAACCAGGGCTATTGTTACTGAGAATGTTCATCCACATCAAAAGAAGGGCTCTTGTTCCTGAGACTGTGCATCTACATCAACACCAGGGCTATTGTTCCTGAGACTGTTCATCCACATCAACAACAAGGCTACTGTTCCTGAGACTGTTGATCCACATCAAAACCAGGGCTATCCTCCTGAGACTGTTAATCCACATCAATAGCAGGGCTATTGTTCCTGAGACTGTTCATCCACATCAAAACCAGGGCTATTGTTCCTGAGACAGTTCATCCACATCAAAACCAGGGCTATTGTTCCTGAGACTGTTCATCCACATCAATAGCAGGGCTCTTGTTCCTGAGACTGTTCATCCACATCAACACCAGGGCTATAGTTCCTGAGACTGTTCATCCACATCGACACCAGGACTATTGTTCCTGAGACTGTTCATCCACATCAATAGCAGGGCTCTTGTTCTTGAGACAGTTCATCCACATCGAAACCAGTGCTATTGTTCCTGAGATTGTTCATCCACTTCAACACCAGTGCTCTTGTTCCTGAGACTGTTCAAACACATCAACACGAGGGCTATTGTTCCAGAGACTGTTCATCCACTTCAACAACAGGGCTATTGTTCCTGAGACTGTTCATCCACATCAACACCAGTGCTATTGCTGCTGAGACTGTTCATCCACATCAAAACCAGGGCTATTGTTCCAGAGACTGTTCATCCACATCAGCACCAGGGCTCTTGTTCCTGAGACTGTTCATCCACATCAACAACAGGGCTATTGTTCCTGAGACTGTTCATCCACATCAAAACCAGGGCTATTGTTCCTGAAACTGTTTGTCTCCATGAAAACCAGGGCTCTTGTACCTGAGACTTTTCATTCACATCAACACGAGGGCTATTGTTCCTGAGACTGTTCATCCACATCAACAACAGGGCGATTGTTCCTTATGCTGTTCATCCACATCAACACCAGTGCTATTGTTCCTGGATGCTCATCCACATCAACACCAGGGCTATTGTTCCTGAGATAAATTCATCCACATCAACACCAGTGCTATTGTTCCTGATACTGTTCATCCACATCAACACCAGGGCCATTGTTCCTGAGTCTGTTCATCCACATCAAAATCAGGGCTATTGTTCCTGAGACTGTTCATCCACATCAATAGCAGGGCTATTGTTCCTGAGACTGTTCATCCACATCAAAACCAGGGCTATTGTTCCTGAGACTGTTCATCCACATCAAAACCAGGGCTATTGTTCCTGAGACTGTTCATCCACATCAAAAGCAGGGCTCTGGTTCCTGAGACTGTTCATCCACATCAACACCAGGGCTATTGTTCCTGAGACTGTTTATCCACATCAAAACCAGGGGTATTGTTCCTGCGACTGTTTATCTACATCAAAACCAGGGCTATTGTTCCTGAGACAGTTCATCCACATCAAAACCAGGGCTATTGTTCCTGAGACTGTTCATCCTCATCAATAGCAGGGCTCTTGTTCCTGAGACTGTTCATCCACATCAACACCAGGACTATAGTTCCTGAGACTGTTCATCCTCATCGACACCAGGACTATTGTTCCTGAGACTGTTCATCCACATCAATAGCAGGGCTCTTGTTCTTGAGACAGTTCATCCACATCGAAACCAGTGCTATTGTTCCTGAGATTGTTCATCCACATCAACACCAGGGCTCTTGTTCCTGAGACTGTTCAAACACATCAACACGAGGGCTATTTATCCAGAGACTGTTCATCCACTTCAACAACAGGGCTATTGTTCCTGAGACTGTTCATCCACATCAACACCAGTGCTATTGCTGCTGAGACTGTTCATCCACATCAAAACCAGGGCTATTGTTCCAGAGACTTTTCATCCACATCAACACCAGGGCTCTTGTTCCTGAGACTGTTCATCCACATCAACAACAGGGCTATTGTTCCTGAGACTGTTCATCCACATCAAAACCAGGGCTATTGTTCCTGAAACTGTTTGTCTCCATGAAAACCAGGGCTCTTGTACCTGAGACTTTTCATTCACATCAACACGAGGGCTGTTGTTCCTGAGTCTGTTCATCCACATCAACACCAGGGCGATTGTTCCTTATGCTGTTCATCCACATCAACACCAGTGCTATTGTTCCTGGATGTTCATCCACATCAACACCAGGGCTATTGTTCCTGAGGTTTTTCATCCACATCAACACCAGTGCTATTGCTCCTGATACTGTTCATCCACATCAACACCAGGGCTATTGTTCCTGAGACTGTTCATCCACATCAAAATCAGGGCTATTGTTCCTGAGACTGTTCATCCACATCAATAGCAGGGCTATTGTTCCTGAGACTGTTTATCCACATCAAAACCAGGGGTATTGTTCCTGCGTCTGTTTATCTACATCAAAACCAGGGCTATTATTCCTGAGACTGTTCATTCGCATCAACACCAGGGCTATTGTTCCTGATACTGTTCATCCACATCAACACCAGGCCTATTGTTCCTGAGACTGTTCATCCACGTCAATAGCAGGGCTCTTGTTCCTGAGATTGTTCATCCACATCAACAACAGGGCTCTTGTTCCTGAGACTGTTCATCCACATCAACAACAGGGCTATTGTTCTTGAGACTGTTCATCCACATCAATAGCAGGGCTCTTGTTCCTGAGACTGTTCATCCACATCAACACCAGGGCTATTGTTCCTGAGACAGTTCATCCAAATCAAAACCAGGGCTATTGTTCCTGAGACTGTTTATCTACATCAAAACCAGGGCTATTGTTCCTGAGACTGTTCATCCACATCAACACCAGGGCTATTGTTCCGGATACTGTTCATCCACATCAACACCAGGGCTATTGTTCTTGATACTGTTCATCAACATCAACACCAGGGCTATTGTTCCTGAGACTGTTCATCCACATCAAAACCAGGGCTATTGTTCTTGAGACTGTTCATCCACATCAATAATAGGGCTCTTGTTCCTGAGACTGTTCATCCACATCAACACCAGGGCTATTGTTCCTGAGACTGTTCATCCTCATCCATACCAAGGCTATTGTTCCTGAGACTGTTCATCCACATCAATAGCAGGGCTCTTGTTCCGGATACTGTTCATCCACATCAACACCAGGGCTATTGTTCCGGATACTGTTCATCCACATCAACACCAGGGCTATTGTTCTTGATACTGTTCATCAACATCAACACCAGGGCTATTGTTCCTGAGACTGTTCATCCACATCAAAACCAGGGATATTGTTCCTGAGACTTTTAATCCACATCAATAGCAGGGCTCTTGTTCCAGAGACTGTTCATCCACATCAACACCCGGGCTATTGTTCCTGAGACTGTTCATCCACATCAAAACTTGGGCTATTGTTCCTGAGACTGGTCATCCTCATCAATAGCAGTGCTCTTGTTCCTGAGACTGTTCATCTACATCAACACCAGGGCTATTGTTCCACTGACTGTTCATCCTCATCAACACCAGGGCTATTGTTCCTGATACTGTTCATCCACATCAACACCAGGGCTATTGTTCCTGAGATTGTTCATCCACATCAACACCAGGGCTCTTGCTCCTGAGACTGTTCATCCACATCAATAGCAGGGCTCTTGTTCCTGAGACTGTTCATCCACATCAAAACCAGGGTTATTGTTCCTGAGACTGTTCATCCACATCAACAACAAGGCTACTTTTCCTGAGACTGTTCATCCACATCAAAACCAGGGCTATTGTTCCTGAGACTGTTCATCCACATCAATAGCAGGGCTCTTGTTCCTGAGACTGTTCATCCACATCAACACCATGGCTTTTGTTCCTGTGACTGTTCATCCACATCAATAGCAGGGCTATTGTTCCCGAGGCTGGTCATCCACATCAAAACCAGGGCTATGGTTCCTGAGACTGTTCATCCACTTCAAAACCAGGGCTATTGTTCCTGAGACTGTTCATCCACATCAATAGCAGGGCTCTTGTTCCTGAGACTGTTCATCCACATCAACACCATGGCTATTGTTCCTGAGACTGTTCATCCACATCAAAACCAGGGCTATTGTTCCTGAGACTGTTCATCCACATCAACACCAGTGCTATTGTTCCTGATACTGTTCATCCACAGCAACAGCAGTACTATTGTTCCTGAGACTGTTCATCCACATCAATAGTAGGGCTCTTGTTCCTGAGACTGTTCATCCACATCGAAACCAGGGCTATTGTTCCTGAGATTGTTCATCCACATCAACACCAGGGCTCTTGTTCCTGAGACTTTTCATCCACATCAACACCAGGGGTATTGTTCCTGAGTCTGTTCATCCACATCAACACCAGGGCTATTGTTCCAGAGACTGTTCATCAACATCAATAGCAGAGCTCTTGTTCCTGAGACTGTTGATCCACATCAACAACAGGGCTATTGTTCCTTAGACTGTTCATCCACATCAAAACCAGGGCTATTGTTCCTGAGAATGTTTATCAACATCAAAACCAGGGCTATTGTTCCTGAGACTATTCATCCACATCAGCACCAGGGCTATATTTCCTGAGACTGTTCATCCACATCAACACCAGGACTATTGTTCCTGAGACTGTTCATCCACATCAATAGCAGGGCTCTTGTTCCTGAGACTGTTCATCCACATCGAAACCAGGGCTATTGTTCCTAAGATTGTTCATCCACATCAACACCAGGGCTATTGTTCTTGATACTGTTCATCAACATCAACACCAGGGCTATTGTTCCTGAGACTGTTCATCCACATCAAAACCAGGGCTATTGTTCTTGAGACTGTTCATCCACATCAATAACAGGGCTCACACTGAAGAGTGCCTGCAGAGTCTCATCGACAGGTTTGCGTCTGCCTGCAATGAATTCGGCCTAACCATCAGCCTCAAGAAAACGAACATCATGGGGCAGGATGTCAGAAATGCTCCATCCATCAATATTGGCGACCACGCTCTGGAAGTGGTTCAAGAGTTCACCTACCTAGGCTCAACTATCACCAGTAACCTGTCTCTAGATGCAGAAATCAACAAGCGCATGGGTAAGGCTTCCACTGCTATGTCCAGACTGGCCAAGAGAGTGTGGGAAAATGGCGCACTGACACGGAACACAAAAGTCCGAGTGTATCAGGCCTGTGTCCTCAGTACCTTGCTCTGCGGCAGCGAGGCCTGGACAACGTATGCCAGCCAAGAGCGACGTCTCAATTCATTCCATCTTCGCTGCCTTCGGAGAATACTTGGCATCAGGTGGCAGGACTATATCTCCAACACAGAAGTCCTTGAAGCGGCCAACAAACCCAGCTTATACACAATACTGAGTCAGCGGCGCTTGAGATGGCTTGGCCATGTGAGCCGCATGGAAGATGGCAGGATCCCCAAAGACACATTGTACAGCGAGCTCGCCACTGGTATCAGACCCACCGGCCGTCCATGTCTCCGTTATAAAGACGTCTGCAAACGTGACATGAAATCGTGTGACATTGATCACAAGTCGTGGGAGTCAGTTGCCAGCATTCGCCAGAGCTGGCGGGCAGCCATAAAGACAGGGCTAAATTGTGGCGAGTCGAAGAGACGTAGTAGTTGGCAGGAAAAAAGACAGAGGCGCAAGGGGAGAGCCAACTGTGCAACAGCCCCAACAAACAAATTTCTCTGCAGCACCTGTGGAAGAGCCTGTCACTCCAGAATTGGCCTTTATAGCAACTCCAGGCGCTGCTTCACAGACCACTGACCAACTCCAGGCGCGTATCCATTGTCTCTCGAGATAAGGGGGCCCAAAAGAAGAGTTCCTGAGATTGTTCATCCACATCAACACCAGGGCTATTGTTCCTGAGAATCTTCATCCACATCAATAGCAGGGCTCTTGTTCCTGAGACTGTTTATCCACATCAACAACAGGGCTATTGTTCCTGAGACTGATCATGCACATCATAACCAGGGCTATTGTTCCTGAGATTGTTCATCCACATCAATAGCAGGGCTATTGTTCCTGAGACTGTTCATCCACATCAAAAGCAGGGCTATTGTTCCTGAGACTGTTCATCCACATCAAAGCCAGGGCTATTGTGCCTGAGACTGTTCATCCACATCAAAAGCAGGGCTCTTGTTCCTGAGACTGTTTATCTACATCAAAACCAGGGCTATTGTTCCTGAGACTGTTCATCCACATCAACACCAGGGCTATTGTTCCTGAGACTGTTCATCCACATCAATACCAGGGCTATTGTTCCTGATACTGTTCATCCACATCAACACCAGGGCTATTGTTCCTGAGACTGTTCATCCACATCAACACCAGGGCTATTGTTCCTGAGATTGTTCATCCACATCAACACCAGCGCTATTGTTCTTGATACTGTTCATCAACATCAACACCAGGGCTATTGTTCCTGAGACTGTTCATCCACATCAAAACCAGGGCTATTGTTCTTGAGACTGTTCATCCACATCAATAACAGGGCTCTTGTTCCTGAGACTGTTCATCCACATCAACACCAGGGCTATTGTTCCTGAGAATCTTCATCCACATAAATAGCAGGGCTCTTGTTCCTGAGACTGTTTATCCACATCAACAACAGGGCTATTGTTCCTGAGACTGTTCATCCACATCAAAACCAGGGATATTGTTCCTGAGACTGTTCATCCACATCAATAGCAGGGCTCTTGTTCCAGAGACTGTTCATCCACATCAACATCATGGCTATTGTTCCTGAGACTGTTCATCCACATCAAAACTTGGGCTATTGTTCCTGAGACTGGTCATCCTCATCAATAGCAGGGCTCTTGTTCCTGAGACTGTTCATCCACATCAACAACAAGGCTATTGTTCCTGAGACTGATCATCCACATCAAAACCAGGGCTATTGTTCCTGAGACTGTTCATCCACATCAAAACCAGGGCTATTGTTCCTGAGACTGTTCATCCACATCAAAAGCAGGGCTCTTGTTCCTGAGACTGTTTATCTACATCAAAACCAGGGCTATTGTTCCTGAGACTGTTCATCCACATCAACACCAGGGCTATTGTTCCTGAGACTGTTCATCCACATCAACATAAGGGCTATTGTTCCTGATACTGTTCATCCACATCAACACCAGGGCTATTGTTCCTGAGACTGTTCATCCACATCAACACCAGGGCTATTGTTCCTGAGATTGTTCATCCACATCAATACCAGCGCTATTGTTCTTGATACTGTTCATCAACATCAACACCAGGGCTATTGTTCCTGAGACTGTTCATCCACATCAAAACCAGGGCTATTGTTCTTGAGACTGTTCATCCACATCAATAACAGGGCTCTTGTTCCTGAGACTGTTCATCCACATCAACACCAGGGCTATTGTCCCTGAGACTGTTCATCCTCATCAAAACCAGGGCTATTGTTCCTGAGACTGTTCATCCACATCAAAACCAGGGCTATTGTTCCTGAGACTGTTCATCCACATCAACACCAGGGCTATTGTTCCTGAGACAGTTCATCCAAATCAAAACCAGGGCTATTGTTCCTGAGACTGTTTATCTACATCAAAACCAGGGCTATTGTTCCTGAGACTGTTCATCCACATCAACACCAGGGCTATTGTTCCTGATACTGTTCATCCACATCAACATAAGGGCTATTGTTCCTGATACTGTTCATCCACATCAACACCAGGGCTATTGTTCCTGAGACTGTTCATCCACATCAACACCAGGGCTATTGTTCCTGAGATTGTAAATCCACATCAACACCAGCGCTATTGTTCTTGATACTGTTCATCCACATCAAAACCAGCGCTATTGTTCTTGAGACTGTTCATCCACATCAATAACAGGGCTCTTGTTCCTGAGACTGTTCATCCACATCAACACCAGGGCTATTGTTCCTGAGACTTTTCATCCTCATCAAAACCAGGGATATTGTTCCTGAGACTGTTCATCCACATCAATAGCAGGGCTCTTGTTCCAGAGACTGTTCATCCACATCAACATCAGGGCTATTGTTCCTGAGACTGTTCATCCACATCAAAACTTGGGCTATTGTTCCTGAGACTGGTCATCCTCATCAATAGCAGGGCTCTTCTTCCTGAGACTGTTCATCCACATCAACACCAGGGCTATTGTTCCAGTGACTGTTCATCCTCATCAACACCAGGGCTATTGTTCCTGATACTGTTCATCCACATCAACACCAGGGCTATTGTTCCTGAGAATGTTCATCCACATCAACACCAGGGCTATTGTTCCTGAGACTGTTCATCCACATCAAAACCAGGGCTCTTGCTCCTGAGACTGTTCATCCACATCAATAGCAGGGCTCTTGTTCCTGAGACTTTTCATCCACATCAACACCAGGGCTATTGTTCCTGAGACTGTTCATCCACATCAAAACCAGGGTGATTGTTCCTGAGACTGTTCATCCACATCAACAACAAGGCTACTTTTCCTGAGACTGTTCATCCACATCAAAACCAGGGCTATTGTTCCTGTGACTGTTCATCCACATCAATAGCAGGGCTATTGTTCCCGAGGCTGTTCATCCACATCAAAACCAGGGCTATTGTTCCTGAGACAGTTCATCCACTTCAAAACCAGGGCTATTGTTCCTGAGACTGTTCATCCACATCAATAGCAGGGCTCTTGTTCCTGAGACAGTTCATCCACATCAACACCATGGCTATTGTTTCTGAGACTGTTCATCCACATCAAAACCAGGGCTATTGTTCCTGAGACTGTTTATCTACATCAAAACCAGGGCTATTGTTCCTGAGACTGTTCATCCACATCAACACCAGGGCTATTGTTCCTGATACTGTTCATCCACATCAACAGCAGTACTATTGTTCCTGAGACTGTTCATCCACATCAATAGCAGGGCTCTTGTTCCTGAGACTGTTCATCCACATCGAAACCAGGGCTATTGTTCCTGAGATTGTTCATCCACATCAACACCAGGGCTATTGTTCCTGATACTGTTCATCCACATCAACAGCAGTACTATTGTTCCTGAGACTGTTCATCCACATCTATAGCAGGGCTCTTGTTCCTGAGACTGTTCATCCACATCGAAACCAGGGCTCTTGTTCCTGAGACTGTTCATCCACATCGAAACCAGGGCTATTGTTCCTGAGATTGTTCATCCACATCAACACCAGGGCTATTGTTCCAGAGACTGTTCATCAACATCAATAGCAGAGCTCTTGTTCCTGAGACTGTTCATCCACATCAACAACAGGGCTATTGTTCCTGAGACTGTTTATCTCCATCAAAACCAGGGCTCTTGTTCCTGAGACTGTTGATCCACATCAACAACAGGGCTATTGTTCCTTAGACTGTTCATCCACATCAAAACCAGGGCTATTGTTCCTGAGACTGTTCATCCACATCAACACCAGGGCTATTGTTCCTGAGACTGTTCATCCACATCAACACCAGGACTATTGTTCCTGAGACTGTTAATCCACATCAACAACAAGGCTATTGTTCCTGAGACTGTTCATCCACATCAAAACCAGGGCTATTGTTCCTGAGACTGTTCATCCATATCAATAGCAGGGCTATTGTTCCAGAGACTATTCATCCACATCAAAATCAGGGCTATTGTTCCTGAGACTGTTCATCGACATCAAAACCAGGGCTATTGTTCCTGAGACTGTTCATCCACATCAAGAGCAGGGCTCTTGTTCCTGAGACTGTTCATCCACATCAACACCAGGGCTATTGTTACTGAGACTGTTCATCCACATCAAAACCAGGGCTATTGTTCCTGAGTCTTTTCATCCACATCAATAGCAGGGCTCTTGTTCCTGAGACTGTTCATCCACATCAACACCAGGGCTATGGTTCCTGATACTGTTCATCCACATCAACACCAGGACTATTGTTCCTGAGACTGTTCATCCACATCAATAGCAGGGCTCTTGTTCCTGAGACTGTTCATCCACATCAACACCAGGGCTATTGTTCCTGAGACGGTTCATCCACATCAAATCCAGGGCTATTGTTCCAGAGAATGTTCATCCACATCAATAGCAGAGCTCTTGTTCCTGAGACTGTTCATCCACATCAACACCAGGGCTCTTGTTCCTGAGACTGTTCATCGACATCGAAACCAATGGTATTGTTCCTGAGACTGTTCATCCACATCAACAACAGGGCGATTGTTCTTGAGACTGTTCATCCACATCAATAGCAGGGCTCTTGTTCCTGAGACTGTTCATCCACATCAACACCAGGGCTATTGTTCCTGAGACGGTTCATCCACATCAAATCCAGGGCTATTGTTCCAGAGACTGTTCATCCACATCAATAGCAGAGCTCTTGTTCCTGAGACTGTTCATCCACATCAACACCAGGGCTATTGTTCCTGAGACTGTTCATCCACATCAAAACCAGGGATATTGTTCCTGAGACTGTTTATCTCCATCAAAAGCAGGGCTCTTGTTCCTGAAACTGTTCATCCACATCAACACCAGGTCTATTGTTCCTGAGACTGTTCATCCACATCAACACCAGGGCTATTGTTCCTTATACTGTTCATCCACATCAACACCAGGGCTATTGTTCCTGAGCCTGTTCATCCACATCAACACGAGGGCTATTGTTCCTGAGATTGCTCATCCACATCAACACCAGGGCTATTGTTCCTGATACTGTTCATCCACATCAACACCAGGGCTATTTTTCCTGAGACTGTTCATCCACATCAAAACCAGGGCTATTGTTACTGAGAATTTTCATCCACATCAAAAGAAGGGCTCTTGTTCCTGAGACTGTGCATCCACATCAACACCAGGGCTATTGTTCCTGAGACTGTTCATCCACATCAACAACAAGGCTACTGTTCCTGAGACTGTTGATCCACATCAAAACCAGGGCTATCCTCCTGAGACTGTTAATCCACATCAATAGCAGGGCTATTGTTCCTGAGACTGTTCATCCACATCAAAACCAGGGCTATTGTTCCTGAGACAGTTCATCCACATCAATAGCAGGGCTCTTGTTCCTGAGACTGTTCATCCACATCAACACCAGGGCTATAGTTCCTGAGACTGTTCATCCACATCGACACCAGGACTATTGTTCCTGAGACTGTTCATCCACATCAATAGCAGGGCTCTTGTTCTTGAGACAGTTCATCCACATCGAAACCAGTGCTATTGTTCCTGAGATTGTTCATCCACATCAACACCAGGGCTCTTGTTCCTGAGACTGTTCAAACACATCAACACCAGGGCTATTGTTCCAGAGACTGTTCATCCACTTCAACAACAGGGCAATTGTTCCTGAGACTGTTCATCCACATCAACACCAGTGCTATTGCTGCTGAGACTGTTCATCCACATCAAAACCAGGGCTATTGTTCCAGAGACTGTTCATCCACATCAACACCAGGGCTCTTGTTCCTGAGACTGTTCATCCACATCAACAACAGGGCTATTGTTCCTGAGACTGTTCATCCACATCAAAACCAGGGCTATTGTTCCTGAAACTGTTTGTCTCCATGAAAACCAGGGCTCTTGTACCTGAGACTTTTCATTCACATCAACACGAGGGCTATTGTTCCTGAGACTGTTCATCCACATCAACACCAGGGCGATTGTTCCTTATGCGGTTCATCCACATCAACACCAGTGCTATTGTTCCTGGATGTTCATCCACATCAACACCAGGGCTATTGTTCCTGAGATTTTTCATCCACATCAACACCAGTGCTATTGTTCCTGATACTGTTCATCCACATCAACACCAGGGCTATTGTTCCTGAGACTGTTCATCCACATCAAAATCAGGGCTATTGTTCCTGAGACTGTTCATCCACATCAATAGCAGGGCTATTGTTCCTGAGACTGTTCATCCACATCAAAACCAGGGCTATTGTTCCTGAGACTGTTCATCCACATCAAAACCAGGGCTATTGTTCCTGAGACTGTTCATCCACATCAAAAGCAGGGCTCTGGTTCCTGAGACTGTTCATCCACATCAACACCAGGGCTATTGTTCCTGAGACTGTTTATCCACATCAAAACCAGGGGTTTTGTTCCTGCGACTGTTTATCTACATCAAAACCAGGGCTATTGTTCCTGAGACTGTTCATCCACATCAACACCAGGGCTATTGTTCCTGAGACTGTTCATCCACATCAAAACCAGGGCTATTGTTCCTGAGACAGTTCATCCACATCAAAACCAGGGCTATTGTTCCTGAGACTGTTCATCCACATCAATAGCAGGGCTCTTGTTCCTGAGACTGTTCATCCACATCAACACCAGGGCTATAGTTCCTGAGACTGTTCATCCACATCGACACCAGGACTATTGTTCCTGAGACTGTTCATCCACATCAATAGCAGGGCTATTGTTCTTGAGACAGTTCATCCACATCGAAACCAGTGCTATTGTTCCTGAGATTGTTCATCCACATCAACACCAGGGCTCTTGTTCCTGAGACTGTTCAAACACATCAACACGAGGGCTATTGTTCCAGAGACTGTTCATCCACTTCAACAACAGGGCTATTGTTCCTGAGACTCTTCATCCACATCAACACCAGTGCTATTGCTGCTGAGACTGTTCATCCACATCAAAACCAGGGCTATTGTTCCAGAGACTGTTCATCCACATCAACACCAGGGCTCTTGTTCCTGAGACTGTTCATCCACATCAACAACAGGGCTATTGTTCCTGAGACTGTTCATCCACATCAAAACCAGGGCTATTGTTCCTGAAACTGTTTGTCTCCATGAAAACCAGGGCTCTTGTACCTGAGACTTTTCATTCACATCAACACGAGGGCTATTGTTCCTGAGACTGTTCATCCACATCAACACCAGGGCGATTGTTCCGTAGTCTGTTCATCCACATCAACACCAGTGCTATTGTTCCTGGATGTTCATCCACATCAACACCAGGGCTATTGTTCCTGAGATTTTTCATCCACATCAACACCAGTGCTATTGTTCCTGATACTGTTCATCCACATCAACACCAGGGCTATTGTTCCTGAGACTGTTCATCCACATCAAAATCAGGGCTATTGTTCCTGAGACTGTTCATCCACATCAATAGCAGGGCTATTGTTCCTGAGACTGTTTATCCACATCAAAACCAGGGGTATTGTTCCTGCGACTGTTTATCTACATCAAAACCAGGGCTATTGTTCCTGAGACTGTTCATCCACATCAACACCAGGGCTATTGTTCCTGATACTGTTCATCCACATCAACACCAGGCCTATTGTTCCTGAGACTGTTCATCCACGTCAATAGCAGGGCTCTTGTTCCTGAGATTGTTCATCCACAGCGAAACCAGCGCTATTGTTCCTGAGATTGTTCATCCACATCAACAACAGGGCTCTTGTTCCTGAGACTGTTCATCCACATCAACAACAGGGCTATTGTTCTTGAGACTGTTCATCCACATCAATAGCAGGGCTCTTGTTCCTGAGACTGTTCATCCACATCAACACCAGGGCTATTGTTCCTGAGACAGTTCATCCACAACAAAACCGGGGTTATTGTTCCTGAGACTGTTTATCTACATCAAAACCAGGGCTATTGTTCCTGAGACTGTTCATCCACATCAACACAAGGGCTATTGCTCCTGAGACTGTTCATCCACATCAACACCAGGGCTATTGTTGCTGATACTGTTCATCCACATCAACACCAGGGCTATTGTTCCTGAGACTGTTCAAACACATCAACACGAGGGCTATTGTTCCAGAGACTGTTCATCCACTTCAACAACAGGGCTATTGTTCCTGAGACTCTTCATCCACATCAACACCAGTGCTATTGCTGCTGAGACTGTTCATCCACATCAAAACCAGGGCTATTGTTCCAGAGACTGTTCATCCACATCAACACCAGGGCTCTTGTTCCTGAGACTGTTCATCCACATCAACAACAGGGCTATTGTTCCTGAGACTGTTCATCCACATCAAAACCAGGGCTATTGTTCCTGAAACTGTTTGTCTCCATGAAAACCAGGGCTCTTGTACCTGAGACTTTTCATTCACATCAACACGAGGGCTATTGTTCCTGAGACTGTTCATCCACATCAACACCAGGGCGATTGTTCCGTAGTCTGTTCATCCACATCAACACCAGTGCTATTGTTCCTGGATGTTCATCCACATCAACACCAGGGCTATTGTTCCTGAGATTTTTCATCCACATCAACACCAGTGCTATTGTTCCTGATACTGTTCATCCACATCAACACCAGGGCTATTGTTCCTGAGACTGTTCATCCACATCAAAATCAGGGCTATTGTTCCTGAGACTGTTCATCCACATCAATAGCAGGGCTATTGTTCCTGAGACTGTTTATCCACATCAAAACCAGGGGTATTGTTCCTGCGACTGTTTATCTACATCAAAACCAGGGCTATTGTTCCTGAGACTGTTCATCCACATCAACACCAGGGCTATTGTTCCTGATACTGTTCATCCACATCAACACCAGGCCTATTGTTCCTGAGACTGTTCATCCACGTCAATAGCAGGGCTCTTGTTCCTGAGATTGTTCATCCACAGCGAAACCAGCGCTATTGTTCCTGAGATTGTTCATCCACATCAACAACAGGGCTCTTGTTCCTGAGACTGTTCATCCACATCAACAACAGGGCTATTGTTCTTGAGACTGTTCATCCACATCAATAGCAGGGCTCTTGTTCCTGAGACTGTTCATCCACATCAACACCAGGGCTATTGTTCCTGAGACAGTTCATCCACAACAAAACCGGGGTTATTGTTCCTGAGACTGTTTATCTACATCAAAACCAGGGCTATTGTTCCTGAGACTGTTCATCCACATCAACACAAGGGCTATTGCTCCTGAGACTGTTCATCCACATCAACACCAGGGCTATTGTTGCTGATACTGTTCATCCACATCAACACCAGGGCTATTGTTCCTGAGACTGTTCATCCACTTCAACACCAGGGCTATTGTTCCTGAGATTGTTAATCCACATCAACACCAGGGCTATTGTTCCTGATACTGTTCATCAACATCAACACCAGGGCTATTGTTCCTGAGACTGTTCATCCACATCAAAACCAGGGCTATTGTTCCTGAGACTGTTCATCCACATCAACACCAGGGCTGTTGTTCCTGAGACTGTCCATCCACATCATAAACCAGGGCTATTGTTCCTGAGACTGTTCATGGACATCAATAGCAGGGGTCTTGTTCCTGAGACTGTTAATCCACATCAACACCAGGGCTATTGTTCCTGAGACTGTTCCTCAACATCAAAACCAGGGCTATTGTTCCTGAGACTTTTCATCCAGATCAACACCAGGGCTATTGTTCCTGATACTGTTCATCCACATCAAAACCATGGCTGTTGTTCCTGAGACTGTTCATCCACATCAATAGCAGGGCTCTTGTTCCTGAGACTGTTCATCCACATCAACACCAGGGCTATTGTTCCTGAGACTGTCCATCCACAACAACACCAGGGCTATTGTTCCTGAGATTGTTCATCATCATCAACACCAGGGCTATTGTTCCTGAGACTGTTCATCCACATCAGAACCAGGGCTATTGTTCCTGAGACTGTTCATCCACATCAATAGCAGGGCTCTTGTTCGAGAGACTGTTCATCCACTTCAAAACCAGGGCAATCGTTCCTGAGACAGTTTATCTACATCAAAACCAGGTCTGTTGTTCCTGAGACTCTTCATCCACATCCACCCCAGGGCTATTGTTCCTGAGACTGTTCATCCACATCAACACCAGGGCAATTGTTCCTGATACTGTTCTTCCACATCAACACCAGGGCTATTGTTCCTGAGACTGTTCATCCACATCAACACCAGGGCTATTGTTCCTGAGACTGTTCATCAACATCAAAACCAGGGCTATTGTTCCTGAGACTGTTCATCCACATCAATAACAGTGCTCGTGCTCCTGAGACTGTTCATCCACATCATAAACCAGGGCTATTGTTCCTGAGACTGTTCATGGACATCAATAGCAGGGCTCTTGTTCCTGGGGGGGTGGTTTGCTAGTGCTCTTCGGGGGGGGTTTACACTAATTCAGCAGGGGAATGGGAACCTAAATTGTGGTGCCAGTGTACAGGATGTTGAGAGTAGTGAGGTCAGGGATATGGTTACAAGGACGCAAGAGGGCACTGGCAAGCAAGAACCTGGTTTAAAGTGTGTCTATTTCAACGCCAGGAGCATCCGGAATAAGGTGGGTGAGCTTGCAGCATGGGTTGGTACCTGGGATCTCGATGTAGTGGCCATTTCGGGGACATGGGTAGAGCAGGGGCAGGAATGGATGTTGCAGATTCCGGGATTTAGATGTTTCAGTAAGAACAGAGAAGATGGTAAAAGAGGGGGGGGGGGTGTGGCATTGTTAATCAAGGAGAGTATTACAGCGACAGAAAGGACGTTTGAGGACTCGGCTACTGAGGTAGTATGGGCTGAGGTTAGAAACAGGAGAGGTGAGGTTACCCTGTTGGGAGTCTTTTATAGACCTCCGAATAGTTCCAGAGATGTAGAGGAAAGGATAGCGAAGATGATTCTCGACAGGGGTGAGAGTAACAGGGTAGTTGTTATGGGGGACTTTAACTTTCCAAATATCGACTGGAAGTACTATAGTTCGAGTACTTTAGATGGGTCAGTTTTTGTCCACTGTGTGCAGGAGGGTTTTCTGACACAGTATGCAGACAGGCCAACCAGGGGCGATGCCACATTGGATTTGGTACTGGGAAATGAACCCGGCCAGGTGTTCGATTTAGATGTAGGTGAGCACTTTGTTGATAGTGATCACAATTCGGTTAGGTTTACCTTAGCGATGGGCAGGGACAGGTATATACCGCAGGGCAAGAATTATAACTGGGGGAAAGGAAATTATGATGCGATTAGGCAAGATTTAGGATGCGTAGGATGGGGAAGGAAACGGCAGGGGATGGGAACAATCGAAATGTGGAGCTTATTCAAGGAGCAGCTACTGCGTGTCCTTGATAAGTATGTACCTGTGTGGCAGGGAGGAAGTTGTCGTGCGAGGGAGCCGTGGTTTACTAAAGAAGTTGAAGCGCTTGTCAAGAGGAAGAAGAAGGCTTTTGTTAGGATGAGACGTGAAGGCTCAGTTAGGGCGCTTGAGAGCTACAAGCTAGCCAGGAAGGATCTAAAGGGAGAGCTAAGAAGAGCAAGGAGAGGACACGAGAAGTCATTGGTGGATCGGATCAGGGAAAACCCTAAGGCTTTCTATAGGTATATCAGGAATAAAAGAATGACTAGAGTTAGATTAGGGCCAATCAAGGATAGTAGTGGGAAGTTGTGTGTGGAATCAGAGGAGATAGGGGAAGTGTTAAATGAATATTTTGCGTCAGTATTTACGGTAGAGAAAGAAAATGTTGTTGAGAATACTGAGATTCAGGCTACGAGGCTAGATGGGATTGAGGTTCACAAGGAGGAGGTGTTAGCAATTTTGGAAAGTGTGAAAATAGATAAGTCCCCTGGGCCAGATGGGATTTATCCTAGGATTATCTGGGAAGCTAGGGAGGAGATTGCGGAGCCTTTGTCCATGATCTTTATGTCTTCATTGTCGACAGGAATAGTGCCGGAAGACTGGAGGATTGCAAATGTTGTCCCCTTGTTCAAGAAGGGGAGTAGAGACAGCCCTGGTAATTATAGACCTGTGAGCCTTACTTCGGTTGTGGGTAAAATGTTGGAAAAGTTTATAAGAGACAAGTTGATGGAAAAGGTGCTGAGGGATAGGATTTCTGAGCATCTGGAAAGACACTGCTTGATTCGGGACAGTCAGCACGGTTTTGTGAGGGGTAGGTCTTGCCTCACAAGCCTGATTGAATTCTTTGAGCAGGTGACCAAGCAAGTGGATGAGGGTAAACCAGTGGATGTGGTGTACATGGATTTTAGTAAGGCATTTGATAAGGTCCCCCATGGTAGACTTATGGAGAAAGTCAGGAGGCATGGGATAGTGGGGAATGTGGCCAGTTGGATTAAGAATTGGCTAACTGATAGAAGGCAGAGAGTGGTCTTAGATGGTAAATACTCAGCCTGGAGCCCAGTTACCAGTGGCGTGCCACAGGGATCAGTTCTGGGTCCTCTCCTGTTTGTGATTTTTATTAACGACTTGGATGAGGAAGTCGAAGGGTGGGTCAGTAAATTTGCAGATGATACAAAGGTTGGTGGAGTTGTGGATACCGAGGAGGGCTATTGTCGTCTGCAAAGGGACTTGGATAGGTTGCAGTGCTGGGCTGAAAAGTGGCAGATGGAGTTTAACCCTGAAAAGTGTGAGGTCGTCCATTTTGGAAGGACAAACACGAATGCAAAATACTGGGTTAACGGTAGGGTTCTTGGGCATGTGGAGGAGCAGAGAGACCTTGGGGTCTATGTGCATAGATCGTTGAAAGTTGCAACTCAAGTGGATAGGGCTGTGAAGAAGGCATATGGGGTGTTAGCGTTCATTAGCAGAGGGATTGAATTTAAGAGCCGTGAGGTGATGATGCAGCTGTACAGGACCTTGGTAAGGCCTCATTTGGAGTACTGTGTGCAGTTCTGGTCGCCTCATTTTAGGAAGGATGTGGAAGCCTTGGAGAGGGTGCAGAGGAGATTTACCAGGATGTTGCCTGGAATGGAGAATAAGTCTTACGAGGAAAGGCTGAACATTCTAGGCCTCTTCTCATTAGAACGGAGAAGGATGAGGGGTGACATGATAGAGGTTTATAAGATGATCAGGGGAATAGATAGGGTAGACAGTCAGAAACTTTTTCCCCGGGTGGAGCAAAGCGTTACAAGGGGTCATAAATTTAAAGTGAAGGGTGGGAGATATAAGGGGGATGTCAGGGGAAGGTTCTTTACCCAGAGAGTGGTCGGGGCATGGAATGCCTTGCCTGGGGAAGTTGTTGAGTCAGAAACTTTAGGGACTTTCAAACGGCTTTTAGATAGGTATATGGATAAAGGAGAATGATGGGGTATAGATTAAATTGTCCTTGACAGAGGACAAAGGATCGGCACAACATCGTGGGCCGAAGGGCCTGTTCTGTGCTGTATTTTTCTATGTTCTATGTTCTATGAGACAGGATTTATAATCATCTTGAAAAGAATAAGTAAATTAGAGATAGTCAGCACGGTTTTGTGACGGGTAGGTCGTGCCTCACAAACCTTATTTGAGTTTTTCGAGAAGGTGACCAAACAGGTGGATGAGGGTAAAGCAGTGGATGTGGTGTATATGGATTTCAGTAAGGCGTTTGATAAGGTTCCCCACGGTCGGCTATTGCAGAAAATACGCAAGTATGGGGTTGAAGGTGATTTAGAGCTTTGGATCAGAAATTGGCTAGCTGAAAGAAGACAGAGGGTGGTGGTTGATGGCAAATGTTCATCCTGGAGTTTAGTTACTAGTGGTGGACCGCAAGGATCTGTTTTGGGGCCACTGCTGTTTGTCATTTTTATAAATGACCTGGAAGAGGGTGTAGAAGGGTGGGTTAGTAAATTTGCAGATGACACTAAGGTCGGTGGAGTTGTGGATAGTGCCGAAGGATGTTGTCGGGTACAGAGAGACATAGATAGGCTGCAGAGCTGGGCTGAGAGATGGCAAATGGAGTTTAATGCGGACAAGTGTGAGGTGATTCACTTTGGAAGGAGTAACAGGAATGCAGAGTACTGGGCTAATGGGAGGATTCTTGGTACTGTAGATGAACAGAGAGATCTTGGTGTCCAGGTGCATAAATCCCTGAAGGTTGCTAACCAGGTTAATAGGGCTGTTAAGAAGGCATATGGTGTGTTAGCTTTTATTAGTAGGGGGGTCGAGTTTCGGAGCCACGATGTCATGCTGCAGCTGTACAAAACTCTGGTGAGACCGCACCTGGAGTATTGCGTGCAGTTCTGGTCACCGCATTATAGGAAGGATGTGGAAGCTATGGAAAGGGTGCAGAGGAGATTTACTAGGATGTTGCCTGGTATGGAGGGAAGGTCTTACGAGGAAAGGCTGAGGGACTTGAGGTTGTTTTCGTTGGAGAGAAGGAGGAGGAGAGGTGACTTAATAGAGACATATAAGATAATCAGAGGGTTAGATAGGGTGGATAGTGAGCGTCTTTTTCCTCGGATGGTGATGGCAAACACGAGGGGACATAGCTTCAAGTTGAGGGGTGATAGATATCGGACAGATGTGAGAGGTAGTTTCTTTACTCAGAGAGTAGTAAGGGCGTGGAACGCCCTGCCTGCAGCAGTAGTAGATTCGCCAACTTTAAGGGCATTTAAGTGGACATTGGATAGACACATGGATGAAAATGGAATAGTGTAGGTCAGATGGTTTCACAGGGCGGCGCAACATCGAGGGCCGAAGGGCCTGTACTGCGCTGTAATGTTCTAAATTCTAAATTCTAAACTGTTAATCTACATCAACACAAGGGCTATTGTTCCTGAGAATGTTCATCCACATCAAAACCAGGGCTTTTCTTCCTGAGACTGTTCATCCACATCAATAGCAGGGCTATTGTTCCAGAGACTGTTTATCTACATCAAAACCAGGGCTATTGTTCCTGAGACTGTTCATCCACATCAACACCAGGGCTATTGTTCCTGATACTGTTCATCCACATCAAAACCAGGGCTATTGTTCCTGAGACTGTTCATCCACATCAATAGCAGGGCTCTTGTTCCTGAGACTGTTCCTCCACGTCAAAACCCGGGCTATTGTTCTTAGAGACTGTTCATCCACATCAATAGCAGGGCTCTTGTTCCTGAGACTCTTCATCCACATCAACAACAGGGCTACTGTTCCTGAGACTGTTCATCCACAACAACACCAGGGCTATTGTTCCTGAGATTGTTCATCCACATCATCACCAGGGCTATTGTTCCTGAGACTGTTCATCCACATCAACACCAGGGATATTGTTCCTGAGACTGTTCATCCACATTAATAGCAGGGCTCTTGTTCGAGAGACTGTTCATCCACTTCAAAACCAGGGCTAATGTTCCTGAGACAGTTTATCGACATCAATACCCGGGCTATTGTTCCTGAGACCCTTCATCCACATCAACAACAGGGCTACTGTTCATGAGACTGTTCATCCACAACAAACCAAGGCTATTGTTCCTGAGATTGTTCATCCACATCATCACCAGGGCTATTGTTCCTGAGACTGTTCATCCACATCAACACCAGGGCTATTGTTCCTGAGACTGTTCATCCAAATTAATAGCAGGGCTCTTGTTCGAGAGACTGTTCATCCACTTCAAAACCAGGGCTACTGTTCCTGAGACTGTTCATCCACATCAACACCAGGGCAATTGTTCCTGATACTGTTCTTCCACATCAACACCAGGGCTATTGTTCCTGAGACTGTTCATCCACATCAAAACCAGGGCTATTGTTCCTGAGACTGTTCATCCACATCAATAACAGGGCTCTTGTTCCTGAGACTGTTCATCCACATCAACACCAGGGCTATTGTTCCGGAGACTGTTCATCCATATCATAAACCAGGGCTTTTGTTCCTGAGACTGTTCATCCACATCAATAGCAGGGCTCCTGTTCCTGAGACTGTTAATCCACATCAACATCAGGGCTATTGTTCCTGAGACTGTTTATCTACACCTAAACCAGGGCTATTGTTCCTGAGACTGTTCATCCACGTCAACACCAGGGCTATTGTTATTGAGACTGTTCATCCACATCAACACCAGGGCTATTGTTCCTGAGATTGTTCATCCACATCAACACCAGGGCTATTGTTCCTGATACTGTTCCTCAACATCAACACCAGAGCTATTGTTCCTGAGACTGTTCATCCACATCAAAACCAGGGCTATTCTTCCTGAGACTGTCCATCCACCTCAATAACAGGGCTCTTGTTCCAGAGACTGTTCATCCACATCAACAAAAGGGCTATTGTTCCTGAGAATGTTTATCTACATCAAAAGCAGGGCTATTGTTCCTGAGACTGTTCATCCAATTCAACACCAGGGCTATTGTTCCTGATACTGTTCATCCACATCAACACCAGGACTATTGTTCCTGAGACTGTTCATCCACATCAATACCAGGGCTCTTGTTCCTGAGACTGTTCATCCACATCGAAACCAGGGCTATTTTTCGTGAGATTGTTCATCCACATCAACACCAGGGCTATTGTTCCTGAGACTGTTTATCTACATCAACACCAGGGCTATTGTTCTTGCGACTGTTCATCCACATCAATAGCAGTGCTCTTGTTCCGGAGACTGTTCATCCACATCAACACCAGGGCTATTGTTCCTGAGACAGTTCATCCGCAACAAAACCAGGGCTATTGTTCCTGAGACTGTTTATCTACATCAAAACCAGGGCTATTGTTCCTGAGACTGTTCATCCACATCAACACAAGGGCTATTGCTCCTGAGACTATTCATCCACATCAACACCAGGGCTATTGTTGCTGATACTGTTCATCCACATCAACACCAGGGCTATTGTTCCTGAGACTGTTCATCTACTTCAACACCAGGGCTATTGTTCCTGAGATTGTTCATCCACATCAACACCAGGGCTATTGTTCTTGATATTGTTCATCAACATCAACACCAGGGCTATTGTTCCTGAGACTGTTCATCCACATCAAAACCAGGGCTATTGTTCCTGAGACTGTTCATCCACATCAATAACAGGGCTCTTGTTCCTGAGACTGTTCATCCACATCAACAGCAGGGCTATTGTTCCTGAGACTGTTCATCCACATCATAAACCAGGGCTATTTTTCCTGAGACTGTTCATGGACATCAATAGCAGGGGTCTTGTTCCTGAGACTGTTAATCCACATCAACACCAGGGCTATTGTTCCTGAGACTGTTCCTCAACATCAAAACCAGGGCTATTGTTCCTGAGACTGTTCATCCAGATCAACACCAGGGCTATTGTTCCTGATACTGTTCATCCACATCAAAACCAGGGCTATTGTTCCTGAGACTGTTCATCCACATCAATAGCACGGCTCTTGTTCCTGAGACTGTTCCTCCACATCATAACCAGGGCTATTGTTCATGAGACTGTTCATCCACATCAATAGCAGGGCTCTTGTTCCTGAGACTGTTCATCCACATCAACACCAGGGCTATTGTTCCTGAGACTGTCCATCCACAACAACACCAGGGCTATTGTTCCTGAGATTGTTCATCCACATCAACACCAGGGCTACTGTTCCTGAGACTGTTCATCCACATCAGAACCAGGGCTATTGTTCCTGAGACTGTTCATCCACATCAATAGCAGGGCTCTTGTTCGAGAGACTGTTCATCCACTTCAAAACCAGGGCAATTGTTCCTGAGACAGTTTATCTACATCAAAACCAGGGCTATTGTTCCTGAGACTCTTCATCCACATCCACACCAGGGCTATTGTTCCTGAGACTGTTCATCCACATCAACACCAGGGCAATTGTTCCTGATGCTGTTCTTCCACATCAACACCAGGGCTATTGTTTCTGAGACTGTTCATCCACATCAACACCAGGGCTATTGTTCTTGAGACTGTTCATCCACATCAGAACCACGGCTATTGTTCCTGAGACTGTTCATCCACATCAATAGCAGGGCTCTTGTTCCTGAGACTGTACATCCACATCAAAACCAGGGCTATTGTTCCTGAGACTGTTCATCCACATCAATAGCAGGGCTCTTGTTCCTGAGACTGTTCATCCACATCAACAGCAGGGCTATTGTTCCTGAGACTGTTCATCCACATCAACACCAGGGCTATTGTTCCTGAGATTGTTCATCCACATCAAAACCAGGGCTATGATCCATGAGACTGTTCATCCACATCAACAGCAGGGCTATTGTTCCTGCGATTGTTCATCCACATCAACTCAAGGGCTATTGTTCCTGATACTGTTCATCCACATCAACACCAGGGCTGTTGTTCCTGATACTGTTCATCCACATCAACACCAGGGCTATTGTTCCTGATACTGTTCAGCCACGTCAATAGCAGGGCTCTTGTTCCTGAGACTGTTTATCCACATCAACAACAGAGCTATTGTTCCTGAGACAGTTCATCCACATCAAAACCAGGGCTATTGTTCCTGAGACTGTCCATCCACATCAATAGCAGGGCTGTTGTTCGATAGACTGTTCATCCACTTCAAAACGAGGCTATTATTCCTGAGACTGTTTATCTACATCAAAACCAGGGCTATTGTTCCAATGACTCTTCATCAACATCAACACCAGGGCTATTGTTCCTGAGACTGTTCATCCACATCAACACCACGGCAATTGTTCCAGAGACTGTTCTTCCACATCAACACCAGGGCAATTGTTCCTGAGACTGTTCATCCGCATCAAAACCAGGGCTATTGTTCCTGAGACTGTTCATCCACATCAATAGCAGGGCTATTGTTCCTGAGACTGTTCATCCACATCAACACCAGGGCTATTGTTCCTGAGACTGTTCATCCACATCAACACCAGGGCTATTGTTCCTGAGACTGTTCATCCACATCAATAGCAGGGCTCTTGTTCCTGAGACAGATCATCCACATCAAAAACAGCGCTATTGTTCCTGAGACTGTTCATCCACATCAAAACTTGGGCTATTGTTCCTGATACTGTTCATCCACATCAACACCAGGGCTTTGTTCCTGAGACTGTTCATCCACATTAACAGCAGGGCTATTGTTCCTGATACTGTTCATCCACATCAACACCAGGGCTATTGTTCCTGAGACTGTTCATCCACATCAATAGTAGGGCTCTTGTTCCTGAGACTGATTATCCACATCAACACCAGGGCTATTGTTCCTGAGACTGTTCATCCACATCAAAACCAGGCCTATTGTTCCTGAGACTGTTCATCCCCATCAATAGCAGGTCTCTTGTTCCAGAGACTGTTCATCCACATCAACAGCAGGGCTATTGTTCCTGAGACTGTTCATCCACATCAAAACTTGGGCTGTTGTTCCTGAGACTGTTCATCCTCATCAATATCAGGGCTCTTGTTCCTGAGATGGTTCATCCACATCAACACCAGGGCTGTTGTTCCTGAGACTGTTCATCCACATCAAAACCATGGCTATTGTTCCTGAGAGTGTTTATCTACATCAAAACCAGTACTATTATTCCTGAGACTGTTCATCCTCATCAACACCAGGGCTATTGTTCCTGAGACTGTTCATCCACATCAACACCAGGGCTATTGTTCCTGATACTGTTCATCCTCATCAAAACCAGGGCTATTGTTCCAGAGACTGTTCATCCACATCAAAAGCAGAGCTCTTGTTCCTGAGGCTGTTCATCCACATCAACACCAGGGCTATTGTTCCTGAGACTGTTCATCCAAATCAAAACCAGGGCTATTGTTCCTGAGACTGTTCATCCACATCAACACCAGGGCTATTGTTCCTGAGATTGTTCATCCACATCAACACCAGGGCTATTGTTCCTGACACTGTTCATCCACATCATAACCAGGTCTATTGTTCCTGAGACTGTTCATCCACATCGAAACCAGGGCTATTGTTCCTGAGACTGTTCATCCACATCAATAGCAGGGCTCTTGTTCCTGAGAATGTTAATCCACATCAACACCAGGGCTATTGTTCCTGAGACTGTTCATCCACATCAAAACCAGGGCTATTGTTCCTGAGACTGTTCATCCACATCAACACCAGGGCTATTGTTCCTGACACTGTTCATCCACATCATAACCAGGTCTATTGTTCCTGAGACTGTTCATCCACATCAAAACCAGGGCTAGTGTTCCTGAGACTGTTCATCCACATCAATAGCAGGGCTCTTGTTCCTGAGAATGTTAATCCACATCAACATCAGGGCTATTGTTGCTGAGACTGTTCATCCACATCAAAACCAGGGCTCTTGTTCCGGAGAATGTTAATCCACATCAACACCAGGGCTATTGTTCCTGACACTGTTCATCCACATCATAACCAGGGCTATTGTTCCTGAGACTGTTCATCCACATCAATAGCAGGGCTCTTGTTCCAGAGACTGTTCTTCCGCATCAATTGCAGGGCTATTGTTCCTGAGACTGTTCATCCACATCAACACCAGGGCTATTGTTCCTGAGACTGTTCATCGACATCAATTGCAGGGCTATTGTTCCTGAGACTGTTCATCCACATCAACACCAGGGCTATTGTTCCTGAGACTGGTCATCCACATCAATAGCAGGGCTCTTGTTCCTGAGACTGTTCATCCACATCGAAACCAGTGCTATTGTTCCTGAGATTGTTCATCCACATCAACACCTGGGCTCTTGTTCCTGAGACTGTTTATCTACATCAACACCAGGGCTATTGTTCTTGAGACTGTTCATCCACATCAATAGCAGGGCTCTTGTTCCTGAGACTGTTCATCCACATCGAAACCAGTGCTATTGTTCCTGAGATTGTTCATCCACATCAACACCTGGGCTCTTGTTCCTGAGACTGTTTATCTACATCAACACCAGGGCTATTGTTCTTGAGACTGTTCATCCACATCAACACCAGGGCTATTGTTCCTGAGACAGTTCATCCACATCAAAACCAGGGCTATTGTTCCTGAGACTGTTCATCTACATCAACACCAGGGCTATTGTTCCTGAGACTGGTCATCCACATCAATAGCAGGGCTCTTGTTCCTGAGACTGTTCATCCACATCGAAACCAGTGCTATTGTTCCTGAGATTGTTCATCCACATCAACACCTGGGCTCTTGTTCCTGAGACTGTTTATCTACATCAACACCAGGGCTATTGTTCTTGAGACTGTTCATCCACATCAATAGCAGGGCTCTTGTTCCTGAGACTGTTCATCCACATCGAAACCAGTGCTATTGTTCCTGAGATTGTTCATCCACATCAACACCTGGGCTCTTGTTCCTGAGACTGTTTATCTACATCAACACCAGGGCTATTGTTCTTGAGACTGTTCATCCACATCAACACCAGGGCTATTGTTCCTGAGACAGTTCATCCACATCAACACCAGGGCTATTGTTCCTGAGTCTGTTCATCCACATCAACACAAGGGCTATTGTTGCTGATACTGTTTATCCACATCAACACCAGGGCTATTGTTCCTGAGACTGTTCATCCACATCAAAACCAGGGCTTTTCTTCCTGAGACTGTTCATCCACATCAATAGCAGGGCTCTTGTTCCAGAGACTGGTCATCCACATCAACACCAGGGCTATTATTCCTGAGACTGTTCATCCACATCAAAACCAGGGCTATTGTTCCTGAGACTGTTCATCCACATCAATAGCAGGTCTCTTGTTCCTGAGACTGTTCATCCACATCGAAACCAGGGCTATTGTTCCTGAGATTGTTCATCCACATCAACACCAGGGCTCTTGTTCCTGAGACTGTTCATCCACATCAACACCAGGGCTATTGTTCCTGAGACAGTTCATCCACATCTAAACCAGGGCAATTGTTCCTGAGACTGTTTATATACATCAACACCAGGGCTATTGTTCCTGAGACTGTTCATCCACATCAACACCAGGGCTATTGTTGCTGATACTGTTCATCCACATCAACACCAGGGCTATTGTTCCTGAGACTGTTCATCCACATCAACACCAGGGCTATTGTTCCTGAGATTGTTCATCCACATCAACACCAGGGCTATTGTTCCTGATACTGTTCATCAACATCAACACCAGGGCTATTGTTACTGAGACTGTTCATCCACATCACAACCAGGGCTATTGTTCCTGAGGCTGTTCATCCACATCAATAACAGGGCTCTTGTTGCAGAGACTGTTCATCCACATCAACACCAGGGATATTGTTGCTGAGACTGTTCATCCACATCATAACCCAGGGCTATTGTTCCTGAGACTGTTCATCCACATCAATAGCAGGGCTCTTGTTCCTGAGAATGTTAATCCACATCAACACCAGGGCTATTGTTCCTGAGACTGTTCATCCACATCAAAACCAGGGCTATTGTTCCTGAGACTGTTCATCCACATCAACACCAGGGCTATTGTTCCTGACACTGTTCATCCACATCATAACCAGGTCTATTGTTCCTGAGACTGTTCATCCACATCAAAACCAGGGCTAGTGTTCCTGAGACTGTTCATCCACATCAATAGCAGGGCTCTTGTTCCTGAGAATGTTAATCCACATCAACATCAGGGCTATTGTTGCTGAGACTGTTCATCCACATCAAAACCAGGGCTCTTGTTCCGGAGAATGTTAATCCACATCAACACCAGGGCTATTGTTCCTGACACTGTTCATCCACATCATAACCAGGGCTATTGTTCCTGAGACTGTTCATCCACATCAACACCAGGGCTATTGTTCCTGAGACAGTTCATCCACATCTAAACCAGGGCAATTGTTCCTGAGACTGTTTATATACATCAACACCAGGGCTATTGTTCCTGAGACTGTTCATCCACATCAACACCAGGGCTATTGTTGCTGATACTGTTCATCCACATCAACACCAGGGCTATTGTTCCTGAGACTGTTCATCCACATCAACACCAGGGCTATTGTTCCTGAGATTGTTCATCCACATCAACACCAGGGCTATTGTTCCTGATACTGTTCATCAACATCAACACCAGGGCTATTGTTACTGAGACTGTTCATCCACATCACAACCAGGGCTATTGTTCCTGAGGCTGTTCATCCACATCAATAACAGGGCTCTTGTTGCAGAGACTGTTCATCCACATCAACACCAGGGATATTGTTGCTGAGACTGTTCATCCACATCATAACCCAGGGCTATTGTTCCTGAGACTGTTCATCCACATCAATAGCAGGGCTCTTGTTCCTGAGACTGTTAATCCGCATCAACACCAGGGCTATTGTTCCTGAGACTGTTCATCCACATCAAAACCAGGGCTATTGTTCCTGAGACTGTTCATCCACATCAATAGCAGGGCTCTTGTTCCAGAGACTGTTCATCCACATCAACACCAGGGCTATTATTCCTGAGACTGTTCATCCACATCAAAAGCAGGGCTATTGTTCCTGAGACTGTTCATCCACATCGAAACCAGGGCTATTGTTCCTGAGATTGTTCATCCACATCAACACCAGGGCTATTGTTCCTGAGACTGTTCATCCACATCAATAGCAGGTCTCTTCTTCCTGAGACTGTTCATCCACATCGAAACCAGGGCTATTGTTCCTGAGATTGTTCATCCACATCAACACCAGGGCTCTTGTTCCTGAGACTGTTCATCCACATCAACACCAGGGCTATTGTTCCTGAGACAGTTCATCCACATCAAAACCAGGGCAATTGTTCCTGAGACTGTTTATATACATCAACACCAGGGCTATTGTACCTGAGGCTGTTCATCCACATCAATAGCAGGGCTCTTGTTGCAGAGATTGTTCATCCACATCAACACCAGGGCTATTGTTGCTGAGACTGTTCATCCACATCATAACCCAGGGCTATTGTTCCTGAGACTGTTCATCCACATCAATAGCAGGGCTCTTGTTCCTGAGACTGTTAATCCGTATCAACACCAGGGCTATTGTTCCTGAGACTGTTCATCCACATCAAAACCAGGGCTATTGTTCCTGAGACTGTTCATCCACATCAATAGCAGGGCTCTTGTTCCAGAGACTGTTCATCCACATCAACACCAGGGCTATTATTCCTGAGACTGTTCATCCACATCAAAAGCAGGGCTATTGTTCCTGAGATTGTTCATCCACATCAATAGCAGGGCTCTTGTTCCTGAGACTGTTCATCCACATCAACACCAGGGCTGTAGTTCCTGAGACTGTTCATCCACATCAAAACCAGGACTATTGTTCCTGAGACTGTTTATCTGCATCAAAACCAGGGCTATTTTTCCTGAGATTGTTCATCCACATCAACACCATGGCTATTGGTCCTGAGACTGTTCATCCACATCAACACCAGGGCTATTGTTCCTGATACTGTTCATCCATATCAAAGACAGGGCTATTGTTCCTGAGACTGTTCATCCACATCAATAGCAGGGCTCTTGTTCCAGAGACTGTTCATCCACTTCAAAACCAGGGCTATTGTTCCTGAGACTGTTTATCTACATCAAAACCAGGGCTATTGTTCCTGAGACTCTTCATCCACATCAACACCAGGGCTCTTGTTCCTGAGACTGTTCATCCACATCAACACCAGGGCTATTGTTCCTGAGACGGTTCGTCCACCTGTGATCATAACAAAATAATTTGCTAATCGTTCTTTGAAGGATGTTATAACGAATTTCTAAAATTATGTTTTTTTCCATATGCTCTGAAGACTATATCGCATGACACCCAACCAACAATGTTTCATTCGTAAGTTTGCTCAGTAGAATGGGCGGCGCAGTGGCGCAGTGGTTAGCACCGCGGCCTCACAGCTCCAGGGACCCGGGTTCGATTCCGGGTACTGCCTGTGTGGAGTTTGCAAGTTCTCCCTGTGTCTGCGTGGGTTTTCTCCGGGTGCTCCGGTTTCCTCCCACAAGCCAAAAGACTTGCAGGTTGATAGGTAAATTGGCCATTATAAATTGTCACTAGTATAGGTAGGTGGTAGGGAAATATAGGGACAGGTGGGGTTTAGTGTAGGATTAGTATAAATGGGTGGTTGATGTTCGGCACAGACTCGGTGGGCCGAAGGGCCTGTTTCAGTGCTGTATCTCTAATCTAATCTAATCTAATATCCCTGCAGACATTCCTGAGATGACTGTCCCCATGGAGGTTGCTCTGTGCTATTAATAAGGGTCCCTCTGAAGAAGTCTCTCCATTGGTGTTTCACTCAAGAAATAGAATACTATGTGATTTATCAGATCGAGCTCATTTACTACCCGTTTCTTGCAGCCATCAGTATTCCTGGTCAGACAGTGAAATAATACACTGAATGTTGAATATCAATGTTATATTTTCCGTGTTATTAGTGTCATTTAAATGCCAAGTGATTTTCTTGTTTCCCTGATGTGATTTCTCAATTAAAATTGTAATACTTTTTGAATTTTTACCACAGAAATCATTGAAACAACAGTTCCCTTTAATGTTTACGATAGAAATTCTTCCTGAGAATCTGCATGGACTTCAGATCAGAACTAAATTCACAATTTTAAATGTGCTGATGTTTTTTATGGGGGTTACATGGTGGAGCAAGGAATTATTGTATTCTAACTTTTTTCATGTTCGTATCTGGCGTTTGTGCAGACATTTCTCTTGTTTGTGTGGATTTGAGTTTAGCATTGATTTTGTTTCTGATTGTCAGTGGAAGGAATGGATTTCTGTTACTGTGCATGTTCGAGACAAAACGACTTTACATTCTGCAATTTGCCCGGTAAATGTTTAAAAAGAGGGCGAGAGTACACTCCCAATGTTGTACAGAACAGAACCCAAAAGGGCAACTGTGAACGCTTCATGTTGTACAAACTATAATGCAACAGAGTGAGAATGCCCTCTCCATGTTGCACAGATTAAGACATAACAGGGTGAGACTGCGTTCTCCATGTTGCACAGACAATAAACTAATACGATCAGAATGCACTCCCCATGTTGTGCAGACCATAACCCAATAGGGTGACAGTGCACTCTCCATGTTGTACAGACTGTAACCCAACAGGGTGAGAGTGCACTGTCCATGTTGTACAGACGATAACCCAATAGGTTGACAGTGCACTCGACATGTTGTACACATCAAAACCCATCATGGTGAGAGTGCACTGTCCATGTTGTACAGACTATAACACAATTGGGTGAGGGTGCGCTCTCCATGTTGTACTGACCATAACCCAATAGGGTGGGAGTGCACCATCCATGTTGTACAGACTACAATCCAACAGGGTGAGAGGGCACTCTCCATGTTGTACAGACTGTAACCCAACAGGGTGAGAGTGCACTGTCCATGTTGTACAGACGATAACCCAATAGGTTGACAGTGCACTCGACATGTTGTACACATCAAAACCCATCATGGTGAGAGTGCACTGTCCATGTTGTACAGACTATAACACAATTGGGTGAGGGTGCGCTCTCCATGTTGTACTGACCATAACCCAATAGGGTGGGAGTGCACCATCCATGTTGTACAGACTACAATCCAACAGGGTGAGAGGGCACTCTCCATGTTGTACAGACTGTAACCCAACAGGGTGAGAGTGCACTGTCCATGTTGTACAGACTATAACCCAATAGAGTGACAGTGCACTCGACATTTTGTACACATCAGAACCCATCAGGGTGAGAGTGCACTGTCCATGTTGTACAGACTATAACACAATTGGGTGAGAGTGCGCTCTCCATGTTGTACAGACCATAACCCAATAGGGTGGGAGTGCACCATCCATGTTGTACAGACTATAACCCAATAGGGTAAGAGTGCGCTCTCCATGTTGTCCAGACCATAACCCAATAGTGTGGGAGTGCACCATCCATGTTGTACAGACGATAACCCAACAGGGTGAAAGTTCACTCTCCATGTTGTACAGACCGTAACCCAACAGGGTGAGAGTGCACTCTCCATGTTGTACAGACCATAATCCAACAAGGTGGGAGTGCACTCTCCATGTTGTACAGATTGTAACCCAACAGGGTGAGAGTACACTGTCCGTGTTGTACAGACCATAACCCAACAGGGTGAGAGTGCACCATCTATGTTGTACAGACTGTAACCCAACAGGGTAAGAGTGCACTCTCCATGTTGTACAGACTGTAACCCAATAGGGTGAGAGTGCGCTCTCCATGTTGTACAGACCATAACCCAATAGGGTGGGAGTGCACCATCCATGTTGTGCAGACTATAACCCAACAGGGTGAGAGTGCACTCTCCATGTTGTACAGACCGTAACCCAACAGGGTGAGAGTGCACTCTCCATGTTGTTCAGACCGTAACCCAACAGGGTGAGAGTGCACTCTCCATTTGTACAGACCATAACCCAATAGGGTGAGAGTGCACTCTCCATGTTGTGCAGATCATAACCCGACAGGGCAGCGTTGGTCTGCAGATGATTATTTTGGTTGACATTGGTGTTTTGGATGTCAAAATTCTCCAGAAAAAAAAGTCAGTACTTTTTTTTAACCTCAGCATCCATTTCTCTGTCTGAGATCAACAATTCCTTTCACATTTTATCTTCTTTTGCTGCAGATATCAATGACACCAATAAGCAGTTCTTTAAATTCAGTTACATTTAATTCAGAACTGCAAAATGCATGTTTTCTTCATTGGCTCTAAATGGTTCTTTACAAATATTTTGTGGCACTGTCAAGGTAAATTTCATGTTTTCTGTTTCTTACAGTTAACTTGGTGGCGATTGTGATTTTGTCTCGAGGACAGTGCGGTCTCTCCAAATGTATCACTCACTATCTGGTGGCCATGGCAGTGGCGGATCTAATGGTGATTATCATCCATGTGATATTACACCGGATTAATATCATGTACTTTCCAATTGGTTTACTGTTTATAACTCCTGTGTGTATGCTAAACCTTGTCACATCTATTGTAGCTGTAGACTTCTTTCTGGTTTACTGTCGCCTTCACTTTTGATCGATTTGTAAAAATTTGCTGTCAGAAGCAGCAATCAAAATATGACACAGAGAAAACAGCGACTGTGGTTATCGCCACCGTGTTTGTGGTGAGCTGTGTTTTGAGTTTTCCCTTTTACTTTGCAGGTGAACCTGTATTTATAATTGACAACGTGTCCTTGGTATTGTGTTGAAACAGATGATTATCTCACCTCCCCCTTGTGGCGGGTTTATAGGTGTCTCGTCAGCATCATAACCCCTCGATTGTCAATCCTTTTAATTCTGTTGTTCAATGCTTTGACCATCAGACACATTATAATGGCAAATGGAGTTCGCAGGAGACTCCGGAGCAACAGTGAGAATCAGAATGATCCAAAGGTGAAGAATCGAAGGAAATCCATGATTTTACTTTTTGCTATTTCTGCCAATTTCATACTATTGTGGATGACATTTATTGTCTATTCGCTAAACTGGCCGGTGGTAAACTTTGGCTAAACCAACAAATATTACAGTAATTCGATATATATTATGCAACAGGTTGGGTACATGTTGCTGCTTGCAGTTCCTGCACAAACACTTGTATCTATGGACTGACACAGAGGAAATTCAGAGAGGAGCTGAAGAATGGGGTGAAATATTTGTTTACACTGAATGGGAAATTGTGTCAATAACAATTAAAGAACATCGATCTGGAGTAGGGCTTATAGATTTACAAGTCACTTGTTTTTATATTCCTCAAATTCTTGTGTGTAAGTGAAGGATTATGAGAAAACTGATTATTTTTAACACGATTTTGGATACTGATGTATAATTACCAGAATTTTACAGATGGATTTTAATGTGTGTATATGAAATTATACAAGAGGAAATATTCTGACATCAATTTAACTGCTGGATTAATGGAGTTACAGCAACTGTACAACATTGAACATCATGAAATTAATTTGTCATAAAGGAACAGTGACACTATATTACATTTTCTGCACACTAAAAACAACCTCAGGCAAGGATGTTCTGACAATCATTACAATTCACCATTGGATCAATGTATGAAAACTTTATTTTTTAGAACAAATTGACATGGTTGGAAAAGTTATCAATACAGAGAATATGTTCTTTAAAAAGAGGCCAAAATGGATTCAACTGTGAGGGAAACATTTAGTTTTTGCAGGTACCTTTAGTGTCTCCGTCACTCATAGAATCTCTCTATGCAAATTGTCTAGTACATGAAATCCACCTCCTGCAGCCTTGAGCTTATTTCCACTCGAATAACAACCGCTTCTGTTCCTGGTCTCCATATTCGTTGATATTTGAAATGAGTCACTATTGTCACCTTCTTCCTCATCCCTTTCAAAAACACTATCGTCACGCCTTCCTCAAAAGTCAAGGTACAACCCCACTGTTTTAATGAAGCAACAAACACATCTCGCACTTCCTTTTCCTCCCCAAATCCCTTCAACATGTTGTTGTCTCACAAATCCATGTCCATCCTTCTGACAATATCATATTTGTATCTCTTCAATCAAGGTTTCCACCCTTGTTATGATATGCAATTGCTGCAAGCAAAGTGAAACATCTCAGCTTCTGTGACTGTTATTGTGGTGCACAATCCCTCCACAAGACCTCCTCAGTCTCTCTGTAATCTTTGACATGGTTGACCACGCAATTCTCCTTCAATGTCCCTGATCCATTCGCCATTTAACTGGTACTGTCCTCGTGTGGTTCCACTCTTACCCGCTGTCCAATAACCTCACTTTTCACTTGGTGCCTCCAAGGATCTACTCTCGCCCTCCAGTTGTTCTTTCCCATCTCCATGCTGCCTTTGACGATATTGTCAGAATACACAGGGTCAGCTTCCACATGTACACTGACAACACCTATTTCTACCTCTCCATTACCACACCCAACCTTTACACTGCCACTAGTTTTCAGATTGCCTGAAGGACATGCAGTATTTATGATTCAGTTTCCTCCAGTTAAACATTGGGAGTACAGCAGCCACCATCTCCGAGTCCACAGCACAAACTCTGGACCTTTCTCTCTCTACTTCTACTTCTTGGCTTTTGTCTCAGCCAGATTTATAATGTTTGTAACCTTGGCTTCCCGTTCGACCCCACGATGAGCATCAGGAACCCATATTCTCTCATCACAAAGACCACCTACTTCCATAACGTCAAAGTCCACAGTCCACGTGCTGCTGAAACTCCCATCCCTGTTCTTGTCATCTCCAGACTCGCTCTATCCAATGTCCGACTGGTCGACATCCCATTTACCAAATTAGCAGACCTCAGCTCCACTAAAACTCTGCTGTCCACATCCTGTCACGTCCAAGCTCCTCTGCTCCGACAAGCATATATTTGTCGAACTTCATTCAGTCCTAGGCCTCCAAAACATCGAATTTAAAGTTCTGGTCCTTGGAAATCCTTCCATATGACTTTCAATATCAGTAAAATTCTCCAGCCCTCCTAAAACCCACCCTTCACTCACAACTCTCTTTTGCTCGAACACCCATGTTAATGGTCCATCCCTTTGCCCTATTGTGCCCAGTGATACCTTCAACCACTAAGGCTCTTTCGAGGGAGCTAAAGGGTGATTAGATCTGAAGAATTAATCTTTATTTGTGCCACTTGTTCACCTATTGTATTATGAAAGCTTCACGTATTCAGAGAAAGGGCTTTTCATTTTATTGTTTTATTATTTATCTTTACATGGAACGTATTCCCTGATGAGCTAACAGTGTTAAACCCTCTGTCCCTTCCTGTTCCACTCTGCTGTCTGTAACCAAATCCCGACACTGTTCTGTTGCCTCGAATTTTCCCCTTAGATTTCTAAATTTCCCTTCACCTGAATCCTCCCCCACCCTTTTACGTTAATGCTCTGCCCGGATCCTGAGTTATACGATTCCCCAGGACATTGATCCCAGCCTGGATTTACTGGAGCCCATAGCAATGGAACAGCTCCCTCTTTCCCCAGTGCCCCATGAATCAAAGCCCCTCCTTTCCATATCACTCATTGAGCCACACATTTAATTCTCTAATCTGCATGAACCATTGCCAATCCATGTGTGACTGAGATAACAATGTAATCAGTGATTATTACCAATGACGTGTTATTTTAATATGGAAATTTTTAATAGGTAAATTGGCCATTATAAATTGCCCCTAGTATAGGTAGGTGGTAGGAGAATATAGGGACAGCTGGGGATATGATAGGAATATGGGATTCGTGTAGGATTCATATAAATGGGTGGTTGATGGTCGGCACAGATTCGGTGGCCGAAGGGCCTGTTTCAGTGCTGTATCTCTAAAAAAGAAATACTGGCAACTGGGAAAAATCTAAACATATGTTGTGACCCTTGGAGAAATGGATCCGGAAAAACAGTGAACTCCTCCCACCTCAGTCTTAACAACGGGTAACAATGGTAACCATGGTAATGCAGTACTTGTAATCAATCGTGCATTTGCACATTCTTTACAACATTCATATAATTAGTCCGACTGTCCTGCTCTTCCTCCTTCGAACTGCATTTTCCTTTAGAAGTTTACATTCAATTCTTGGTCAAAAAATGCTATTGAATTAGTTTCCACCTTCATTCCAGGCAATGCATTCCCTGAATAGCCTTATGTTCCTTTCTCACTTCGATTAAAATTGCACCCTCTGATACCCAAGCTATTTGCCAGTGGAAACAGTTTCCTCTTATTCATATGCAATTTAAAACACAGAAACAAGCCCTTCGATCCATTGGTTCTATATCTGTGTGAATGCTCCTCATGTGCATCATACCACTTGACCTACATCCTCTAATCCTATCAACGTCCCATTCTGTTCCTTTATCCCTCGTCTATTCTTCTATTTTTTTATTGAAAACATCTGTTATTTGCCTCAATTACACTATCTGGCAGTGAGTTCCACATACTCAACTCTGTGCAAGTACTGCTGAATTCCTTGGTGGATTTATGAGTAACCACTTTATATTAATGGAGTTTAAAGGACAGGTTTAAACTGAGTTTGCAGAGGATGGGAACAAAGTTTAACATTACAAAAGCAAAAAACAAGATGCATGAAGAATTGTGTGAGACAGGTAGTACTGGAGTGAGAAATAGCAATATATTACCTGGCCCAATTAATAAGATGGAATGCAATAGGATCTAAATGAGGTTGACAGTGCAGGTATGTGAAACGTGGAGTATGGATAAGGCTGGTGAGTAACAGGCACAGATAGCCAAGTGGGAATATGATGGTGTGGCGATAATGGAGATGTGGGTCAAAAAAGATAGGACTGGGTATTAACTATTCCTGGATACAAGGTATTCAGGAAAGATAGAGAAGGAAAGGATTGAGGAAGGGTGACTGTATTGATCAAGGAGAATATTAGTACTAGAGAGAGAGTGAAAATCCGAGAAGGGTGAAGGACAGAATCTAATTGGTTGAAGCAAAGAAACAATAGAGGAACCACCACACTACTTGACGTATTCTATCATACAGCAACTACTCGGAGTGATAGAGAGGACCAGAGTGTCAGGGAAATTGCAGAGAGTATTGAAATCGAATTAGAATGGGGACTTTAATTATCCTAATATCTAAGGGGAAGAATTTCTGAAGTGTGAATGGGAGAAGTTTCTAGATCAGTATATTTCTGGTCCAACGAGGAAAGAGGCATTGCTGCATCCGGTTCTGGGGAATTAGGTAGGTCAAGTGTCAGTATGGGAACATTGAGGGAACAGTGATCATAGTCTCAAGGTTTATGTTAGCAAGCTCCTCTTTGCTGACGATGTTGCATTAATATCCCACACTGAAGAGTGTCTACAGAAACTCATCGACAGGATTGTAGCTGCCTGCAACAAATTTGTTAGCTGCAACAAATTTGGCCTAATCATCAGACTCATGAAAACGAACATCTTGGGACAAGACGTCAGAAATGCTCCATCCATTGGGGCTGAGCGACTAAATGAGTACTCTGTACCTGTTTTTACCAAGGAAGAAGATGCTGCCTAGCTCATGGTGAAAGAGATGGTAATTGGGACACTGTATGGGCTACAATTTGATAAAGAGGAAGTTTTAGAATGGCTGGCAGTACTTAAAGTTGATATATCACCAGGGCCAGTACCGAGGGAAGTAAGGGTGGAACTTGCAGAGGCACGGGGCATTATCTTCTAAACTTCCTTAGATACAGAGGTGGTGCCAGAAGACTGGAGAATTGTAAATGTTGACCCTTGATCATAAAAGAATGTAAGGAAAAACCCCAAAACTACAGGCTCGTCAGTTTAACGTCAATGATGGGAAAGATGTTAAATCCAATAATCTGTGACAAAATTAACTGTCATTTGGACAAATATCGATTAACTAAGGAAAGTCAGCATGGATTTGTTAAAGGTAAATCGTGTTTAACTAACTTGATTGAGCTCCTTGATGAGGTAATATCGAGGGATGATGAAGGTAATGCAGTTGATGTGGTGTATGTGGACTTCCAAAAGGCGTTTGATAAAGTGTCACATGAAACAATTGTCAGCAAAATTTCAATTCTTCTTTGGCCACCTTATCTCGAGAGACAATGGATACGTGCCTGGAGGTGGTCAGTGGTTTGTGAAGCAGCGCCTGGAGTGGCTATAAAGGCCAATTCTAGAGTGACAGGCTCTTCCACAGGTGCTGCATAGACATTTGTTTGTCGGGGCTGTTACACAGTTGGCTCTCCCCTTGCGCCTCTGTCTTTTTCCCTGACAACTACTAAGTCTCTTCGAATCACCACATTTTAGCCCCGTCTTTATGGCTGCCCGCCAGCTCTGGCGAATGCTGGCAACTGACTCCCACGACTTGTGATCAATGTCACAGGATTTCATGTCGCGTTTGCAGACGTTTTTAAAGCGGAGACATGGAAGGGCGGTGGGTCTGATATCAGTGGGGAGCTCGCTGCACAATGTATCTTTGGGGATCCTGCCATCTTCCATGCGGCTCACATGGCCAAGCCATCTCAAGCGCCGCTGACTCAGTCGTGTGTCCAAGCTGGGGATGTTGGCCATGGAATAAAGCCCATGGAATAAAACGGGCAGTGGCAGTAGGTATACACAGTTATCTGAGTGAATGGAAACAGAGTGTAGTGGTGAACAGTTGTATTTTGGACTGGAGGAGTTTATATGGTGGGATTTCCCATGTGTCATTATTAGGACTCCTGCTTTTCTTGATCTATATTAATGACGCAGATGTGGGTTTATCGTAAACAATTTCAAAACCTGTAGATGACACAAAACTTGGAAGCAAAGTGAACACTGAGGAGGGTAGTTATAGATTTCAGTAGAACATAGAAAACAGGGTGAAATGGGTCGACATGTGACAGATGAAATTTAATACAGAGAAGAATGAGCAGAGGCAATATAAACTAAACAATATTATTCCAATGCTGATGCGGGAGCAGAGGGACCTGGGAATATATGTGTGTAAATTGTTGAAGGAGGCAGGGCAGGTTGAGAAAGTGATTAAAAAGGCAATCGTGATCCTGGGTTTTATAAATGGAAACATACAGTACAAAAGCAGGGACGTTATGGTGAACATTTACAAAATGCTGGTTTGGCCTCAACTGGAATCTTCTGTCAACTTGTGGGCACTGCACATGAGGAAGGATGTGAAGGTATCAGAGAGGGTGCAGAAGATATTCCAGAGATGAGGGACTTTTTGACGTGGATAGATTGGAGAAGCTGCTGCTGTTCTGCTTGGAGAAGAGAAGGGTGAGAGGAGATTTGATAGAAGTGTTCAAAACTATGAGGGGTCTAGGCAGGGTAGTGGAGGAGATAGGAGTCCCATTGACAGACAGGGCAAAAACAAGAGAACACCATGGGCTGAATCGACTCGTTCTGTGCTTAAAATTCAATGATTCTAATGGCTGTGGGACTTTAAACCAAGGTCTATACGGGCAAAGTAGGCACTGTACCATTGATTGAAATCCACGATTGGAGTTAACAACACGGATTTCTTCCTGTCTCAGCAACAAGTCGTTACACAGACATGAGGGTGTGTTCACAATATTCAGTGTTGGCTGCACTTCACAGGACTCTTTGACTTTCCCAAATAGATTGAGACAAAATCAGTTACACTGGTAAAGAGCAGAGCAGGGACCTCAAAGATAGTAAAAGGCGTTTCCTGCAGAAACAGCACATCTGCACTGAACAACAAGCTCCGCCCTCTACTTTTCCTTCAGAGGAAGAAAACCAATCAACAGGCAGATCTCGCCCCGCCCTCTCCATGTGATCATTGGATGTGAAACGGTTCTGCAGCATGACAAGACTCCGGATAATAAGTTGATCCCTCCATATCTAATCTGGGCTACAAGAAGATAAGGAAACTGAGCATCCAAGGCTGGTCTTCAAAAGGCTCACTTGCTTACCTTTTTAGGCTGTTATCACACGGAAGCCTTTCTCTATTCACGCTTCCAACATCTTGACAAAATTCTAGGCAACGATGCAATAATGAACATTTCACTCAGAGGCGATCCGACACTTAGCCTGTGTTGTCTTGAAGCTCTGCGAGTACAGAATGTGATTGAATCCAATTCAACTTTTACAACCAACACAACGATGACTGCAAATGAAAATATTCATCCACATCAACACCAGGGCTATTGTCCCTGAAATTGTTCATCCACATCAGCACAAGGGTTATTGTTCCTGAGACTGTTCATCCACATCAAAACCAGGGCTATTGTTCCTGAGATTGTTCATGCACATCAGCACAAGGGTTATTGTTCCTGAGACTGTTCATCCACATCAACACCAGGGTTATTGTTCCTGAGACTGTTCATCCACATCAACACCAGGGCTATTGTTCCTGAGATTGTTCATCCACATCAGCACAAGGGTTATTGTTCCAGAGATTGTTCATCCACATCAGCACAAGGGTTATTGTTCCTGAGACTGTTCATCCACATCAACACCAGGGTTATTGTTCCTGAGACTGTTCACCCACATCAACACCAGGGATATTGTCCCTGAAATAGTTCATCTACATCAGCACAAGGGTTATTGTTCCTGAGACTGTTCATCCACATCAACACCAGGGCTATTGTCCCTGAAATTGTTCATCCACATCAGCACAAGGGTCATTGTTCCTGAGACTGTTCATCCACATCAACACCAGGGCTATTGTTCCTGAGATTGTTCATCCACATCAGCACAAGGGTTATTGTTCCTGAGACTGATCATTCACATCAACACCAGGGCTATTGTTCCTGAGATTGTTCATCCACATCAGCACAAGGGTTATTGTTCCTGAGACTGATCATTCACATCAACACCAGGGCTATTGTTCCTGAGATTGTTCATCCACAACAACACCAGGGTTATTGTTCCTGAGACTGTTCATCCACATCAACACCAGGGATATTGTTGCTGAGATTGTTCATTCACATCAGCACAAGCGTTATTGTTCCTGAGATTTTTCATCCACATCAACACTAGGCTTATTGTTCCTGAGACTGTTCATCCACATCAACATCAGGGCTACAGTTCCTGAGACTGTTCATCCACATCAACACCAGGGCTGTTGTTCCTGAGATTGTTCATTCACATCAGCACAAGCGTTATTGTTCCTGAGATTTTTCATCCACATCAACACCAGTCTTATTGTTCCTGAGACTGTTCATCCACATCAACACCAGGGTTATTGTTCCTGAGACTGTTCATCCACATCAACACCAGGGCTATTGTTCCTGAGATTGTTCATCCATATCAGCACAAGCGTTATTGTTCCAGAGATTGTTCATCCACATCAGCACAAGGGTTATTGTTCCTGAGACTGTTCATCCACATCAACACCAGGGCTATTGTTCCTGAGATTGTTCATCCACATCAGTACAAGGGTTATTGTTCCTGAGACTGTTCATCCACAACAACACCAGGGTTATTGTTCCTGAGACTGTTCATCCACATCAACACCAGGGATATTGTTGCTGAGATTGTTCATTCACATCAGCACAAGCGTTATTGTTCCTGAGATTTTTCATCCACATCAACACAAGGCTTATTGTTCCTGAGACTGTTCATCCACATCAACACCAGGGTTATTGTTCCTGAGACTGTTCATCCACATCAACATCAGGGCTATTGTTCCAGAGATTGTTCATCCACATCAGCACAAGGGTTATTGTTCCTGAGACTGTTCATCCACATCAAAACCAGGGTAAATGTTCCTGAGACTGTTCATCCACATCAACACCAGGACTATTGTTCCTGAGATTGTTCATTCACATCAGCACAAGCGTTATTGTTCCTGAGATTTTTCATCCACATCAACACCAGGCTTATTGTTCCTGAGACTGTTCATCCACATCAACGCCAGGGTTATTGTTCCTGTGACTGTTCATCCACATCAACACCAGGGCTATTGTTCCTGAGAATGTTCATCCACATCAGCACAAGCGTTATTGTTCCAGAGATTTTTCATCCACATCAGCACAAGGGTTATTGTTCCTGAGTCAGTTCATCCACATCAACACCAGGGCTATTGTTCCTGAGACTGTTCATCCACATCAACACCAGGGTTATTGTCCCTGAAATTGTTCATCCACATCAGCACATGGGTTATTGTTCCTGAGACTGTTCATCCACATCAACACCAGGGCTATTGTCCCTGAAATTGTTCATCCACATCAACACCAGGTTTATTGTTCCTGAGACTGTTCATCCACATCAACACCAGGGCTATTGTTCCTGAGATTGTTCATCCACATCAGCACAAGGGTTATTGTTCCCGAGACTGTTCATCCACATCAACACCAGGGCTATTGTTCCTGAGATTGTTCATCCACATCAGCACAAGTGTTATTGTTCCTGAGACTGTTCATCCACATCAACACCAGGGTTATTGTTCCTGAGACTGTTCATCCACATCAACACCAGGGATATTGTTGCTGAGATTGTTCATTCACATCAGCACAAGCGTTATTGTTCCTGAGATTTTTCATCCACATCAACACCAGGCTTATTGTTCCTAAGACTGTTCATCCACATCAACACCAGGGTGATTGTTCCTGAGACTGTTCATCCACATCAACATCAGGGCTATTGTTCCTGAGATTGTTCATCCACATCAAAATCAGGGTTAATGTTCCGGAGACTGTTCATCCACATCAACACCAGGGTTATTGTTCCTGAGACTGTTCATCCACATCAACACCAGGGCTATTGTTCCTGAGATTGTTCATTCACATCAGCACAAGCGTTATTGTTCCTGAGATTTTTCATCCACATCAACACCAGGCTTATTGCTCCTGAGACTGTTCATCCACATCAACACCAGGGTTATTGTTCCTGAGACTGTTCATCCACATCAACACCAGGGCTATTGTTCCTGAGATTGTTCATCCACATCAGCACAAGCGTTATTGTTCCAGAGATGTGTCATCCACATCAGCACAAGGGTTATTGTTCCTGAGTCAGTTCATCCACATCAACACCAGGGCTATTGTTCCTGAGTCAGTTCATCCACATCAACACCAGGGCTATTGTTCCTGAGACTGTTCATCCACATGAACACCAGGGTAGTTGTTCATAAGACTGTTTATGCATATCAGCACCTGAGATCACAACAAAATAATTTGTAAATCTTGGTTTGAAGAAATTTCTGAGAATTATAATTTTTTTAGCTTCTCTAATAAATATATTTCATTACAAGAAGTGAAAACAGTTCATTGAATCAGTTTGTTCAGTGGACTGTAAATAATGTCACTGCTCACATTCCCTCTATGACTGTCCCCCTGGATGTTGCTCTTTGCTATTAATAAGGGCTCCTCTGAAGAAGTCTCTGCATTGATGTTTAACACAAGAAATGGAATCCCCTGTAATATATCTGATCGAACTCATTTACTACCCAATTCTTGCAGCTGTCAGTATTCCTGGTCAGGCAGTAAAGTGACATGGTGAAATGTGAAGATCAATGTGTGACTGATCATGTTACATTTTCCTATTTGCTACCGTCAGTTAAGTGTCAATTGATTGCTTTGTTTTCCTGATGTGATGACTGATCTAAAATTATAACGCTTCTTGAATTTTCACCACAAAAAATGCTGAAAAATCAATTTCCTTTAATGGTTGCAATAGAAATTCATCATAGAGTTTGCACAGTCTTCAGATAAGAATAAATTAGCAGTTCTAAATGTGCTGATGTCAAGTGGGTTACACATGTATCATAAGGATTCATAGTGGTATTGTATTACAATTTTATTTCATAACACGATATGGTGTTACTGCAGATGTTTCACTTGTTTGCATGGACTTGAATCCTGCTTTGTTTATGTTTCTGCATGTAAGTGGACGGGTAAACCTGGTGATTTCTGTTACTGGTGCGTGACCCACCCCATCAGACTTTTCCATTCCTCCCTTTAAAAAGAGGGCAGGATCTCACTCGTCATGTTGTATAGACTATAAACCAACAGGGTGAGAGTGCACTCTCTATGTTGTACAGACTGTGACGCAACAGAGTGAGAGTGCACTTTCCATGTTGTACAGACTATAACCCAACAGAGTGAGAGTGCACTCTCCATGTTGTACAGACCATAACCCATGGGGGTGAGAGTGCACTCTCCATGTTGTACAGACCATAACCCAACAGAGTGAGAGTGCACTCTCCATGTTGCACAGACTATAACCCAAAAGGGTGAGAGTGCAGTCTCCATGTTGGACAGACCATAACCCAACAGAGTGAGAGTGCACTCTCCATGTTGTACAGCCTATAACCTAACAGAGTGAGAGTGCACTCTCCATGTTGCACAGACTATAACCCAACAGGGTGTGAGTGAACTCTCCATGTTGTGCAGCCTATAACCTAACAGAGTGAGAGTGCACTCTCCATGTTGTGCAGACTATACCCCAACATGGTGAGAGTGCCCTCTCCATGTTGTACAGACTATAACCCAACATGGTGAGAGTGCACTCTCCATGTTGCACAGACTATAACCTAACAGAGTGAGAGTGCACTCACCATGTTGCACAGACCATAACCCAACAGGGTGAGAGTGCACTCTCCATGTTGCACAGACTATAACCCAACAGGGTGTGAGTGCACTCTCCATGTTGTACAGCCTATAACCTAACAGAGTGAAAGTGCACTCTCCATGTTTTACAGACCATAACCCAACAGAGTGAGCGTGCACTCTCCATGTTGTACAGCCTATAACCCAACAGAGTGAGTGTGCACTCTCCATGTTGTACAGATTATATCCCAACAGGGTGAGAGTGCACTCTCCATGTTGTACAGAGTATAACCCAACAGGATGAGAGAGCACTCTCCATGTTGTACAGACTATAACCCAACAGGATGAGAGAGCAATCTCCACGTTGTACAGACTATAACCCAACAGGGTGAGAGTACACTCTCCATGTTGTGCAGACTATAACCCAACAGGATGAGAGTGCATTCTCAATAATAAAACCATAATACTGTGGATGCTGGGAATCTGAAATAAAAACATGAAAGTGCTGGAAATACTCAGTAGGTCTGGCAGCATCTGTGGAGAGGGAAGCAGAGTGAACGTTTCAGGTTTGTCACCATCAATCAGAACTAGCAAAAGGTTCTAAATTTAAGACACCTTGAGCAAGTGAAAAGGGGGGAGGGGGAAGAAGGACAAAAGGGAAAGTTTGCGAAAGGGCAGGAGAGATAAAATGACAAAGATGCCACGCAGCAAAGGCAAAGGAAGAACTAACAGTAGTATGAAAAGACAAAGCATTAGTCCAGAATAATGAACAGCTCTGTCCAAAATAAAAACATGAAAAACAAGTTTAAGACAGGCCCATAGTGATAAAATAGAATAAAATAAAATAAAATGAAAAAAGGCAGCCATGTTCTGAAATTGTTGAACTCAATGTTCAGTCCAGGAAGATATCGAGTGCCTTTTCAGAAGATCGATGCTGTTCCTCGAGCTAGTGTTGATGTTTAATGGAGCACAGGAGCAGGTCAAGGACAGAATGTAGGCAGAAGGGGCAGGCTGGTGAATTACAATGACAAGCAGTCAGAAGCTCAGGGACATGCTTGTGGACTTAGCGGAGGCGTTCTGCAAAGCGGGCACCCAAACTGCATTTTGTCTCCCCAATATAGAGGTGACCGCATTGTGAACAGTAAAAACAATATACTAAATTGAAAGAAGTACAAGTACATTTCTGCTTCACCTTGAATGTGTGTTTGGGACCTTGGATGGTGATGAGAGAGGAGGTAAAAGGGCAGGTGCTAGACCTCCTCTGATTGCGCGGAAAGTTGCTTTGGAAAAGGGATGAGGTATTGGGGATGATGGAGGAGTGGACCAGGGTGTCGGTGAGCGAACAATCCTTTTGGAATGCTGACAGGATAGAGTAAAGGAAGCTGTTCTGGCAGACCCATTGTGTCAGCATTTTCATGCCCCACTGAACTTGTTTCTTCTTATTTTGACTCCATCTTTTCTCTGCTGGTCCATTCTCTTCCCACTTGCATCAGTGAATCTTCTGACGCTCTACGTCATTTTGACAATTTCCAGTTTCCTGGCCCCAACTGCTTCCTGTTCACTATGGACGTCCAGTCTCTCTGCACCTTCATCCCCTACCAAGATGGTTTGAGGGCGCTCTGCTTCTTCCTGGAACAGAGGCCCAGCCAGTCCCCATCCACCACCACCCTCCTCCGCCTGGCTGAACTTGTTCTCACATTGAACAACTTCTCCTTCAAATCCACGCACTTCCTTCAAGTAAAAGGTATTGCTATGGGTACCCGCATGGGTCCCAGTTATGCCTGTCTTTTTGTGGGATATGTCGAACATTCCTTGTTCCAGTCCGACTCAGGCCCCCTCCCCCAACTCTTTTTCTGGTGCATTGATGACTGTGTCGGTGCCGTTTCCTGCTCCCGCCCCAAATTGGAAACTTTATCAACTTTGCTTCAATTTCCACCCTTCTCCCACCTTTACATGGTCCATCTCTGACACTTCCCTTCCCTTCCTCGACTTCTCAGTCTCCATCTCTGGGTATAGGTTGTCGCCTAATATCCATTATAAGCCCACAGACGCCCACAGCTACCTCGACTACACTTCTTTACACCCTGCTCCTATAAGGACTCCATTCCAATCTGCCAGTTTCTCTGTCTCTGACACATCTGCTCTGATGATGCTACCTTCCATGACGGTGCTTCTGATATGTCTTCCTTTTTCCACAATCGAGGAGTACCCCCCGCACTGTGGTTGACAGGGCCCTCAACCGTGACCGACCCATTTCCCGCACCTCTACCCTCACCCCTTCCACTCCCTCCCAGAACCGTGACAGGGTTCCCCATGTCCTCACTTTCCATACTCCACATCCAAAGGATCATCCTCCGCCATTGCCACCATCTCCAGCGTGATGCTACTACCAAAGGCATCATCCCCTCCCTTCCCCCGTCAGCATTCCGAAGGGATCATTCCCTCTGCGACACCCTGGTCCACTCCTCCATTACCCCCACCACCTCGTCTCCTTCTCACGGCACCTTCCCCTGCAATTGCAGGAGGTGCAATACCGGCCCATTTACCTCCTCTCTCCTCACTATCCCAGTCCCCAAACACTCCTTTCAGGTGAAGCAGCGATTTACTTGTACTTCTTTCAATGTATTATACTGTAGTCGCTGCTCACAATGTGGTCTCCTCCACATTGGGGAGACCAAACGGAGACTGGGTGACGACTTAGCAAAACACCTCTGCTCAGTCTGCAAGCATAACCTCGAGCTTCCGATTGCTTGCCATTTCAACACACAACCCAGCTCTCATGCTCACATCTCTGTCCTGGGATTGCTGCAGTGTTCCAGTGAACATCAACGCAAGCTTGAAGAACAGCATCTCATTTACCGATGAGGCAGCGCATTCCATGCACCCACCACTCTCTGTGTAAAGAACGTACCTCTGAGATCTCCCCGAAACCTTCCTCCAATCACCTTAAAATTATGCCCCCTGGTGATAGCCCTTTCCACACTGGGCAAAGGTCTCTGGCTATCCACTCTATCTATGCCTCTCATCATCTTGTAAACCTCTATCAAGTCACGTCTCATCCTTCTTCGCTCCAATGAGAAAAGCCCTAGCTCCCTCAATCTTTCTTCGTAGGACATGCCCTCCAGTCCAGGCAGCATCCTGGTAAATCTCCTCTGTACCGTCTATAAAGCTTCCACATCCTTCCTATAATGAGGCGACCAGAGCTGAACACAATATTCCAAGTGTGGTCGAGCCAGGGCCTTACAGAGCTGCAGCATAAACTCAATCCCTCTGTTAATGAAAGCCAACACACCATAACACACTCTTAACAACCCCATCAACTTGGGTGGCAACTTTGAGCGATCTATGGACATGGACCCCAAGATCCCTCGGTTCCTCCACACTACCAAGAATCCTGTCTTTAAGCCTGTATTCCGCATTCAAATTCGACCTTCCAAAATGAATCTCTTCACACTTTTCCAGGTTGAACTCCATCTGCCACTTCTCAGCACAGCTCTGCATCCTGTCAATGTCCCGTTGCAACCTACAACAGCCTTCCACACTATCCACAACTCCAGCAACCTTCGTGTCATCGGCAAACTTGCTAACCCAGCCTTCCACTTCCTCATCCAAATTATTTATAAAAATCACAAAGAGCAGAGGTCCCAGAACAGATCCCTGCGGAACACCACTGGTCACCGAGCTCCAGGCTGAATACTTTCCATCTACTACCACCCTCTTACTTCTATGGGCCAGCCAATTTTGTATCCAGACAGCCAACTTTCCCTGAGTCCCATGCCTCCTTACTTTCTGAATGAGCCTACCATGGGAAACCTTATCAAACACCTTGTTAAAATCCATATACACCACATCCACTGCTCTCCCTTCATCAATGTGTTTGGTCACATCTTCAAAGAATTCAATAAGGCTTGTGAGGCATGACCTGGCCCTTACAAAGCCATGCTGATGTCTCTAAACAAACTATGCTTTTCCAAATACTCATTAATCCTCTCGCTCAGAATCCTCTTCAATAATTTGCCCACAACCGACGTAAGACTGACTGGTCTGTAATTCCCAGGGTTATCCCTATTCACTTTCTTGAACAAGGGAACAACATTTGCTACCCTCCAATCATCCGGTACGACTCCAGTGGACAGTGAGGTCGCAAAGATCATTGCCAAAGGCGCAGCAATCTCTTCCCTCGCTTCCCGTAATATCCTTGGGTATATCCCGTCTGACCCCGGGGACTTATCTGTCCTTATATCATTCAAAATTTCCAGCAAATCCCCCCTCTTAACCTCAACCTGTTCGAGCATATCAGCCTGTTCCACGCTGTCCTCACAAACGACCAGGTCCCTCTCACTAGTGAATACTGAAGCAAAGTATTCATTTTGGACCTCCCCTACCTCCTCCGACTCCAGGCACAAGTTCCCTCCACTATCCCTGATCGGCCCTACCCTCACTCTGGCCATCCTCTTGTTCCTCACATAAATGTAGAACACCTTGGGATTTTCCTTAATCCTACCCACCAAGTCTTTTTCATGCCCCCTTCTCGCTCCCCTAAGTCCATTCTTCAGTTCCTTCCTGGCTACCTTGTAACCCTCTAGAGCCCTGTCTGATCCTTGCTTCCTCAACCTTAAGTAAGCTTCCTTCTTCCTCTTGACTAGCTGTTCCACATCTCTTGACATCCAAGGTTTCTTCACCCTACCATCCCTTCCCTGCCTCATCGGGACAAACCTATCCAGCAGTCACAGCAAGTGCGCCCTAAACAACCTCCACATTTCTGTCTTGCATTTCCCTGAGAGCATCTGTTCCCAATTTATGCTCCCCAGTTCCTGCCTAATAGCATTGTAATTCCCCCTCCCCCAATTAAATATTTTCCCATCCCGTCTGCTCCTGTCCCTCTCCATGACTATAGTAAATGTCAGGGAGTTGTGATCACTATCACCGAAATGCTCTCCACAGAGAGATCTACCATCTGGCCTGGTTCGTTGCCAGGCACCAAGTCCAACATAGTCTCCCCTCTAGTCGGCCTATCTACATATTGAGTCAGGAAACCTTCCTGGACACACCTGACAAAAACTTCTCCATCCAAACTATTTGCACTAAGGAGGTTCCAATCAATATTAGGGAAGTTGAAGACACCCATGACAACAACCCTGTTACTTCTGCACCTTTCCAAAATCTACCTCCCAGTCTGTTCCTCCGTGTCTCTGTTGCTATTGGGGGTTCTATAGGAAACTCCCAACAAAGTGACTGCTCCTTTCCTGTTTCTGACTTCCACCCATAATGACTCAGTAGACAAACCCTCCTCGACGACCTCCCTTTCTGCAGCTGTGATACTATCCCTAATTAGCAATGCCACTCCCCCACCTCTTTTACCTCCGTCCCTATTCCTTTTGAAACATCTAAACTCAGGAACATCCAACATCCATTCCTGCTCCTGTGATATCCACGTCTCCGTAATGGCCACAACATCGTAGCTCCAAGTACCGATCCATGCTTTAAGTTCATCACCCTTATTTATGACATTTCTAGCATTAAAATAGACACACTTCAACCCATCATACTGGCTGCATCTTTGCCGTGTCAGCTGTCTAACCTTCCTCACAGACTCTCTGCACTCTGTATCTGCCTGTTCAACAGCTCCCCCATCCACTGAGCCGTAGCTCCGGTTCCCATCCCCCGGCCAAACTAGTTTAAACCCTCCCGAAGAGCTCTAGCAAACCTCCCGCCCAGGATATTGGTGCCCCTCCAGTTCAGATGCAACCCATCTTTCTTGTACAGGTCCCACCTTCCCCAGAAGGTCTCCCAATGATCCACATATCTGAATCCCTCCCTCCTGCACCAGTTCTGTAGCCACGTGTTCAGCTGCACTCGCTCCCTGTTTCTAGCCTCACTAGCACGTGGCACCGGTAACAATCCTGAGAATACTACTCTGCTCGTTCTGCCTTTCAGCTTCCAACCTAACTCCCTATATTCGCTTTTTGCTTCCTCATCCCTTTTCCTCGCGATGTCATTGGTACCGATATGTACCACGACCTCTGGCTGCTCCCCCTCCCCCTTAAGAATCCTGTAGACTCGATACGAGACATCCCTTTGCCTGGCGCCCAGGAGGCAACATACCATCCGGGAGTCTCGTTCGCGACCACAGAATCTCCTGTCTGTTCCTCCAACCACTGAATCTCCTTTTCACTATCGCTCTCCTATTATCCCCCCTTCCCTTCTGAGCCACTGGGCCAGGCTCAGTGCCAGAGACCTGGCCAACGTGGCTTTCCCCTGGTAGGTCGTCCCCCTCAACCGTATCCAAAACGGTATACTTATTAATAAGGGGACGGCCACAGGGGATCCCTGCACTGTGCGCCTATTCCCTTTCCCTCCCCTGACGGTCACCCAGCTACCTTTATCCTGTAACTTAGGTGTCACTACTTCCCTACAACTTCTCTCGATCACCCCCTCAGCCTCCTGAATGATCTGAAGTTCATCCAGCTCCAGCTCCAGTTCCCTAATGCGATCTGCGAGGTCAATAATTTCAGAGCTTCACGGGTTCCCCCATTTTACTTTGCTCTTCAGTTATTTTTTCTTTTTTCTTTTCTTTTTTGTTTTTGTTCAGTTTGTTTCTACTGTGCCTACCCATTGTTTTTTCATATTTGTGCTTGTGGTTGTTCAGTTTTCAGTCCATGAACACCCTACCTGTGCTAATATTTAGTCTTTCAGCACAACATTAACATATTGTTTGCCTTTTCTCCATGACCTTCTGGTCAGCTATTCTGTGACCTTGTCCTACCAACACCTTCTCCTTTGTTATCGTTTGCCCCACCCCCGCTTTACTTGCTTAAATTATTTTACATTTCTATACTTGCCAGTTCTGAAGAAGGTTCACTGACCTGAAACGTTAACTCTGCTTCTTTCTCCACAGATGCTGCCTGGCCTGCTGAGTTTTTCCAGCACCTTTTGTTTTTATTTCAGGGAAGCTGTGTTTGGTAGTGGCATCACACTGGAGGTGCGGAAATGGTGAAGGATGATCCTTTTGATGTGAAAGCTGGTGCAGTGGAAAGTGAGGACAAGGAGAACCCTGTTGTCATTCTGGGATGGAGGAGAAGGGTTAGGGAAGGAGTACTGGAAGTGAGTCAGACACAGTCAAGTGCCATGTCAACCACAGTGGGGGGGAGGGGGTGGGACGGGGGGAGGAAGACATATCAGAAGCGTTGTTGTTGAAGATAAGCATCATGGGAAACCAACAGGGCCGACATGATGTACAGTTACTTGTTTGTGGAGACTCTGGTGTTTTGGTACCAGAATTCGTCAGAAAAAAAGCACTTTTTTTGAACCTCAGCATATTTTTCGTAATTTGAAATTAAGAACTCGTTTTACAATTTAGTTTTCTCATGCCTTCTTTTGCCACAGATTTCCCTGTTACAAATAAACAGTTATTTAAATGAACAATTGCACTTAATTCGGATCAAAATATCTCATTTCTCCATGTTGTCCTCTTCGATTTTAAATGATTCTTCAAATAATGTTTGGGAACAGCGTTGAGGTAAATTTAATGTTTTCTGTTTCTTACAGTTAACTTGGTGGCGATTGTGATTTTGTCTTGAGGAAAGTGCGGTCTCTCCAAATATATCACTCACTATCTGGTTGCCATGGCAGTGGCGGATCTAATGGTGATTATCATCCATGTGATATTACACCGGATTAATATCATGTACTTTCCAGTTAGTTTCCTGTTTATAACTCCTGTGTGTCTGGTAAACCTTGTCTCGTACACTGTAGCTTTAGACTGTTCTGTGTGGTTTACTGTTGCCTTCACTTTTGATCGCTTTGTAAACATTTGCTGTCAGAAGCTGCAATTAAAATATAACACAGAGAAAACAGCGACAGTGGTTATCGCCACCGTGTTTGTGGTGAGCTGTCTGAGAAGTATTCCCCATTACAATACAGGTGAACCTTCATTTATAATTGACAATGTGTCTTGGTATTGTGTTCCTACAGCTGATTATCTAGCCTCCACCTTGTGGAGGGCATATGCGTATATCGACAGCATCATAAACCCACTGTTACCAATTCTTTTAATTGTGTTGTTCAATGCTTTGACTATCAGACATATTATGGTGGCAAACAGAACCCGAAAGGGACTCCGGAGCAACAGTGAGAATCAGAATGATCCAGAGGTGAAGAATCGGAGGAAATCAATGATTTTGCTTTTTGCTATTTCGGCCAATTTTATATTATTGTGGATGATGAGCGTTGTCTATTCGCTTAACTGTCCAGTGATAAACTTTTATTATACAGACAAATATTACAGTAACTCACTCTATATTACCCAACAAGTTGGGTTTATGCTGCAGCTTCTCACTTCCTGCACAAACATTTGTATCTATGGACTGACACAGAGGAAATTCAGAGAGCAGTTGAAGAATGGGGTGATATATTTGTTTACACTGAATGGGAAATTGTGTCAATAACAAATAATGAACATCGATCTGGAGCAGGATTTATAGGTTTAGAATTCATTTGCTTTTATCTTCCGCAAATCCTCGTGTGCAGGTGAAGGACAATGAGAAGACAGATTATCTTTAACAAGATGTTATATAGTGATGCTTAATTACCAGAATATTAAAGATGAATATTAATGTAGATAAATGAAATGATATAACATGAAATATTCCAATGTCAATTTAACTGCTGGATTTGTGGATTTACAACAACCGTACACCATCAAAGGACAGCAAAGTAATTCCCCATAAAGGAGAAATTACACTAAATTGTCTATTTTGCACCCTTAGAACAAGCTCAGGCAAAGATGTTCTGACAATCATTACAATTCACCACTGGATCAATTCATAAGAACTATCTTCTGTTCAAGAACAAACATACATGATTAGAAAAGGTACAAATGCAGAAATAAAGTTCCTCAAAATACGTCAAAATGCATTCAAATGTTAGAGAAAGATCTCGTCATCTTTCAGTACCTTCACTGTCGAATTCTCTCATAGAATGTCCTGTTCCGGCCTCATATTTACTGCCTAATTTCCATGGGATGGATTGTTGAGTGTTTCTGCTCCAAAACTGGTTCATTCTGGACCACATGATTTGGCTGTTACTGACCTCATCGTCGTCATTTCTCCAGGGTTATCCTGGAATGTATAGATATCCCCTGTGTCTCTTCATCACTACCAACAACCTTTATTAACCCTTCTCCATTAACTCCTCCTCATTCACTTCCAATAACATGACAGGTACTTAGCAACTTCATTGCATCTAATATTGAGAGCAACTGTTCACCTGCTCCTGTTGAATTCAGCCTTCGATTGTCAAACAAGACAACCCTTTCTCTCCTGAACCAATTGCTTTCACCAATCGTTCCCCAACTCCCATCAATCTCGATGCAAATTTGTCTCATCCCTAAACGCCACCTCCTGCAGCCTTGAGCTTATCTCCACTCAAATAGGAACCAATTACAGTCATAGGGTCATAAAGACATGCAGCACAGAAACAAGCCCTTCGGTCCATCGTGTCTGTGCCAGCCATCAAGCAACTATATATTCTAGTCCCATTTTCCAGGAGTTGGCCCATAGTCTTGTATGCGATGGCGTTTCAAGTGCTCATCTAAATACTTCTTAAATGTTGTGAGGGTTCCTGCCTCTACCACCTCTTCAGGCAGTGTATTCCAGATTCGAACCACCCTGTGGGTGGAAAAATATTGCCTCAGAAACCATCTAAACCTCCTGCCCCTTACCTTAAATCTCTGCCCCCTGGTTATTGACACCTCCACTAAGGGAAAAAGTCTCTTCCTATCTAACCTATCAATGCCTCTCATAATTTTGTATACTTCAATCATGTCCCCCCTCAGTCTTCTCTGTTTTAAGGAAAACAACCTTAGCCTTTTCAGTCTCTCTTCATAGCTGAAATGCTCCAGCCCAGGCAACATCCTGGTGAATCTCCTCTGCTCCCTCTCCAGTGCAATCACATCCTTCCTGTAGTGTGGTGACCAGAACTGCACATATTACTCCAGCTGTGGCCTAACTAGCATTTTATACAGCTCGATCAGAACCTCCCTGCTCTTAAATTTTACGCCTCAGATAATAAAGGCAAGTATCGCATATGACGCCCTAACCACCTTATCTAGCTGTGCTGCTGCCTTCAGTGAGGTGCCAGAGGGATGGTATTACCAGGGTCACAATTCGGCTGGCATGAAGGGAGGTGGGAGGGGGATGGTATTACCAGGGTCACAATTCAGTTGGCATGAAGCGAGGTTGGAGGGGAATGGTATTACCAGGGGCACAATTCAGTTGGCATGAAGGGAGGTGGGAGAGGATGGTATTACCAGGGGCACAATTCTGCAGGCATGAAGGGAGGTGGGAGGGGGATGGTATTACCAGGGTCACAATTCAGTTGGCATGAAGGGAGGTGGGAGGGGGATGGTGTTAACAGGGGCACAATTCTGCTGGCATGAAGCGAGGTGTGGGGGGGGGATGGTATTACCAGGGTGCACAATTCTGCAGGCATGAAGGGAGGTGGGAGGGGGATGGTATTATCAGGGGCACAATTCTGCAGGCATGAAGGGAGGTGGGAGGGGGATGGTATTACCAGGGTCACAATTCAGTTGGCATGAAGGGAGGTGGGAGGGGGATGGTATTAACAGGGGCACAATTCTGCTGGCATGAAGGGAGGTGGGGGGGGATGGTATTACCAGGGGGCACAATTCTTCAGGCAAGAAGGGAGGTGGGAGGGGGATGGTATTACCAGGGTCACAATTCAGTTGGTATGAAGGAAGGTGGGAGGGGGATGGTATTACCAGGGGCACAATTCAGTTGGCATGAAGGGAGGTGGGAGAGGATGGTATTACCAGGGGCACAATTCTGCAGGCATGAAGGGAGGTGGGAGGGGGATAGTATTACCAGGGTCACAATTCAGTTGGCATGAAGGGAGGTGGGAGGGGGGATGGTATTACCAGGGGCACAATTCAGTTGGCATGAAGGGAGGTGGTGGGAATGGTATTACCAGGGGGCACAATTCTGCAGGCATGAAGGGAGGTGGGAGGGGGTTGGTATTACCAGGGTCACAATTCTGCTGGCATGAAGGGAGGTGGGGGGGATGGTACTACCAGGGGGCACATTTCAGTTGGCATGAAGAGAGGTGAGAGGATGATGGTATTAACAGGGGCACAATTCTGCTGGCATGAAGGGAGGTGGGGGGGATGGTATTACCAGGGGGCACAATTCTGCAGGCATGAAGGGAGGTGGGAGGGGGATGGTATTATCAGGGGCACAATTCTGCAGGCATGAAGGGAGGTGGGAGGGGGATGGTATTACCAGGGACACAATTCAGTTGGCATGAAGGGAGGTGGGAGGGGGATGGTCTTACCAGGGGGCACAATTCTGCAGGCATGAAGGGAGGTGGGAGGGGGATGGTATTACCAGGGGCACAATTCAGTTGGCATGAAGGGAGGTGGGAGAGGATGGTATTACCAGGGGCACAATTCTGCAGGCATGAAGGGAGGTGGGAGGGGGATGGTATTACCAGGGTCACAATTCAGTTGGCATGAAGGGAGGCGGGAAGGGGATGGTGTTAACAGGGGCACAATTCTGCTGGCATGAAGCGAGGTGGGGGGGGGGGGGTGGTATTACCAGGGTGCACAATTCTGCAGGCATGAAGGGAGGTGGGAGGGGGATGGTATTATCAGAGGCACAATTCTGCAGGCATGAAGGGAGGTGGGAGGGGGATGGTATTACCAGGGTCACAATTCAGTTGGCATGAAGGGAGGTGGGAGGGGGATGGTATTAACTGGGGCACAATTCTGCTGGCATGAAGGGAGGTGGGGGGGGATGGTATTACCAGGGGGCACAATTCTTCAGGCATGAAGGGAGGTGGGAGGGGGATGGTATTACCAGGGTCACAATTAAGTTGGTATGAAGGAAGGTGGGAGGGGGATGGTATTACCAGGGGCACAATTCAGTTGGCATGAAGGGAGGTGGGAGAGGATGGTATTACCAGGGGCACAATTCTGCAGGCATGAGGGGAGGTGGGAGGGGGATGGTATTACCAGGGTCACAATTCAGTTGGCATGAAGGGAGGTGTGAGGGGGATGGTATTACCAGGGGCACAATTCAGTTGGCATGAAGGGAGGTGGTGGGGATGGTATTACCAGGGGGCACAATTCTGCAGGCATGAAGGGAGGTGGGAGGGGGTTGGTATTACCAGGGTCACAATTCTGCTGGCATGAAGGGAGGTGGGGGGGATGGTACTACCAGGGGGCACATTTCAGTTGGCATGAAGAGAGGTGAGAGGGGGATGGTATTAACAGGGGCACAATTCTGCTGGCATGAAGGGAGGTGGGGGGGGATGGTATTACCAGGGGGCACAATTCTGCAGGCATGAAGGGAGGTGGGAGGGGGATGGTATTATCAGGAGCACAATTCTGCAGGCATGAAGGGAGGTGGGAGGGGGATGGTATTACCAGGGACACAATTCAGTTGGCATGAAGGGAGGTGGGAGGGGGATGGTATTAACAGGGGCACAATTCTGCTGGCAAGAAGGGAGGTGGGGGGGGGATGGTATTACCGGGGGGCACAATTCTGCAGGCAGGAAGGGATGTGGGAGATGGATGGTATTGCCAGGGTCACAATTCAGTTGGCATGAAGGGAAGTGGGAGGGGGATGCTATTAACAGGGGCACAATTCTGCTGGCATGAAGGGAGGTGGGGGGGATGGTATTACCAGGGTGCACTATTCTGCAGGCATGAAGGGAGGTGGGAGGGGGATGGTATTACAAGGGTCACAATTCAGTTGGCATAAAGGGAGGTGGGAGGGGGATGGTATTAACAGGGGCACAATTCTGCTGGCATGAAGGGAGGTGGGGGGGGGGGATGGTATTACCAGGGGGCACAATTCTGCAGGCATGAAGGGAGGTGGGAGGGGGATGGTATTACCAGGGTCACAATTCAGTTGGCATGAAGGGAGGTGGGTGGGGGATGGTATTACCAGGGGCACAATTCAGTTGGCATGAAGGGAGGTGGTGGGGATGGTATTACCAGGTGGCAGAATTCTGCAGGCATGAAGGGAGGTGGGAGGCGGATGGTATTAACAGGGGCAAAATTCTGCTGGCATGAAGGGAGGTGGGGGGGATGGTATTACCAGGGGGCACAATTCTGCAGGCATGAAGGGAGGTGGGAGGGGGATGGTATTATCAGGGGCACAATTCTGCAGGCATGAAGGGAGGTGGGAGGGGGATGGTATTACCAGGGACACAATTCAGTTGGCATGAAGGGAGGTGGGAGGGGGATGGTATTAACAGGGGCACAATTCTGCTGGCATGAAGGGAGGTGGGGGGGGGGTGTGGTATTACCGGGAGGCACAATTCTGCAGGCATGAAGGGAGGTGGGAGGGGGATGGTATTGCCAGGGTCACAATTCAGTTGGCATGAAGGGAGGTGGGAGGGGGATGCTATTAACAGGGGCACAATTCTGCTGGCATGAAGGGAGGTGGGAGGGGGCGATGGTATTAAAAGGGGGCACAATTCTGCAGGCATGAAGGGAGGTGGGAGGGGGATGGTATTATCAGGGGCACAATTCTGCATGCATGAAGGGAGGTGGGAGGGGGATGGTTTTACCAGGGTCACAATTCAGTTGGCATGAAGGGAGATGGGAGGGGTATGGTATTAACAGGGGCACAATTCTGCTGGCATGAAGGGAGGTGGGGGGGAGATGGTATTGCCAGGGGGCACAATTCTGCAGGCATGAAGGGAGGTGGGAGGGGGATGGTATTACCAGGGTCACAATTCAGTTGGCATGATGGGAGGTGGGAGAGGGATGGTATTACCAGGGGCACAATTCAGTTGGCATGAAGGGAGGTGGGAGAGGATGGTATTACCAGGTGGCACAATTCTGCAGGCATGAAGGGAGGTGGGAGGGGGATGGTATTAACAGGGGCACAATTCTGCTGGCATGAAGGGAGGTGGGGGGGATGGTATTACCAGGGGGCACAATTCTGCAGGCATGAAGGGAGGTGGGAGGGGGATGGTATTATCAGGGGCACAATTCTGCAGGCATGAAGGGAGGTGGGAGGGGGATGGTATTACCAGGGACACAATTCAGTTGGCATGAAGGGAGGTGGGAGGGGGATGGTATTAACAGGGGCACAATTCTGCTGGCATGAAGGGAGGTGGGGGTGGGGGGGGTGGTATTACCGGGAGGCACAATTCTGCAGGCATGAAGGGAGGTGGGAGGGGGATGGTATTGCCAGGGTCACAATTCAGTTGGCATGAAGGGAGGTGGGAGGGGGATGCTATTAACAGGGGCACAATTCTGCTGGCATGAAGGGAGGTGGGAGGGGGCGATGGTATTAAAAGGGGGCACAATTCTGCAGGCATGAAGGGAGGTGGGAGGGGGATGGTATTATCAGGGGCACAATTCTGCAGGCATGAAGGTACGTGGGAGGGGGATGGTATTAACAGGGGCACAATTTTGCTGGCATGAAGGGAGGTGGGGGGGGATGGTATTACCAGGGGGCACATTTCAGTTGCAATGAAGGGAGGTGGGAGGGGTATGGTATTAACAGGGGCACAATTCTGCTGGCATGAATGGAGGTGGGAGGGGGATGGTATTATCAGGGGCAAAATTCTGCAGGCATGAAGGGAGGTGGGAGGGGGGTGGTATTAACAGGGGCACAATTCTGCTGGCATGAAGGGAGGTGGGGGGGGATGGTATTACCGGGGGGCACAATTCTGCAGGCATGAAGGGAGGTGGGAGGGGGATGGTATTATCAGGGGCACAATTCTGCAGGCATGAAGGGAGGTGGGAGGGGGATGGTATTTCAAGTGTCACAATTCAGTTGGCATGAAGGGAGGTGGGAGGGGGATGGTATTAACAGGGGCACAATTCTGCTGGCATGAAGGGAGTTGGGGGGGATGGTATTACCAGGGGGCACAATTCTGCAGGCATGAAGGGAGGTGGGAGGGGGATGGTATTACCAGGGTCACAATTCAGTTGGCATGAAGGGAGGTGGGAGGGGTATGGTATTAACAGGGGCACAATTCTGCTGGCATGAAGGGAGGTGGGGGGGAGATGGTATTGCCAGGGGGCACAATTCTGCAGGCATGAAGGGAGGTGGGAGGGGGATGGTATTACCAGGGTCACAATTCAGTTGGCATGAAGGGAGGTGGGAGAGGGATGGTATTACCAGGGGCACAATTCAGTTGGCATGAAGGGAGGTGGGAGAGGATGGTATTACCAGGGGCACAATTCTGCTGGCATGAAGGGAGGTGGGAGTGGGATGGTATTACCAGGGGCACAATTCAGTTGGCATGAAGGGAGGTGGGAGGGGATGGTATTACCAGGGGGCACAATTCTGCAGGCATGAAGGGAGGTGGGAGGGGGATGGTATTACCAGGGGGCACAATTCTGCAGGCATGAAGGGAGGTGGTGTGGATGGTATTACCAGGGGGCACAATTCTGCACGCATGAAGGGAGGTGGGGGGGTGATGGTATTACGAGGGTCACAATTCAGTTGGCATGAAGGGAGGTGGGAGGGGGATGGTATTAACAGGGGCACAACTTTGCTGGCATGAAGGGAGGTGGGGGGGGGGGATGGTATTACCAGGGGGCACAATTCAGTTGCAATGAAGGGAGGTGGGAGGGGTATGGTATTAACAGGGGCACAATTCTGCTGGCATGAATGGAGGTGGGAGGGGGATGGTATTATCAGGGGCACAATTCTGCAGGCATGAAGGGAGGTGGGAGGGGGATGGTATTAACAGGGGCACAATTCTGCTGGCATGAAGGGAGGTGGGGGGGGGATGGTATTACCGGGGGGCACAATTCTGCAGGCATGAAGGGAGGTGGGAGGGGGATGGTATTATCAGGGGCACAATTCTGCAGGCAAAAAGGGAGGTGGGAGGGGGATGGTATTACAAGTGTCACAATTCAGTTGGCATGAAGGGAGGTGGGAGGGGGATGGTATTAACAGGGGCACAATTCTGCTGGCATGAAGGGAGGTGGGGGGGGGATGGTATTACCAGGGGGCACAATTCTGCAGGCATGAAGGGAGGTGGGAGGGGGATGGTATTACCAGGGTCACAATTCAGTTGGCATGAAGGGAGGTGGGAGGCGGATGGTATTACCAGGGGCACATTTCAGTTGGCATGAAGGGAGGTGGGAGAGGATGGTATTACCAGGGGCACAATTCTGCAGGCATGAAGGGAGGTGGGAGGGGGATGGTATTACCAGGGGCACAATTCAGTTGGCATGAAGGGAGGTGGGAGGGGGTGGTATTACCAGGGGGCACAATTCTGCAGGCATGAAGGGAGGTGGGAGGGGGATGGTATTACCAGGGTCACAATTCAGTTGGCATGAAGGGAGGTGGGAGGGGGATGGTATTACCAGGGGCACAATTCAGTTGGCATGAAGGGAGGTGGTGGGGATGGTATTACCAGGGGGCACAATTCTGCAGGCATGAAGGGAGGTGGGAGGGGGATGGTATTAACAGGGGCACAATTCTGCTGGCATGAAGGGAGGTGGGGGGGATGGTATTACCAGGGGGCACAATTCAGTTGGCATGAAGGGAGGTGGGAGGGGGATGGTATTAACAGGGGCACAATTCTGCTGGCATGAAGGGAGGTGGGGGGGGGGTGTGGTATTACCGGGAGGCACAATTCTGCAGGCATGAAGGGAGGTGGGAGGGGGATGGTATTGCCAGGGTCACAATTCAGTTGGCATGAAGGGAGGTGGGAGGGGGATGCTATTAACAGGGGCACAATTCTGCTGGCATGAAGGGAGGTGGGAGGGGGCGATGGAATTAAAAGGGGGCACAATTCTGCAGGCATGAAGGGAGGTGGCAGGGGGATGGTATTATCAGGGGCACAATTCTGCAGGCATGAAGGTACGTGGGAGGGTGATGGTATTACCAGGGTCACAATTCAGTTGGCATGAAGGGAGGTGGGAGGGGGATGGTATTATTAGGGGCACAATTCTGCAGGCATGAAGGGAGGTGGGAGGGGGATGGTATTACCAGGGTCACAATTCAGTTGGCATGAAGGGAGGTGGGAGGGGTATGGTATTAACAGGGGCACAATTCTGCTGGCATGAAGGGAGGTGGGGGGGAGATGGTATTGCCAGGGGGCACAATTCTGCAGGCATGAAGGGAGGTGGGAGGGGGATGGTATTACCAGGGTCACAATTCAGTTGGCATGAAGGGAGGTGGGAGAGGGATGGTATTACCAGGGGCACAATTCAGTTGGCATGAAGGGAGGTGGGAGAGGATGGTATTACCAGGGGCACAATTCTGCTGGCATGAAGGGAGGTGGGAGTGGAATGGTATTACCAGGGGCACAATTCAGTTGGCATGAAGGGAGGTGGGAGGGGATGGTATTACCGGGGGGCACAATTCTGCAGGCATGAAGGGAGGTGGGAGGGGGATGGTATTACCAGGGGGCACAATTCTGCAGGCATGAAGGGAGGTGGTGTGGATGGAATTACCAGGGGGCACAATTCTGCACGCATGAAGGGAGGTGGGGGGGTGATGGTATTACGAGGGTCACAATTCAGTTGGCATGAAGGGAGGTGGGAGGGGGATGGTATTAACAGGGGCACAATTTTGCTGGCATGAAGGGAGGTGGGGGGGGGATGGTATTACCAGGGGGCACAATTCAGTTGCAATGAAGGGAGGTGGGAGGGGTATGGTATTAACAGGGGCACAATTCTGCTGGCATGAATGGAGGTGGGAGGGGGATGGTATTATCAGGGGCACAATTCTGCAGGCATGAAGGGAGGTGGGAGGGGGATGGTATTAACAGGGGCACAATTCTGCTGGCATGAAGGGAGGTGGGGGGGGGATGGTATTACCGGGGGGCACAATTCTGCATGCATGAAGGGAGGTGGGAGGGGGATGGTATTATCAGGGGCACAATTCTGCAGGCATGAAGGGAGGTGGGAGGGGGATGGTATTACAAGTGTCACAATTCAGTTGGCATGAAGGGAGGTGGGAGGGGGATGGTATTAACAGGGGCACAATTCTTTTGGCATGAAGGGAGGTGGGGGGGGGGGATGGTAATTCCAGGGGGCACAATTCTGCAGGCATGAAGGGAGGTGGGAGGGGGATGGTATTACCAGGGTCACAATTCAGTTGGCATGAAGGGAGGTGGGAGGGGGATGGTATTACCAGGGGCACATTTCAGTTGGCATGAAGGGAGGTGGGAGAGGATGGTATTACCAGGGGCAGAATTCTGCAGGCATGAAGGGAGGTGGGAGGGGGATGGTATTACCAGGGGCACAATTCAGTTGGCATGAAGGGAGGTGGGAGGGGATGGTATTACCAGGGGGCACAATTCTGCAGGCATGAAGGGAGGTGGTAGGGGGATGGTATTACCAGGGTCACAATTCAGTTGGCATGAAGGGAGGTGGGAGGGGGATGGTATTACCAGGGGCACAATTCAGTTGGCATGAAGGGAGGTGGTGGGGATGGTATTAGAAGGGGGCACAATTCTGCAGGCATGAATGGAGGTGGGAGGGGGATGGTATTACCAGGGTCACAATTCTGCTGGCATGACGGGAAGTGGGGGGGATGGTACTACCAGGTGGCACAAATCAGTTGGCATGAAGGGAGGTGGGAGGGGGATGGTATTAACAGGGGCACAATTCTGCTGGCATGAAGGGAGGTGGGGGGGATGGTATTACCAGGGGGCACAATTCTGCAGGCATGAAGGGAGGTGGGAGGGGGATGGTATTACCAGGGTCACAATTCAGTTGGCATGAAGGCAGGTGGGAGGGGGATGGTATTACCAGGGGCACACTTCAGTTGGCATGAAGGGAGGTGGGAGAGGATGGTATTACCAGGGGCACAATTCTGCAGGCATGAAGGGAGGTGGGAGGGGGATGGTATTACCAGGGGCACAATTCAGTTGGCATGAAGGGAGGTGGGAGGGGATGGTATTACCAGGGGGCACAATTCTGCAGGCATGAAGGGAGGTGGGAGGGGGATGGCATTTCCAGGGTCACAATTCAGTTGGCATGAAGAGAGGTGGGAGGGGGATGGTATTACCAGGGGCACAATTCAGTTTGCATGAAGGGAGGTGGTGGGGATGGTATTACCAGGGGGCACAATTCTGCATGCATGAAGGGAGGTGGGAGGGGGTTGGTATTACCAGGGTCACAATTCTGCTGGCATGAAGGGAGGTGGGGGGGATGGTACTACCAGGTGGCACAAATCAGTTGGCATGAAGGGAGGTGGGAGGGGGATGGTATTAACAGGGGCACAATTCCGCTGGCATGAAGGGAGGTGGGGGGGATGGTATTACCAGGGGGCACAATTTTGCAGGCATGAAGGGAGGTGGGAGTGGGATGGTATTATCAAGGGCACAATTCTGCAGGCATGAAGGGAGGTTGGAGGGGGATGGTATTACCAGGGACACAATTCAGTTGGCATGAAGGGAGGTGGGAGCAGGATGGTATTAACAGGGGCACAATTCTGCTGGCATGAAGGGAGGTGGGGGAGGGGGATGGTATTACCGGGGGGCACAATTCTGCAGGCAGGAAGGGAGGTGGGAGGGGGATGGTATTGCCAGGGTCACAATTCAGTTGGCATGAAGGGAGGTGGGAGGGGGATGCTATTAACAGGGGCACAATTCTGCTGGCATGAAGGGAGGTGGGGGGGATGGTATTACCAGGGGGCACAATTCTGCAGGCATGAAGGGAGGTGGGAGGGGGATGGTATTACCAGGGTCACAATTCAGTTGGCATGAAGGGAGGTGGGAGGGGGATGGTATTACCAGGGGCACAATTCAGTTGGCATAAAGGGAGGTGGGAGAGGATGGTATTACCAGGGGCACAATTCTGCAGGCATGAAGGGAGGTGGGAGCGGGATGGTATTACCAGGGGCACAATTCAGTTGGCATGAAGGGAGGTGGGAGGGGATGGTATTACCAGGGGGCACAATTCTGCAGGCTTGAAGGGAGGTGGGAGGGGGATGGTATTACCAGGGTCACAATTAAGTTGGCATGAAGAGAGGTGGGAGGTGGATGGTATTACCAGGGGCACAATTCAGTTGGCATGAAGGGAGGTGGTGGGGATGGTATTACCAGGGGGCACAATTCTGCATGCATGAAGGGAGGTGGGAGGGGGATGGTATTACCAGGGTCACAATCCAGCTGGCATGAAGGGAGGTGGGGGGGATGGTACTGCCAGGTGGCACAAATCTGTTGGCATGAAGGGAGGTGGGAGGGGGATGGTATTAACAGGGGCACAATTCTGCTGTCATGAAGGGAGGTGGGGGGATGGTATTACCAGGGGGCACAATTTTGCAGGCATGAAGGGAGGTGGGAGTGGGATGGTATTATCAGGGGCACAATTCTGCAGGCATGAAGGGAGATGGGAGGGGGATGGTATTACCAGGGACACAATTCAGTTGGCATGATGGGAGGTGGGAGCAGGATGGTATTAACAGGGACACAATTCTGCTGGCATGAAGGGAGGTGGGGGGGGGGGATGGTATTACCGTGGGGCACATTTCTGCAGGAATGAAGGGAGGTGGGAGGGGGATAGTATTGCCAGGGTCACAATTCAGTTGGCATGAAGGGAGGTGGGAGGGGGATGCTATTAACAGGGGCACAATTCTGCTGTCATGAAGGGAGGTGGGAGGGGGCGTTGGTATTAAAAGCGGGCACAATTCTGCAGGCATGAAGGGAGGTGGGAGGGGGATGGTGTTATCAGGGGCACAATTCTGCAGGCATGAAGGGAGGTGGGAGGGGGATGGTATTACCAGGATCACAATTCAGTTGGCATGAAGGGAGGTGGGAGGGGGATGGTATTATCAGGGGCACAATTCTGCAGGCATGAAGGGAGGTGGGAGGGGGATGGTATTACCAGGGTCACAATTCAGTTGGCATGAATGGAGGTGGGAGGGGTATGGTATTAACAGGGGCACAATTCTGCTGGCATGAAGGGAGTTGGGGGGGGGATGGTATTACCAGGGGGCACAATTCTGCAGGCATGAAGGGAGGTGGGAGGGGGATGGTATTACCAGGGTCACAATTCAGTTGGCATGAAGGGAGGTGGGAGGGGGATGGTATTACCAGGGGCACAATTCAGTTGGCATGAAGGGAGGTGGGAGAGGATGGTATTACCAGGGGCACAATTCTGCTGGCATGAAGGGAGGTGGGAGGGGGATGGTATTACCAGGGGCACAATTCAGTTTGCATGAAGGGAGGTGGGAGGGGGATGGTATTACCAGGGGGCACAATTCTGCAGGCATGAAGGGAGGTGGTGGGGATGGTATTACCAGGGGGCACAATTCTGCAGGCATGAAGCGTGGTGGGGGGGATGGTATTACCAGGGTCACAATTCTTTTGGCATGATGGGAGGTGGGACGGGGATGGTATTACCAGGGGGCACAATTCAGTTGCAATGAAGGGAGGTGGGAGGGGTATGGTATTAACAGAGGCACAATTCTGCTGGCATGAAGGGAGGTGGGGGGGGATGGTATTACCAGAGGGCAAAATTCTGCAGGCATGAATGGAGGTGGTGAGGGGGATGGTATTATCAGGGGCACAATTCTGCAGGCATGAAGGGAGCTGGGAGGGGGATGGTATTAACAGGGGCACAATTCTGCTGGCATGAAGGGAGGTGGGGGTGGGGGGGATGGTATTACCGGGGGGCACAATTTTGCAGGCATGAAGGGAGGTGGGAGTGGGATGGTATTATCAGGGGCACAATTCTGCAGGCATGAAGGGAGATGGGAGGGGGATGGTATTACCAGGGACACAATTCAGTTGGCATGATGGGAGGTGGGAGCAGGATGGTATTAACAGGGACACAATTCTGCTGGCATGAAGGGAGGTGGGGGGGGGGATGGTATTACCGGGGGGCACAATTCAGTTGGCATGAAGGGAGGTGGGAGGGGGATGGTATTACAAGGGTCACAATTCAGTTGGCATGAAGGGAGGTGGGAGGGGGATGGTATTAACAGGGGCACAATTCTGCTGGCATGAAGGGAGGTGGGGGGGGGATGGTATTACCAGGGGGCACAATTCTGCAGGCATGAAGGGAGGTGGGAGGGGGATGGTATTACCAGGGGCACAATTCAGTTGGCATGAAGGGAGGTGGGTGGGGATGGTATTACCAGGGGGCACAATTCTGCAGGCATGAAGGGAGGTGGTGGGGATGGTATTACCAGGGGGCACAATTCTGCAGGCATGAAGCGTGGTGGGGGGGGATGGTATTACCAGGGTCACAATTCTTTTGGCATGAAGGGAGGTGGGAGGGGGATGGTATTACCAGGGGGCACAATTCAGTTGCAATGAAGGGAGGTGGGAGGGGTATGGTATTAACAGAGGCCCAATTCTGCTGGCATGAAGGGAGGTGGAGGGGGATGGTATTACCAGGGGGCACAATTCTGCAGGCATGAATGGAGGTGGGAGGGGGATGGTATTATCAGGGGCACAATGCTGCAGGCATGAAGGGAGCTGGGAGGGGGATGGTATTAACAGGGGCACAATTCTGCTGGCATGAAGGGAGGTGGGGAGGGGGATGGTATTACCGGGGGGCACAATTCTGCAGGCATGAAGGGAGGTGGGAGGGGGATGGTATTATCAGGGGCACAATTGTGCAGGCATGAAGGGAGGTGGGAGGGGGATGGTATTACAAGGGTCACAATTCAGTTGGCATGAAGGGAGGTGGGAGGGGGATGGTATTAACAGGGGCACAATTCTGCTGGCATGAAGGGAGGTGGCGGGGGGATGGTATTACCAGGGGGCACAATTCTGCAGGCATGAAGGGAGGTGGGAGGGGGATGGTATTACCAGGGTCACAATTCAGTTGGCATGAAGGGAGGTGGGAGGGGGATGGTATTACCAGGGGCAGAATTCAGTTGGCATGAAGGGAGGTGGGAGAGGATGGTATTACCAGGGGCACAATTCTGCAGGCATGAAGGGAGGTGGGATGGGGATGGTATTACCAGGGGCACAATTCAGTTGGCATGAAGGGAGGTGGGAGGGGATGGTATTACCAGGGGGCACAATTCTGCAGGCATGAAGGGAGGTGGGAGGGGGATGGTATTACCAGGGTCACAATTCAGTTGGCATGAAGGGAGGTGGGAGGGGGATGGTATTACCAGGGGCACAATTCAGTTGGCATGAAGGGAGGTGGTGGGGATGGTATTACCATGGGGCACAATTCTGCAGGCATGAAGGGAGGTGGGAGGGGGATGGTATTACCAGGGTCACAATTCTGCTGGCATGAAGGGAGGTGGGGGGGATGGTAGTACCAGGTGGCACAAATCAGTTGGCATGAAGGGAGTGGGAGGGGGATGGTATTAACAGGGGCACAATTCTGCTGGCATGAAGGGAGGTGGGGGGATGGTATTACCAGGGGGCACAATTCTGCAGGCATGAAGGGAGGCGTGAGGGTGATGGTATTACCAGGGTCACAATTCAGTTGGCATGAAGGGAGGTGGGAGGGGGATGGTATTACCAGGGGCACAATTCACTTGGCATGAAGGGAGGTGGGAGTGGATGGTATGACCAGGGGCACAATTCTGCAGGCATGAAGGGAGGTGGGAGGGGGATGGTATTACCAGGGGCACAATTCAGTTGGCATGAAGGGAGGTGGAGGGGATGGTATTACCAGGGGGCACAATTCTGCAGGCATGAAGGGAGGTGGGAGGGGGATGGTATTACCAGGGTCACAATTCAGTTGGCATGAAGAGAGGTGGGAGGGGGATGGTATTACCAGGGGCACAATTCAGTTGGCATGAAGGGAGGTGGTGTGGATGGTATTACCAGGGGGCACAATTCTGCATGCATGAAGGGAGGTGGGAGGGGTATGGTATTACCAGGGTCACAATTCTGCTGGCATGAAGGGAGGTGGGGGGGATGGTACTACCAGGTGGCACAAATCAGTTGGCATGAAGGGAGGTGGGAGGGGGATGGTATTAACAGGGGCACAATTCTGCTGGCATGAAGGGTGGTGGGGGGGATGGTATTACCAGGGGGCACAATTTTGCAGGCATGAAGGGAGGTGGGAGGGGATGGTATTACCAGGGGGCACAATTCTGCAGGCATGAAGGGAGGTGGGAGGGGGATGGTATTACCATGGTCACAATTCAGTTGGCATGAAGGGAGGTGGGAGCAGGATGGTATTACCAGGGGCACAATTCAGTTGTCGTGAAGGGAGGTGGTGGGGATGGTATTACCAGGGGGCACAATTCTGCAGGCATGAAGGGAGGTGGGAGGGGGATGGTATTTCCAGGGTCACAATTCTGCTGGCATGAAGGGAGGTGGGGGGGATGGTACTACCAGGTGGCACAAATCAGTTGGCATGAAGGGAGGTGGGAGGTGGATGGTATTAACAGGGGCACAATTCTGCTGGCATGAAGGGAGGTGGGGGGGATGGTATTACCAGGGGGCACAATTTTGCAGGCATGAAGGGAGGTGGGAGTGGGATGGTATTATCAGGGGCACAATTCTGCAGGCATGAAGGGAGGTGGGAGGGGGATGGTATTACCAGGGACACAATTCAGTTGGCATGAAGGGAGGTGGGAGCAGGATGGTATTAACAGGGGCACAATTCTGCTGGCATGAAGGGAGGTGGGGGGGGCGGGGATGGTATTACCTGGGGGCACAATTCTGCAGGCAGGAAGGGAGGTGGGAGGGGGATGGTATTGCCAGGGTCACAATTCAGTTGGCATGAAGGGAGGTGGGAGGGGGATGCTATTACCAGGGTCACAATTCTGCTGGCATGAAGGGAGGTGGGGGGGATGGTACTAACAGGTGGCACAAATCAGTTGGCATGAAGGGAGGTGGGAGGGGGATGGTATTAACAGGGGCACAATTCTGCTGGCATGAAGGGAGGTGGGGGGATGGTATTACCAGGGGGCACAATTTTGCAGGCATGAAGGGAGGTGGGAGTGGGATGGTATTATCAGGGGCACAATTCTGCAGGCATGAAGGTAGGTGGGAGGGGGATGGTATTACCAGGGACACAATTCAGTTGGCATGAAGGGAGGTGGGAGCAGGATGGTATTAACAGGGGCACAATTCTGCTGGCATGAAGGGAGGTGGGGGGGCGGGGGATGGTATTACCGTGGGGCACAATTCTGCAGGCAGGAAGGGAGGTGGGAGGGGGATGGTATTGCCAGGGTCACAATTCAGTTGGCATGAAGGGAGGTGGGAGGGGGATGCTATTAACAGGGGCACAATTCTGCTGGCATGAAGGGAGGTGGGAGGGGGCGATGGTATTAAAAGCGGGCACAATTCTGCAGGCATGAAGGGAGGTGGGAGGGGGATGGTATTATCAGGGGCACAATTCTGCAGGCATGAAGGGAGGTGGGAGGGGGATGGTATTACCAGGGTCACAATTCAGTTGGCATGAAGGGAGGTGGGAGGGTGATGGTATTATCAGGGGCACAATTCTGCAGGCATCAAGGGAGGTGGGAGGGGGATGGTATTACCAGGGTCACAATTCAGTTGGCATGAATGGAGGTGGGAGGGTTATGGTATTAACAGGGGCACAAGTCTGCTGGCATGAAGGGAGTTGGGGGGGGATGGTATTACCAGGGGGCACAATTCTGCAGGCATGAAGGGAGGTGGGAGGGGGATGGTATTACCAGGGTCACAATTCAGTTGGCATGAAGGGAGGTGGGAGGGGGATGGTATTACCAGGGGCACAATTCACTTGGCATGAAGGGAGGTGGGAGAGGATGGTATTACCAGGGGCACAATTCTGCTGGCATGAAGGGAGGTGGGAGGGGGATGGTATTACCAGGGGCACAATTCAGTTGGCATGAAGGGAGGTGGGTGGGGATGGTATTACCAGGGGGCACAATTCTGCAGGCATGAAGGGAGGTGGGAGGGGGATGGTATTACCAGGGGGCACAATTCTGCAGGCATGAAGGGAGGTGGTGGGGATGGTATTACCAGGGGGCACAATTCTGCAGGCATGAAGGGTGGTGGGGGTGGGGGGGATGGTATTACCAGGGTCACAATTCTTTTGGCATGAAGGGAGGTGGGAGGGGGATGGTATTAACAGGGGCACAATTCTGCTGGCATGAAGGGAGGTGGGGGGGGATGGTATTACCAGGGGGTACAATTCTGCAGGCATGAATGGAGGTGGGAGGGGTATGGTATTATCAGGGGCACAATTCTTCTGGCATGAAGGGAGGTGGGAGGGGGGTGGTATTAACAGGGGCACAATTCTGCTGGCATGAAGGGAGGTGGGTGGGGGTGATGGTATTACCTGGGGGCACTACTCTGCAGGCATGAAGGGAGGTGGGAGCGGGATGGTATTACCAGGGTCACAATTCTGCTGGCATGAAGGGAGGTGGGGGGGATGGTACTACCAGGTGGCACAAATCAGTTTCTCATGAAGGGAGTGGGAGGGGGATGGTATTAACAGGGGCACAATTCTGCTGGCATGAAGGGAGGTGGGGGGGGGATGGTATTACCAGGGGGCACAATTCTGCAGGCATGAAGGGAGGCGTGAGGGTGATGGTATTACCAGGGTCACAATTCAGTTGGCATGAAGGGAGGTGGGAGGGGGATGGTATTACCAGGGGCACAATTCAGTTGGCATGAAGGGAGGTGGGAGAGGATGGTATGACCAGGGGCACAATTCTGCAGGCATGAAGGGAGGTGGGAGGGGGATGGTATTACCAGGGGCACAATTCAGTTGGCATGAAGGGAGGTGGAGGGGATGGTATTACCAGGGGGCACAATTCTGCAGGCATGAAGGGAGGTGGGAGGGGGATGGTATTACCAGGGTCACAATTCAGTTGGCATGAAGAGAGGTGGGAGGGGGATGGTATTACCAGGGGCACAATTCAGTTGGCATGAAGGGAGGTGGTGTGGATGGTATTACCAGGGGGCACAATTCTGCATGCATGAAGGGAGGTGGGAGGGGGATGGTATTACCAGGGTCACAATTCTGCTGGCATGAAGGGAGGTGGGGGGGATGGTACTACCAGGTGGCACAAATCAGTTGGCATGAAGGGAGGTGGGAGGGGGATGGTATTAACAGGGGCACAATTCTGCTGGCATGAAGGGAGGTGGGGGGGATGGTATTACCAGGGGGCACAATTTTGCAGGCATGAAGGGAGGTGGGAGTGGGATGGTATTATCAGGGGCACAATTCTGCAGGCATGAAGGGAGGTGGGAGGGGGATGGTATTACCAGGGACACAATTCAGTTGGCATGAAGGGAGGTGGGAGCAGGATGGTATTAACAGGGGCACAATTCTGCTGGCATGAAGGGAGGTGGGGGGCGGGGGATGGTATTACCGGGGGGCACAATTCTGCAGGCAGGAAGGGAGGTGGGAGGGGGATGGTATTGCCAGGGTCACAATTCGGTTGGCATGAAGGGAGGTGGGAGGGGGATGCTATTACCAGGGTCACAATTCTGCTGGCATGAAGGGAGGTGGGGGGGATGGTACTACCAGGTGGCACAAATCAGTTGGCATGAAGGGAGGTGGGAGGGGGATGGTACTAACAGGGGCACAATTCTGCTGGCATGAAGGGAGGTGGGGGGGATGGTATTACCAGGGGGCACAATTTTGCAGGCATGAAGGGAGGTGGGAGTGGGATGGTATTATCAGGGGCACAATTCTGCAGGCATGAAGGGAGGTGGGAGGGGGATGGTATTACCAGGGACACAATTCAGTTGGCATGAAGGGAGGTGGGAGCAGGATGGTATTAACAGGGGCACAATTCTGCTGGCATGAAGGGAGGTGGGGGGGCGGGGGATGGTATTACCGTGGGGCACAATTCTGCAGGCAGGAAGGGAGGTGGGAGGGGGATGGTATTGCCAGGGTCACAACTCAGTTGGCATGAAGGGAGGTGGGAGGGGGATGCTATTAACAGGGGCACAATTCTGCTGGCATGAAGGGAGGTGGGAGGGGGCGATGGTATTAAAAGCGGGCACAATTCTGCAGGCATGAAGGGAGGTGGGAGGGGGATGGTATTATCAGGGGCACAATTCTGCAGGCATGAAGGGAGGTGGGAGGGGGATGGTATTACCAGGGTCACAATTCAGTTGGCATGAAGGGAGTTGGGAGGGTGATGGTATTATCAGGGGCACAATTCTGCAGGCATCAAGGGAGGTGGGAGGGGGATGGTATTACCAGGGTCACAATTCAGTTGGCATGAATGGAGGTGGGAGGGTTATGGTATTAACAGGGGCACAAGTCTGCTGGCATGAAGGGAGTTGGGGGGGATGGTATTACCAGGGGGCACAATTCTGCAGGCATGAAGGGAGGTGGGAGGGGGATGGTATTACCAGGGTCACAATTCAGTTGGCATGAAGGGAGGTGGGAGGGGGATGGTATTACCAGGGGCACAATTCACTTGGCATGAAGGGAGATGGGAGAGGATGGTATTACCAGGGGCACAATTCTGCTGGCATGAAGGGAGGTGGGAGGGGGATGGTATTACCAGGGGCACAATTCAGTTGGCATGAAGGGAGGAGGGTGGGGATGGTATTACCAGGGAGCACAATTCTGCAGGCATGAAGGGAGGTGGGAGGGGGATGGTATTACCAGGGGGCACAATTCTGCAGGCATGAAGGGAGGTGGTGGGGATGGTATTACCAGGGGGCACGATTCTGCAGGCATGAAGGGTGGTGGGGGGGGGATGGTATTACCAGGGTCACAATTCTTTTGGCATGAAGGGAGGTGGGAGGGGGATGGTATTAACAGGGGCACAATTCTGCTGGCATGAAGGGAGGTGGCGGGGGGGATGGTATTACCAGGGGGTACAATTCTGCAGGCATGAATGGAGGTGGGAGGGGTATGGTATTATCAGGGGCACAATTCTTCTGGCATGAAGGGAGGTGGGAGGGGGATGGTATTAACAGGGGCACAATTCTGCTGGCATGAAGGGAGGTGGGTGGGGGTGATGGTATTACCGGGGGGCACAACTCTGCAGGCATGAAGGGAGGTGGGAGCGGGATGGTATTACCAGGGTCACAATTCAGTTAGCATGAAGGGAGGTGGGAGGGGGATGCTATTAACAGGGGCACAATTCTGCTGGCATGAAGGGAGGTGGGAGTGGGCGATGGTATTAAAAGGGGGCACAATTCTGCAAGCATGAAGGGAGGTGGGAGGGGGATGGTATTATCAGGGGCACAATTCCGCAGGCATGAAGGGAGTTGGGAGGGGGATGGTATTACCAGGGTCACAATTCAGTTGGCATGAAGGGAGGTGGGAGGGGGATGGTATTACCAGGGGGCACAATTCTGCAGGCATGAAGGGAGGTGGGAGGGGGATGGTATTACCAGTGTCACAATTCAGTTTGCATGTAGGGAGGTGGGAGGGGGATGGTATTAACATGGGCACAATTCTGCTGGCATGATGGGAGTTGGGGGGGGGGGATGGTATTACCAGGGGCACAATTCTGCAGGCATGAAGGGAGGTGGGAGGGGAATGGTATTACCAGTGGGCACCATTCTGCAGGCATGAAGGGAGGTGGGAGGGGGATGGTATTATTAGGGGCACAATTCTGCTGGCATGAAGGGAGGTGGGAGGGGGATGGTATTACCAGGGGGCACAATTCTGCAGGCATGAAGGGAGGTGGGAGGAGTATGGTATTACCAGGGGGCACAATTCTGCAGGCATGAAGGGAGGTGGGAGGGGGATGGTATTAAAAGGGGCACAATTCTGCTGGCATGAAGGGAGGTGGGAGGGGGATGGTATTACCAGGGGGCACAATCCTGCAGGCATGAAGGGAGGTGGGAGGGGCATGTTATTATCAGGTGCACATTTCTGCTGGCATGAAGGGAGGTGGGAGAGGGATGGTATTTTCAGGGGCACAATTCTGCAGGCGTGAAGGGATGTGGGAGGGGGAAGGTATTACCAGGGGCACAATTCTGCTTGATGGGTCGTTGGCTACAATGGAATCACCTTGCCGGTGTGGCAGTGGGTGGGGGGCGGGGGGGGTACAGATATGGTGTGCAGTCTTTCCTTGCCTTCTCCATTACTGCCAGTTTGAGCCTGTCTGCTCTCCCGGGAAGGACCAGGGGCAGTGATAGTCTCCAGTCCCCTGGTCCCTCTTTCACCTTGCCACTGATGGCCTCGGTGAAGGATTGCAGGTCAGCTTGGATTATTGGAATCCATTTCACCAGGGCCGCCGCAATCATCTCCACGGATGATGCCATTTGCTCAAACACCTGGGATGTGGCAGCTCTCTTGGCCTGGATTGAATCCCCCATCATCCGTTTCAGGTTGCGCACGGCCTGTGGCATCTCCACCAGATGTAGCCACGATTGCTGCTGCAGCTCCAGCCTGTCCTCTGCTGTCCACAACAGAGAATCATCAATAGCCTGGGACTCAGCATGGGCCTGGCCACCCACAGCCCTCTGACAGTCAGAGACCTCGTCTTTCTCAGACTCACTCAGCTGCTCGAGTGGGGGTGAGGTGCTCTCACCAGATTGTGACCCAATTCTAAGGCCAATTGCATTCCCACCGCGGTGACTGCAGCTGCACTGATGGAAGGTGTGTGAGTGTCATGGAACGTTGCTTCCTCTGCCATGATCTGAGTAACAGACAAGGGTGAGTTATTTCATACTTTCACTGATTCATGTCATGTCATTCCTCCATGAGCAACCTCACTATCTTTGTCATGACAGTGGCACACATGTACCACTCTGTGTGGGGGTGCCCAGGTTCAGTGGAGCCATGATCAAAGTGCCATTTACTTTTGCAGTGCGATGCAGATCATTCATTCACTTGTGGCACTGCACCAGGTCTCTCCGAATGGCCCCACGGCTTCTTACCTCCTCTGCCACCTCCAGCCAAGATGCCTTGGTCAGGCAGGAGGGCCTCTCCTTACCATTACTGGGGAAAAGGACCTCCCACCTTGCCTGCACAGCCTGGAGGAGTGTGAGCAGCGAAGCACCGCACTCAATATTGGGCGGTCTGCTCTGGCGGACCACCATTTTTAAAACTCGCCACTAAAATCAACGGTCAACTGGTATAATTCAGCCCTGGATATCTGAAATCAAGACAGAAATTACTCAATGTACACAACATTCTGACAACATCTGTGGAGAGACAAACAGAGTGAACGTTTCAGGTCTGGTTTCAGATACTGCCAGACCTGCTGTGTATTTCCAGCTCTTTCAGTTTTGATTCCACAGTATCCTCAAAAGTTTGGACTGCAGTGACGGATGCGCCAGAGGGGACCAATGAATGGAGGGAATCCACCATTATAGGAAGAGCAGGAAAGGCTGCAGGGAAATACATACATTGGCTGAATGTGCAAGAGTAGGGACAGGATGTCAGACCTGTGGATTGGCAGAAGGAAGTGAAAATGTAGAAGGCCAGAAAACGTCGTGTAAGTTCAGACGTGGGCCTGACGATGATCATAGTCCAAAGAAAAGGTCACAAACTTGTGAAAGGAAGTAGGAGGGACAGGTCAAGTAGTAGCAGTCCAGAAACAATAGGAAATCTAGTCGGAGACGTAGTTCCACAACAGCAAGGACCAAAGAGCAGGCGAGGAGCACCACTTGCGATAGAGAAGCTCGAGTGCCAACTAACACATTAGATGGTAAGTTCGGAAAGGATGCAAAACAGAAAGAGCTTAACACGTGGAGCAAGTTGGCATGTGCACCGAGGTGCCAGATCGAGGACAACCAGCGTTGTCCCATAGGTGGATCTGTGCAGAGAAAGTACTTCCGAATCGTTCGTACAAAGCTAAGGCCAGACTTGTAGCTCGGGAATTTGAGGAATGACAAGGCATCCAAGAAGCTAGAATCGGTTCCCCAACAGCAGGAAAAGTTAGTTTGATGATTTTCCAAGACTCATTCATGGGAGTTTAGGTCTATCGTCATCAAAGCAGAATTTTTGCAATGGGAGAAATTTCAAAGAGAAGTATTTTTAAAACCACCAAAAGAAGCTGGAGATATAGAGGGGAAATTATGAAAGCTAAACAAGTGTGTTTATGGGTTAAATGATGCATCCAGGGTGTGGCATTTTTCAGATAGTGCCTTCCGACTAAAAGCTGGTTGTATCCAGTTCAAAGAGGTTGCAGCAGTCTTTTATTGGCACTATGAAGAAAACCTAGCAGGCGTTTACTTCGTGCACGGAGAAGATTTTCTGTGGGGAGGATCTACGGCATTTGAGAAATTTGTGGTCAATAAAGTTATAAATAAATTTAAAATTGGAAGATGGGCTTCTGGAGCTTTTAAATGTATAGTGTTGACCATTCATCAGAACAAGTTGGGAGTAAGCCTACATCGACAGTCTCACCTAAAGAATGTTAATAGGATCCCGATAAATCGGGCCAGATCCTCACAAAAGAAAGACTCCACAACCAAGGAAGAAGTAGACTAGTTAAGGAGCTTAATCTGATAATTAAACTGGTTGTGCACACAAACTAGGCCGGATATTTGCGATGATATATTAGAATTGAGCGCGATGCTGAAACCTGCTGCTGTTGGGGAAGTGCTGAAAGCAAGTAAGATATTGAAGAAATTGAGTTTCGACAAATGTACTCTCAAGTTTCCAGTATTAGGTGAGCCAGAGAAATGAAAATTATCATTTTTCATGACGTCTCACATGCTGTTCTTCCCAATGGTTATTCGAGGACAGCAGGGTTCATTATATATTTGGTGGGAAGAAATGGTAAATGTTGTCCATTAGCCTGGGAATCGAAGATAACAAAGAGGATAGTTAAAAACATCTTAGCTGCTGAGACACTTGCACTGTTGGAAGCGAGCGATATGGGGATGTATTTAGCAAGTATTTTAAAGGAACTCAGAGATCAGGCAATTGGAGAAAGAAATCCGAGAGAATGCTATATGGATAACCATTCTTTCTGGGACAATGTCCATTCAACAAAAAGCATCACGGAAAAGAGGTTGAGGATTGATCTCACGAGTATAAAAGAAAGGTCAGAAAGAAAATACATTTCCAAAATAAAATGGGTCGACACAAGTCATCAGTTGTCGGATTGTTTTGCAAGGATAGGTTCTTGTTCAAATACATTTTTGGATGTCCTCGAAGAGGGCTGTACTGTGTTATGATGAATTAGGATAACATGGAGATTTTTTTCTGTTAAGATCGCTTGGTAATTCTTCAAACAAGTTTTTTATTTCTTCATAAAAGGGGGAATATACAATATGTTAATGACTGGTGCTGTTGAAGTTTGATGGTATAATAGCATAAGATAAAGAATAAAGAAAAATGTATCGACATTTTGTCTCTTTTTAGTTTTCTATATTTGTTTTTAAATAAAGAAAAGAGGAATCTATTACTACCTGAAATGTTAACTCTGTTTCTCTCTCCAGAGATGCTGTAAGTCCTGCTGAGTGTTTCCAGCATTTCTTGTTTTTATTACAGACTTCCACCATCTGCAGTATTTTGCTTTTATTTATCTGTTAGTGTCTAATAATTTCTATCAATGGATGTTAAGTACCGAGTAGTTGAAGGTGATAGGGTGAGCAAGTATTGGGTATTGATTAGTTTATTGTACTCAGATGTATCTGTCAAGAAGTGACAGCGATCATTGGCTGGAGATTGTTATGAGTGGAGAGGTAAGCTCTGTGGCAAGCATCTTCGCTGCCTCCGGAGAACCCTTGGCATCAGGTGGCAAGACCGTATCTCCAACGCAGAAGTCCTCGAGGCGGCCAACATCCCCAGCATATACACCCTACTGAGCCAGCAGCGTTTGAGATGGCTTGGCCATGTGAGCCACATGGAAGATGGCAGGATCCCCAAGAACACATTGTACAGCCAGCTCGTCACTGGTATCAGACACACCGGCCATCCATGTCTCCGCTTTAAAGACATCTGCAAGTCCTGTGACATTGACCACAAGTCATGGGAGTCAGTTGCCAGTGATCACCAGCGCTGGCAGACAGCCATAAATGTGGGGCTAAAGAATGGGGAGTCAAAGAGACTTAGCAGTTGGCAGGAAAAAAGACAGAAGCGCAAGGAGAGCCAACTGTGTCACATCCCAACAACCAATTTTATCTGCAGCACCTGTGGAAGAGCCTGTCACTGTAGAATTGGTCTTTATAGCCACTCCAGGCGCTGCTCCACAAACCACTGACCACCTCCAGGCGTTTACCCATTGTCTCTCGAGATAAGGAGGCCAAAGAAGAAGAAGGCTTTCCCCTATTGCACAAGAAACCAGCTTCCTATAATTTTACTTTCGGTAATTTCTTCCTCACATTCTAATGTTATTCACCTTGGATTTTCATCCCGGATGAGCGTCCAATTAATATGTTGCAATCAAAGAGGGAGTTACAGTTAATTCAATCCCAGTTTTTCTTGTTCTTACCTTCTTCTTCGGCAGTCCCTCGGGAACGAGGATGACTTCCTTCTACTCCAGTGTTATTGGCCCTTAGGTAACTGAATCGTCCAATCCTGATGCTCCAAGTCACAAAGTTAATTTTGAAAAGGTGGAAGATGCCTGTGTGTAGGTTCTTTTAATGTGAAGTGTTCGCTGCATACCGGCCACAACACGGTTTGAGTGAAGCAAGGTCTTTCTCCAAGGGCAGGGATGGCTGAGATGATTGGAGACCAGGCTCTGCTACATGGACGGGTCTAATACACACACGTGGCCAGCATGTTCATCTGGCGAGTCTGGATGCAGGTCGTGTGGATCTGTATCAGGATGTTCTTAAAGGGTCAGCTGAAAGCCTGCTCCAAAGGCTCCTGTAACAAGGGTTGCCCCCGGGCCCCTCATGGAGCTGGCAGGAACATGCTAAAGCAGAAAAAAACAGTAAACCAGTGGCCAGTCACAGGCTCATCAGGAGAATGAAGTTTCTCAAACGCAGCAGTGGTGGGGGAAGGACAATAAACTGAACAGTTATTTTAAATAGCACAATAGAGCAGCAATTCAGTGACAAAGTTGGGTCTTGTGTTATAACCAGTGTCATCCAGAGAAAAAGCTGCTTCTTTATGTTGAGGTACGTTCAGAAATTTGAAGCTAAGTTTCAAAGGGGATCGAGATATATATATTCCAGATCTTTTCCACAGCTGATAGATTGGAAACACAGAAAAAGGCAGCAGATTATATGCGAGAGCAGAGTCTGACATTTGTCCAATGTAGTGCAGCACAAAAGCATGATCTTGATGTCCAGTGAATACAGGATTGGGGTTTGAAGCCAGGTTTGAGAGAAAAAGCACATCCAAGTCTTGTCCAGATCATTACCAAAGCTCACAATAAACATACCAAGATGGCTCCCGGGCTGTTCACTCCCTGGCGAGCTCCTCACTGTCCACCTCTATCCGTGGCCATCTGCTGCCATCCATTACACTTTCTCCCCACTAATTCCTCTCTTCTGCTGTTTACATTCTCCTGATTCTAACAGTGAGTGCTTTCTTAGCCCAGACTTCAAAGTAACTGTTAGATTAAACAGGGTCTGTCTGCTGGTACAAACACCACCCCACATTCAGCCCCACTCCTCCACAGGTCACAGCATATTAAGAAAGTGTTTCCATCTGCCAAAGAAGAGCCAAATTAGACATTATAATTGTCCCCCCGAATAAAGCACGCCAAACCAGATTCCTTTAAACAACAAGAAAATTATCTATTTAATAATAAGATAACTCTATATTTGAAAATATTTTTTAAACTATTTATTCTTCTCAGCTCTCATGCACACACACAGACATTCAAAAACCGGGTAACTGCTGAAACAAAAGTTCTTTTGGTTTACAGCTGTTTCTTAGTCGTGAAAAGGAAAAACTAAAGTGACTGAGTTTATCACGTGCTGGCAGGATGCTTTTGGTAGGTGAGGTGTCCCAGAGTCGAAGATGCCACTTGACATTTCTCCAGGCGAGGCTGTTGAACAGTTTCTGATGGGTAGGCGTTCAAGGCAATTTGTCTGCAGCAGGCGTTACACAGGTCTTTCAGCAAAGGGTGTAGCAACAGGTCTGCTTGGGTTTGAAGCAGAGTTTGGCAGTAGTTGCTTTCTTGAGATTTCAGGATCTCCCGAACCACAGGAATAACAGCAACCACCACTGGATGACTTCAGAGCCAATAGAAATCTGCTACCTTTCAAATGCAGGATTTCTTTTCAAGAGATGCAAGTCTTCCTTTACAGGAAGATGTCTTTTTCTCTGGGCTCCAGGCAGGTCACAGCCAGATTTTCAACTGCCTGCACCTTGTCCAACTCACTCTCTCTGGACTAATGCTTTGTCTTTTCATACTACTGTAAGTTCTCCCTTTGCCTTTGCTGCGTGGCATCTTTGTCATTTTATCTCTCCTGCCCTTTCACAAACTTTCCCTTTTGTCCTTCTTCCCCCTCCCCCTTTTCATTTGCTCAAGGTGTATCACATTTAGAACCTTTTGCCAGTTCTGATGAAAGGTTACAAACCAGAAACGTTAACTCTGTTTCTCTCTCCACAGGTGCTGCCAGACCTACTGAGCACTTTCATTTTTTATTTCAGATTCCCAGCATCCACAGTATTTTGGTTTTATTATTGAGAATGCACTGTCGCCCTGTTCAGTCACAGTCTGTACATCATAATGCGTGAACTGTCACTGTATTGGGTTGTAGTGCGTGCAACATGGAGAGTGCACTCTCCCCTGTTGGGTTATGGTCTGTATAACATAGACAGTGCACTCTCACCCTGTTGGGTAAGAGTCTGTACAACATGGAGAGTGCACTCACCCTGTTGGGTTATGGTCTGTACAACATGGAGAGTGCATTCTCACCCTGTTAGTTTCTGGTCTGTACAAGATGAAGAGTGTACTCTCGTCCTGTTTGGCTACAGCCTGTGAAACATGGAGAGCACACTTTCGTCCTGTTTGCTTACAACATGGAGAGTGCAATCTCACCCTGTGTGTTATGGTCTGTACAATATGAAAAACGTATTCTCGCCTTGTTAGGTTATGGTCTGCAACATGGAGAGTGAACTCTCCTCCTCTTTTTGAGCAGTGACCGAGCAAAGTGAAGAATGGAAAAGTCTGGTTGGGTGGATCATGCACCAGTAACAGAAATCACCAGATTCTCCCTTCCACTTACATTCAAAAATGAAATTGAAGCTGAATTCCAATCCAAGGAAAGAAAAGGTACGTCTACAGTAACACCATATGTCAACATGAAATAAAATTACAATGAAGTAACTCCTAGACCCTCTTGTTACATGTGTAACCCACTTAACATCAGCACATTTAATATTGTTAATTTATTTCTGATCTGATGTCCATGTCAACTCTATGAGGAGTTTCTATTGTAAACATTAAAGAGAATTGATGGTTAGCGTTATCTGTGGTGAAAAATCAAGAAGTGATATAACATTAATTAAGAAATCAGATTATGAAATCAAGACAATTACATGGCACTTAACTATTGCCATCAGACACAAAAACCACCATTCAACATTCAATGTACCATTTCACTGTCTTACCAGGAATACTGACGACTGCATGAATAGAGTAGTACATAAGCTCGAACTGGTAAATTGCAGGATATTCCGTTTCTTGTATGAAACACCAATGTAGAGGATTCTTCCGAGGAGGCCTGATTAATACCAGAGAGGAACCTACATGGGGACAGTCATCCAGGGAATGTGAGCTGGGATATTAGTTACAGTCCACTGAACAAACTGATATAATGAATTGTTTTTAGTAATGCAATATAGTCATTAGACGAAATGGAAAACCACAACATTTTATTCCCGTTTAAATTTCTTCAAAACGTGATTTGCAAATGATTCTATGATCTCAGGTTTTGATGTGGATGAACAGTCTCATTTACAGTAGCCCTAGTGTGAGTGGTAAGGGCTAAATTGGATTCATTCACATTCTATACAAGCAGAGTTCTCAGACAGAGCAGGTTAAGTGTAGGATAGCCTGCCAGTGAAATGTTCATTATCAGGTCATTGCCCAGAATTTTGGCAGAGATGTTGGGAGTTTGATTAGAGAAAGGCTTCCAAGTGATAACAGCCTAAAAAGTTAAGCAAGCGAGGCTTTTGAAGACCTGCCTTGGATGTTCTGTTTCCTCGTCTCCGAGCAGCCCAGATTAGATTTCCCTGAATCCACTTATTATCTGCAGTGTTACCATGCTGCAGAGAGATTTCACATGCTATAATCACGCGGATAATGCGGGGTGGATCTGCTTGTTGATTGGTTTTCTTCCCTTGAAATATAAATAGGGGACGGAGTTTGTTGTGCAATACAGATGAACAGTTGCTGCCTTTTACTATCTGTGATGTCCCTGCTGCACTCTTAGCTAGTGTAACTGCTTTTCCCTTTGGGCCATCAAAGAGTCCTGTGAAGTGCAGCCAACACTGAATATTTTGCGCACACTCTAATGACGGAGTAACTGCCTGTTGCTGAGACAGGAAGAAATCCATGTGTATTGCTATTAACTCTAATCGTGAGTGTAAACTCAGTGGTACAGTGCCTACTTTGCCTGTATTAGACCTTGGTTTAAAGCCCCGGTACCATTAGGATCATTGAATCTCAAAGCAGAGAATGTGTTTATTTAGCCCAGGGTGTCTATGCTGGGACTTCAAAATATTAATGTGTTTAATCCCACTTACCTGGTGAGCCCTCTTTGTCGTGTAAATGTTTAATTTTAAAATATATATCCAATTCCCTGTTGAAAGTTGCTCGTGAATGGGCTATCCCAGTCCTTTGAGAGTGTATTCCTGGTTGTAACTATGAAAAATGGCGAGAAGTTTAAGTTTGATAAAACTTAGGCCTCAGCTAAAACGACTTTGGGCACCTCACTTTAGGATGGATGTGAAAGTCTGAGGAGATTTACCAGAATTATACAAGACATGAGCTCCTTCTGTTCTGTCGACGGACTCGGATGGCAGGGAAGCATAAGTGGAGGTTTAGTAGAGGTGTTAATTTGATCAGAGTTTTTAATAGAATCAACGTGGTCTTGGTTTGACTACGCTCAGAAAACCCTGCATTGTTCTCATCTTCCTAGGACAACACTTTTACAAAAGCACTGGAGGAAGTGTGAAAACATTGTAAGAATGAGATCAGAACTAAGATGGTAAAATTTACATCAAAGATTGGTCGGGTTGGGACTCTTTTCTATACAAAATCTAAGCTTGAGAGGTGAGCAGATAATGTGTTTTAAAGTTGATCAGGTAGACATAGGGAAGATGCTTTCACTTGTGGAGCTAATTCAGCAAAAGAATCATAAAACCATGGAATTATGGAATGATTAGAGCACAGAAAGAGGCTGTACGGCCGATCGTGTTCATGCTGGCTCTCTGCAAGAGTAACACAGCTACTCCCACTTCCCCATCTTTTTTTTCTATTTCAGATAAATATCTAAATCCCTTTTGAAAGTCACCAATGAATCTCCCTTCACCACACTCTCAGACAGTTTATTCCAAATCCTAACCACCCGCTGCATATAAAAAGGTTATCTCCTCAGGTCACCTTTGGTTCTTTTACATTCATCTTAAATCAGTGTCCTCTGGTTCTCGACTTTTCAATCAATGGGAGCCATTTCTCGAATGGGGAGGTGGTAGCTTATAGGCAGGCGATGGTGTACTGATAATATTAGTGGATTAGTAATCCAGAGACCCAGGCTACTGATCTGGGACCCTGGGTTTGAATCCATCCATGGCAGATGCAGATATCTGAATTATATTAATCGTTAATTAAGAAGCTCGTCTCATGTTGACTATGAAACCATAATCGATAGCAGTTAAAACACATGTGGTTCACCAATGTCCTTTACGGAAGATATCTGCTGTCCTTACCTGGCCTGGCCTACATGTATCATCAGTGATGTGGTTGACTCTTGAAATATCCTCTAAAGTGGCCTAGAAAGCCACTCAGCTGTATCAGGCCAATATACAGCCTCAGAAATTGAATGAAACTGGACGTACCACCTGGCATCGACCTAGGCATTGGAAATGGCAATGGGGAAGCCAGCCCTGCTGAACCTGCAAACTCCTTCCGACTAACATCAGGGAGCCTGTGCCGAAATTCGGAGAGCTGTCCCACAGACTATCAAAGAACAGCCTAACGTGGTTGTATTTTCGTAATTGTACTTTGCAGTTAATGTCCAGACACTGCCATCACCATCCCTGGGTGTGTCCTATCCCGCCAGCAGGAAAGACCACCAGCGGTGGTGGCACAGTGGTGTACTGTCGGGTGGGAGTGGCCCTGGGAGTCTTCAACATTGACTCCAGATCCCATCATGTCATGCAGATAAACATGGGGAAGGAAATCTCCTGCTGACTCGCACCTACCACGCCCCCACTCCTGGCCTTGGCTGATGAATCAGTGCTTCTCCATGTTGAACAGCAATTGAAAGAAGCACCAAGGGCACAGAATGTACTCTTGGTGGGTGACATAAATGTCCATCACCAAGAGTGGCTGGTAGCACCAATACTGAATGTGATGGTGGAGTCCTGGAGAACAGAGCTGTTAAACAGCGTCGGCAGTTAGTGGTGAGGGAACCAACAAGAGGGAAAAACCTACTTGACCTCGTCCTCACCAATCTGCCTGTTACAGATGCATCTGTTTGTGACAGTATTGGTAGGAGTGACCACCACACAGTCCTTGTGGAGATGAAGTCCTGTCTTCAAATTGCGGATACCACAACTGTGTTGTGTGGCACTACCACCATGCTGAATCGGATAAATTTCAAACAGATCTAGCGACTGAAAATTGGTCATCCATGAGACGCTGTGGGACATTAGCAGCAGCAGCAGAATAGTACTCAACCACAATCTGTAACTTCATGGCCCTGTATATCCCCCACTCTACCATTACCATCAAGCCGGTGGAACTACCCCGGTTCAATGAAGAGTGCAGGAGGGCATGCGAGAAGCAGCACCAGGCATACCTCAAAATGAGCTGTCAACCTGGTGAAACTACAACACAGGACTACTTGCGTGCCAAAGAGTGGAAGCAGCATGTGATACACAGAGCTGAGTGATCTCATACCAATGGATCAGATCAAACCCTACAGACTTGTCACATCCAGTTGTGAATAGTCATGGAGAATTAAACAAGTAACAAAATGTAAATCAACAAATATCCCCATTCTCAATGATGGGAGAGCCTAGCACATCAGTGCAAAAGACAAGGCTGAAGCATTTGCATTTATCTTCAGCCAGAAGTACCAAGTGGATGATCCATCTCAGCCTCCTCCTGAGATCCCCTGGATCACAGTCTTCAGGCAATCTGATTCACTCTGCGTGAAATCAAGAAAGGGCTGAAGGCATTGGATACTGCAAAGGCGATGGGCTCTGACAACATTCCGGCAATAGTACTGAAGATCAGTGCTCCAGAACTAGCTGCACCCCTAGTTAATCTGTTCCACGACAGCTACACCACTGGCATCTACCCGGCAATGTGGAAAATTGCCCTGGTATGTCCTGTACACGAAAAACAGGACAAAACCAACACGGCCAATTACTGCCCCATCAGTCCTCCTGATCATTGTTATAAATAGGTATTGTTTTTGAATCTGTTTATTTTTTTCTCTGAACAAATTTCCTTGTTTTTCCAACCACCTGTCCATAAATAGGTTAGTGATTGAATTTATTTCCCTCCCTTAAACCCTGACAATAAATGACCACGACAACAACGCGGTTGTCAGAGTTAAATCAAAGAAGGAGGATTTATTTACACAGTCTTAAACTGGGAAAGTGATTAACTTCACCACGAATGCTTAAAAACATTCAGGGAAAAGTTAAAGGCATAAAAAAGGCAAGGGCATTTCTTAAATAGAACTGCAAACTGCATGAATTTCAGTTAAAACTCGTGTTCAATTAAATTATCAAAAAGAGTCCAAAGACTCTTTTCGACAACTGGGAATGTCAAATTGAGGAGAAGCTGTTGAAAATATCGATTCTCTTACAAATTTCTTCTTCTTTACACTCTCAGATATAAATGGAGGTAGCTTATTTTGGCGAAAGCCACCTTTTAGTTGGACACGAAGCTTGCAGAGAGCAAGTTTTTTTGCTGTTTTTGTAAACTGTGCCTTTAATTTTCTTCGCTGTGTGCAGTCTGTGTCTTCTTTCATTTTTCTGGCTTTTGCAGACTGTCTTAGAGGGAGAAGTGTCGGTTCAGGTACCTGGACTAATCTGACCAAAGGCAGCTGCAGACTGAAACAGGCTGTAACCGCACACTGTTAGAGTTTCAAATCCAGGCAATTGGATAGGCTATTCTTGTCCCTAAAAACGAAACCCTTTACAAGTTGCTGTCCCATGATATCTTTCCTCCATTTTAACAATTGGAACTGCTAAAACTGAACTTAACATACAAAATGGGGGTTGACATTAATACTCAAATGCACAAAACACAATTTACAAGGGGTTTTCCATCTGTTCATGACACCTTTACCACTCGCAGAAAAAAAATGAATTCCACTTCATGTTTTTTCTTTCCTTGTTTTTCATTAAAAAGAAATAAAGAAGTAACGATGTTTTCGTTCATTCTCTCATTCACACTTAAAACTTTGCTGAAGTCTGAGGGAACTAATATGAGCTCATTCACTGAGATGGTTTTCAAGTTTGTAAATGCCTCCTGGCACGTCCCTGTCCATTTCACCTTGGCTTTTTGTGTCAGTGCCTTTATTAGTGGGGATGCTAGGGTGCCAAGTTTGAGAACAACTTCTGGTAATTTGTATACCGCCGTATGGATTCCCCAAGCTGCAGAACATTGGTATCGAATACAGTGGAATGATTTCTGGAAGGCAGGTTGTTATCAGACCGTCCTGGTTTCAGCATTTCTTTCCAACTTGTGTCAGGTACAGGTCCAGAGACAGAATTGGCAGGAAAATAGTAAATAGAAATTTCTCTTGGTTCCCAGTCTAATCTGAACTATCTTCTCAGAGCTTCGCCGTCAGGGGTCCCGCCTAACTAACTGGTAGCATGTCTCCCATATCCAAGCCATGAACCACGACGGTGATACACCCTGGCTGATCTTTACAGATCTCTTTGAATTTCTTTAGCTGGGTGGACATGTGCTCCTGCTGCTTGAGTGTGAGGTGTGTCAGCTGGGTGGTTAAGTCTTTTAAGATTTCTGTGTTTGCCAGTTTGGTAGCTGGGGGTTCAACTGGTGTCTCCTCCTCCTCGACTGACTCTTCCTGGCTCCCTCCTTTACTTCAACCCTTTTCCAATCATTCACCAGTTGACTGGGCTTGCTTTTGATTAGTGGTTCCACACAGTCCATCAACACTTGGTCAAATGGTTCACCGAATCCCGAAACGTGTTTGAGAGTGGGGCAGTTTAATTGTGGACTGGGATTTACCTGTAACCTGGAAAGCTTGTCAGGCTTTGCGATATTCGGCCACATCGGACTGGAGGTGAGGCAAGAAAAAGTGTTTACTTACTCGGATTAAATTTTTCTGATCACTGACATGTCCATCCATCGGGGTAGCATGGGCTATCCTTAAAATCACTGGCTGTTTTTTTGGCAGCACGACAGTCTGGTGGAACACTGTCGACTCCTCCTCCTGGGAGGTCTCCACTTTCATATTACAACCCCCTCTCGGAAGTGGTAACACTCAGGGGTCGGAGTGGCCTCTGCCTCAGAACAAGCCGTCTGTGCTATGTGCTTTATTCAGGATCTGCTTGCTGGGGGTTACTTAGGTCGGCTTGGCTGAGAACCTCCTCCCCTTCACATTGGTCCTTAAAGAATGTTTCAGCGAACCAGACCTCCGGCTCATCCAGCGGGAGCACTGGTTCACTTTCAACTAATCGGGCCTGTCTGGCTTGGGACGGAGACACTACACAATCGTGTAGTACTTGCTCCTGTAGTAGTTCAGTTTCCCTGGTTTCACAGGGCTGGTCTGAGACTATAGGGGTTACTATTATCTTCCTACCAGCCAAATATTTTCCCAGTAGGAAGTATATCCCTGCTACTCTGGGGCAATTCCTATGGTTGAGGGGCCTGAGACGAGGTCACACTGTATGTGGACTCAATGGAGGGGAACAGACAGGTAACCTCCTCCCACTCCACTGATCACTTAGGCTGTTCTCTAACATTAGGTACTCAGTCGCCCCTGTATCCCTGAGCATTATAATGGACTTGCTGATCTCCTGGGAAGGGTAGAGGGACACAATTCCTTCAAGGATAAAACTCCAGTAACTCACGGGGATTTTGTCTGCACTTTAAAGACCTCAGGTCATTTCACCTTACTTTCACGTGTATCTCCCTAGCCATAGCTTTGACTGGTCTGCACGCAGGTTTACCAATGTTTCAGCAGTTACATTGTCTTGCAGCAAAAGCATCCTTCAATCAAAATGTGCCATTTTCTAATGTTAGACTAAGAGGGTTTTGCTGTGGTCATTTATTTGTCTTCATTATCTTTTCAGCTACCAGATTTTCCCCTTTTGGTTTCCAAGCAGATTATTTTAAATTTCTGATTCAGATCGTTCCTTACAATTGGTCTTTAGTGGATTTATTGCTGACTTGAGCTCCAAATTTCTATGTTACAAACAGGTAGTTAATCCTTTTTTTCTCTTAACGTATTTCCCTTTTTTTCCAATCATCTGTCCATAAATAGATCAGTGATTGAATTTATTTCCCTCCCTTAAACCTCGATAATAAATGACCTGGGACATTCTGCCTATGAGTGTATTGGAAGCAGAGACAATGATTTCAAAAGGAAGTTGGATAGACACTTGAAGTACATAAACCTGCTGGGCTACGGGGATCGAGCAGGTGAATGGGACTGTTTGGATGAATCTACAGAGAGCCAGCATGGACTCGATGGGACAAATGGCCTCCTTCTGCACTGTAAATTATTCGATGATCCTATATCTCTGTGTTACAAATGTGCCCAGGAATTCAGGAAATTCTTTAGGTCTCAACCATCAAATCTACAAAGTTATTGTCACTGCTGCTGTGCAGGATTAAAGGAAGGGATTGAACCAGAATGGCTTTAAATGATTACTGACAAATCAGGGTAAAAGACAGCACTGACTCCTCTCCAAAATACTGCTCAAAGCTTTCAGTTTTAAGGAGGGTGTGAAAGGAGGTGACAGAGTGTTCGAGATTTAGGCAGAGAATTCCGGAACATGAGGCTCACATAAATATTGCATCATTTTCTCACAGTCCTGTTCTGACACCGCAATCTTTTACAGAATTATACATCATCATAAATAAAGTTATCAGAAAGTATCATTACAATGGTCCAACATGTTCTCAACTGTTTTCTCTTAATCCAGCTGTACAATCTTCACAAATTAAATGCAACTTCACACTGTCAGATTGCATGTTTCAGTTCTATATGAGCATTTCGCACTCAATAAATTGATATATTTCTAATGGTTGGCTGGATATACATGATCTTCTAAATATTTCAGCATTTTATTTTGTAATGAATACATGGAGAAGCAGCAGGGAGTGATTTACTGGATAACATAGATTGGGACAGAGATTGGGTCCTGGATATTGAAGGGTGCATGGCATTTAGGAAGGACTGGAAGCTAGGAAAAGGTGCAGGGGTAGCTCTGTTAATTAATGATGGTATTCGCGCAATAGAGAAACGGGAGACAAGGATGGACAAGCTGTTTGTGTAGAGGTGAGAAATCATATACACAAGAAGTCACTTCTGGGAGTGCTGTATAGGCCACCTAGCATTAACCAGATTGTAGGAAGGGGTATAAAGGAAGAAATAATGGCAGCTTGTCAGAAAGGTAGAGCAATACTTATGAGGGACATTAATCTACATCTAAACTGGAAAAGTCAGATGGGCAGAAATAGCCTAGATGAGGAGTAATAGAATGTTTTCGGGATAATTTCTTGGAACAATGCGTCCTGGAGTCAGAGAGCAGGCTTTACTAGACCTGGTATTGTGTCACGAGATCAGATTAATTAATGATCTCACAGTTAAGGCGCCACTAGGTAGCAGCGAGCATAATATGACGGCATGTTACATTCAGTTTGAGAGAGTGAAGTTTGAGGGTCCAAGAGTCGTACTTTAAACTTAAATAAGGGCAATAATGAGGGCATGAAAGCAGAACTAGCTAAAGTGAACTGGCAAATCAGGTTAATTTATAGGTCAATGCAGTGGCAGACATTTAAGGGGATATTTTAAAATACACAGAATGGAAACATTTGAACGAGAAAGAAAAATTCCAATATGGAATGCACCATCCATGGTTAACTAAAACAGTTAAAGATCGTATCAAACTTAAAGAAAAAGCCTATAGTTCCACAAAGGTGGGAGGCAGGTCAGAAGATTGGACAGAATATAAATAAAACAGCAAAGAATGTTGAAAAGATGGATAAGGAATGTAAAATTATAGTACGAGAGAAAGCTAGCTAGAAATATAAAGACAGACAGTAAGAGTTTCTCTCGATATTTAAAAAAGAAGAGTTAACAAAGTGAGTGTTGGTCCTGTGGAAAGTGATTCTGGGGAATTAATAATGGATAATAAGGAGACGGCAGATGAATTGAAGAGATATTTTGCATTAGTTTTCACTATTGAGGATAGAAGTAATATCTCAGTATTAGCTGGAAGTCAAGAAATCGAAGGGAAGGAGGAACTCAAGAAAATTATGATATTCAGGGAAGTGGTACTGAACAAATTGCTGGAGCTGCGGGCTGACAAGTCCCCGGGTCCTGATGGACTTTATCCTAGGGTGTTAAAATAAGTGGCTAGTGAGATAGTTGTTGTGTTAGTTTTCATTTTCAAAAATTCCCTAGATTCGGGGAAGGTACTGTTAGATTGGAAAATAACAAATGTAACTCCTTCATTCAAAAAGGGTGGGAGACAGAAAGCAGGAAACTACAGGCCAGTTCGCTTAACATCTGTCTTCGGGAAAATGTTTGAAACTACTATTAAAAACGGTATAGCAGGGCATTTAGAAAAAATCAAGGTAATCAGGCAGAGTCAACATGGTTTTGTGAAAGGGAAATCATGTTTAACCAATACATTGGAGTTCTGTGAGGGAGTTACATGTGCTGTGGATAAAGGAGAACGGTGGATCTATTGTACTTAGATTTCCAGAAGGCATTTGAAAAGGTGTCACATCAAAGGTTATTACTAAAAATAAAAGCTCATGGTGTAGGGGGTAACATGTTGGCATGGATAGCAGCTAACAGGAAACAGACAGAAATCATAAATGGGTCATTTTCTGGTTGGCAAGATGTAACGAATGGTGTGCCACATGGATCTGTGCTGGAGTCTCAACTCTTTACAATTTATATAACTGACTTAGAAGAAGGGACCGAAGGTATGGTTGCTAAATCTTCTGATGACACAGAGAAAGGTAGGAAAGTAACTTGTGAAGATGACGCAAGGGGGCTACAAAGGGATATAGATAGGTTAAGTGAGTGGGAAAATACCTGGTAAATGGAGTACAATGTAGGAAATTGTGAAATTATCCACTTTGGCAGGAAGAATTGTTTTTAAAAGCATATTGTCTAAATGGTGAGAGATTGCAGAACTCTGAGATGCAGAGGGATCTGGGTGTCCAAGTGGACAATGGCAAAAGGATAGTATGCAGGTGCATCACGTAATTAGGAAAGCTATTGGACGTTAGTGCATATCACGAGTGGAATTGAATGTAAAGTTAGGGCGGTTATGGTTCAGCTATACAGGGCATTGGTGAGACTCCATCTGGAGTACTGTGTTCAGTACTGGTCTCCTTATTTATGGAAGGATGTAAATGCATCAGAGACAGTACAGAGAAGGTTTACTAGACTTAAACCTGGAATGGGGGGTGGGGGGCTGTCTTACAAGGAAAGATTGGACAGGCTCGGCTTGTATCCACTGGAACTTAGAAGAGTAAGAATCTAGAACTAGGGGTCGCAGTTTAAATAGACAGAGATGAGGAGCATTTTTTCTCTCAGAGGGTCGTGAGTCTTTGGAATTCTCTTCCTCAAAAGGTGACAGAAGCAGATCCTTTGAATATTTTGAGTTTGATAGATTCTTGATAAGCAGGGGGTGGAAGGTTATCGGGGGTAGGTGGAAATGCAGTGTAATCAGTTCAGTTATGAACATATTGAATGGTGGAGCAGTCTAGAAGGGCCGAGTGGCCGACTCCTTCTCCTACTTTGTCTGGTCGTATGATCGTATGTAACAGTGTAGGTGGCAGTGATTGGGGAATATTTTCTTACAGCCAAAACACACATTGACAATCCGGAACGATGTGACAAGGTATCCGAAATGGGAAAAATTAGACTATGTCTTGGACACTGGGTGGGCTCAAGCCACTAACACTGTGGGTAATAGCCAAACACCCCAAACGATTGCTTGAAAAAGACTGCTAATAGCTATCCTCTAGCTATGTAGCTATCACTCAATACCTTAAAACAGGGTGTCAATGAGTTAAAGCTTCAGGTTACTGTGACCAGAAAACAGTGTCCATTATCAGGTTTACTTGACCAAAATAAAGGGATGGACATTCATTGTGGACACATGAAAGCAGTCTGGTCCCTCACACTGGAGACACATCTGTGTCACCACCAACCTGCTCTCCTACAACTTGTGTGGTCTCCTTTCGAGCCTTTCAGCACCTTGTCTGTTACTAACTATTCTGAATGTCCCACAGCTGAAACTATGTTTTAATTCCTGATCCACATGAATGAGAATCCTTTACATGGATCAGATCAGTTAATCTCACCAATAACATCAGAGTAAATGTTCCAGAGTCTTCCATCAGGGAAAGGTGCCTTGACCCCTCTAAACAATCAGACAGTTTACCTTCATTCTCCTCTGATTCCATTTCTCAAAGTGGATCTAATGATTCACAAACATGGTGACTGCACGCTCATTTCTGGTTCCCTTTGATTTTTCCCATTCCCAACTGGCAATATTTCCCAAATCTCATCGCAATCCTTCACATTGCAGAATGTCCAGGGATGAGGAAATTCAGTGATGTGGAGAGACTATAGAAACTGGGATTGTTCTCCTGACAGGAAAGCAGCTGAAGTAGACGTTTAATAGAGTGTTGAATATTATGGGGTGGAGGTGGTTTGATCGAGCTGATAGGGAGAAACTGTTTCCACTGACAACAAGCTCAGTAACCAGAGGAAACAGATTTAAGATCATTGTTAAAAATGAAGTTGGGGGGAGGGGTGCGTGTGGTGGAGGTGACGAGGTTGTATTACTCAGCAAGTTGTTACAATCTGGAATACACTCTCTGAAAGCGTGGTGGAAGCAGATTTAATAGTAACTTTCAGAAGTATATTTAAAAATAAACAGGGCAGTGGGACTAATTGGATACCTCCATCAAAGAACCAGCACAGGCTCGATGGGTCAAATGGCCTCCCTGTGTGCTGGTTGGTTCTATGTTTGACAGCAGCTCCTACCTGAGGGAAGTGTTTTCCCACCTCTCCCATGTTTCTATCATTGTCTGAACAGCAGTAACCTTGGCCAGGACACTGGAAGTGTAACTGGAGAAAGCCATTCGAACTCAATGGGATTTTCAACGATAATCGAGGCAGTATGCAGAATTTCAATGAAGTTAAACACAGTCTAAAACATGTATTTAACAAGGATAAAATCTGATGTCCTGTAGGGAAGAATGACTGCCGTCCTTACTCAGTCTGGAGGAAATGTCATTCCAGACACACAGTTTAATCTTTACTGCTCTCTGAAATGACCTCGCAAGGCAATCATACTGTGGATTCTGGAAATCTGAAATCAAAACAGAAAATGCTGGAAATACTCAGCAGGTTTAGCAGCATCTGTGGAGAAAAACAGAATTAACGTTTCAGTTCTGTGACCTTTCATCAGAATGGATGAAAGGAACAGATCTGATGAAAGGTCACAACCTGAAATATTAACTCTGTTTCTCTCCACAAATGCTGCCAGACCTGCTGAGTATTTTCAGCACTTTCTGTTTTTATTATCACAAGTCACTCAGTTGTATCAAACCGTTACACAATGGGTAATACCAATAAAACAGGACCAATCACCCAGCATTGACCTGGGCACTGAATACAATGATGACACACTCTGCCCGGTGGACCCTGCAAAATTTTCATCACTAAGATCTGGGGACTTGTTCCAAAATTTGGAAAGTTGTCCCATCGACTAGTCAAGAAACGTGATTTAATAGCTGGTCAGATGGTCAGTTCCTCTCTGTTATAAATATGTTTCTGTGTCTGTGTACGCTATTTCTCATTGTATGTGACAGTGTTGTGTGTAAATGTATTTGAGCGTAATTTAAAAGTAGCTTGTTATTAAATAAACACATCCATAATACAGTTTGAATGAAGACAGGTGTGTCCCAAATAAATCAATAAATTTTACTAATAACATGGAAATAAATTTGTCAACAGCAGGATCATGAAACACAGTTACATGTAAACAGATCAGAAGAGCAGCTGTCGAGAACAAATTTGCAGTGCTCCGGGAAGTGTGACTATCTGCATTGCTGTTTCAAAGAGCCAGCGCAGACACAGTGGGCCGAATGGCCTGTTTCTGCTCTGGAACCATTCTATGATTCGATAATTTGGTATCCACTATGGATAGACTCAATGATATACAGGTTTATGAAGATATTGTAACAGATTTCCCTGTTTATCGAGAGCTGAGATTTCTGTATTTTCACAATACAGACCAGGTTCAATTTCTCAACAGAAAATGGAATTAGCGAACAGAGTTGTTCTGTTTTGTAAATTAATTTCAGTACTTCAGTCGAATACTTCTTGCAGCTCATGTGAAGAGGGGCAGAGAAGTGACGAGTGCCTCTTTGAATAGACATGCATACAGTAATAGCAAAGCACCTGGGATGGGCAGAAAACTGACAAGCCTTTTGGTTGTCACTCTGTGTGTGTTTGTGTGCACGTGTGTGCGTGTCTGTGTGCGTGTGTTTGTGTGTGTGTGTGTGTTTGTGTGTGTGAGTGTGTTTGTGTGTGTGTGTGTGTGTGTTTGTGTGCGTGTGAGTGTTTGTGTGAGTGTGTGTGTTTGTGAGTGTGTGTGTTTGTGTGTGAGTGTGTTTGTGTGTGTGTATGTGTGTTTGTGTGTGTGAGTGTGTGTGTGTGTTTGTGTGTGTGAATGTGTGTGTGTGTGTGTGTGTATGTGTGTGGGTGTGTTTGTGTGTGTGTGTGTTTGTGTGTGTGAGTGTGTTTGTGTGTGTGAGTGTGTGTGTTTGTGTGTGTGTGTTAGTGTGTTTGTGTGAGTGTGTGTGTGTGTGTTTGTGTGCGTGTGAGTGTCTGTGTGTGTGCGAGTGTGGGTGAGTGTGTGTGTTTGTGTGTGTGTGTTTGTGTTTGTGTGTGTGTGTTTGTGTGTATGTGAGTGTGTTTGTGTGTGTGTTTGTGTGTGTGTGAGTGTGTTTGTGTGTGTGTTTGAGTGTGTGTGAGTGTGTGTGTGTTTGTGTGAGTGTGTGTGTGTTTGTGTGTGTGTTTGTGTGTGTGTGTGTTTGTGCGTGTGTGTGTTTGTGTTTGTGTGTGTGTGAGTGTGTGTGTTTGTGTGTGTGTGAGTGTGCTTGTTTGAGTGTGTATGTGTGTGAGTGTGTTTGTATGTGTGAGTGTGTGTGTGAGTGTGTGTGTTTGTGTGTGTGTGAGTGTGCTTGTTTGAGTGTGTATGTGTGTGAGTGTGTTTGTATGTGTGAGTGTGTGTGTTTGTGTGTGTGTGTGTGTTTGAGAGTGTGTTTGTGTATGTGAGTGTGTTTGTGTGTGTGAGTGTGTTTGTGTGCGTGAGTGTGTGTGTGTGTGTGAGTGTGTGTGTTTGTGTGTGTGAGTGTGTTTGTGTGTGTGAGTGTGTGTGTTTGTGTGTGAGTGTGTGCTTGTGTGTGTGTGTTTGTGTGTGCTTGTGTGTGTGAGTGTGTGTGAGTATGTGTGTTTGTGTGTGTGTGTGAGTGTGTGTGTGTATGTGTGTTTGTGTGCGTGAGTGTGTGTTTGTGTGCGTGAGTGTGTGTTTGTGTGTGTGAGTGTGTGTGTGTATGTATGTGTGTGTGTTTGTGTGTGTGTATGTGTGTGTGTTTGTGTGTGTGAGTGTGTGTGTGTGTGTGTGTGTTTGTGTGTGTGTGAGTGTGTGTGTGTGTGTTTGTGTGTGTGTTTGTGTGTGTTTGTGTGAGTCTGTCTGTGTTCGTTCGTGTGTGTGCATGTGCTTTACCTCCTGGCAGGAGATAAAGTCAAGTCTGCTGAAATGTCAAGGAAGGAGAAAAGATAACAACCCAGCTCACTTTCCGGCAATTCCATTAAAGACCATGTGAAGTTCACTGTGTAGATTCGTCTCGTCTCTTGTCGCTGAGGAGGGCTTGCTAGAGATGCTTCTCAGCACCGCCTGAAGGGAACTTTTTTCAGTGAATCTATGTGGCCTGCCTGCATGTACTCAGAGGTTGGACTGTGTGACAGCTTTGGTGCAACATGTCTCAACTGTTTTCTTCAGGGATGAGCAAGTGATCTGCCTGAGTGTTTTTTTGCCTGTAACAGAGCTCTGATCCAAAAATACTTTTTAAATTATTTTTCAGTTAACTGGTGTACATATATGTCTGTGTGCGTGAGTGTGAGATGCTAAGGTAAAAAATGGTCTTTAAAATTTAATGTTGGCACTTTTAAAATTTTAATATGTGTGTTTGTTTTATGTCATTACTAGTTGAGACTTATTTTCTAATAACATGATAATTTTGTTGTCCAATAAAGAAACCTGGTTAATGTGTTCTATTCTGGGAAAAAATAGTTACATGATGGTCTATATGTGTAAGTGGGAATACTTGAAATAATACATTGTGACCTGTGCAGAAGTGGGACTGAACTCACAGTGCTCTCCTCCCTTCTCGGTCATAACATCCAGTCCTGACCCTGTTACATTCAGCAGCTGCTCACCCAGATCCCAACCTCATCAACACTGAACATTGTTACCGAAAACCTTTAGATACTGTTTACATAATGAGAGAAAAGTTCAAAGTTCATTGCAGCTGGATGCAAAGTTTATTTATTTAACCATCACTCAGAAATCACGTTAGACATTCCTACAATCGGTAGCGTAAATTGTCGCTGTAAGCAACGTTTTCACTTGGTTGAATAATTTTAGTGTGAGGAATGTTGCAGCATCATAAACCAGTGGAATGTGCTGACTGAGCTGTGTCTTCATCACTTCTGGACAGTCAGACAGTTCACCCTTCATTCTGCTCTGATTCACTTTCCCAAAGAGGATCGATAGATTCTCAAATCTGGGATGGAATTTTCTTATTTTGATTTTTTATCTCCTGACCATGTGCTCCAAACATCGGGTCAACCTTGTGTCATGTCCCAGTCTCAGTTTAATGTTGAAGGGTTACTGAATTGAAACGTTAACTCTGATTCTCTCTCCACAGATGTTACCGGACATGCTGAGCATTTCCAGCATTTCTTGCTTTTGGTACCCACTCTTATCATCACTTTGTACGTTCCACTGAACCGTGTATTTAATGGTTCACCCTGTAAAGGTAAAAATATCAATACTTCATCTATTGGTTGAAAATTTTGGGTCTTTGCGTTCTTGTCTGACCATTTTTTGCATATGTTTTGTCAATCAACATATTTGAAAGGACTAAAACCTGTAGACTCATTCGGCGAATCTCTAGCTGCAAATAAATACAGTCGAGCCCTTTATCCCAATCATGCAGATCTTTGTGACAGTATGGTCTGATCATTGTTTTGAGAGTTTGATTGTACCTCTCTAAAGCCCCCTGTGTCTGTGGATGATATGCTGATGATTTTAACTCTCTGATACTCAAATTGCTCATAACGTCTTGAAAAGTTTTTGACATGAAATTAGAACCTTGATGCGCTTGATCATCAAGTAGTTATCCATATCTCGTAATGAATTGGGTTAACTTCTCATCTTTGGCCTCCTTATCTCGAGAGACAATGGGTAAGCGCCTGCAGGTGGTCAGTGGTGTGTGGAGCAGCGCCTGGAGTGGCTATAAAGGCCAATTCTAGAGTGACAGGCTCTTCCACAGGTGCTGCAGAAAAAATTCTTTGTCGGGGCTGATACACAGTTGGCTCTCCCCTTGCGCTTCTGTCTTTTTTCCTGTCAACTGCTAAGTTTCTTTGACGCGCCACACTTTAGCCCCATGACTCATGGCCCTCCTGCCTTGGGCGCTATGGCGTTGGAAGGATGAATGAGAATGGGCAGAGACTGCTTGACTTGTGTAACTATGATAACCTCTGCATCAACAACTCGTTCTTTCACACTAAGCCCTTTTACCAGGTTTCATGGAGGCACCCATGATCGCATCGTTGGCACCAGCTAGACCTCATCGTCACAAGGCGAGCCTCCTTAAACAGCGTTCAAATCACATGCAGCTTCCACAGTGTGGACTGCAACACCGACCACTCCTTGGTGTGCAGCAAGGTTAGACTCAGACCAAAGAAGTTGCATCATTCCAAGCAGAAGTGTCACCCGCGCATCAACACGAGCAGAATTACTCATCCACAGCTGTTAACTTCTCTACTACTACTTTATCAGTGATTGTCCTCAAATGAATGGCCACTGGAAATCGAGCAGGCATATCAATGAGAGTAAGTATATATTGATGTCCTGTTTTTGTTTTTGGCAAGGGTCCCACACAGTCTACCAATAACCTACTAAATGGTTCCTTAATATTTTTTGGCCTCGTTGTCTCGAGAGACAATGAGTAAGCGCCTGGAGGTGGTCAGTGGTTTGTGAAGCAGCGCCTGGAGTGGCTATCAAGGCCAATTCTAGAGTGACAGACTCTTCCACAGGTGCTGCAGATAAAATTGCTTGTTGGGGCTGTTACACAGTTGGCTCTCTCCTTGAGCTTCTGACTTTCTTCCTGCCAACTTCTCAGTCTCTTCGACTCGCCACACTTTAGCCCCGCCTTTATGGCTGTCCGCCAGCTCTGGCGAACGCTGGCAACTGACTCCTACAACTTGTGATCAATGTCACAGGACTTCATGTCGCGTTTGCAGACGTCTTTAAAGCGGAGACAAGGACGGCCGGTGGGTCTGATGCCAGTGACAGCTCCCTGTACAATGTGTCCTTGGGGTCCTGCCATCTTCCATGCGGCTCACATGGCCAAGCTATTCAGGTGCCGCTGGCTTAGTAGGGTGTATATGCTGGGGATGTTGGCTGCCTCGAGGACTTCTGTGTTGGAGATACGGTCCTGCCACCTGATGCCAAGGATCCTCTGGAGGCAGTGAAGATGGAATGGATTGAGACGTCGCTCTTGGCTGACATACGTTGTCCAGGCCTCACTGCCGTAGAGCAAGGTACTGAGGACACAGGCTTGATACACTCAGACATTTGTGTTCTGTGTCAGTGCGCCATTTTCCCACACTCTCTTGGCCAGTCTGGACATAGCAGTGGAAGCCTTTCCCATGCACTTGTTGATTTCTGCATCGAGAGACAGGTTACTGGTGATAGTTGAGACTAGGTAGGTGAACTCTTGAACCACTTCCAGAGCGTGGTCGCTGATATTGATGGATGGAGCATTTCTGACGTCCTGTCCCATGATGTTCATTTTCTTGAGGCTGATGGTTAAGCTAAATTCATTGCAGGCAGCCGCAAACTTGCCAATGAGACTCTGCAGACACTCTTTAGTGTGAGATGTTAAAGCAGCATCGTCAGCAAAGAGGAGTTCCCTGATGAGGACTTTCTGTAGTTTGGTCTTCGCTCGTATCTCAACATGTCCCATGGGTTTACCTCACAACTTCCAGCATTCTGACCGAAGATGTCCTACCTTGTGGCACTGATCACACTTTGGCTTGCTGACCTCATTTCTACTCTCAGCACATTCCTTTCTGGCCTGAGGAGGTGATCCTGTGAGATTCCCAGCTGTTCCTTCTTATCCTCGGATGCTTGTCTTCCTTTCACTCTCCACTTCCTATCCTTGTCGGGTTTGTGGGGGTGATGGACAATAGGTTTTGGCTTATTCACAAGCTCAAAATCATCAGCAACTTCTGGTGCTTTCCTGGCTTTTAAAATGTTCATGTTATTTACATGAGTGCACACTACTGAAGGGATTCAATTTTCAATCTCTTTCAATGGATTCAGTTCTCTCAGGTTCTCATACGTGGGTTCCATCCTGAAAGCCCGTATCCAGCGATCAAATTAATTTTCTTCACCCTCTCAAATTCTACATACGTCTGCCCAGCCAATCACCATTAGTTCCAAAACTTCTGACGGTAAGATTTCGGTACGAACTCATAGGCAACAAGAATGGCCTTTTTTGCTATCTCATAATCTGCAGAAACTGCTTCAGGAAGCATGGCAAAAATACCCTGAGCTCTGCTCATCAACCTGCTTTACACAAGCACTGGCCAGCTTTCCTTTGGCCATTTCATTTGTTTGGCTACTTTTTCAAAATATATTAAAACAGGCCTCTCCATCTCTTTCTGTAAACTTCAGGACAGCTTGTATACATTTAAACAGCTTTCCATTGTGTCCTGGGCTGGATTCAGATTCTTCCTGACTGGAATTTACCCTGGATTCAATAACACTCCTTTGTCTTCATTCCATTTTTTAAATTCGATTCCCTTGCTCCTTTTTCACTTTCTCTCTGAAATTCAAACCTAAGTCTTTCCAATTTTATTTCTTTTCATTTTTTTATTTTTTTCCTTGTCAAGTTTTCTTAATTCTTTTTATTTGTCTTGCTCATTGTTTTTTTTTTTCTATTATAACTCAATTCTAGTCAATATCACCCTGACTGACTATCTGCTTGTTCTTCTTCCTACAATTTCAACTGTTGGATGATTACATCAAATATCTCTGCTTTTGTGGCACCTGATTTGAACTCTAACCCCAATTTTGAGGCGAGTTCTATCAATTTAACCTTGGTTTAAGTTTTCAAGACACTGAGGGACACATTTTCCTTTTCCAGAAACTCTGCTGCATCGGCTAATGCCATTCCGATACTATACCCTCCACCCTTGTACAAGAAACATGATTCCTTTTTTTCATTTCAAATTTCCCCTTGTACTTCATGTAATTAGCATAGAAACATACAAAATGGGAGAAGGAGTAGGCCATTCGGCCCTTCCAGCCTGCTCCACCATTCATTTTCATCATGGCTGATCATCCAACTCAGTAGTCTGTTCTTGCTTTCGCCCCATATCAATTGATCCCTTTAGACCCAAGAGCTATATCTAGCTCCTTCTTGAAAACATACAATATTTTGGCCTCAACAGCTTTCTGTGGTAGAGATTTTCACAGACTCACCACTCCCTGGATGAAGAAATTTCTCCTCATCGCAGTCCTGAAAGGTTTACCCCGTATCCTTAGACTATGACCCCTGGTTCTGGACTCCCCCACCATCAGGAACATCCTTTCTGCACCTCCCCTTTCAATTTCTGTTGGAATCTTATAGATTTCTATTAGATTCTCCCCTCACTCTTCTGATCTCCGGTGAATATATTCCTAACTGACTCAATCTGTCCTCATACGTCAATCCCACCATCCCAGGAATCAGCCTAGTAAACCTTTGCTGCACTCCCTTTAGAGGAAGAACATCCTTCCTCAAATAAGGAGACCAAAACTGCACACAATATTCCAGGTGTGGCCTCAGCAAGGCCCTGTATAATTGCAGCAAGACATCCCCACTCCTGTACTTGAATCCTCTCGCTATGAAGGCCAACATAGCATTTGCCTTTTTTACCACCTGTTGCACCTACATGCTTACCTTCCGTGACTGGTGTTCGAGAACACCCAGGTCTCGCTGCATATTCCCCTCTCCCAATTTATAGCATTTCAGATAATAATCTGCCTTCCTGTTTTTGCTACCAAAGTAGATAACCTCACATTTATCCACATTATACTGCAGCTCCCACTCACTCCACTTGTTCAAATCACCCTGTCGCCTCTCTGCATCCTCCTCACAACTCATTCTCCCATCCAGTTTTGTGTCATCTGCAAATTTGGAGATATTACATTTAGTTCCCTCATCTAGATCACTAATGTGTATTGTAATAGCTGGGGTCCGAGCACCAATGCCTGCAGTACCCCACCAGTCACTGCCTGCCATTCGGAAAAAGACTCATTTATGCCTTCTCTTTGCTTCCTGCCCGCCAACCAATTTTCTATCCATCACAATACACGACCCCCAATCCCATGCACTTTTATTTTACATGCTAATCTCTTACGTGGGACTTTGTCGAAGTCTTCTGAAAGTCCAAATAAACCACATCCACTGGCTCCCCCTCATCAACTCCACTAATTACATCCACGAAAAATTCTACTAGATTTGTCAAGCATGATTTCCCTTTCGTAAATCCATGCTGACTCTGCCCGATTCTATCACTGTCTTCTAAGTGCTCTGCTATACAATCTTTGATAATGGACTCTAGAATTTCCCCCACTACCGACATCAGGCTGACTGGTCGATAATTCCCTGCTTTCTCTCTACCTCCCTTTTTAAGTAGTGGGGTTACATTAGCTACCCTCTAATCTGTAGGAACTGTTCCAGAATCTATAGAATCTTTGAAGATGATCACCAATACATCCACTATTTCTGGGGCCACTTCCCTAATTACTCTGGGATGCATACCATTAGGCCCTGGGGATTTATCGGCCTTCAATCCCATCAATTTCCCCAACACCATTTCTCTACTCATACTGATTTCTTTCAGTTCCTCTCTTTCACTAAGCCCAGTGTTCCCCAACATTTCTGGTATGATATTTGTGTCCTCCTTTATGAAGACAGAAGCAAAGTATGCATTTAGTTGGTCAGCTGTTTCTTTATTATCCATAATAAATTCCCTGTTTCTTACTGTAAGGGACCTGCATTTGTCTTCATCAATCTTTTTCTCTTCACTTGCAAAGAACAAAGAACAGTACAGCACAGGAGCAGGCCATTCGGCCCTCCAACCCTGCCCCAATCTTGATGCTTGCCTAAACTAAAACCTTCTTCATTTCCGGGGACCGTATCCCTCTATTCCCATCCTACTATCGTACCTGCTTCCACCACCTCCCACGGCAGCAAGTTCCAGACACTCACCACCCTCTGTGTAAAGAACTTGCCTCGCACATCCCCTCTAAACTTTGCCCCTCTCACCTTAAACCTATGTCCCCTAGTAACTGACTCTTCCACCCAGGGAAAAAGCTTCTGACTATCCACTCTGTCCATGTCACTCATAACTTTGTAAACCTCTATCATGTCGCACCTCCATCTCTGTCGTTCAAGTGAAAGCAATCCGAATTTATCCTATCTCTTTTCATAGCTAATGCCCTCCAGACCAGGCAACATCCTGGTAAACCTCCTCTGTACCCTCTCCAAAGCCTCCACATCCTTCTGGTAGTGTGGCGACCAGAATTGCACGCAATATTCTAAGTGTGGCCTAACTAAAGTTCTGTACAGCTTCAGCATGACTTGCCAATTTTTATACTCGATGCCCCGACCGATGAAGGCAAGCATGCCGTATGCCTTCTTGACTACCTTATCCACCTGCAGTGCCGCTTTCAGTGACCTGTGGACCTGTACGCCCAGATCTCTCTGCCTGTCAATACTCCCAAGGGTTCTGCCATTTACTGTATACTTCCCACCTGCATTAGACCTTCCAAAATGCATTACCTCACATTTGTCCAGATTAAACTCCATCTGCCATTTCTCCACCCAAGTCTCCAACCGATTTATATCCTGCTGTATCCTCTGATAATCCTCATCACTATCTGCAACTCCTCCAAGCTTTGTGTCATACCTATAGAAACTGTTAGGGTCAGTTTTTATGATCCCTGCAAGCTTGCTTTTGTACTCTATATTGCCCTTCTTAATCAATCCCTTGATCCTCCTTTGCTGAATTCTAAACTGCTCCCAATCCTCCAGTCTGTTGTTTTTCCTGGCAAATTTCTATGCCTCTTCCTTGGATCTAATGCTATCTCTAATTTCCCTTGTATGCCATGGTTTGGCTACCTTTCCCGTTTTACTTTTGTGCCAGAGAGGGATAAACAATTGTTGCAGTTCATCCATGCGCTCTATCAATGTTTGCCATTGCCTATGCACTGTTAATTCAGTCCCACTGAATTCAGGGTCACAATGTATTAGTAAACTTTCCCACCTACCAACAAATAGCCAAATTAATCACTTTATTTATCTCCAGAATTGAGCACGCCAAACCATTTCTTTAAACAATAACACAATTATGTATTTATTAAGAAACAGGATTATAAACAATACTGGAATGAAACTATATGTATAAAAATATCTTATAACTCCCAAATCTTCCTAACCCTCAAGTACACACATACATTCAATTACCAATGGTTAACCGGGGGAATGGAAATTGATTTTACAAGAGTCTCTTGAGAATAAATAAATAACTGGGTCGTAACGTTAGGTTGTATTTTCCAGGATCGATGAGGTCCCAGAGTTCAATAATCAGATGCCACTCAGTGTCTCTCCGGGTGAGCTTAATGAACAGTCGATGATGGTTAGGCGTGCAAGGTAGTTCATCTGCAGCAGGCGTCACACAGATCTTTCAGCAACCAGTTGTAGGAACAGGACTATTTACATTTTTAAAGTAGCAGTCTAATGGTAGAAACTTTCTTGAAATTTCAGGAACTTCCAAAAATACAAGGAATGCAACAGGATTCACATTTGAAGCTGAGATTTTACAGAGACTGTAGACTACCTTCAACACTGCAGGCTTCCTCTCAGCAATGTAGTCTCTCTCTATAGAGCAGTGTTGTTCTAGTGTATAGCAACTCCTCTTCCTCTGAGTCTTTTCTCTCTCTTCAGGCATAAACAGCAACAAGGGTTTTAACTCCCATACATTAGATTCTTTTCTTTCCCAACTGCTTCCAAGTTCTTTTAACTTCATGGAAAAATCTGAATTTTCTTTATCCAGGAGTTATTTTCCAGGAGAAAGAGTTTTCTGGGCTGTAATCCTGCCCAGTTCCAGCAATAACTGAAACTAAAAAGCCTTCTTCAGTGGAATAACAAGGCCATTATAAATCCTTCTGTTGCTTAGATACTAGATTAGATACTCGATTGACAGCCTGTTCTCTTCAAACCAAATGTCAACATTCAATGCACAGAAGGGTTTTTTTCTCATCAGTCTTAAAGGCGCATAGATCTGTTAGTTTAAAATAAAACTTATGACAATGTGAATGGATTGGAAAAGCTGTTCTCTTTCGAGAAGAAAAGGTTGAGAGGAGATTTGGTAGAAGTGTTAAAAATTATGACGGGTCAGGACAAGGTATTTAATGAGAAACAGTTCCCATTGGCAGAAAGGTCGAGAACCAGAGGGCACTGATTTAACATGAATGGCAAATGAACCAATGGTGACATGCGGAAAAAATATTTTTCAATGCAGCTGGTAGTTGGATCTGGAATGCACTGTCTGAGAGTGTGGTGGAGGGATATTCAATCGTACTGTTGAAATGGGAATTAGATAATTATCTGAATAGAAAGAATTAGTGAAATATCGGGAAAAGGTGGAGGAGTGGGATGAGTTGTGTTGCTCTTGTGAAGTCCAGCATAGACACGATCAGTGTCCTCCTGTGATTCCATGGTTCTTTGCTTCAATGTTAAAGTTCCTCACCTCCAAGTGTAAACACCTCTGTTTCTATTTGATTCAACCCCCTCATAATTATAAACTCTGACTACTCTCAAACTTCACGTTTGGAGAGAAAGGAGTCCCAGTCTGTCCAATCCTTCATTAAAGTTCTACCATCATACTGACGATGTCATTCTTACAATTTTTTCACACTTCCTCCAGTATTTTTATAATCTTATTTTACGATGAAGACAACATTTATGCACAGTTCTCTAACCATAGTATATCTAAGACCACGCTGATTCTATGAAAAACTCTCATCGAGTTTAAAACCTTTATTACACCTCCCCTTACACTACCCAACAATCCTAGTCTGTCTACAGAACAGAAGTCACCCATGTCTTAAAGAAATATGCTAAATCTTTCAGACTTTGATATCGGTCCTAAAGTACAGTCCCAAAAATTACTTCAGCTGAGGACTAACCAGTTATTTATACAAGTTAAACATCTCCTCATTGTTCAGTGTTAGAACCTGAAATAAACTCCTAAAAGGTGTGGGATAGTAAATATATATAAATTATGCATTTACAGGACAAATGGGATTCAGTAGGGAAGTGGGATTTATTACATTAATTTTTCAAAGTCCCAGCATAGAAACCATGGGCTGAAAAGAATCGCGCTGTGTTTTAAGATTTGATGATTCGAATGGTACCGGGTCCATACAGGCAAAGTAGGCACTGTACCACTGAGTAACACCCACAGATGGGTTAATATCATCGCACATGGACTTCTTTGTGTCTCAGTAACAGGCAGCCACTCAGACATGAGGGTGTGCTCACAATTTTCAGTGTTGGCTGCACTTCACAGGGCTCTTTCTCGTTCCTAAATAAGTTGAGGCAAAAGCAGTAACAATGGCTAAGAGTGGTGCAGGTACCTCATAAATAGTAAAAGGCCTTTACGATAGCAACTGTCCATCTGTACAGTGTAACAAGCTCCACTTATACTTCAGGGGAAGAAAACCAATAGACAAGCAGATCTCCCCCGTACTCTCTGTGTAATAATCGGATGTGAAATGGCTTTGCAGCATGGCAAGACTCCAGATAGTAAATGGATTTGGCGAAATCTAATCTGGGCTACACAGAGATAAACAAACAGAACATTGAAGGCTAGAATTCAAAAGTCCTCGCATGCTTAAACTTTTTGGGCTGTTATCACACGGAAGCCTTTCTCTAATCACACACATAATATCTCAGCTAAATTTCTGGGCAACAACCCATTTAGCTCTCTGTTCATCTGTTCATCCACATCAACACCTGGACTATTGGTCCTGAGACAGTTCATTTACATCAACACCTCGGCTATTGTTCCTGAGAATGTTCATCCACATCAACACCAGGAATATTGTTCCTGAGACTGTTCATTCACATCAACACCAGGGATACTGTTCCTGAGACTGTTCATCCACATCAACACCAGGGCTATTGTTTCTGAGACTGTTCATTCACATCAACATCAGGGCTATTGATCCTGAGACTGTTCATCCACATCAACACCAGGGCTATTGTTCCTGAGACTGTTCATCCACATCAACACCAGGGCTGTTGTTCCTGAGACTGTTCATCCACATCAACACCAGGACTATTGTTCCTGAGACTGTTTGGCCACATCAATACTTGACATCATAACAAAAGTAGTTGCAAATCAATTTATGAAAAACATTTCTAGGAATTTACAATTATTTTGTTTTCCATATTCTCTAATGACTCAATTGTGTGCAGAAAATGGTTCATTACATCAGTTTATTCACTGGACTGCAACTAATATCCCTGCACACATTCCTAGATGACTGCCCCATGGAGGTTTCTCTGTACTATTAATAAGAGTTTGTGTGAAGAAGTTTCTGCATTTATGCTTCACAGAAGGAATGGGATACCCTGTAATTTATCAGGTCGAGCTCATTTACTACCCGATTTTTGTAGCCGTCAGTATTCCTGGTAAGACAGTGAAATGATGCGGTGAAAGTTGAATATCAATGTGTGATTCTTCATGTTATATTTACCCTCTTTGATGGCATCAGTTAAGGAGCAAGTGATTGTCATGTTTTGTCAATGTGATTTATTAATTAAAGTTATATTGCGGCTTGAATTTTCAGCAAAGAAAATGCTAAAATATCAATTTCCTTTAATGTTTACAATGGAAACTTTTCATAGAGTTTGCATGGACACCAGATCAGAAATAAATGAGCAATTTTAAATGTTTTGATGTTGTGATGTGGGTTGCACGTGTAACTGAGAATTTTAGAAGTTAACCTTTTATGTAACAGCAGAAGTTGCTCTTGTTTGCATGGATTTGAATTCAGCTTTGATTTTGTTTCTCAATGGAAGTGGAAGGGAACTCCTGGTGATTTCTGTTACTGGCGCATGATACATCCCTCGAGACTTTTCCATTCTGCTCTTTGCTTGGCTAATGTTTTGAAAGAAGAGAAGAGTTCACTGTCAATGTTGTACAAACAATAGCCTAACAGGGCGAGAGTGTGCTTCCCATGTTGGACAGTCTGTATTGCAACAGGACGAGAGTGTGCTCTCCATGTTGTACAGACCGTAACCTAACAGTATACTCTCCAGAATAATAAAAATAAAATACTGCAGATGCTGGAAATCTGAAATAAAAACAGAAAGTTCTGGAAATACTCAGCAGGTCTGGCAGCCTCTGTGGAGACAGAAACAGAGTTAAAGTTTAGGGTCTGTGACATTTCAACAGAACTGGCAAAGGCTTTGATCAAGTGAAAAGCGGGAGGGGAAAGAAGAACAAAAGGAAAGGTGTGCGAAAGGACAGAGGGCAAAAGAGATTAAATGACAAAGCTGTCACAGAACAAAGGCAAAGGAGCATTGAGCAATATAGAAAGACAAAGTCCAGAGAGAGTGTTAATGGCAGAAAAATAACAGATCTGTTCAAAAGTAAAAACCTGAAAAACAAGTTAAGACAGGCCCATAGTTAAAAAAGGAATAAAGTAAAATAAAGCAAAATAAAATGCAATAAAATGGAATGAAAAGGGAGTCATGCTGTGAAGTTGTTGAACCCATTGTTGAGTCTAGAAGGCTGGAGAGTGACTAATGAGAAGATGAGGTGCTGATCCTCGAGCTTGCGTTGATGTTTACTGGAACACTGCTGCAGACCAATGACATGGAACAGGGTGGTGAATTACAATAGCAAGAAATAGAAAGCTTGGGGTAATGTTTTTGGCCTGAATGGTGGTGTTCCAGACATCAGCCACCGAACTGTGTTTGGTTTCCCCAGTGTGGAGGCAATCGCATTGTGAACAGTGAATATTATATACTAGATTGAAAGAAGTGCAAGTAAATTCCTGCTTCACCTGGAATGAGGATTTGGACTCTTGGATGGTGAAGAGAGAAGAGATGAAAGGGGAGGTATTACACACCCTGCGATAGCATGGGAAGATGCTGTGGGAAGGGGACAAGGTGTCATGGAGGGAATCATCCCTTTGGAATGCTGAGAGGGGAGGGGAGGAAGGGGAAGATGTGCTTGGTGGTAGTAGCACACTGGAGGTGTTGGAAATCGCAGAGGATGACATTTGGATGTGAAGACTGGTCGAGTAGGAAGTGAGGACAAGGGAAACCATGTTACAGTTCTGGGAGGGAGGGGAAGATTTAGGCAGAAGTGCGGGAAATGATTCAGACATGGCTGAGGATCTTCTCAACCACAGCTGAGGAAAAAGGAAGACATATCAGAAGCGTTGTTGTTCAAGGTAGCATCATCAGAAACCAACAGGGCGGAACTGATGTACAACTACGTGCCTTTGGAGACAGTCGTGTTTTGGGTACCAGAATTCTCCAGAATAATGTCAATACTTTTGGCTTCCACCACAGCATATGTTTCGCTATCTGAGGCCCCGAACTTGTTTTACATTTTAATTTTCCCACACCTGCTTTTGCCACAGATTTCACTGCTACAAATAAATAGTTCTTTAATTTAAACTTGCATTTAATTCAAATCTGGAAATCTTATATTTCCATACTGTCTTAATCAACTTCTTCGATTTTAAATGATTCTTCAAAAATGTTTGGGGACAGTGTCGAGGTAAGTTTAATGTTTTCTATTTCTTACAGTTAACTTGGTGGCGATTGTGATTTTGTCTCGAGGAAAGTGCGGTCTCTTCAAATGTATCACTCACTATATGGTGGCCATGGCAGTGGCGGATCTAATGGTGGTTATCATCCATGTGATATTACACCGCATTAATATCATGTACTTTCCAGTTAGTTTCCTGTTTATAACTCCTGTGTGTAGGGTGAACCTTGTCGCATACACTGTAGCTTTAGACTATTCTGTCTGGTTCACTGTCGCCTTCACTTTTGATCGCTTTGTAAAAAATTGCTGTCAGAAGCTGCAATCAAAATATAACACCAAGAAAACAGCGACTGTGGTTATCGCCATCTTGTTTGTGGTGAGCTGTCATGTAAATATTCCCTATTACTATGCAGTTGACCCTGTATTTATAATTGACAATGTACCTTGGTATTGTGATGCTACTGCTGATTACCTCACCTCGCCCTTGTGGAGGGTACACGCGTGTATCAAAGTCATCATAACCCCTATCTTACCAATCCTTTTAATTCTGTTGTTCAATGTTTTGACTGTCCGACACATTATAATGGCAAATATAGTCCACAAGGGACTCCGGAGCAACAGTCAGAATGAGAATGATCCAGAGGTGAAGAATCGAAGGAATTCCATGATTTTATTTTTTCTCTATTTCTGCTAATTTCATACTGTTGTGGATGACATATGTTGTTCTTGTGATAGACCGGCCAGTCGAAAACTTTTACTATACAGACAAATATTACAGTAACCCGATATATATTGCCCAACAAGTTGGGTTGATGTTGCAGCTTCTCAGTTCCTGCACAAACACTTGTATATATGGACTGACACAGAGGGAATTCAGAGAGGAGTTGAAGAATGGGGTCAAATATTTGTTTACACTGAATGGGAAATTGTGTCAATAACAATTAAAGAACATTGATCTGGGGCAGGGTTTCTTGGTTTACAAGTCACTTGCTTTTATATTCCTGACATCATTGTGGGCAGGTGAATGACAATGAGAAGACTGATTATCTTTAACAAGATTTTGGATAGTCGTGTATAATTACCAGATTATTATTGATGAATATTAATGTAGATAAACAAAATGATATAACATGAAATATCCCAATGTCAATTTCGCTGCTGGATTTGTGGAATTACAGCAACTGTACTGTACACCATTAAAAGACATCAAATAAATTCCCCATAAGGAAGCAGTGACACTAAATGGAAGATTCTTCCCATTCAGAACAACCTCCGGTAATCATGCTCTGACAGTCATTGCAATTCACCATTGGATCAATTCATGACAGCAATTTTGTTTTTCTGGAACAAACTTGCATGGTTAGAAAAGGCACAAATGCAGAACAAAAAAACCTTTGAAAAGTGGCCAAGTTGGATGGGTGGCACAGTGGTTAGCACCACAGCCTCACAGCTCCAGGAACTCAGGTTCAATTCTGGGTGCTGCGTGTGCGGAGCTTACAGGTTTTCCTTGTGTCTCCGTGGGTTTTTGCCGGGTGCTCCGGTTTCCTCCCACACCCAAAGGACGTGCAGGGGATAGGTAAATTGGCTGTTGTAAATTGACCCCAGTGTAGGGAGGTGATAGGGAATATGGGATTACTGTAGGGTTAGTATAAATGGGTGGTTGTTGGTCGGCACAGACTCGGTGCTGTATTTCTAAATAAATAAAATAAAAATGGATTCAAATGTTAGAGAAACATCTAGTCTTTGTTGGTACCTTGACTGTCTCATTCACTCATAGAATGCCCTGTTCTGGTGTCATATTTGCTGTCCTTAGTCCAGGGGATGGATTCTTGAGTGTTTCTGCTCCACAGCTGGTTCATGTTGGACCACATTAATCAGGCCTCACTGTTATCTATGTGGTCATTTCTCCAGGGTCATCCTGGAATGCAATGATAGCCCCTGTGTCTCTTCCTCAATATCATCAAACATTATAAATCCCTCTCCCTTACATCCTCCTCCCTTACCTCCAACAACATGTGATAAACTCAGCAATGTCTTTGCCTCTCTCACGTTGAGAGCAACTGTTCACCTGCTCCTGTTGAAATCAGCCTTCGATTGTCCACCAAACCAACCATTCCTGTCCTGAACCAACTGCTTTTACCAATTGCTCTCCTATCTCCCCTCAATCTCTAAGCAAATGTGTCTAGTCCTTGAAAGTCTCCTCCGGCAACCTTGAGCTCATTTCCACTCGAAAAATAATCAGTTCTGTTCCCGGGCCTCATATTAGTTGAGATTTAGCATGTGTCTCTATTCTCACCTTCTTCTCCGTCCCTTTCAAAACAACGACTGTCACCCCTTCCTCAAATGTCAAGGCACATCCCCTCCATTCTTAAAAAAGTAACTACAATCCCATCTCACACTTCCCTTTCCTCTCCAAATCCCTTCAACATGTTGTTGTCTCCCAAATCCGTGCACATCCTTCCGACAGTATCATGTTTGTATCTCTTCAATCAGGTTTCCACCCCGACCTCAATATTCAATCGGTCCCAGAAAAGTGAAATCTTCTGTGACTTTTACTATGGTGCAAAATCCCTCCATAAGACCTCCTCAGTCTCCCTGTAATCTTTGATAAGGTTGACCACACAATTAGCCTTCAATGTCTCTGATCCATTAGCTTGATAACTGGTACTGTCCTTGTGTATTTCTGCTCTTATCTGCTATCCAAAAGTACCTTCACGTTTTGTTTTGGAGCCTCCAAGGATCTACTCTACCTCTCCAGCGGTTCTTTCCCATCTCCGTGCTGCCCTTTGAATATATTATCAACACATCGGGTCAGATTCCACATGTACACTGACGACACCTGTTCCTACCTCTCCATTACCGCACTCAACCCTCACAATGCCACTGAGTTTCAGATTGCTTGAATGACGTTTAGTATTTGTAATTCACAGTTTCCTCCAGTTATACATTGGGAGGACGGAGCCACAATCTTCAAGTCCACAGCACAAACTCTGCACTTTCCATTCTCTACTACTGCTCCTTGGCCTTTGGCTTAGTTGGACACATAATGACTGCAACCTTGGCTTCCCGTTCGACCCGACAATGAGTTTCAGGAAATCATATTCTCCAATCACAAAGACCACCTAATTCCATAACATCAAATTCCTCCATTCACATCATTGTCCAAGTGCTGTTGAAACTCTCATCCATGCTCTTGTCATCTCGAAACTCACATCCTATCCCATTCAAGCTCCTCTCTCCGCCTGGCATATTCTTGTTGAACTACATTGGGTCCTAGGCCTCCAAAAGCTTGAATTTAACGTTCAGATCCTTGTGTTTAGATCATTACTTATGATAATATCTTTCCATATCAGGAACATTCTCCAGCCCGACTAAAACCAACCCTCCACTCACAACTCTCTTTTACTCTAACACCCATGTTTCTGATCTGTCCCTTGGCTTGACCACGCAAGGTGATGACTTCAACAATCAAATCATCTCGGGATCGAAATGGCAATCAGATCTAAACATTTATCTTCATCTGTGCCACTAGTTCATCCATGTTAAGATGAAATATTCACGTATTCTGAGAAAGAGGCGTTAATGTTATTGTTTACTATTATTGTTTGGAGAGATCTTATTCCCTGATGCATTATTACCGTTAAACTCTCTGTCCCTCCCTGTCCTACTCTGCTGTCTGCAGTTAAATTGCTACACTGCTCTGGTCCCTGGAATTTTCTCTTTCGTTTTCTCAATCTCTCTTCACCTGAACCCTCCCCCACCCTTTTAATTCAAAGCCTTGCCCAGATCCCTAGTTATACGAATCTCCAGGAACCTGATCCCAGATTGGTTTAAGTGGAGCCCATACCAATAGAACAGCTCCCGGATTCCCCAGAAATGGTGCCACTGCCCCACGAATCGAAGCCCCTCCTTTCCAAACCACTCATTGAACCACACATTTAATTCTCTAATCTTCTGGACCCTTTGCCAATTGGCATGGCCCAATTAACAATCAGTGGTCATTACGTTTGAGGTTCTGCATTTTAATTGGTACCCGAAATACTCAAACTCACTCAGCAGAACATCATTCCTGTTACTTTCTATGTTGTTTCTTCCTTTGTGGACCATGACAACTGGATCCTTCCCCTCCCAATCTTAGTTCATCTCCAGATGTGAGGTGACATTCACCCTGACACTGGGCAGACACTCAACCTTTGGAACTCGAGGTCACAGCTGCAGATAAAAGTATCTATTCCCTGAATATAGTGTCCTCTATCATTGTCACATTCTGTTTCACTGCCCCATTTGAATAACTTCCTACACCATGGTGCTATGGTCAGTTTGCCCATCCTGTCCTTGTTCTCATTCATACAGATAGCAAGTACCTCATGCCTGTTGGTCAATGTCAAAGGCCAAGGTTGCTCCATCATTAAATGCTGGATCTCCAGACCTGTCTGACCTTCTTTCCCCGATTATTCACTAACTCCGAATTTCAACTTAACCTAAGGGGTGTGACTGCCTCCTGGAAGGTTGAGTCCAGGTAAGTCTGCCCCTCTCTGAGGGTGCACAGTGTATTCAGCTCAGACTCCAATAAAACAATTCCAAGACCAAGTTAGTCGAGCTACAGACATTTATCTCAGATCTGCTTGTCCAGCATCATAATCCTCTCCACAAGCTCCCACATGTTCCAGTTAAGGCACACCATCTGTTCTGCCATTTCTGTGCAACCTTCTTTATGAGCCTTCATATTGAGGATACCCGCCATCGTGTTGTGCAGCACTACCACCGTGCGAAATGGGATAGATTTAGAACAGATCTAGCAATGCAAAATTGGGCATACCTGAGGTGCTGTGGGCCATCAGCAGCAGCAGAATTGTACTCACCCACAATCTGCTTCCTCATGGCCTGGCATATTCCACACTCTACTGTTACCATCAAGATACGAGACCGACCCTGGTCCAATGAAGACTGCAGGAGGGCATACCAGGGTCATACATAGAAACATAGAGAATAGGAACAAGAGTAGGCCATTCAGCCCTTCGAACCTTCTCCACCATTCATTATGATCATGGCTGATCATCCAACTCTGTAACCTGTTCCCTCTTTCCCCCCATATCCTTTCATCCCTTTTGCCCCAAGAGCTATACCTAACTCCTTCTTGAAAACATACAATGTTTTGGCCTCAACTGCTTTCCATGGTAGTGAATTCCGCAGGCTCACCACTCTCTGGGTGAAGACATTTCTCCTTAACGCAGTCCTGAAAGGTTTACCCCGTATGCTTAGACTATGACTCACTGGTTCTGGACTCCCCCACCATCGGGAATTCCCTTCCTGAATATACCGTGTCAAGTCCTGTTAGAATTGTGTAGGTTTCTCTGAGATCCCCCCTCACTCTTCTGAACTCCAGCGAATATAATACTAACCGACTAAATGTCTCCTCAGTCGTCAGTTCTGCTATCCGAGAAATCAGTCTGGTAAACCTTCGCTGCACTCCCTCTATAGCAAGAATATCCTTCCTCAGATAAGGAGACCAAAACTGCACACAATATTCCAGGTGTGGCCTCACCAAGGCCCTGTATAAGTGCAGCAAGACATCCCTGCTCTTGTACTCGAATCCTCTCAGTATGAAGGCCAACATACCATTCGCCCTTTTTACCGCCTGTTGCACCTGCATGATTACCTTCAGTGACTTGTGTACGAGAACACCCAGGTGTCTCTGCATATTCCCCTCTCTCAGTTTATAGCCGTTCAGATAATAATCTGCCTTCCTGTTTTTGCTACCAAAGTGGATAACCTCATATTTATCCACATTATACTGCATCAGCCATGCATTTTCCCACTCTCTCAACTTGTCCAAATCACCCTCAAGCCTCTCTGCATCCCCTCACAACTCACCCTCCCACCCAGTTTTGTGTCATCTATAAAGTTGGAGATATTGCATTTAGTTCCCTCATCTAAATCATTAATATATATATTGTGAATCTGGTCAAAATGAGGTGTCAGCCTGGTGAAGCTACAACACAGGGCTACTTTCCTGCCAAATTACGTAATCAGCTTGCGATAGACAGAGCTAAGCCACCCCATAACAAACGGATCAGATCTAAGCTCTGCAGTCCTGCCTCATTGAGTCGTGAATGGTGGTGGACAATTAAACAACTGGAGGAGGTGGCTTCACAAAGATCCCCATTCTCAATGATGGGGAAGCCCAGCACATCAGTAAAAAAGGTAAGGCTGAAGAATTTGCATCAATCTTCAGCCAGAAGTGCCAAGTTGATGACTCATCTTGGCCTCCTTCTGAAGTCCCCAGCATCATAGATGCCAGACTTCAGTCACTTCGATTCATCCTGTGCGATATCAAGAAATGACTGAAGGCACTGGATACTGCAAAGGCTATGGGCCCTGACAATATTCCGGTAATAGTACTGAAGACCTGTGCGCCAGAACTAGCTGCGCCCCTAGCCAAGCTGTTCCAGTACAGCGACAACACTGGCATCTCCCCTGCAATGTGGAATATTGCCCAGGTATGTCCTGTACACAAAAAGCAGGACAAATCCAACCCGGCCAATTTCGACCCCATCAGTTTACTCTTAATCATCAGTAAAGTGATGGAAGGTATCAAGCGACACTTGCTTCGCAATAACCTGCTCAATGATGCTCAGTTTGGGTTCGGCCACGGCCATTCAGCTCCTGACCTCATTACAGCCTTGGTTCAAACATGAAAAAAAGATCTGAATTCAAGAGGTGAGGTGAGAATGACTGCCCCTTGACACCAAGGCAGTATTTGACCGAGTATGGCAACAAGGATCCCTAGCAAAACTGATGTTAATGGAAATCGGGGGAAAACTCTCCGCTGGTTGGAGTCATACCAAACGCAAAGGAAGATATTTGTGGTTGTTGGAGGTCAATCATCTCGGCTCCAGGACATCACTGCAGGAGTTCCTCGGGGTAGTGTTCGAGGCCCAACCATCTTCAGCTGCTTCATCAATGAGCTTCCTTCGATCATAAGGTCAGAAGTGGGGAGGTTCGCTGATGCATACACAATGTTCAGCACCATTTACAACTCCTCAGATACTGAAGCAGTCCGTGTAGAATTGCAGTAAGACCTGGACAATATCCAGGCTTGGGCTGCTAAGTGGCAAGTAACATTTGCGACACCCAGATGCGAGGCAATGACGATCAACAACAAGAGAGAATCTAACCATCTCTCCGTGACATTCAATGGCATTACATTCGCTGAATCCTCCACTATCAACATTCTCGGGGTTACCATTTACCGGAATCTGAACTGGAGTAGCCATATAAATACCATGCCTACAAGATCAGGTCAGAAGTTAGGAATCCTGCGTTGAGTAACTCACCTCCTGACTCTCCAAAGCCTGTCCACAAACTACAAGGCACAATCAGGGGTCTGTTGGAATACTCCCTGCTTGCCTGGATGGGAGCACATCCAACAACACTTAAGAAGCTTGACACCATCCAAGACAAAGCAGCTCGCTTGATTAGCACCCCATCCACAGCATTCACTCCCTGTACCACCGACGCATTGTGGCAGCAGTGTGTACCATCTGCAAGATGCACTGCAGCAACGCACCAAGGCTCCTTAAACAGCACCTGCCAAACCTGTGACTTCTGTCAATGAGAAGGACATGGGCAGCAGATGCATGGGAACATTGCCACCTGCAAGTTCCCCTTCCATTCAGGCACCACCCTGACCTGGAACTATATCGCCATTCCTTCACTGTCACTGGGTCAAAATCCTGGAACTCCCTTCCTATCAGCACTGAGGGTGTACCGACCTCAAATGGACAGCAGCCGTTCAAGATGATAGTTCACCACCACCTTCTCAAGGTCAATTAGGAATGGGCAACAAATGCTGGCCTAGCCTGCGTCGCCCACATCCCATGACTGAATAAACAAATGTATTTGATTACGCAACTAGTTACTAATTTTGTCAAGTAATAGCAAGTTATGGTCTTGGATAGTGTCTTGTTCTTGGAGGTTTTTTTTTGTTGGAATGTGCGGTTTGCCATTCAGACTTGCAAGGGATCAGTATTGCTTTAAGAGACGGCAAGCCTTAGGAGTTTTTGGAAGGTACATTTTTGTTGCCTTAGAAACAGCCATTTGGAGACTGCGATTCAAAGGATGCATTCTCGATACCATGGAAACAGCCACTGGGAGTGAGCCTGGTGCGATACAGTTTGAACTGGCAGTTAGTAAGACAGTCTGAACATACACAGACAGAAGTCACAGATAGCTGTGGTGTCAGTACTGAAAAGGAGCTCTCAACCATTTAAACTGAAGGAAATAGGATTTTTGTCCGTTTCCTTGTTCCCTCTTGAAATTCTAAAAAGTCAAGCCAAGACAGAGATCTCTGATAATTTAAATTTAAGAAAGGGAAGTTCGACTGTGACAATCTTTTATCCCTCAAAAACTCTAAAGTCAGATTCATTCGGTTGAAAGTGTTTGCAGGTCATTAATTGTTGAAATTCACTGGACTTCACACATTCTGTGAGGGCTTCGAACAACATTCTGCGGGAACTTCGAGCAACATTCTGCGAGGACGTTGAAGTACATTCTACGGGGATTTCACACAACATTCTGTGAGGACTTCGAACAACATTGGACTGTAAATGTTCAAGGACTCTAAATTGTCTATTTTTAAATCTTCGGAGTGTTGAAGAATTTACCTCATAATTAAAGAGTTAATTCGTTGATTTAAAGACAGCTGGCTTGGTTAGCCTCATTTGGGAGTTAATAGATGGTACAATTCGGTTGGGTCTTTCTTTAATTTGGAAAGTTTTCTATGATATTGGCGGCACAGAGGTTAGCACCACAACCTCACAGCTCCAGCGACCCGGGTTTAATTCTGAGTACTGCATGTGTGGAGTTTGCAAGTTCACCCTGTGTCTGCGTGGGTTTTCACCAGGTACTCCAGTTTCCTCCCACCACAAAAGACTTGCAGGTTGATAGGTAAATTGGCCATTATAAGTTGCCCCGAGTATAGGTAGGTGGTAGGAGAATATTGGGACAGTTGGGGATGTGGTAGGAATATGGGATTAGTGTAGGATTAGTATAAATGGGTGGTTGATGGTCGGCACAGACTCGGTGGGCCGAAGGGCCTGTTTCAGTGTTGTATCTCTAAATAAAAATAAATGATATGTTAGCCTATCTGTGGAATGACGGGATTGAATTAACAGTGCGTCGGTCTCACCACAATCAGAATCGTATATTTTGATTGGGGGTTTTGACAGGAACAGTCCGTCGTAACAACAGTTACAGATGTCGAACACCAGCAAAGTTTCTGACTGATAATAGAGTGGAATTTGCCAATGACAAGTTCAAAGACTTGTGAAAATATGAACATCAAGTGCATGAATACCACAGCTGAAAGTCCTTTCAGAAATGGACTCTGTGAAAGGAATCAGGTGGTGATCGCTGAAATATTGCAAAAACAAATTTACTGATGAACCACACTGCAAGTTGACAACCACCTGACATGGACAGTTCCCACAAAGAAATCACTCCAGACATTTGGAGGCTACAGTCCCTTCAATTAGTCTGTGGGTGACACCACAAATTACCTTTTGGTCTCTGCAATAGTCCTCCTTTGCTAGAAGATACCACAATTAGCTCCATTATACTGCGTAGTTGTAGAATTGAAAATTTAAAGAGCTCTGAGACATCATTTAAGATCAACTGAGGCAGACCTCACTTCAGTAGATTTTGTGTCCTATAAAGGAAAGAGCTTTAGGCAATGAACTGTCCCTGAAAAGGTTATAGATGGTTTTGGGAAAGCAGTATTTAGCAAAAATGGCAATCAAACTGGAAAGATTCATTCATCACGATTAGTCAACATTAATTGCAAAATCTCAGACTCTGTGCAGCCAATGGATTGAAACAAGGCAACGTGTACAGGAAATGCCCATGTGCTTTGTGATGAAGTTTCTCAGAAGCAGAAGGAGGTGGATTAATTGCTGGTAGTGGTAATTGGAATGATCATGACAAGGCGATCACATCCAATTGCCCAGACTGGGTACTCTGTGACATATATTCCAGATTAGAGGCATACAACAGTTGTGGGGTATGCATGAAAAACAACTGGCAAGTTGAAATATTAGTTGAATGTTCAGCATCATGGCGTAGAAATGAGGTCCATGGTCTGGCAGAATCTGCATGAAAGCCCAGTCCAAGTACTGGGAGTGAGACCAGAAATTACCCTTTTGAGAGAAAGCTTCTGATCGCTTTTCTTTATTCTTTCATGAGATATGGGCATCGTTGGCAAGGCCAGCATTGATTGCCCATCCTTAATTGACCTTGAGAAGGTGTTGGTGAGCCACCATCTTGAACTGCTGCAGTCCGCCTGGTGCAGGTACACCCACAGTGCTGTTAAATAGGGAGAGCTTGCAGCAGTCGTCCCGGCAGACATAACAGTGCAAAAAAGAGAGTCTATAACTTGAATTAATGAAACGATGTACTAATGCCAACAGAGAACACAACGAGAAGCAGAATTCCTTATGACTGTGAAGTTTTGGTGGCTGCTTATATTCTTGAGGAACAAACAATAGGAGAGACAAAAAGAAGGGAGTGGGATAGTTGGAGCGAGTTTGGAATTTATTCTGAGTTACCAGACAATGTGAAACAAACTTTGTGACAATGGTTGTTTTGTGCTGAACAACTCCTTGCAAATTTACCTTATAAGGCGAAAGCTTGGGGTTTTGAAGAATAACTGCGTGATACACATGTTTGAGTGGACACTCAAAATTCGAAAAGTACTCTTAAAACACTTTCAGATTTTTTGGCCACAATGTCTTGGAGTATAGGTAAATTGACATAAAAGCTATATCTCTGCACGGCAATATTTATCAGAAGTGTTTCTGAAACTATGCAAAGAGGTAGCAGATGAAGGCCGAAAACCTTGGAGACTGAACAAATGTGTCTATGGCCTGAATGGATTTGGTATTTTCCAGTGAGATGTGTTCAACCGAAAAGCAAATCCTGCAATTTTTCATTGGATTCACAAAGGGAGACTTTTAGGCATTATCATGAAATATGTTATGATTTCATTTGGGGTGGTACTGTGAAATTTGTGAAATAGGTTATTTTTCAAAACAGAGTCGTGTTGTCTAAGCTTTTCGTCTTGCACTCATCAGGACAATCCGCAAGAATAACCAATGTAAGGGAAAACAAAAACTTTTTCTGCATGAGAAGTGCATGCTGATCGGTTGGCAAGTGAACTCTGGTTTGTAGAGGTGTTGCCATGGAGAATGCACCAGTTTATGGTGACTGACATTTAATTGCCAAGATTTGCTTGAAATTGAAACCAGGCACCTTGACCCTGATTGGTTAAGGTATTGCCCTGAGGAATGAACCAGTGAGTAGCTCTCACTTATTTTGTTCAGCTGAAACAGGTACAATGTTTTTCCATATTCTTTCAGTCTGCAAATAACAGGGCCCTGTGTATTAACATATGTAGCTTCCAGTACGCGCACATGCTCCACACTGCGAGCCCTACTGACAATCTTAAATTGTTTTTTTAGCGTCTTTCTTAGCCCAATGTGGATTATTTAGCAAATATTGTCCAATCGTGGAATCACATCAAATGTTGGATCCTGTGCTTTGAGTTTTGCAAGCATGGGCTGGTTGAGTTTGACCTGTACCTTATCTGTTGTGAACATTGGAAGGGACATGTTGTTTGATGTGATCTGCCAGTCATTGGGACGTACGGCCCATATACACAGAATCACACCGGCATTGAAATTTATATATCACATTATTCATTTTTGTAATAAGCAGGACGTTTTTAGTTTGACGGCAGCATCCGGTTGGTGGCGAACATCAAACATGTTGCGACAGCATAGTCGCAGCATGAAAGAGCTAGCTTTACCGGTTGCTCAGAGATTTGGGATATATTACCCTTCCAGTGTAATCTGAGGTAGACTGGGCAATTTTGAGGTCAGAAAAAAATAATCTTAGGCGTATTCATAATTTTACGCGATATAGTGAGAAATGATCTTGATCAGGGTAACAATTTTCATGCAGGATGTCTTTGATTCGCCCTATTTCAGTTTCAAGATTGTATGGTGAGCAAATGACTATTTCATCCACATCTACATCAACACCAGACTGTTCATCCACATCAACACCAGGACTATTGTTACTGAGACTGTTGATCCACATCAACAACAGGGCTATTGTTCCTAAGTCTTTTCATCCACATCAACACCAGGACTATTGTTCCTGAGACTGTTGATCCACATCAACACCAGGGCTATTGTTTCTGGGACTGCTCATCCACATCAACACCAGGGCTATTGTTCCTGAGACTGTTCATCCATTTCAACACCAGGACTATTGTTCCTGAGAACGTTCATACACATCAACACCAGGGCTATTGTTCCTGAGACAGTTCATCCACATCAACACCAGGGCTATTGTTCCTGAGACTGCTCATCCACATCAACAACAGGGCTATTGTTCCTTAGACTGTTCATCCACATCAACACCAGGGCTATTGTTTCTGGGACTGCTCATACACATCAACACCAGGGCTATTGTTCCTGAGACTGCTCATCCACATCAACACCAGGGCTATTGTTCCTTAGACTGTTCATCCATATCAACAACAGGGCTATTGTTCCTGAGACTGCTCATCCACATCAACACCAGGGCTATTGTTCCTGAGACTGTTGATCCACATCAACACCAGGGCTATTGTTCCTTAGAATGTTCATCCACATCAACACCAGGGTGATTGTTCCTAAGTCCTTTCATCCACATCAACACCATGGTTATTGTTCCTAAGTCTTTTCATCCACATCAACAGCAGGACTATTGTTCCTGAGACTGTTCATCCACATTAACACCAGGGCTATTGTTTCTGGGACTGATCATCCACATCAACACCAGGGCTATTGGTCCTGAGACTGTTCATTCACATCAACACCAGGACTATCGTTCCTGACACTGTTCATTCACATCAAAACCAAGGCTATTGTTTGTTAGACTGTTCATCCACATCAACACCAGGGCTATTGTTCCTGAGACTGTTCATCCACATCAACACCAGGGCTATTGTTCCTGAGACTGTTCATCCACATCAACACCAGGGCTATTGTTCCTGAGACTGTTCATCCACATCAACACCAGGACTATTGTTCCTGAGACTGTTCATCCACATCAACACCAGGACTATTGTTCCTGAGACTGTTCATCCACATCAAAACCAGGGCTATTGTTCCTGAGACTGTTCATCCACATCAACACCAGGACTATTGTTCCTGAGATTGTTCATCCACATCAACACCAGGGCTATTGTTCCTGAGACTGCTCATCCACATCAACGCCAGGACTATTGTTCCTGAGACTGTTAATCCACATCAACTCCAGGACTATTGTTCCTGAGACTGTTCATCCACATCAACACCAGGGCTATTGTTCCTGAGACTGTTCATCAACATCAACACCAGGGCTATTGTTCCTGAGACAGTTCATCCACATCAACACCAGGATTTTTTGTTCCTGAGACGGTTGATCCACATCAACACCAGGGCTATTGTTTATGGGACTGCTCATCCACATCAACACCAGGACTATTGTTCCTGACACTGTTCATTCACATCAAAATCAAGGCTATTGTTTGTGAGACTGTTCATCCACATCAACACCAGGGCTATTGTTCCTAAGACTGTCCATCCACTTCAACACCAGGGCTATTGTTCCTGAGACTGTTCATCAACATCAAAACCAGGGCTATTGTTCCTGAGACTGTTCATCCACATCAACACCAGGACTATTGTTCCTGAGATTGTTCATCCACATCAACACCAGGGCTATTGTTCCTGAGACTGCTCATCCACATCAACGCCAGGACTATTGTTCCTGAGACTGTTAATCCACATCAACTCCAGGACTATTGTTCCTGAGACTGTTCATCCACATCAACACCAGGGCTATTGTTCCTGAGACTGTTCATCAACATCAACACCAGGGCTATTGTTCCTGAGACAGTTCATCCACATCAACACCAGGATTTTTTGTTCCTGAGACGGTTGATCCACATCAACACCAGGGCTATTGTTTATGGGACTGCTCATCCACATCAACACCAGGACTATTGTTCCTGACACTGTTCATTCACATCAAAACCAAGGCTATTGTTTGTGAGACTGTTCATCCACATCAACACCAGGGCTATTGTTCCTGAGAATGTTCATCGACATCAACACCAGGACTGTTATTCCTGAGACTGTTCATCCACATCAACACCAGGGCTATTGTTCCTGAGACTGTTCATCCACATCAACACCAGGGCTATTGTTCCTGAGAGTGTTCATCCACATCAACACCAGGACTATTGATCCTGAGAATGTTCATCCACATCTACACCAGGGCTATTGTTCCTGAGACTGTTCATCAGCATCAACACCAGGGCTATAGTTCCTGAGACTGTTCATCCACATCAACACCAGGACTATTGTTCCGAAGACTGTTCATCCACTTCAAAACCAGGGCTATTGTTCCTGAGAATGTTCATCCACAACAACACCAGGGCTATTGTTCCTGAGACTGTTCATCCACATCAACACCAGGATTATTGTTCCTGAGACTGTTCATCCACATCAACACCAGGGCTATTTTTCCTAAGACTGTTCATCCACTTCAACACCAGCGCTATTGTTCCTGAGAATGTTCATCCACATCAACACAGGGCCATTGTTCCTGAGACTGTTCATCCATTTCAGCACCAGGGCTATTGTTCCTGAGAATGTTCATACACATCAACACCAGTGCTATTGCTCCTGAGACTGTTCACCCACATCAACACCAGGGCTATTGCTCCTGATACTGTTCATCCACATCACCACCAGGGCTATTGTTCCTGAGACTGTTCATCCACATCAACACTAGGACTATTGTTCCTGAGACTCTTCATCCACATCAACACCAGGACTATTGTTCCTGAGACTGTTCATCCACATCAACACCAGGGCTATTGTTCCTGAGACTGTTCATCCACATCAACACAAGGACTTTTGTTCATGAGACTGTTCATCCACATCAACACCAGGGCTATTGTTCCTGAGACTGTTCATCCACATCAACACCAGGCCTATTGTTCCTGATACTGTTCATCCACATCTACACCAGGGATATTGTTCCTGAGACTCTTCATCCAACATCAACACCAGGGCTATTGATCCTGAGACTGTTCATCCACATCAACACCAGGACTATTGTTCCTGAGACTCTTCATCCACATCAACACCAGGACTATTGTTCCTGAGACTGTTCATCCACATCAACACCAGGGCTATTGTTCCTGAGACTGTTCATCCACATCAACACCAGGACTATTGTTCCTGAGACTGTTCATCCACATCAACACCAGGGCTTTTGTTCCTGAGACTGTTCATCCACATCAACACCTGGGCTGTTGTTCCTGTGACTGTTCATCCACATCATCACCAGGGCTATTGATCCTGAGACTGTTCATCCACATTAACACCAGGGCTATTGATCCTGAGACTGTTCATCCACATCAACACCAGGACTATTGTTCCTGAGACTGTTCATCCACATCAACACCAGGGCTATTGTTCCTGAGACTGTTCATCCACATCAACACCTGGGCTATTGTTCCTGAGACTGTTCATCCACATCAACACCAGGGCTATTGTTCCTGAGTCTGTTCATCCACATCAACACCAGGAATATTGTTCATCAGACGGTTGATCCAAATGAACACCTGAGATCATAACGAAACAATTTGCAAATTATGTTTTGAAGAAATTTATGATGATTATGAAATGCTTTGTTTGCTGCATACTCTAATGACTATATATTGCATATAACTGCAAACAGTTCATTACCTCAGTTTATTCACTGGACTGTATCTAATATCCCTGCTCACATTTCCCAGATGACTGTTGCCATGGAGGTTGCTCTTTGCTATTGATAAGGGCTTTTCTGATGAAGTCTCTACATTCGTGTTTATCGCAAGAAATGGAATATCCTGTAATTTACCAGATAGAGATCATTTACTACCCGATTCTTGCAGCCATCAGTATTCCTGGTAAGACAGTGAAATTACATGGTGAAAGTTGAATATCAATGTTGACTGTTCATGTTATAGTTTCCCTGTTTTGTGGTGTTAGTTAAGTGCTAAGTGATTGTCTTGTTTACTTAATGTGATTTTGAAACTGAAATTAATATGTTTCTTGAATTTTCACCACAGAAAGCGTTGAAACAACAATTATCTTTAATGTTTACAATAGAAACTCTTTCCAAGAGTGTGCACGGACTTCCAGTCAGAAATTAATTCACAATTTTAAATGTGCTGATGTTGTTAAGTGTGTTACCCATGTAACATGGGGAATCCAGGAGTTATTGTATTGTAACATTTTTTCTGGTTGACATATGTTGCTTATGCAGAAGTTTCTGTTGTTTGTTTGGTTTTGGATTCAGCTTTGATTTTGCTTCTGAATGTCAGTGGAAGGAATGTATTTCTGCGACTGGTGCATGATCCATCTCACCAGACAATTCCAATCTGAACTTTTCCAGCCAATGCATAAAAAGAGGGAGCGAGTGCACTCTCCATGTTGCGCAGACCATAATAAAACAGAGCGAGAGCGATGTCTTCATGTTTTACAAACAATAACCCAGCAGAATGAGAGTGCACTCTCCATGCTACGCAGACGATCACCCAACCGAGTGAGAGTGCACTCTCCATGTTGTACAGACTAGAATCTAACAGGGTGAGAGTGCATTCTCCATGTTGTACAGACTATAACCCAACTGGGTGAGAGTCCACACTCCATGTTGTACCGACTATAACCCAACAGGGGGAGAGTCCACTCTCCATGCTGTACAGACGATAACCCAACAGGGTGAGAGTGCACTCTCCATGTTGTACAGACTATAACCCAACAGGGTGAGAGTCCACTCTCCATGTTGTACAGACTATAACCCAACATGGTGAGAGTCCACTCTCCATGTTGTACAGACTATAACCCAACAGGGTGAGAGTGCACTCTCCATGTTGTTCAGACTAGAATCTAACAGGGTGAGAGTCCACACTCCATGTTGTACAGACTATAACCCAACAGGGTGAGAGTCCACTCTCCATGTTGTACAGACGATTACCCAACAGGGTGAGAGTGCACTCTCCATGTTGTGCAGACTATAACCCAACAGGGTGAGAGTCCACTCTCCATGCTGTACAGACTATAACCCAACAGGGTGAGAGTGCACTCTCCATGTTGTACAGACTATAACCCAACAGGGTGAGAGTCCACGCTCCATGTTGTACAGACTATAACCCAACAGGGTGAGAGTCCACTCTCCATGTTGTACAGACTATAACCCAACAGGGTGAGAATCCACTCTCCATGTTGTACAGACTATAACCCAACAGGGTGAGACTGCACTCTCCATGTTGTACAGACTATAACCCAACAGGGTGAGAGTCCACTCTCCATGTTGTAAAGACTGTAACCCAACAGGTTGAGAGTCCACTCTCCCTGTTTTGCAGATCAATACCAGAATTCTCCAGAAAACCTCAGTGCGTTATTTTTCCCTCAGAGTCTATTTCTCTCTCTCAGATCAACAACTTTAGTTGCATTTTAATTTTTGCCTATCTTCTTTTGCCGCAGATTTCAAAGTTGCTGATAGGCAGCTCTTTAAATTAACAATTACATTTAACTTGGAACTGAAAACACCATATGTACAAATTTCTTCAAATGATTTTTTAAATGTTTTGGGACACTATTGAGAGAAATTTTATCTCATCCGTTTCTTACAGTTAACTTGATGGCGATTGTGATTTTGTCTCGAGGAAAGTGCGGTCTCTCCAAATGTATCACTCACTATCTGGTGGCCATGGCAGTGGCGGATCTAATGGTGGTTGTCATCCATGTGATATTACACCGGATTAATATCATGTACTTTCCAGTTAGTTTCCTGTTTATAACTCCTGTGTGTATGATAAATGTTGTTGTGTACGCTGTAGCTTTAGACTGTTCTGTCTGGTTTACTGTCGCCTTCACTTTTGATCGCTTTGCATCAATTTGCTGCCTGAAGCTACATTCAAAATATCACACCAAGAAACCAGTGACAGTTGTTGTCACCGCTGTGTATGTGGTGAGTTGTGTCAAGAGTTTTCCCTTTTACTTTGCATGTGAAACTGTATTTATAATTGACCACGTGCCTTGGTTTTGTGTTCTTACAGCTGATTATCTCACCTCCCCCTTGTGGAGGGAAAATGCATGCATGAACAGGATCATAACCCCTATATTACCAACTCTATTCATTCTGTTGTTCAATACTTTGACTGTCAGACACATTATAATGGCAAACAGAGCCCGCAAAAGACTCCGGAGCAACAGTGAGAATCAGAATGATCCAGAGGTGAAGAATCGAAGGAAATCCATGATTTTAATTTTCACTATTTCTGCCAATTTCATATTATTGTGGATGACATTTGTTGTCTATTTGATAAACGGGCCAGTGATCAACTTGAATTATACAGACAAATATTACAGTAACCCGATATATATCACCCAACAAGTTGGATTTATGTTGCAGCTTCTAAGTTCCTGCACAAACACTTGTATCTATGGACTGACACAGAGAAAATTCAGAGAGGAGCTGAAGAATGGGGTGAAATATGTGTTTACACTGAATGGGAAATTGTGTCAATAACAAGTAATGAACATCGATCTGCAGCAGGGCTTATAGGTTTCTAGGGCACTTGCTTTTACATTCTTGAAATCCTTGTGGGCAGGCGAAGGACAATGAGAATTTTTATCATCTTTAACAGGAGCTTGGGTCGTGATGTATAAGGACCATCATATTAAACAGTAAGTTTAATGTGCATAAATTAAACAGTATCACATGAAATATTCTGATGTCAATTTAACTGCTGAATGAATGGATTTGCAGCAACCAAACACCATCAAAAGAAAATTAATTCCCCATAAACGAGCAGTAACAGGAAATCACAAATTCTGCACCCTTAGAACAAGCTCAACCAAGGATGTTCTGGTCATCATTGCAATACACCATTGGATTAATCCATGACAATTATATTTTCTTAAAGAACAAACTCACAGGGTTGGAAAAGGCACAAATGCAGAAAAAAGATGTTGCTCAAAAAGAACCCAAAGTTGATCCAATCGTTAAAGAAACATTGTGTCTTTCTCGGTACCTTGGTTGTCTCATAGAAACATAGAAAACAGAGAAAAATAGGAGTAGGAATAGGCCATTCGGCCCTTTGTACCTGCACCAGCATTGAATATGATCATGGCTGATCATCCAAACTCAGTAACCTTTTCCCGCTTTCTCCCCCTATCCCTTGATCCCTTTAGTCCTAAGAAATATATCTAACTGTTCCTTGAATATATTTAATGATTTGGCCTCAACTGCTTTATGTGGTAGAGAATTCCACATGTTCACCACTCTCTGGGTGATGACATCTCTGCTCATCTCAGTCCTAAATGGCTTAATCCTTATCCTTAGATTGTAACCCCCTGGTCCTGGATTCCCCCACCAACGGGAACATCCTTCCTGTATCTAGTTTGTCCAGTCCTGCTAGAATTTTGTCAGTTTCTATGAGATCCCGTCTCATTCTTCGAAACTCTAGTGAATACAAGCCTAATCGACCCAATCCCTCATCATACATCAGTCCTGCCATCCCATGAATCAGTCTGGTGAACCTTCACTGCACTCCCTCCATAGCAAGAACATCCTTCCTCAGCTAAGGAGACCAAAACTGCACACAATACCCCATATGTGGTCTCACCAAGGCCTTGTATAATTGCAGCAAGGTATCCTTGCTCCTGAACCCAAATCCTCTCGCTATGAAGGACAACGTACCATTTGTTTTCTTGACTGCCTGCTGCACTTGCATGCTTGCTTTCTGTTACTGGTGCACAAGGTCTCACTGCACCTCCCCCTTTCCCAATCTATCGCTGTTCAGATAATAATCTGCCTTTCTGTTTTTGCCACCAAAGTGGATAGCCTCACATTTATTCACATTATACTGCATCTGCCATGTATTAGCCCACTCACTCAACCAGTCCAAATCACACTGGAGCGTCTATGCATCCTCCTCACAGCTCACACTCCCACCCAGCTTTGTGTTGTCTGCAAACCCGGGTATATTACATTTAATTCCCTCATCTACATCATTAATATATATTGTGAATAGCTGTGGTCCGAGCATTGATCCCTGCGGTACACCACAATCACTGCCTATCATTCGGAAAAAGACCCGTTTATTTCTACTCTTTGTTTCCTTTCTGCCAGCCAGTTCTCTATCCATGTCAGTATCTTACCACCAATCCCATGTGCTTTAAGTTTGCACGCTAATCACTTATGTGGGACCTTATCAAAAGCATTCTGAAAGTCCAAATACACCACATCCACTGGTTCTCCTTCTCTATTCTACTAGTTACATCCCAGTCTCTGCCAGTCATGGATGAGCTGGACATACAGCCAACAAAATCGGAACTCAGTGATGCCATTGATTCTCTAGCCAGCGGAAAAGCCCCTGGGAAGGACAGCATTACTCCTGAAATCATCAAGAGTGCCAAGCCTGCTATACTCTCTGTACTCTACGAACTGCTTTGACAGTGCTGTGACGAGGGAGCAATACCACAGGACATGCGCGATGCCAATATCATCACCCTCTATAAGAACAAGGGTGACCGCGGTGACTGCAACAACGACCGTGGAATTTCCATGCTCAGCATAGTGGGGAAAGACTTCGCTCGTATCATTTTAAACAGGATCCAGAAGCTGGCTGAGCGTGTCTATCCTGAGGCACAGTGTGGCTTTCGAGCAGAGAGATCCACCATTGACATGCTGTTCTCCCTTTGCCAGCTACAGGAGAAATGCCATGAACAACAGATGCCCCTCTACATTTCTTTCATTGATCTCACCAAAGCCTTTGACCTCGTCAGCAGACGTGGTCTCTTCAGACTACTAGAAAAGATTGGATGTCCACCAAAGCAACTAATCATCATCACCTCATTCCATGACAATATGAAAGGCACAATCCAGCATAGCGGCACCTCATCAGACTCCTTTCCTATCCTGAGTGGCGTGAAACAGGGCTATGTTCTCGCACCTACACTGTTTGGGATCTTCTTCTCCCTGCTGCTCTCACATGCGTTCAAGTCTTCAGAAGAAGGAATTTTCCTCCACACAAGATCAGGTGGCAGGTTGTTCAACCTTGCCCCTCTAAAAGCGAAGACCAAAGTACAGAAAGTCTTCATCAGGGAACTCCTCTTTGCTGCCGATGCTGCATTAACATCTCACACTGAAGAGTGTCTGCAGAGACGCATCGACAGGATTACGGCTGCCTGCAACGAACTTGGCCTAACCATCAGCCTCAAGAAAACGAAAATCATGGGACAGGATGTCAGAAATGCTCCGTCCATCAATATCGGTGACCACGCTCTGTAAGTGGTTCAGGAGTTCACCTACCTAGGCTCAACTATCACCAGTAACCTGTCTCTCGATGCAGAAATCAACGAGCGTATCGGAAAGGCTTCAACTGCTGGGTCCAGACTGGCCAAGAGAGTGTGGGAAAATGGCACACTGACACGGAACACAAAAGACTGAGTGTATCAAGCCTGTGTCCTCAGTACCTTGCTCTACGGCAGCGAGGCCTGGACAACGTATGTCAGCCAAGAGCGATGTCTCAATTCATTCCATCTTCGCTCCCTCCGGAGAATCCTTGGCATCAGTTGGCAGGACTGTATCTCCAACACAGAAGTCCTCGAGGCGGCCAACATCCCCAGCATATACACCCTACTGAGCCAGCCGCGCTTGAGATGGCTTAGCCATTTGAGCACATGGAAGATGGCAGGATCCCCAAGGACACATTGTACAGGGAGCTCGTCACTGCTATCAAACCCACTGGCCGTCCATGTCTCCGCTTTAAAGACGTCTGCAAACGTGACATGAAGTTCTGTGACATTGAGCACAAGTTGTGGGAGTCAGTTGCCAGTGATCGCCAGAGCTGGCGGGCAGCCATAAAGGCGGGGCTAAAGCCATAAAGTGCAAGTCGAAGAGACTGAGCAGTTGGCAGGGAAAAAGACAGAAGCGCAAGGGGAGAGCCAACTGTGCAACAGCCCCGACAACCAATTTTATCTGCAGCACCTGTGGAAGAGTCTGTCACTCTAGAATTGGCATGAACAGTCACTCCAGGCGCTGCTGCACAAACCACTGACCACCTCTATGCGCTTACCCACTGTCTCTCGAGACAAGGAGGCCAAAGAGAGAAGTTACATCCACAGAAAATTCCAGTAGATTTGTTAAGCATGATTTCCCTTTCGTAAATCCATGTTGACTTTGTCTGATCCTGTCACTGTTTTCCAAGTGCTCTGCTATTACATCTTTTATAATGGACTCTAGTAGTTTTCCCATTATTGATGTCAGGCTAACCCGTCAAGAATTCCCTGTTTTCTTTCTACCTCCTCTTTTAAATAGTGGGGTTACATTAGCTCCCCCGCAATCCGTTGGAACTGTTCCAGCATCTGTAGAATATTGAAAAATGACCACCAATGCACCTATGTCTAGGGCCACTTTCTTAGGTACTCTGGGATGCAGATTATCAGGCCCTGGGGATTTATCGGCCTTCGATCCCATCAATTTCCCTGACACCATTTCCCTTATAATACTGATTTCATACAGTTCCTCCTTCTCACTAGATCCTCTGTTCCCCAACATTTCTGGGAGGTAATTTGTGTCCTCCTTTGTGAACACAGAACCAAAATATGTAATTAATTGTTATGCCATTTCTTTGTTCCCCATTATAAATTCCCCAGTTTCTAACTGTTCGGGACCCACATTTGTCTTCACTAATCATTTTCTCTTCACATATCTATAGTTTCCCGATACAGCAGCTGTCAGCTGTGAAACTCACTTGCGATCTTTTTTGAAAAGCTGGTCTGACAATGGGAAATTTCTCATCTTCAGTTACGAAGCCCTGGCGAGGATGGGGAATGGCCCTGGGTACAGCTTACACCCGCGGGTCAGATTGGAACCTTTGCCAGGCCGGATGCTGGCCCACAGGCTGTATGTTGGACAACCCTGCGATAGACAAAGTGAAACAAAGCAAAAACCAACAGATCAGATTAAAGCTCTGTCATCCTGTCATATCCTTTCACGGAAGTGTTTTGGAGAATTAAAGAGCGAATGGGTGGAGGAGGTTCCTCTTCAGTGATAGCAAAGCACAGAACATAGTAAATTTCACAGCTCTATCCTGTCCACAAAAAAGCAGAACAAATCTAATCTGGTCAAATACCACCTCATTCGTCTGTTTTAATCTTCAGCAAAGTGATGGAAGTTGTCATCAACAATGCAATCAAAGAGCAATTACCCAGCAAAAACCTGCTCACTGATGTGCAGTTTGGTTTCAGCCAAGACCACTCGGCTCCAGACCTATTGTTCCAGGAAACGTTCATGGATGCATTCTATAAAATCATCTTCCTAATTACCTTTACTAATTTCATTGGTCTAGTCTATGTGAAGATAACATTTCCCCACAATTATTACATTGTTTTTATGACAAGCTCCAATTATTTCTTGCTTAATGTTTTGTAAACTACTGTAACAAGTGTTAGAGAGTCTATAAACAACTCACACCAGTGTTTTCTGACCATTGTTATTCTTTATCTTCACTCAGACTGATTCTCCCCTGGTCTTATGAGCTGACCTTCTTTCTTACTGCTGTTCTAATTCATCCTTTATTATCAGGGCTATTCTTCTTCCTTTTCCATTGCACCTGTCTTTTATTTCTGCCGCTAGTTCATCTGTTTTATTATGAAAACGTCACCTATTCAGAGAAATAATGTATAATTGTATTGTTTTACTTCCATTCTTGACATTGACTTTATTCCCTGATGCACTATTAATGTTAAACTTGCTGACCCTTCCTATCCCACTCTGCAGTCTGTGGCCATGTCGCTAAATTGCTCCATTGTCTTGACATTTCTCTTTAGATTTCTAAGTCTCCATTCACCAGAACCCACCACCATCCTTTTTACTTTAAAGCCCTGCCCAGATCCCGACATTGATCCCAAATGGTTTAAATGGAACCCATACCAATGGAGCAGCTCCCTCTTTGCCCAGCAATGGTGTCAGTGCCCCATGAATCAAAACCCCTCCTTTACACACCACTCGTTGAGTCACACATTTATTTGTTTAATTTTCTTCACCCTGCACCAATTGGTGAATGGCTGAGATAACAATCTGAAATTAATACCTTTGAGGTTCTGCATTTTAATTTGGATTCTAAATCATCAAACTGTCTCAGCAGAACATCATTCCTATTTCTACATATGCCATTTGTACCAATGTGGATCATCATTACTGGATCCTCCCTCTCCCACTCCAAGTTCATCTTCAGTTGCAAGGAGGTGTCTTTCACCCTGGCACCGGGAAGGCACGCAACCTTTGGAACTCCAGATCATAGCTGCAGATAAAAGTATCTATCTCCTGACTATACCGTCCCCTATCATTGCCACATTCTGTTTCCCTGCCCTAATTGAATGGCTTCCTGTACCATGGTGCTATGTTCAGTTTGTCCATCCAACCTGAAGTCCTTGTTTGTATCCACATCGGTAGCAAGAGCCCCATGCCTTTTGTCAAAGTCAAGGGCCAAGGCACCTCCATCATTAAATGCTGAATCTCCAGACCTGTTTGACTCACATTCACATCCTCTTTTCTGTGACCATTGATGAACTCCGAATTTAAAATTAACCTAAGGGGTGTGACTGACTCCTGGGATAATGTATCTCGGTAACTCTCCCCCTCTCTGAGGGTGCACAATGTATGCAGCTGGAACTCCACCTCAACAACTCGGAGCCAAAGTTACTCGAGCTGCAGCCACTTATCACAGATCTGCTTGTCTAGTATCACAATGCTCTCCACAAGCTCCACATGTTGGAATGAGGTGAGGTGAGGTGCGAGTGACTGCCATGACATCCAGGCAGCATTTGACCATGTACAGTATCCATGAGCCCCACTAAAACTGGAGTCAAAAATCTCTGCTGGTTTGAATCATACCCAGTGCAAAGGAAGATGGTTGTGGTTGTTGGAAGTGAATAATCTCAGCTCCAGCACATCGCTGCAGTAGTCCCTCAGAGTAGTGTCCTAGGTCCAACCATCTTCAGCTTCTTCATCAATAACATTCCTTCAATCTGAATGTCAGAAGTGGGGATGTTCGCTGATGATTGCACAGTGTTCTGCACCATTCACGACAACTCCCATACTGAAGCAGTCCGTGTTGAAATGCAGAAAGACCTGGACAATATCCAGGCTTGGGCTGATAAGTGGCAAGTGACATTCGTGCCACACAACTGCCAGGCAATGACCATCTCCAACAAGCTGGAATCTAACCATCTCCCCGATATTCCACGGCATTACGATCGCTGAATCCCCCACAATCAGCAGCCTGGGGGTTACCATTACCAGGAACAGAACTGGAGCAGCCGTATAAATACTATGGCGACAAGAGCAGGTCAGAGGCTAGGAATCCTGCAGCGAGTAACTCACCACCTGACTCCACAAAGCCTGTCCACTATCTACAAGGCACAAGTCAGGAGTGTGATGGAATACTTGCCTGGATGGGTGCAGCTCCAACAACACTCAAGAATCTCGACACCGTCTAGGACAAAGCACCCCGCTTGATTGGCTTCCCATCCACTAATATTCCCTCCCTCCACCACTAATGCACATTGGCAGCAGTGTGGACCAGCTACAAGATGTACTGCAGCAACGCACCAAGGCTCCTTAGATAGCACCTTCGAAACCGACGACCTCTATCACCTAGAAGGACAAGAGAACACCACCACCTGCAAGTTCCCCTCCAAGTCACACACCATCCTGACTTGGAACCATATTGCTGTTCCTTAACTGTCACGGTGTCAAAATCCTGGAACTCTCTTCCTAATAGCACTATGGGCCTTCTCACCTCACATGGACAAAGCAGTGCAAGAAGGCATCTCACCAACACCTTCTCATGGGCAATTAGGGATGGGCAATAAATGCTGGCCTGGCCAGTGCCGCCCACATCCCATGAAACAAATGGGAAAAAATACAATCCTTTTGAAAATAAAAACAGATAACCATTGATTTTTGAATGTATGTGTGTGAATGGGGGGAGTTAGGTTAAAATAAGAAGTTATAACATCTTCAGACGTTGGTTTATCATAGTAATGTTTAAGATTCAGTTTTAATAAATAGTTAATTTGTTGCCGTCTAAATATATCTGGTTCGGTTTGTTTTATACTGGCAGTTACTAGAGTGTTTAATTTGGCTGTTTTCCGTTTGGCTGGGAAAACTTTAATAATATTCTGCAACTTGTGGAGTGATGGGACTGAATTGACAGTGCATTGCACCCTCCTCAGTTGTAACGATATGATAAAAAGGATATAGAGGCTCTGGAGAGGGTACAGAGAAGATTTACAAGGATGATACCAGAAATGCATGGGTTTACATATCAGGAAAGGATGAACAGGCTGTCTCTCTTTTCTGTTGGAAAAAATGACACTGAGGGAATAACTGACTTTAAATGGATGAAAGGTTTTGTTAGAGTGTATATAGAGAGTATATTTACACTTCTGGAGAGCAGCAGCACTAGAGGCCATCAACATCAGATTAGCACCAAGAGATCCAATAGGAAATGAGAATAAATGTCCTTCCCCAAAGAGTGGTGAGAATGTGGAACTCACGACCACAGGGAGAGTTGAATAGTATAGTATCGATGCATTTAAGGGAAATCTGGACAAACATATTAGGGTGAAGGAAATTCGAGTTACAATGATAGATGTGGCTATGAGTGAGGCAGCTCTGGCGAACAAAAAGGTAGCAACGGGGAGCCTCAGCCCTTGCACTTTTCCAAAAGGTTCAATGATGTTGCAGTTTGTGTGGACAAGAGCAGGGACTGCAGGGAGGATGAGCAAACTGACCAAAGCAATATGGTGCAGGGGGCCATTCCAGTGGGGGGATTAAAAATGAATGTAGTTGTAGCAGGGGGAAGTATAGTTAGGGGGTTAGGCACTGTTCTCTGCAACTGTGGGTTGTGTTGCCTGTTGGTGCCAGGGTTAAGGACATCTTCTCAGGACTGGAGAGGAAGTTGGAGTGGGAGGGGAAGGATCCAGTTGTCGTAGTCCATGTGGGTACCATCGACATAGGATGAAGAACGAGGTTCTGCTGAGGGAGTGTGAGCACCTGGAGGCAAAACTTATATTAAAAAAAAAGAACAGCAATGGTAATGATCTCTGGATTACTACCTGAGCCACAGGCAAATTGGCATCGGGTATACAAGATTAGAGAGTTAAATGTTTGGCTATTTGATCGGTGTGGGAGAAATGGGTTTCTGTTTATGGGGCTCTGTGCCAGCTCTGGGGAAAGAGGAAGCTTTACCATTGGGACGGCCTTTACCTGAATCGTGCTGGGACAGCGTCCTGGCTAATCACATAACTAGGGTTGTAGACAGGGATTTAAGTGGCTGGAGGCGGGGAGGGCACAGAGGGTTCATGTGAGGGGATATTTGTTAAGTTAAGAATAAGAACAAAGCAATAATGCAAGGCAGTGACACAGGAAATTCTGACTAGAGTGGGACAGGAAGAGACAGAGTGTAGAAACATAAGAGTGCAAGTGCAAATGGTGCCAGTGTAGGGGAAACTGTTAAAAAGACAGAATGAAAGGCTCTGTGTGAAAGCACACAGCATTCAGAACAAGATGGATAAATTGATAGCATAAACAGAAATAAGTGAGTACGATGTGCTAGTCATAACAGAGATATGGCTGAAAGGTGACCAAGGCTGGGAACTGACTATTAAAGGGTATTTGATCTTTCAGAAGGATAAGAAGAAAGGAAAAGGAAGTGGGGTAGCTCTGTTAATGAAGGATGAAATCGGAAGAGTTGTGAAGAATGATTTTGGCTTGGAAAATCAACATGTAGAATCATACTGCACCGAAACAGGCCCTTTGGCCCACTGAGTCTCTGCCAATCGTCAACCACCCATTTATACTAATCCTACTTTAATAATATAGAAAGAAGGTACCAGCCCTTCGCTTTGCAAGCTGGAACGTCAGAACTATGTGTCCTGGCCTGTCGGAAGACCTTACACAAATCAACGATTCTCGGAAGACCGCCATCATTAACAACGAGCTCAGTAGACTCAATGTGGACATTGCAGCACTTCAGGAGACTCGCCTCCCCGCGAGTGGCTCTCTAGCAGAGCAAGACTACACCTTCTTCTGGCAGGGCAGGGATCCTGAAGAACCAAGACAGCATGGAGTGGGCTTCGCCATCAGAAACTCCTTGCTCAGCATGATAGAGCCTCCCTCAAATGGCTCGGAACGCATACTGTCCATCCGACTGCTCATCACCTCTGGTCCAGTACACCTGCTCAGCATCTATGCTCCAACACTCTGTTCCGCACCTGAAGCTAAAGACCAGTTCTATGAACAACTCCATAACATCATTAGCAGCATCCCCAACACCGAACACCTATTCCTGCTGGGGGACTTTAATGCCAGGGTTGGGGCCGACCATGACTCATGGCCCTCCTGCCTTGGGCGCTATGGCGTTGGAAGGATGAATGAGAACGGGCAGAGACTGCTTGAGTTGTGTACCTATCATAACCTCTGCATCACCAACTCGTTCTTTCACACTAAACCCTGTCACCAGGTTTCATGGAGGCACCCAAGATCACGTCGTTGGCACCAGCTAGACCTCATTGTCACAAGGCGAGCCGCCTTAAACAGTGTTCAAATCACACGCAGCTTCCACAGTGCGGACTGCGACACCGACCACTCCCTGGTGTGCAGCAAGGTTAGACTCAGACCAAAGAAGTTGCATCATTCCAAGCAGAAGGGCCACCCGCGCATCAACACGAGCAGAATTTCTCACCCACAGCTGTTACAAAAATTTCTAAATTCACTTGTAACAGCCCTTCAAAACACTCCCACAGGGGATGCTGAGACCAAGTGGGCCCACATCAGAGACGCCATCTATGAGTCAGCTTTGACCACCTACGGCAAAAGTGCGAAGAGAAATGCAGACTGGTTTCAATCTCATAATGAAGAGCTGGAACCTATCATAGCCGCTAAGCGCATTGCACTTTTGAACTACAAGAAAGCCCCCAGCGATTTAACATCCACAGCACTTAAAGCAGCCAGAAGTACTGCACAAAGAACAGCTAGGCGTTGCGCAAACGACTACTGGCAACACCTATGCAGTCATATTCAGCTGGCCTCAGACACCGGAAACATCAGAGGAATGTATGATGGCATGAAGAGAGCTCTTGGGCCAACCATCAAGAAGATCACCCCCCTCAAATCTAAATCGGGGGACATAATCACTGACCAACGCAAACAGATGGACCGCTGGGTTGAGCACTACCTAGAACTGTACTCCAGGGAGAATGCTGTCACTGAGACTGCCCTCAATGCAGCCCAGCCTCTACCAGTCATGGATGAGCTGGACATACAGCCAACCAAATCGGAACTCAGTGATGCCATTGATTCCCTAGCCAGCGGAAAAGCCCCTGGGAAGGACAGCATTACCCCTGAAATAATCAAGAGTGCCAAGCCTGCTATACTCTCAGCACTACATGAACTGCTATGCCTGTGCTGGGACGAGGGAGCAGTACCCCAGGACATGCGCGATGCCAACATCATCACCCTCTATAAAAACAAAGGTGACCGCGGTGACTGCAACAACTACCGTGGAATCTCCCTGCTCAGCATAGTGGGGAAAGTCTTTGCTCGAGTCGCTCTGAACAGGCTCCAGAAGCTGGCCGAGCGTGTCTACCCTGAGGCACAGTGTGGCTTTCGTGCAGAGAGATCGACTATTGACATGCTGTTCTCCCTTCGTCAGATACAGGAGAAATGCCGTGAACAGCAGATGCCCCTCTAAATTGCTTTCATTGATCTCACCAAAGCCTTTGACCTCGTCAGCAGACGTGGTCTCTTCAGACTACTAGAAAAGATCGGATGTCCACCAAAGCTACTAAGTATCATCACCTCATTCCATGACAATATGAAAGGCACAATTCAACATGGTGGCTCCTCATCAGAGCCCTTTCCTATCCTGAGTGGTGTGAAACAGGGCTGTGTTCTCGCACCCACACTTTTTGGGATTTTCTTCTCCCTGCTGCTTTCACATGCGTTCAAATCCTCTGAAGAAGGAATTTTCCTCCACACAAGATCAGGGGGCAGGTTGTTCAACCTTGCCCGTCTAAGAGCGAAGTCCAAAGTACGGAAAGTCCTCATCAGAGAACTCCTCTTTGCTGACGATGCTGCTTTAACATCTCACACTGAAGAATGCCTGCAGAGTCTCATCGACAGGTTTGCGTCTGCCTGCAATGAATTTGGCCTAACCATCAGCCTCAAGAAAACGAACATCATGGGGCAGGATGTCAGAAATGCTCCATCCATCAATATTGGCGACCACGCTCTGGAAGTGGTTCAAGAGTTCACCTACCTAGGCTCAACTATCACCAGTAACCTGTCTCTAGATGCAGAAATCAACAAGCGCATGGGTAAGGCTTCCACTGCTATGTTCAGACTGGCCAAGAGAGTGTGGGAAAATGGCGCACTGACACGGAACACAAAAGTCCGAGTGTATCAGGCCTGTGTCCTCAGTACCTTGCTCTACGGCAGCGAGGCCTGGACAACGTATGCCAGCCAAGAGCGACGTCTCAATTCATTCCATCTTCGCTGCCTTCGGAGAATACTTGGCATCAGGTGGCAGGACTATATCTCCAACACAGAAGTCCTTGAAGCGGCCAACATCCCCAGCTTATACACACTACTGAGTCAGCGGCGCTTGAGATGGCTTGGCCATGTGAGCCGCATGGAAGATGGCAGGATCCCCAAAGACACATTGTACAGCGAGCTCGCCACTGGTATCAGACCCACCGGCCGTCCATGTCTCCGTTATAAAGACGTCTGCAAACGCGACATGAAATCGTGTGACATTGATCACAAGTCGTGGGAGTCAGTTGCCAGCATTCGCCAGAGCTGGCGGGCAGCCATAAAGACAGGGCTAAATTGTGGCGAGTCGAAGAGACTTAGTAGTTGGCAGGAAAAAAGACAGAGGCGCAAGGGGAGAGCCAACTGTGCAACAGCCCCAACAAACAAATTTCTCTGCAGCACCTGTGGAAGAGCCTGTTACTCCAGAATTGGCCTTTATAGCCACTCCAGGCGCTGCTTCACAAACCACTGACCACCTCCAGGCGCGTATCCATTGTCTCTCGAGATAAGGAGGCCCAAAAGAAACTTTAATCCCATTTTCCCTCTCACACCCCCACCCTTCCCGAATTCTCCTACCACCTACCTACACTGGAAGCAATTTTTACAATGGCCAATTTACCTATCAACCCGCAAGTCTTTGGCATGTGGGAGGAAACCAGAGCACTCAGAGGAAACCCGCACAGTCACTGGCAGAACTTGCGAACTCTACACAAGCAGTACCCAGCACTGAACTCGGGTCGCTGGAGTTGTGAGGTTCTGGTGCTTACCACTACACTGTCCATAGGTGTGTAAGTCTTGATTATTGTGCTCAGGCCCTGGAGTGGGACTTGAACACAGAACTTAGCGACTGAGAGGCAAGAGTACTACCAACTGAGCCACAGCATTTTGGAACAGTTTGGATAAGAGATAGGAAAGAAGTTATTGGTGGGAGTAGTTGATAGGCTCTCTAATCGTAGCTACACTGTAGGACCGAGAATAAATCGAGAAATAATGGGAGCTTGTAAGAAAAGTACTGCAATAATCGTGGGAGGTTGTGATCTTCTTATCAATTGGATACATCAAATTGGCAAAGGTAGCCAGCGGGATCATTTCATAGAATGCAATTGGGACAGTTTCTTCGAACAATATGTTCTGGAACCAATCAGGGACCATTTTAGACCAGGTAATGTGTGATGAGTCAGGATTAATTAATGCTCTCATAGGTAAGAGCGATCATAACAGGATAGAAATTTATATTCAGTTTGAGGGTGAGAAATTAGAGTCTGAAACTAATGTCTTAAATGTAAAACAAAGGAATTACAAGGGTATGAAAACAGAGATGGCAAAAGTGAACTGGGAAAATAAGTTAAAATGCAAAATGGTAGAGAATCAGTGTCAAACATTTCAGGTGATAGTTCATAACTCTCACCACAGATGTCTTCTTTGGCCTCCTTGTCTCGAGATACAATGGGTAAGCATCTAGAGGTGGTTAGTGGTTTGGTGGTGCAGCGCCTGGAGTGGCTATAAATGCCAATTCTAGAGTGATAGACTCTTCCACAGGCGCTGCAGGTAAAATTGGTTGTCGGGGCTTTTACACAGTTGGCTGTCTCCTTTCACTTCTGTCTTTTTTCCTGCCAACTTAGCCTCTTCGACTTGCCACTCTTTAGCCCGACCTTTATCGCTGTCCACCAGCTCTGGCGATCACTGGCAACTGACACCCACGACTTGTGGTCAATGTCACAGGACTTCATGTCGCATTTGCGGAGATATGGATGGCCAATAGGTCTGATACCAGTGACGAGCTCGCTGTACAATGTGTCCTTGGGGATCCTGCCATCTTCCATGCGGCTCACATGGCCAAGCCATCTCAAGCGCCGCTGGCTCAGTGGGGTGTATATGCTGGGGATGTTGGCCGCCTCAAGGACTGTGTTGGAGATATGGTCCTGCCACCTGACGCCAAGAATTCTCCGGAGGCAGCGAAGATGGAATGAGTTGAGACTTCAATCCTGCCTGACATACATTGTCCAGGCCTCGCTGCCATAGAGCAAGGTACTGAGGACACAGGCTTGATACACTCGGACATTTGTGTTCCGTGTCAGTGTGCCATTTTCCCACACTCTCTTGGCCAGTCTGAACATAGCAGCGGACACCTTTCCCGTGCGCTTGTTGACTGCTGCATCGAGAGACAGGTTACTGGTGATAGTTGAGCCGAGGTAGGTGAACTTTTGAACCACTTTCAGAGCGTGGTCGCCGATATTGATGGATGGAGCATTTCTGACGTCCTGTCCCATGATGTTCATTTTCTTGAGGCTGATGTTTAGGCCAAATTCGTTGCAGGCAGCCGCAAACCTGTCGATGAGACTCTGCAGACACTCTTCAGTGTGAGATGTTAATGCAGCATCGTCAGCACAGAGGAGTTCCCTGATGGGGACTTTCCGTACTTTGGTCTTCGCTCGAAGACGGGCAAGGTTGAACAACCTGCCACAGATGTTCTCCACTGAGAAAGAAACGTTCTGAGAGAAGGATGCAACATCCGAGGCGAAACAAGGAAGTTAAGATGGTATAACATTGAAAGAAAATGTGTAAAATGCTGCGAATATAGGTGGTATGTCAGAAGACTAGGAAAACATTAGAAACCAACAAAGAAAGGCTAAAACGAAGGATAAATTCGACTATGAAAGGTTTTAATTCCTAATCCGCAGTAATGAGAATCCTTTACTTGAATCAGATCAGTTAATCACACCGATAACATCAGAGTAAATGTTCCAGAGTCTTCCATCAGGGAAAGGTGCCTTGACCCCTCTAAACAATCAGACAGTTTACCTTCATTCTCCTCTGATACCATTTCCCAAAGTGGATCTAAAGATTCACAAACATGGTGACTGCACGCTCATTTCTGGTTCCCTTTGATTTTTCCCATTCCCACTGGCAATATTTCCCAAATCTCATCGCAATCCTTCACATTGCAGAATGTCCAGGGATGAGGAAATTCAGTGATGTGGAGAGACTATAGAAACTGGGATTGTTCTCCTGACAGGATAGAAACTGAAGTAGACATTTAATGGAGTGTTGAATATTATGGGGTGGAGGTGGTTTGATAGAGCTGATAGGGAGAAACTGTTTCCACTGACAAGAAGCTCAGTAACCAGAGGAAACAGATTTAAGATAATTGTTAAAAATGAAGTTGGGAGGGGTGCGTGTGGTGGAGGTTGAGGTTGTATTGCTCAGCAAGTTGTTACAATCTGGAATACACTCTCTGAAAGTGTGGTGGAAGCAGATTTAATAGTAACTTTCAGAAGTATATTTAAAAATAAACAGGGCAGTGGGACTAATTAGATACCTCCATCAAAGAACCAGCACAGGCTCGATGGGTCCAATGGCCTCCCTGTGTGCTGGATGGTTCTTTGTTTGACAGCAGCTCCTACCAGAGGGAAGTGTTTTCCCACCTCTCCCATGTTTCTATCATTGTCTGAACAGCAGTAACCTTGGCCAGGACACTGGAAGTGTAACTGGAGAAAGCCATTCGAACTCAATGGGATTTTCAACAATAATCGAGGCAGTATGCAGAATTTCAATGAAGATAAACACAGTCTAAAACATGTATTTAACAAGGATAAAATCTGATGTCCTATAGGGAAGAATGACTGCCGTCCTTACCCAGTCTGGAGGAAATGTCATTCCAGACCCACAGTTTAATCTTTACTGCTCTCTGAAATGACCTCGCAAGGCAATCATACTGTGGATTCTGGAAATGTGAAATCAAAACAGAAAATGCTGGAAATACTCAGCAGGTTTAGCAGCATCTGTGGAGAGAAACAAAGTTAACGTTTCAGTTCTGTGACCATTTATCAGAATGGATGAAAAGAATAGATCTGATGAAAGGTCACAACCTGAAATATTAACTCTGTTTCTCCCCACAGATGCTGCCAGACCTGCTGAGTATTTTCAGCACTTTGTGTTTTTATCATCTGAAGTCACTCAGTTGTATCAAACCGTTACACAATGGATAATACCAATAAAACAGGACCAATCACCCAGTATTGACCTGGGCACTGAATACAATGACGACACACTTTGCCCGGTGGACCCTGCAAAATTTTCATCACTAACATCTGGGGAATTGTTCCAAAATTTGGAAAGTTGTCCCATAGACTTGTCAAGAAACGTGATGGGATAGCTGGTCAGATGGTCAGTTCCTCTCTGTTATAAATATGTTTCTGTGTCTGTGTATGCTATTTCTCATTGTATTTGTGTGTGACTGTGTTGTGTGTAAATGTATTGTTACGTAATTTAAAAGTAGCTTGTTGCGAAATAAACACATCCAAAATACACTTTGAATGAAGACAGATGTATCCCAAATAAATCAATAAATTTTACCAACAACATGTAAATAAATATGTCAACAGCAGGATAATGAAACACTGTTACCTGTAAACAAATCAGAAGAGCAGCTGTCGAGAACAGATTTGCAGGGCTACGGGAAGTGTGAATATCTACATTGCTGTTTCAAAGGGCCAGCACAGACACAGTGGGCCGAATGGCCTGTTTGTATGATTTATAATTTGGTATCCACTATGGATAGACTCAATGATATGCAGGTTTATGAAGATATTGTTGCAGTGTTCCCTGTTTATCGAGAGCTGAGATTTCTGTGTTTTCACAATGCAGACCAGGTTCAATTTCTCATCGGAAAATTGAATTAGCCAACAGAGTTGTTATGTTGTGTAAGTTTATTTCAGTATTTCAGTCGAATACTTCTTGCAGCTCATGTGAAGAGGGGCAGAGAAGTGATAAGCGTCCCTTTGCATAGACATGCATACTGTCATAGCAAAGCACCTGGGATGGGCAGAAAACTGACAAGCCTTTTGGTTGTCATTCTGTGAATGTTGGTGTGCACGTGTGTGTGTGAGTGTATGTGCGTGTGTGTGTGCATGTGTGTGTGTGTGTGTGAGTGTCTGTGTGCGTGAGTGTGTGTGTGTGTTTGTGAGTGCGTGTGTGTTTGTGACTGCGTGTGTGTGAGTGTATGTGTGTGTGTGAGTGTGTGTGTGTGTGAGTGTCTGGGTGTGTGAGTGTGTGTGTGTTTGTGTGTGTTTGTGTGTGTGTGAGTGTGTGTGTGAGTGTGTGTGTGTGTTCGTGTGTCTGTGTGAGTGTGTGTGTGTTTGTGAGTGTGTGTATGTGTTTGTGTGTCTGTGTGAGTGTGTGTGTGTTTGTGAGTGTGTGTGTGTGTTTGTGTGTGTGTTTGTGTGTGTGATTGTGTGTGTGTGTGTGTGTGTGTGTGTGATTGTTTGTGTGTGTGATTGTTTGTGTGTGTGTGTGTGTGATTGTGTGTGTGATTGTTTGTGTGTGTGTGTGTGTGTGTTTGTGTGTGTTTGTTTGTGTGTGTTTGTGTGAGTGTGTTCGTTCGTGTGTTTGCATGTGCTTTACCTTCTGGCAGGAGATAAAGTCAAGTCTGCTGAAGTGTCAAGGAAGGAGAAAAGATAACAACCCAGCTCACTTTCCAGCAATTCTATTAAAGACCATGTGAAGTCCACTGTGTATATTCTTCTCATCTTCTGTCGCTGAGACGGGCTTGCTAGAGATGCTCCTCATCGCTGCCTGAAGAGAACTTTTTTCAGTGAATATAGGTGGCCTGCCTGCATGTACTCAGAGGTTGGACTGTTTGACAAATTTGGTGCAACGTGTCTCATCTGTTTTCTTCAGGGGTGGGCAAGTGATCTGCCTGGTGATTTTTTTTTGCCTGTAACAGAGCTCTGATCCAAAAATACTTTTTTAAAATTATTTTTCAGTTAACTGGTGCACATATATGTCTGTGTGCGTGAGTGTGAGATGCTAAGGTAAAAAAAGGGCCTTTAAAATTCAATATTGGCACTTCAAAAATTTTAATCTGTGTGTGTGTTTTATGTCATTACTAGTTTAGACTTATTTTCTAATAACCTGATAATTTTGTTGTTCAATAAAGAAACCTGGTTAATGTTTTCAATTCTGGGAAAAATAGTTACATGATGGTCCATATGAGTAAGTTGGAATACTTGAAATAATACTTAGTGACCTGTGCAGAAGTGGGACTGAATTCACAGTGCTCTCCTCCCTTCTCGGTCACAACATCCAGTCCTGACCCTGTAACACTCAGCAGCTGCTCACCCAGATCCCACTCTCATCAACACTGAACATTGTTACCGAAACCCTTCGGATACTGTTTACACAACGAGAAAAAAGTTCAAAGTTCATTGTAGCTGGATGCAAAGTTTATTTATTTAGACATCACTCAGAAATCACGTTAGACATTCCTACAATCGGTAGCGTAAATTGTCGCTGTAAGAAACGTTTTCACTTGGTTGAATAATTTTAGTATGAGGAATGTTTCAGCATCATAAACCAGTGGAATGTGCTGACTGAGCTGTGTCTTCATCACTTCTGGACAGTCAGACAGTTCACCCTTCATTCTGCTCTTATTCACTTTCCCAAAGAGGATCAATAGATTCTCAAATCTGGGACGGGATTTTCTTATTTTGATTTTTTATCTCCTGACCATGTGCTCCAAACATCGGGTCAACCTTGTGTCCTGTCCCAGTCTCAGTTTTAGATGAAGGGTCACCTACCTGAAACGTTAACTCTGATTCTCTCTCCACAGATGTAACCGGACCTGCTGAGTATTTCTAGCATTTCTTGCCTTTAGTACCCACTCTTATCATCACTTTGCACGTTCCACTGAACCGTGTATTTAATGGTTCACCCTGTAAAGGTAGAAATATCTATATTTCATCCCCTGGTTGAATATTTCTGGTCTTAGTGTTCTTGTCTGACCATTCTTTGCATATGTTTTGTCAGTCAACCTATTTGAAAGGACTAAAACCTGTAGACTCATTCGGTGAATCTCGAGCTGCAAATAAAGACAATCTAGCCCTTTCTCCCAATCATGCAGATATTTGTGAAAGTGTGATCTGATCATTGTTTTGAGAGTTTGATAGTACGTCTCTAAAGCCCCCTGTGTCTGTGGGTGATATGCTGAAGATTTTAACTCTCTGATACTCAAATTGTTCATAACGTCTTGAAAAGTTTTTGACATGAAATTAGAACCTTGATACGCTTCATCTTCAAGTAGTAATCCATACCTCGTAATGAATTGGGTTAACTTCTCTACAACTTTATCAGTAATTGTCCTCAAATGAATGGCCACTGGAAATCAAGCAGCCATATCAATGATAGTAAGTATATATTGATGTCCTGTTTTTTTTTTTGGCAAGACACAGTCTACCAATACTCTACTTAATGGTTCCTTAATATTCTTTGGCCTCCTTGTCTCGAGAGACAATGTGTAAGCTCCTGGAGGTGGTCAGTGGCTTGTGAAGCAGCACCTGGAGTGGCTATAATTCTAGAATGACAGACTCTTCCACAGGTGCTGCAGGTAAAATTGGTTGTCGGGGCTGTGACACAGTTGGCTCTCTCCTTGCGCTTCTGACTTTTTTCCTGCCAACTGCTAAGTCTCTTCGACTCGCCACGGTTTCGCTCCGCCTTTATGGTTGCCCACCACTCTGGCGATCGCTGGCAACTGACTCCCACGACTTGTGATCAATGTCACAGGTCTTCATGTCGCGTTTGCAGACGAGTTAAAAGCAGAGACAAAGACGGCCGGTGGGTCTGTTACCAGTGACGAGCTCGCTGTACAATGTGTCTTTCGGAATCCTGCCATCTTCCATGCGGCTCACATGGCCAAGCCATCTCAGGCACCGCTGGCTTAGTAGGGTGTATATGCTGGGGATGTTGGCCGCCTTGAGGACTTTAGTGTTGGAGATACGGTCCTGCCACCTGATGCCAAGGATCCTCCGGAGGCAGCGAAGATGGAATGAATTGAGACGTCGCTCTTGGCTGACGTACATTGTCCAGGTCTCGCTGCCATAGAGCAAGGTACTGAGGGCACAGGCTTGATGCACTTGGACTTTTGTGTTCCGTGTCAGTGCGCCATTTTCCCACACTCTCTTGGCCAGTCTGGACATAGCAGTGGAAGCCTTTCCCATGCGCTTGTTGATTTCTGCCTCGAGAGACAGGTTACTGGTGATAGTTGAGCCTAGGTAGGTGAACTCTTGAACCACTTCAAGTGTGGTCACTGATATTTATGGATGGGGCATTTGCGATGTCCTGTCCCATGATGTTCGTTTTCTTGAGGCTGATGGTTAGGCCAAATTCGGTGCAGGCAGCCGCAAACCTGTCGATGAGACTCTGCAGACACTCTTCAGTGTGAGATGTTAATGCAGCATCGTCAGCAAAGAGGAGTTCCCTGATGAGGACTTTCTGTACTTTGGTCTTCGCTCTTAGACGGGCAAGGTTGAACAACCTGCCACCTGATCTTGCGTGGAGGAAAATTCCTTCTTCAGAGGACTTGAATGCATGTGAGAGCAGCAGGGAGAAGAAAATCCCAAAGAGTGTAGGTGTGAGAACACAGCCCTGTTTCACACCACTCAGGATAGGAATGAGGTCTGATGAGGCGCCGCTATGCTGAATTGTGCCTTTCATATTGTAATGGAATGAGGTGATGATACTCAGCAGCTTTGGTGGGCATCCAATCTTTTCTAGTAGTCTGAAGAGACCACGTCTGCTGACAAGGTCAAAGGCTTTAGTGAGAGCAACGAAGAGTGGCATCTGTTGTTCACGGCGTTTCTCCTGTAGCTGTCGAAGTGAGAACAGCATGTCAATGGTGGATCTCTCTGCTCGAAAGCCACACTGTGCCTCAGGATAGACACGCTCAGCCAGCTTCTGTAGCCTGTTTAAAGCGACTCGAGCAAAGACTTTCCCCACTATGCTGAGCAGGGAGATTCCACGGTAGTTGCAGTTAGCGTGGTCTCCCTTGTTCTTAGAGAGCGTGATGATATTGGCATCGCGCATGTCCTGTGGCACTGCTCCCTCTTCCCAGCACAGGCAAAGCAGTTCGTGCAGTGCTGAAAGTATATCAGGCTTGGCACTCTTGTTGATTTCAGGAGTAATGCCATCCTTCCCAGGGGCATTTCTGCTGGCTAGAGAATCAATGGCATCACTGAGTTCCGATTTTGTTGGCTGTACGTCCAGCTATGGGAATTAGTTGTGCTGGTTTTCTGGTAGGTTGCGGTTTTCCCACCATTTTGTATGAATGGCATGGCCTACAAAATTGCCGCACGTTCTTTGTAAGGCTTGGCCAGTAATAATGTTGACTTATACGTGAGTTTATCTTCTGAATCCGCCTATGTCCTGCTAGAGGACAGCCATGTGATAACCTTAATAATTTCTGGTGATACTTATGTGGTACCATTATCTGTCGAATAACTGTCCAGTGTTCATCTGCAGGTCTGTGATGCGGTCGCCATTTCCTCCTCAGAACACCATGCTCAACATAATAGCCTTCTGGAACTCCTTTTGCGTCAGTTTCTGTCAGAGCCGACAGTGCTATTCTATGTAACTGTGGATCAGCTTGTTGTGCTGCAATTACAGAAGATTTATTAAACAGCTCACCTGGATTATCCAAATCACCAAATACATTTTTCAGATACTCGGCTATCTGTTTGTGATGAAAATTTAACCTCAGACAATGGAACCTCTTTAGCCATTACTCAGGTAACTACCCACATAGGAAATATTCCCGGAATTTGTTTCTGTAATTCTTCTGTTTCTTTAACTTCACTTGTTTTATCTGTAATTATAGGAGAAACGTATACTTTTGATCCAGCCAAATCATTTCCTAAGAGTAGGTCAATTCCCTCTACTGGCAAACTATCGACAACTCCTACAGTTACCATCCCAGATATTAGGTCACATTTTAGGTGCACTCTGTGTAAAGGTACGGGGATATCCTCCCCACAAATTCCATTAATTAAAACTTTAGTGTTCAGCGCGCTCTCTGGTGGAAATGTTTAACGTTTCCCCAGCAAAATGGTTTGGGTAGCTCCTGTATCCCTCGGTATAATGATAGGTTTTTCTATCTTCCTTAAAAGATATGGAGTTACTTTTCCCTTTGACAAGAATTCATTATAACTTTCAGGTATCTTATCCTTACTTACGACACTTACTTCTCGTTTTTGTGTCTGGTTTTAAAGCTACCATTACAGCTACAACCTGGTCTGCTGTACTCTCAGTCAGAGTCGCTTTCTCTGCAGTAATATTGTGTATCTCAACAAGTCTCATGGGTTTACCTCGTAACTTCCAGCATTCTGACCGAAGATGTCCTACCTTGTGGCAATGATAATACTTCGGCTTGCTGTCCTCATTTCTACCCTCAGCACATTCCTTTCTGGCCTGAGAAGGTGATCCTGGGGCATTCCCAGCTGCTCTCTCTAGTCCTTGGATACTTGCCTTCCTTTCACTCTCCAACTTCCTGTCCTTCTCGGGTTTATGGGGGTGATGGATAAAAGGTTTTGGCTTATTCACAAGCTCAAAATCATCAGCAACTTCTGCTACTTTCCTGGCTTTTAAAACTTTCATGTTATTTACATGAGTGCACACTACTGCAGGGTTTCAATTTTCAAACTCTTTCAATGGATTCAGTTCTCTCAGGTTCTCATACGTGGGTTCCATCCTGAATGCACGTATCCAGCGATCAAATTAATTTCCTTCACCCGCTCAAATTCTACATATGTCTGCCCAGCCAATCACCATTAGTTCCAAAACTTCTGACGGTAACATTTCGGGACTAACTCATAGGCAACAAGAATGGCCTTTTTTGCTATCTCATAATCTGCAGAAACTTCTTCAGGAAGCATGGCAAAAATATCATGAGCTCTGCTCATCAATCTGCTTTACACAAGCACTGGCCAGCTTTCCTTTGGCCATTTCATTTGTTTGGCTACTTCTTCAAAAGATATGAAAACATGCCTCGCCATCTCTTTCTGTAAACTTCAGGACAGCTTGTATACATTTAAACAGCTTCCCATTGGGTCCTGGGCTGGATTCAGATTCTTCCTGACTGGAATTTATCCTGGATTCAATAACACTCCTTTGTCTGCATTCCATTTTTTAAAATTTGATTCCCTTGCTCCTTTTTCACTTTCTCTCTGAAATTCAAATCAAGTCTTTCCGATGCTATTTCTTTTCATTTTTTTCTTTTTTTCCTTGTCAAGTTTTCTTAATTCTTTTTATTTGTCTTGCTCAATGGTTTTTTTTCGTTTATAACTGTATTCTAGTCAATATCACCACATCACTCCCTGACTGACTATCTGCTAGTTCTTCTTCTTCCTACAAGTTCAATTGCTGGATAATTACATCAAATATCTCTACTTTTGTGGCACCTGATTTTAACTCTAACCCCAATTTCGAGGCGAGTTCTATCAATTTAACCTTGGTTAAAGTTTTCAAGAATCTGAGGGACACATTTTCAATTCCCAGAAGCTCTGCTGCATCGGCTAATGCCATTCCGATACTGTACCCTACACCCTTGCACAAGAAACCTGGTTCCTTGTTTTTCATTTCAAATTTCCCCTTGTAATTCATGTAATTAGCATAGAAACATAGAAAATAGGAGCAGGAGTAGGCCATTCGGCCCTTCGAGCCTGCTCCACTATTCATTATGATCATGGCTGATCATCCAACTCAGTCGTCTGTTCCCGCTTTTGCCCCATATCAATTGATCCCTTTTGGACCCAAGAACTATATGTTGCTCCTTCTTGAAAACATGCAAGATTTTGGCCTCAACAGCTTTCTGTGGTAGAGAATTCCACAGACTCACCACTCTCTGGGTGAAGAAATTTCTCCTCATCTCAGTCCTGACAGGTTTACCCCGTATCCTTAGACTATGACCCCTGGTTCTGGACTCCCCCACCATCGGAAACATCCTTTCTGCATCTACCCTTTCAATTTCTGTTGGAATCTTATAGGTTTCTATGAGATTTCCCCCTCACTCTTCTTACCTCCAGTGAATATAATGCTAACTGACTCAATCTCTCCTCATATGTCAGTCCCACTATCCCAGGAATCAGTCTGGTAAACCTTCGCTGCACTCCTTCTATCGCAAGAACATCCTTCCTCAGATAAGGAGACCAAAACTGCACACAATATTCCAGGTGTGGCCTCAGCACGGCCCTGTATAATTGCAGCAAGACATCCCTGCTTCTGTACTTGAATCCTCTCGCTATGAAGGCCAACATAGCATTTGCCCTTTTTTACCACCTGTTGCACCTACATGCTTACCTTCCGCGACTGGCGTTCGTGAACACCCAGGTCTCGCTGCATATTCCCCTCTCACAATTTATAGCTTTTCAGATGATAATGTGCCTTCCTGTTTTTGCTACCAATGTGGATAACCTCACATTTATCCGCATTATACTGCAGCTGCCATGCATTAGCCCACTCACTCCACTTGTCCAAATCACCCTGAAGCCTCTCTGCAACCTCCTCACAACTCATCCTCCCATCCTTTTTTGTGTCATCTGCAAATTTGGAGATATTACATTCAGTTCCCCATCTAAATCATCAATGTATATTGTGAATAGCTGGGGTCCTTGCGCCAATCACTGGGGTACCTCACTAATCACTGCCTGCCATTCGGAAAAAGACCTATTTATCCCTATTCTTTGTTTCCTGTCTGCCAACCAATTTTCTATCCATCACATTACACTACCCCCAATCCCATGCACTTTAATTTTACATGCTAATTTATTATGTGGGACTTTGTCGAAAGCCTTCTGAAAGTCCAAATAAACCACATCCACTGGCTCCCACTCATCAACTCTACTAATTACATCCTCGAAAAATTGTACTAGATTTGTCAAGCATGATTTCTCTTTCATGCTAACTGTGCCCGATTCTACCACTGTGCTGTTAGTGCTCTGCTATAAAATCTTTGATAATGGACTCCAGACTTTTCCCACTACCGACGTCAGGCTGCCTGGTCTATAATTCCCTGCTTTCTCTCTACCTCCCTTTTTAAGTAGTGGGGTTACATTAGCTACCCTCAAATCTGTCGGAACTGTTCCGGAGTCTATAGAATCTTGGAAGATGATCACCAATACATCCACTATTTCTCGGGCCACTTCCTTAATTACTCTGGGATGCATACCATCAGGCCCTGGGGATTTATTGGCCTTCAATCCCATCAATTACCCCAACACCATTTCTCCACTCATACTGATTTCTTTCTGTTCCTTTCTCTCACTAAACCCTGTGTTCCCCAACATTTCTGGTATGATATTTGTGTCCTCCTTTGTGAAGACAGAAGCAAAGTATGCATTTAGTTGGTCAGCCATTTCTTTATTATCCATAATATATTCCCTGTTTCTTACTGTAAGGGACCTGCATTTGTCTTCACCAATCTTTTTCTCTTCACCTCCAAAGAACAAAGAACAGTACAGCACAGGAACAGGCCATTCGGCCCTCCAAGCCTGCGCCGATCTTGATGCTTGCCTAAACTAAAACCTTCTGCACTTCCGGCGATCGTATCCCTCTATTCCCATCCTATTCATGTATTTGTCAAGATGCCTCTTAAACGACGCTATCGTACCTGCTTCCACCACCTTCTCCGGCAGCAAGTTCCAGGCACTCACCACCCTCTGTGTAAAGAACTTGCCTCGCACATCCACTGTAAACTTTGTGCCTCTCACCTTAAACCTATGTCACCAGGCAACTGACTCTTGCACCCTGGGAAAAAGCTTCTGACGATCAACTCTGTCCATGCCGCTTGTAACTTTGTAAACCTTTATCATGTCGCCACTCCACCTCTGTCGTTCCAGTGAAAACAATCCGAGTTTATCCAACCTCTCTTCATAGCTAATGCCCTCAAGACAAGGCAACATCCTGGTAAACCTCTTCTGTACCCTCTCCAAAGCCTCCACATCTTTCTGGTAGTGTGGCGACCAGAATTGCACGCAATATTCGAAGTGTGGCCTAACTAAAGTTCTGTACAGCTGCAGCATGACTTCCCAATTTTTATATTCTCTGCCCCAACCAATGAAGGCAAGCATGCTGTATGCCTTCTTGACTACCTTATCCACCTGCGTTGCCACTTTCAGTGACCTGTGCGCCTACATGCCCATATCTCTCTGCCTATCAATACTCCTAAGGTTCTGCCATTTACTGTATACTTCCCACCTGTATGAGACCTTCCAAAATGCATTACCTCACATTTGTCCGGATTAAACTCCATCTGCCATTTCTCCGCCCAAGTCTCCAACCGATCTATATCCTGCTGTATCCTCTGATAACCCTCATCACTATCCGCAACTCCACCAACCTTTGTGTCATACCGATAGAAACTTTTACAGTCAGTTTTTATGTTCCCTGCAAGTTTGCTTTTGCACTCTATATTTCCCTTCCTAATCAATCCCTTGATCCTCCTTTCTAAACTGCGCCCAATCCTCCGGTCTGTTGCTTTTCCTGGCAAATCTATATGCCTCTTCCTTGGATCTAATGATATCTCTAATTTCCCTTGCAAGCCATGGTTTGGCTACCTTTCCCGTTTTACTTTTGCACTGATTTAACATGAATGGCAAATGAACCAAAGAACAGGAGGAAAAATTATTTTTTGATGCAGCTGGTAGTTGGATCTGGAAAGCACTGTCTGAGAGTGTGTTGGAGGGATATTCAATCGTGGCATTGACATGGGAATTAGATAATTATCTGAATATAAAGAATTGCGGGAAATATAGGGAAAAGGTGGGGGAGTGGGATGAGTTGTGTTGCTCTTGTCGAGTCCAGCATGGACACGATCAATGTCCTCCTGTGATTCGATGGTTCTTTGCTTCAATGTTAAATTTCCTCACGTCCAAGTGTAAGCACCTCTGTTTCTACCTGATTCAACCCCCTCATAATGATAAAGAACTCTGTCTACTCTCAAACTCCACTTTTGGAGAGAAAGTAGTCCCATTCTGTCCAATCCTTCATTAAAGTTCTACCATCTTACTGACAATGCCATTCTTACAATTTTTTCACACTTCCTCCAGTATTTTTATAATCTTATCTTATGATGAAGACAAAAACTATGTGCGGTTCTCTAACCATAGTATATCTAAGACAACGCTGATTCTATGAAAACCTCTCATCGTGTTTAAAACCTTTATTAAACCTCCCCTCACACTAACCCAACAATCCTAGTCTGTCCACAGAACAGAAGTCACCCATGTCTTATATAATTCTGCTAAATCTCTCAGACTTTAATATCGGTCCTAAAGTATGGTCCCAAACATTGCTTCAGCTGAGGCCTAACCAATTATTTATACAAGTTAAGCATCTCCTCATTGTTCAGTGTTGGAACCTGAAATAGACTCCGAAAAGGGGTGGGATAGTAAATATATGTAAATTACGCATTGACAGGACAAATGGGATTCAGTAGGGAAGTGGGATTAATTACATTAATTTTTCAAAGTCCCAGCATGGGCTGAAAAGAATCGCGCTGTGTTTTAAGATTTGATGAATCTAATGGTACCGGGGTTTTAAACCAAGGGCTACACAGGCAAAGTCGGCACTGTACCACTGAGTTACACCCACGGCTGGGTTAATATCATCGCACATGGACTTCATTGTGTCTCAGTAACAGGCAGCGACTCGGACATGAGGGTGTGTTCACAATATTCAGTGTTGGCGGCACTTCACAGGGCTCTTTAACCTTCCAAAATAAGGTGAGGCAAAAGCAGTTCCACTGGCTAAGAGTGGGGCAGGGACCTCATAAATAGTATAAGGCATTTACGATAGCAATTGTTCATCTGCACAGCGGAAGAAGCTCTACTTATACTTCACGGGTAGCAAACAAATAGACAAGCAGATCTCCCCCGTACTCTCTGTGTAATCATTGGATGTGAAATGGCTTTGCAGCATGGCAAGACTCCAGATAATAAATGGATTTGTCCAAATCTGATCTGGGCTGCAGTGAGATAAACAAACAGAACATCCAAGGCTGGAATTCAAAAGTCCCACATGCTTAACATTTTTAGGCTGTTATCACATGGAAGCCTTTCTCTATTCGCAATCCCAATATCTCTGTTAAAATTCTGGACAACTACCCAAGAATTAACATTTCATTCTCAGGCTATTCACTTAGCCTTAGAGTTCTGTCTGGACAGAATGTGATTGAATCAAATTTAACACCTACAACTAACACAAGGGCTACTGTAAATGACACTGTTCATCCACATCAACACCAGGGCTATTGTTCCTGGACTGTTCATCCACATCAATACCAGGGCTATTATTCCTGAGACTGTTCATCCACATCAACACCAGGGCTATTGTTCCTGAGACTGTTCATCCACATCAACACCAGGGCTATTGATCCTGAGACTGTTCATCCACATCAACACCACGGCTATTGTTCCTGAGACTGTTCATCCACATCAACACCAGGGTTATTGTTTCTGAGACAGTTCATGGACATCAAGACCAGGGCTATATTTTCAGAGACTGTTCATCCACATCAACAGCAGGACTATTGTTCCTGAGTCTGTTCATCCACATCAACACCAGTGTTATCGTTCCTGAGACAGTTCATCTACTTCAACACCAGGGGTATTGTACTTGAGACGGTTCATCCACATCAATACCAGGGCTATTGTTCCTGAGACTGTTCATCCACATCAATACCAGGGCTATTGTTCCTGAGACTGTTCATCCACATCAACAACAGGGCTATTGTTCCTGAGAATGTTCATCCACATCAATACCAGGGCTATTGTTCCTGAGACTGTTCATCCACATCAACACCAGGGCTATTGTTCCTGAGACTGTTCATCCACATCAATACCAGGGCTATTGTTCCTGAGACTGTTCATCCACATCAAATGCAGGGCTATTGTTCCTGAGATTGTTCATCCACATCAACACCAGGACTATTGTTCCTGTGACTGTTCATCCACATCAACACCAGGACTATTGTTCCTGTGACTGTTCATCAACATCAATACCAGGGCTATTGTTCCTGAGACTGTTCATCCACATCAACGCCAGGGCTATTGTTCCGGAGACTGTTCATCCTCATCAGCAGCAGGATTGTTGTTGCTGAGTGTGTTCAGCCACATCAAATGCAGGACAATTGTTCCTGAGTCTGTTCATCCACATCAACGCCAGGGTTATCGTTTCTGAGACTTTTCATCTACTTCATCACCAGGGCTATTTTCCTGAGACTGTTCATCCACATCAATACCAGGGCTATTGTTCCTGAGACTGTTCATCCACATCAACACCAGGGCTATTGTCCCTGAGACTGTTCATCCACATCAATACCAGGGCTATTGTTCCTGAGACTGTTCATCCACAGCAACACCAGGGCTATTGTTCCTCAGACTGTTCATCCACATCAATACCAGGGCTATTGTTCCTGAGACTGTTCATCCACATCAACACCAGGGCTATTGTTCCTGAGATTGTTCATCCACATCAACACCAGGACTATTGTTCCTGTGACTGTTCATCCACATCAACACCAGGGTTATTGTTTCTGAGACAGTTCATGGACATCAAGACCAGGGCTATATTTTCAGAGACTGTTCATCCACATCAACACCAGGGCTATTGTTCCTGAGACGGTTCATCCACATGAACACCAGGGATATTGTTCCTGAGACTGTTCATCCACATCAACACCAGGGCTATTGTTCCTGAGAATGTTCATCCACATTAACTCCAGGACTATTGTTCCTGAGTCTGTTCATCCACATCAACAGCAGGACTATTGTTCCTGAGACTGTTCATCCACATCAACACCAGTGTTATCGTTCCTGAGACTGTTCATCTACTTCAACACTAGGGCTATTGTACTTGAGACTGTTCATCCACATCAATACCAGGGCTATTGTTCCTGAGACTGTTCATCCACATCAATACCAGGACTATTGTTCCTGAGACTGTTCATCCAAATCAACACCAGGGCTATTGTTCCTGAGAATGAACATCCACATCAACACCAGAACTATTGTTCCTGAGTCTGTTCATCCACATCAACAGCAGGACTATTGTTCCTGAGTCTGTTCATCCACATCAACACCAGTGTTATCGTTCCTGAGACAGTTCATCTACTTCAAAACCAGGGGTATTGTACTTGAGACGGTTCATCCACATCAATACCAGGGCTATTGTTCCTGAGACTGTTCATCCACATCAATACCAGGGCTATTGTTCCTGAGACTGTTCATCCACATCAACACCAGGGCTATTGTTCCTGAGACTGTTCATCCACATCAATACCAGGGCTATTGTTCCTGAGACTGTTCATCCACATCAACACCAGGGCTATTGTTCCTGAGACTGTTCATCCACATCAATACCAGGGCTATTGTTCCTGAGACTGTTCATCCACATCAACACCAGGGCTATTGTTCCTGAGATTGTTCATCCACATCAACACCAGGACTATTGTTCCTGTGACTGTTCATCCACATCAACACCAGGACTATTGTTCCTGTGACTGTTCATCCACATCAATACCAGGGCTATTGTTCCTGAGACTGTTCATCCACATCAACACCAGGGCTATTGTTCCGGAGACTGTTCATCCTCATCAGCACCAGGATTGTTGTTCCTGAGTGTGTTCAGCCACATCAAATGCAGGACTATTGTTCCTGAGTCTGTTCATCCACATCAACGCCAGGGTTATCGTTTCTGAGACTTTTCATCTACTTCATCCCCAGGGCTATTGTTCCTGAGACTGTTCATCCACATCAATACCAGGGCTATTGTTCCTGAGACTGTTCATCCACATCAACACCAGGGCTATTGTTCCTGAGACTGTTCATCCACATCAATACCAGGGCTATTGTTCCTGAGACTGTTCATCCACATCAACACCAGGGCTATTGTTCCTGAGACTGTTCATCCACATCAATACCAGGGCTATTGTTCCTGAGACTGTTCATCCACATCAACACCAGGGCTATTGTTCCTGAGACTGTTCATCCACATCAATACCAGGGCTATTGTTCCTGAGACTGTTCATCCACATCAACACCAGGGCTATTGTTCCTGAGATTGTTCATCCACATCAACACCAGGACCATTGTTCCTGTGACTGTTCATCCACATCAAGACCAGGACTATTGTTCCTGAGACTGTTCATCCACATCAATACCAGGGCTATTGTTCCTGAGACTGTTCATCCACATCAACACCAGGGCTATTGTTCCGGAGACTGTTCATCCTCATCAGCACCAGGATTGTTGTTCCTGAGTGTGTTCACCACATCAAATGCAGGACTATTGTTCCTGAGTCTGTTCATCCACATCAACGCCAGGGTTATCGTTTCTGACACTTTTCATCTACTTCATCACCAGGGCTATTGTTCCTGAGACTGTTCATCCACATCAATACCAGGTCTATTTTTCCTGAGACTGTTCATCCACATCAACACCAGGGCTGATGGTCCTGAGACTGTTCATCCACATCAACACCAGGGTTATCGTTCCTGAGTCTGTTCATCCACATCAACACCAGGGCTATTATTCCTGAGACTGTTCATGCACATCAAGACCAGGGCTAATGTTCCTGAGAATGTTCATCCTCATCAACAACAGGACTATTGTTCCTGACGCTGTTCATCCACATCAACACCAGGACTATTGTTCCTCAGACAGTTCATCCACATCAACAACATGTCTATTGTTTCTGAAACTGTTCATCCAACTTAGAACAAGGACTATTTTTCCTGAGACTTTTCACCCTCATCAACACCAGGGCTATTGTTCCTCAGACAGTTCATCCACATCAACAACATGTCTATTGTTTCTGAAACTGTTCATCCAACTTAGAACAAGGACTATTTTTCCTGAGACTGTTCATCGACATCAACACCAGGGCTATTGTTCCTGATACTGTTCATCCACATTAACACCAGGGTTATTATTCCTGAGACTGTTCGGCCACATCAACACCAGGATTGTTGTTCCTGAGTGTGTTCAGCCACATCAAATGCAGGACTATTGTTCCTGAGTCTGTTCATCCACATCAACGCCAGGGTTATCGTTTCTGAGACTGTTCATCTACTTCATCACCAGGGCTATTGTTCCTGAGACTGTTCATCCACATCAATACCAGTTCTATTTTTCCTGAGACTGTTCATCCACATCAACACCAGGGCTATTGTTCCTGAGACTGTTCATCCACATCAACACCAGGGTTACCGTTTCTGAGTCTGTTCATCCACATCAACACCAGGGCTATTATTCCTGAGACTGTTCATCCACATCAACACCAGGGCTAATGTTCCTGAGAATGTTCATCCTCATCAACAACAGGACTATTGTTCCTGCCACTGTTCATCCACATCAACGCCAGGACTATTGTTTCTGAAACTGTTCATCCAACTTAGAACAAGGACTATTTTTCCTGAGACTGTTCACCCTCATCAACACCAGGGCTATTGTTCCTGAGACTGTTCATCCACATCAACGCCAGGGCTATTGTTCCTGAGACTGTTCATCCACATCAACACCAGGGCTATTGTTCCTTATACTATTCATCCACATTAACACCAGGGTTATTATTCCTGTGACTGTTCGGCCGCATCAACACTTTGAGATCGTAATGAAAGTAGTTGCAAAGCAGTTTATGAAAAATATTTCTCGGAATTTGCGTTTATTTTGTTTTCCATATTCTCTATTGTGTGCAGAAAATAGTTCATTACATCAGTTTATTCACTGGACTGTAACTAATATCCCTGAAAACATTCCCTGGTTGACTGCCCCCATGGAGGTTTCTCTGTCCTATTAATATCGGTTTGTGTGGAAAAGTTTCTGCATTTATGCTTCACAGAAGGAATGGGATACCCTGTAATTTATCAGGTCGAGCTCATTTACTACCCGATTCTTGCAGCCATCAGTATTCCTGGTAAGACAGTTAAATGACGCGGTGAAAGATGAATATCAATGTGTGACTCTTCATGTTATGTTTACCCTCTTTGATGGCATCAGTTAAGGAGCAAGTGATTGTCATGTTTTCTCAATGTGATTTATTAATTAAACTTATATTGCAGCTTGAATTTTCAGCACAGAAAATGCTAAAATATCAATTCCCTTTAATATTTGCAGTAGAAAATTTTCATAGAGTTTGCATGGACATCAGATCAGAAACAAATGAGCAATTTTAAATGTCTTGATGTTGTGAAGGGGATTACACGTTTAACTGAGAATTCTAGGAGTTATTGTATTATTATTTTATTTCATGTTGACCTTTTATGTAACAGCAGAAGTTTCTCTTGTTTGCATGGATTTGAATTCAGCTTTGATTTTGTTTTTCAATGGAAGTGGAAGGGAACTCCTGGTGATTTCTGTTACTGGCGCATGAGCCACCCCTCGAGATTTTTCCATTCTTCACTTTGCTTGGTCAATATTTTAAAAGAACAGGAGAGTTCACTGTCAATGTTGTACAAACATTAGCCTAACAGGGCAAGCATGCGCTTCCCATGTTGGACAGTCTGTATTGTAACAGGACGAGAGTGTGCTCTCCATGTTGCACAGACCGTAACCTAACAGTATACTCTCCAGAATAATAAAAACAAAATACCGCAGATGCTGGAAATCTGAAATAAAAAACATTAAGATCTGGAAATACTCAGCAGGTCTAGCAGCCTCTGTGGATACAGAAACAGAGTTAAAGTTTAGGGTCTGTGACATTTCATCAGAACCGGCAAAGGTTAGGAATGTGACAGGCTTTGATCAAGTGAAAATTGGGAGGGGAAAGAAGAACAAAAGGAAAAGTGTGTGATAGGGCAGAGGGCAAAAGAGATTAAATGACAAAGTTGTCATGGAACAAAGGCAAAGGAGTGCTCAGCAATATAGAAAGACAAAGTCTAGAGAGAGTGTTAATGGTAGAGAAATGAACAGATCTGTCCAAAAGTAAAAACCTGAAAAACAAGTGAAGACAGGCCCATGGTTAAAGATGGAATAAAGTAAAATAAAACAAATAAAATGGAAGAAAATGGAATGAAAAGACAGTCATGCTCTGAAATTGTTGAACCCATTGTTGAGTGCAGAAATCTCAAGATGAGCTGCTGATCCTCGAGCTTGCGTTGATGTTCACTGGAACACTGCTGCAGACCAATGACATGGAACAGGGTGGTGAATTACAATAGCAAGCGACAGAACGCTCGGGGTAATGTTTCTGGACTGATTGGAGGTGTTCCGCAAATCAGCCACCGAACTCTGTTTGGTTTCCCCAGTGTAGAGGCAATCACATTGTGAACAGTGAATATTATATACTTGAATGAAAGAAGTACAAGTAAATTCCTGCTTCACCTGGAATGAGGCTTTGCACTCTTGGATAGTGAAGAGAGAAGAAATGAAAGCGGAAGTAGCACACACCCTGCGATTGCATGGGAAGATGCTGTGGGAAGGGGACGAGGTGTCACGGAGGAAATCGTCCCTTTGGAATACTGAGAGGGGAGGGGAGGGGAAGGGACGATGTGTTTGGTGGAGGTACCACACTGGAAGTGTTGGAAATGGCGGAGGATGACATTTGGATGTGAAGACTGGTCGGGTAGGAAGTGAGGGCAAGGGAAACCAGGTCACAGTTTTGGGAGGGTGGGGAAGGTTTAGGCAGAGTTACGGGAAATGGTTCAGACTTGGTTGAGGGTCTTCTCAACCACAGCTGAGGAAAAAGGAAGACATATCAGAAGCGTTGTTGTTGAAGGTAGTATCATTAGAACCCAACAGAGCGCAGCTGATGTGCACCTACTTGCCTTTGGAGACAGTCATGTTTTGGGTCCCTGAATTCTCCAGAAAAAACGACAATACTTTTGGCTTTTACCACAGCATATGTTTCGCTCTCTGAGGGCCAGAACTTGTTTAACACTTTAATTTTCCCATACCTGCTTTTGCCACAGATTTCCCTGCTACAAATAAATAGTTCTTTAAATTAAACTTGCATTTAATTCAGATCTGAAAATCTTATATTTTCAGGCTGTCTTATTCAACTTTAAATGATTCTTCAAAAATGTTTGGGGACAGTGTTGAGGTAAATTTCATGTTTTCTGTTTCTTACAGTTAACTTGCTGGCGATTGTGATTTTGTCTCGAGGAAAGTGTGGTCTCTCCAAATGTATCACTCGCTATCTGGTTGCCATGGCAGTGGCGGATCTAATGGTGATTATCATCCATGTGATATTACACTGGATTAATATCATGTACTTTCCAATTAGTTTCCTGTTTATAACTCCAGTGTGTAGGGTAAACCTTGTCACATACACTGCAGCTTTAGAATGTTCCGTCTGGTTTACCGTCACCTTCACTTTTGATCGCTTTGTAACAATTTGCTGTCAGAAGCTGCAATCAAAATATAACACAGAGAAAACAGCGACTGTGGTTATCACCATCTTGTTTGTGGTGAGCTGTCTTGTAAATATTCCCTATTACTATGCAGTTGACCCTGTATTTATAATTGACAATGTACCTTGGTATTGTGTTGCTCCTGCTGATTACCTCACTTCCCCCTTGTGGAGGACATACGAGTGTATCAACGGCATCATAACCCCTATCTTACCAATCCTTTTAATTCTGTTGTTTAATGCTTTGACCGTCAGACACATTATAATGGCAAACAGAATCCGCAAGGGACTCCGGAGCAACATTCAGAATCAGAATGATCCAGAGGTGAAGAATCGGAGGAATTCCATGATTTTACTTTTCACTCTTTCGGCAAATTTCATACTGTTGTGGATGACGTTTGTTGTCCTTGTGATAGACCGGCCAGTGGAAAACGTTTACTATACAGACAAATATTACAGTAACCCGATATATATTGCCCAACAAGTTGGGTTGATGTTGCAGCTTCTCAGTTCCTGCACAAACACTTGTATCTATGAACTGACACAGAGGAAATTCAGAGAGGAGTTCAAGAATGGGGTGTAATATTTGTTTACACTGAATGGGAAATTGTGTCAATAACAATTAAAGAACATTGATCTGGGGCAGGGATTATAGGTTTACTAGACACTTGCTTTTCTATTCATTGTGGGCAGGTGAATGACAATGAGAAGACTGATTACCTTTAACAATATTCTGGATGGTCGTTTATAATTACCAGATTATTATTGATGAATATTAATGTAGATAAACAAAATGATATAACATGAAATATCCCAATGTCAATTTCACTGCTGGATTTGTGGATTTACAGCAACTGTACTGTGCACCATTAAAAGACATCAAATTAATTCCCCATAAGGAAGCAGTAACACTAAATGGTATACTCTGCTCATTCAGAACAAGCTTCGGTAATCATGCTCTGACAGTCATTACAATTGACCATTGGATCAATTCATGACAACAATTTTGTTTTTCAAGAACAAACTTACATGGTTCGAAAAGGCACAAATGCAGAAAAAAAACCTTCAAAAAGAGGCCACGATTGGATTCAAATGTTAGAGAAACATCTAGTCTTTGTCGGTACATTGACTGTCTCTGTCACTCAGAGAATGTCCTGTTCTGGCCTCATATTTGCTGTCCTTAGTCCATGGGAGCGATTCTTGAGTGTTTCTGCTCCACAGCTGGTTCATGTTGGACCACATTAATCGGGCCTCACTGATCGCTATGTGGTCATTTCTCCAGGGTCATCCTGGAATGCAATGATAGCCCCTGTGTCTCTTCTTCACTATCATCAAACATTATTGACCCCTCTCCCTTACATCCTCCTCCCTTACCTCAGTCATAAAGTCAGCAATGTCTTTGCCTCTCTCACGTTGAAAGCAACTGTTCACCTGCTCCTGTTGAAAGCAGCCTGCGATTGTCCACCAAACCAATCCTTTCTATCCTGAAAAAAGTGCTTTCACCAATTGCTCTCCTATCTCCCCTCAATCTCTAAGCAAATGTGTCTAGTCCTTGAAGTCTCCTCCTGCAACCTTGAGCTTATTTCCACTCGAATAATAATCACTCCTGTTCCTGGTCCCCATATTAGTTGAGATTTGGCATGTGTCTCCATTCTCACCTTCTTTTCCATCCCTTTCAAAACAACTATTGTCACCCCTTCCTCAAACGTCAAGGCACATCCCCTCCATTCTTGAAAAAGTAATTACAATCCCATCTCACACTTCCCTTTCCTCTCCAAATCCCTTCAACATGTTGTTGTCTCCCAAATCCGTGCACATCCTTCCCACAGTATCATGTTTGTATCTCGTCAATCAGGTTTCCACCCGACCTCAATATTCAAACGGCCCCAGAAAAGTGAAATCTTCTGTGACTGTTACTGTGGTGCACAATCCCTCCATAAGACCTCCTCAGTCTCCCTGTAATCTTTAATAAGGTTGACCACACAATTTGCCTTCAATGTCTCTGATCCATTAGCCTGATAACTGGTACTGTCCTTTTGTATTTCTGCTCTTATCTGCTATCCAAAAGTAACTTCAGGTTTTGTCTTGGAGCCTCCAAGGATCTACTCTAGCTCTCCAGCGGTTCTTTCCCATCTCCATGCTGCCCTTTGAATATATTATCAGAACACATAGGGTCAGCTTCCACATGCACACTGACGGCACATATTTCTACCTCTCCATTACACAACTCAACCCTGACAATGCCACTGAGTTACAGATTGCTTGAATGACGTTTAGTATTTATAAGTCACAGTTTTCTCCAGTTATACATTGGGAGGACGGAGCCACCATCTTCAAGTCCACAGCACAAACTCTGCACTTTCCACTTTCTACTACTGCTCCTTGGCCTTTGGCTTAGTTGGACACATAATGTCTGCAACCTTGGCTTCCCATTCAACCCCACAATGAGTTTCAGGAACTCATATTCTCCAATCACAAAGACCACCTAATTCCATAACATCAAATTCCTCCATTCACTCCATCGTCGAAGTGCTGTTGAAACTCTCATCCATGCTGTTGTCATCTCGAAACTCACATCCTTTCCCATCCAAGCTCCACTCTATGCCTGGCATATTCTTGTTGAACTACATTGTTCACAGTGGCACAGTGGCGTAGTGGTTAGCACCGCAGCCTCACAGCTCCAGGGACCCGGGTTCGATTCCGGGTACTGCCTGTGTGGAGTTTGCAAGTTCTCCCTGTGTCTGCGTGGGTTTTCTCCGGGTGCTCCGGTTTCCTCCCACAAGCCAAAAGACTTGCAGGTTGATAGGTAAATTGGCCATTATAAATTGTCACTAGTATAGGTAGGTGGTAGGGAAATATAGGGACAGGTGGGGATGTTTGGTAGGAATATGGGATTAGTGTAGGATTAGTATAAATGGGTGGTTGATGTTCGGCACAGACTCGGTGGGCCGAAGGGCCTGTTTCAGTGCTGTATCTCTAATCTAATCTAATCTACATTAGGTCCTTGGCCTCCAAAATCCTGAATTTAAAGTTCTGATCCTTGTGTGTAGATCATTACTTGTGATAATATGTTCCATATCAGGAACATTCTCCAGCCCTACTAAAACCAACCCTCCACTCACAACTCTCTTTTGCTCGAACACCCATGTTTATGCTCTGTCCCTTTGCTCGGCCATGCCCGTTGATGACTTCAACAATCAAATCAATTCGGGATCGAAATGGCAATCAGATCTAAACATTTATCTTCATTTGTGCCACTAGTTCATCCATGTTAAGATGAAATCTTCACGTATTCTGAGAAAGAGGCTTTAATTTTATTGTTTTACTATTATTGTTTGGAGAGACCTTATTCCCTGGTGCACTTTTACCGTTATACTCTCTGTCCGTTCCTGTCCTACTCTGCTGTCTGTAGTTAAATCGCTGCACTGCTCTGTTGCCTGGAATTTTCCCTATAGTTTTCGCAATCTCTCTTCACCTGAAACCTCCCCTACCCTTTTAATTCAAAGCCTTACCCAGATCCCGAGGATCACCAGGAACCTGATCCCAGACTGGTCAATTGGAGTGTGGCCCAGTTAATAATCAGTGATTATTACGTTTGAGGTTCTGCATTTTAATTGGTACCCGAAATACCCAAACGCACTCAGCAGAACATCATTCCTGTTACTTTCTATGTTGTTTCTTGCCATGTGGACCCTGACAACTGGATCCTTCCCCTCCCAATCCTAGTTCATCTCCAGATGTGAGGTGACATTCACCCTGACACTGGGCAGACACTCAACTTTTGGAACTAGAGGTCAGAGCTGCAGATAAAAGTATCTATCCCCTGAATATAGTGTCACCTATCATTGCCACATCCTGTTTCACTGCCCCACTTGAATAGCTTCCTATACCATGGTGCTGTGGTCAGTTTGCCCATCCTGTCCTTGTTCTCCTTCGTACAGATAGCAAGTAACTCATGCCTGTTGGTCAAAGTCAAGGGCCAAGGATGCTCTATCATTAAATGCTGGATCTCCAGACCTGTCTGACTCACGTACTCATCCTTCTTTCCCTGACCATTCACTAACTCCGAATTTCAACTTAACCTAAGGGGTGTGACTACCTCCTGCAAGGTTGAGTCTAGGTAATTCTGCCCCTCTCTGAGGGTGCACAGTGCATGCAGCTCAGACTGCAATAAAACAACTCCGAGACCTAGTTACTTGAGCTGCAGACATTTATCTCAGATCTGCTTGTCCAGCAGCATAATCCTCTCTGCAAGCTCCCACATGTTCCAGTTAAGGCACTTCATCTGTTCTGCCATGTCTGTTTAATGTTCTTTATGAGCCTTCATTTCGAAGATACGCTCCATTGTGTTGTGCAGCACTACCACCGTGCGAAATGGGATAGAATTAGAACAGATCTAGCAATACAAAATTGGGAATCCCTGAGTTTCTGTGGGCCATCAGCAGCAGCAGAATTGTACTTCACCACAATCTGTAACATCAAGGCCTGGCATATTCCATATTCTACTGTTACCATCAAGACACGAGACCAACCCTGGTTCAGTGAGGATTGCAGGAGGGCATGCCAGGGTCATACATAGAAACAGAGAGAATAGGAACAAGAGTAGGCCATTCGGCCCTTCGAGCCTGATCTGCCATTCATTATGATCATGGCTGATCATCCAACTCTGTAACCTGTTCCCTCTTTCCCTCCATATCCTTTCATCCCTTTTGCCCCAAGAGCTATATCTAACTCTTTCTCTTGAAAACATACAATGTTTTGGCCTCAACTGCTTTCTGTGGTAGTGAATTCCACAGACTCACCACTCTCTGGGTGAAGACATTTCTCCTTATCGCAGTCCTGAAAGGTTTACCCCGTATCCTTAGACAATGATCCCTGGTTCTGGACTCCCACAGCATTGGGAACATCCTACCTGAATCTATCCTGTCAAGTCCTGTTAGAATTTTGCAGGTTTCTCTGAGATCCCCCCTCGCTCTTCTGAACTCCAGCGTATATAATACTAACCGACTAAATCTCTCCTCAGTCATCAGTCCTGCCATCACAAAAATTAGTCTGGTAAACCTTTGCTGCACTCCCTCAATAGCAAAAACATCTTTCCTCAGATAAGGAGTCCAAAACTGCACACAATATTCCAGGTGTGGCCTCAACAAGGCCCTGGATAATTTCAGCAAGACAACCCTGCTCTTGTACTCGAATCCTTTTGCTATGAAGGCCAACATACCATTCGCCCTTTTTGCCACATGTTGCACCTGCATGCTTACCTTCAGTGACTGGTGTACGAGAACACCCAGGTCCCGTTGCATATTCCCCTCTCTCAGTTTATAGCCGTTCAGATAATAATCTGCCTTCCTGTTTTTGCTACCAAAGTGGATAACCTCATATTTATCCACATTATACTGCATCAGCCATGCATTTTCCCACTCTCTCAACTTGTACAAATCACCCTGAAGTCTCTCTTCATCCTCCTCACATCTCACCCTCACACCCAGTTTTGTGTCATCTGCAAATTTGGAGATGTTGCATTTAGTTCCCTCATCTAAACCATTAATATATATATATTGTGAATCTGGTCAAAATGAGGTGTCAGCCTGGTGAAGCTACAACACAGGGCTACTTGCCTGCCAAACTGCGTAATCAGCTTGCGATAGACAGAGCTAAGCCACCCCATAACAAACGGATCAGATCTAAGCTCTGCAGTCCTGCCTCATTGAGTCGTGAATGGTGGTGGACAATTAAACAACTGGAGGAGGTGGCTTCACAAAGATCCCCATTCTCAATGATGGGGAGCCCAGCACATCAGTACAAAAGATAAGGCTGAAGCATTTGCAACAATCTTCAGCCAGAAGTGCCAAGTTGATGATCCTTCTTGGCCTCCTTCTGAAGTCCCCAGCATCACAGATGCCAGACTTCAGTCACTTCGATTCATTCCGTGTGATATCAAGAAACGACTGAAGGCACTGGATACCGCAAAGGCTATGGGTCCTGACAACATTCCGGCAATAGTACTGAAGACCTGTGTGCCAGAACTAGCCGCGCCCCCAGCCAAGCTGTTCCAGTACAGCGACAACACTGGCATCTACCCTGCAATGTGGAAAATTGCCCAGGTATGTCCTGTACACAAAAAGCAGGACAGTAACAACCCAGCCAATTTCCACCCCATCAGTTTACTCTTAATCATCAGTAAAGTGATGGAAGGTGTCATCGACTATCAAGCGACACTTGCTTCGCACAAACCTGCTCAGTGACGCTCAGTTTGGGTTCTACCAGGGCCACACAGCTCCTGACCTCATTACAGCCTTGGTTCAAGCATGAAAAAAAGAGCTGAATTCAAGAGGTGAGGTTAGAATGACTGCCCCTTGACACCAAGGCAGTATTTGACCGTGTATGGCAACAAGGAGCCCTGGCAAAACTGAAGTCAATGGAAATCGGGGGGGAAACTCTCCACTGGTTGGAGTCATACCTAGAACAAAGGAAAATGGTTGTGGTTGTTGGAGGTAAATCATCTCAGCTCCAGGACATCACTGCAGGAGTTCCTCAGGGTAGTGTCCTAGGCCTAACCATCTTCAGCTGCTTCATCAATGACCTTCCTTCAATCATAAGGTCAGAAATGAGGATGTTCGCTGATGATTGAACAATGTTCAGCACCATTTACAACTCCTCAGATACTGAAGCAGTCCGTGTAGAATTGCAGTAAGACCTGGACAATATCCAGGCTTGGGCTGATAAGTGGCAAGTAACATTTGCAACACACAGATGCCAGGCAATGACCATCAACAACAAGAGAGAATCTAACAATCTCTCCATGACATTCAATGGCATTACATTCGCTGAATCCTCCACTATCAACATTCTCGGGGTTACCATTTACCGGAATCTGAACTGGAGTAGCCATATAAATACCGTGCTTACAAGAACAGGTCAGAAGCTCGGAATCCTGCGTTGAGTAACTCACCTCCTGACTCTCCAAAGCCTGTCCACAATCTACAAGGCATAATCAGGAGTCTGTTGGAATACTCGCTGCTTGCCTGGATGGAAGCACCTCCAACAACAAACAAGAAACTAGACACTGTACAGGACAAAGCAGATCGCTTGATTGGCATCCCATCCACAACTTTCACTCCCTGAACCACCGATGCACAGTGGCAGCAGTGTGTACCATGTGTATCTTGAACTGCTGCAGTCCGCCTGGTGCAGGTGCACCCACAGTGCTGTCAAATAGGGAGAGCTTGCAACAGTAGTCCCGGCAGACATAACAGTGCAAGTAGAGTCCATAACTTGAATTAATTCAACGATGCAATAAAGCCAACAGAGAACAGGTCTAGTAGCAGAATTCCTTATGACTGAACTTTTGGTGGCTGCTTATAATCTTGAGGAGCAAACAATAGGTGAGACAAAAAAAGGGAGTGGGATAATTGGAGCGAGTTTGGAATTTATTCTGAGTTGCCAGACAATGTGAAACAAACTTTGTGACAAAGGATGTTTTGTGTTGAACAACTTGCAAATTTACCTTATAAGGCGAAAGCTTGGGGTTTTGAAGAATAACTGCGTGATACAGATATTTGAGTGGACACTGAAAATTCGAAAAGTACTCTTAAAACACTTTCAGATATTTTGGCCACATGGTCTTGGAGTATAGGTAAATTGACATAACTGCTCTATCTCTGCACGGCAATATTTATCAGAAGTGTTTCTGAAACTATGCAAAGAGGCAGCAGATGCAGGCTAAAAACCTTTTAGACTGAACAAATGTGTCTATGGCCTGAATGGATTTGGTATTTTCCAGTGAGATGTGTTCAACCTAAAAGCAAATCCTGCAATTTTTCATTGGATTCATAAAGGGAAACTTTTAGGAATCATCATGAAACATGTTCTGATTTATTTTGGGGTGGTACTGTGAAATTTGTGAAATAGGTTATTTTTGAAAACAGAGTCGTGTTGTCTAAGCTTTTCGTCTTGCACTCATCAGGACAATCCGCAAGAATAACCAATGTAAGGGAAAACAAAAACGTATTCTGCATGAGAAGACCGTGCAGATCGGTTGGCAAGGCAACTCTTGTTGGTAGCGGCGTTGCCATGGAGAATGCACAAGTTTATGGTGACTGGCAGTTAACTTCCAAGCTTTGTTTGAAATTTAAACCAGGCACCTTGACCCTAATTGGTCAAGGCATTGCCCTGAGGAATGAACCACTGAGTGGCTCTCACTTATTTTGTTCAGCGGAAACAGGTACAATGTTTGTATATATTATTTCCGTCTGCAAGTAACAGGGCCCTGTGTATTAATATATGTAGCTTCCAGTACGCGCACATGCTCCACACTGCGAGCCCTACTGACAATCTTAAATTGTTTTTTAGCGTTAATCTTAGCCCATTGTGGATTATTTAGCATATGTTGTCCAATCGCGGAATCACAAGTAATGTTGGATCCTGTGCTTTGAGTTTTGCAAGCATGGGCTGGTTGAGTTTGACCTGTACCTTATCTGTTGTGAACAGTGGAAGGAACATGTTGTTTGATGTGATCTGCCAGTCTTTGGGACGTACGGCCTATATACCTAGCATCACACTGGCATTGAAATTCATATATCATATTATTCATTTGTGTGATAAGCAGGATGTTTTTGGCTTGACGGCAGCATCCGGTTGGTGGCGAACATCACACATGTTGCTACAGCAAAGTAGCAGCATGAAAGAGCTAGCTTTACCTGTTGCTCAAAGATTTGGGATATATTACCCTTCCAGCGTATTCTGAGGTAGACTGGGCAATTTTCTGGGCAGAAAAATAATAATCTTAGGCTGATTCATAAGTTTACACAATATATCGTGAGACATGATCTTGATCAGGGTAACCATTTTCATGCAGGATGTCTTTGATTCGCCCTATTTCAGCAACAAGCTTGCATGGTGAGCAAATGACTCAGCCCGACTTCAGCCAAATCAACACCATGACTATTGTTCCTGAGACTGTTCATCCACATCAACACCCGGGCTATTGTTCCTGAGACTGTTCATCCACATCAACACCAGGACTATTGTTCCTGAGACTGGTAATCCACAGCAACACCTGAGATCATAACAAAATAATTTGTACATCACATTTTGAAGAAATTTATAAGGAATATAAAATTATTTTGTTTTCTATATCATTTATTGATGATATTTTATGACACACAACTAAAAACGGTTCGTCAAATCATTTTCTTCAGTAGACTGTAACTAATCTCCCTGCTCACATTCCCTAGATGACTGTCCCCATGGAGGTTGATCTGTACTATTAATAAGGGCTCCTCTGAAGAAGTCTCTTCATTTGTGTTTAGCACAATAAATAGAATATACAGTATCCTACCAGATCGAGCTCATTTACCAGATCGAGCTCATTTACTACCCAATTCTTGCAGCCGTCAGTATTCCTGATAAGACAGTGAATTAAGACAGTGATATTTCAATATCAATATTGACACCTCATGTTACATTTTCCCTGTTTTCTGCCATCCGTTAAATGTCAAGCGATTGTCTTGTTTTCTTAATGTGATTTCTCAATTAGAATTCGAATACTTCTTGAATGTTTTGCACAGACAGCGTTTAAACAGAAATCCCTTAATCTTTACAATAGAACCTCTTCCCTAGATTCTGCACGGACTGATCAGAAATGTTTTAGCAATTTTCAATGTGCTGATGTTGTTAAGTGTGTTACACGTGTACCATGGGGAATCTAGGAGATATTGTATTGTAAATGTATTTCATGTTAACAGATGGAGTTACTGCAGAGGTTTCTGTTGTTGGTATGGATTTGAATTCATTTTCAATTGCGTTTCTGAGTGTAAGTGGACGAAATGGAAATGTTACTGACACATGACCCATTCCACCAGAGATTTCCATTCTGCACTTTGCCAGCCAATGCTTAAAAAGAGGGAGAGAGTGCACTCTCCATGCTGCACAGATCATAATGCAACAGGATTGGTGCGAGGTCACATGTTGTACAGAAAATCCCAAGTGAGGAAAGAGTGCACTCTCCATGTTGCATAGAATATACCCGGAAAGGCAAGAGAGCACTCTCCATGTGGTACAAACTGCAACACCACAGGGTGAGAGTGCACTCTCTTTGTTGCGCAGATTATAATCCAACAGGATGAGAGTACACTCTTCATGTTGTACAAACAGCAACACAACAGGGTGAGAGTGAACTCTCCATATTGTACAGATGACAACCAACAGGGTGAGAGTGCACTTTCTATGTTGCAGAGACAAGAACACAACAGAGTGAGAGTGCACACTCCATGTAAAACAGATGACAACCAAACAGGGTGAGAGTGCACACTCCATGTTGTACAGAATATAACCCAACAGGGTGATAGTGCACACTCCATGTTGTACAGACTACAACCCAACAGGGTGAGAGTGCACTCTCCATGTTATACAGATGTAGAACCCAGCAGGGTGAGAGTGCACTCTCCATGTTGTACAGATGAGAACCCAACTGGTTGAGAGTGCACACACCATGTTGTGCAGAATATAACCCAACAGGGTGAGAGTGCACTCTCCATGTAATACAGACAATAATCCAACAGGCTGAGTGTGCACTCTCCATGATACACAGACTATATTCCAAAAGGGTGAGAGTGCACTCTCCATGTTATACAGACTATAAAACAACAGGGTGAGAGTGCACTCTTCATGTAATACAGACTATAACCCAACAGGGTGAAAGTGCACTCTTAATGTTATGCAGACTATAATCCAACAGGAAGAGTGTGCACTCTCCATGTTATGCAGACTAAACCCAACAGGGTGAGAGTGCACTTTTCATGTTATACAGACTATAACTCAACAGGGTGAGAGTGCACTCTCCATGTTATAAAGACTATAATCCAACAGGGTGAGAGTGCACTCTCCATGCTATACAGAATATAACCCAACAGGGTGAGAGTGCACTCTTCATGTTATACAGACTATAACCCAACAGGGTGAGAGTGCACTCTCCATGCTATACAGAATATAACACAACAGGGTGAGAGTGCACTCTTCATGTTATACAGACTATAACCCAACAGGGTGAGAGTGCACTCTCCCTGTTATAAAGACTATAATCCAACAGGGTGAGAGTGCACTCTCCATGCTATACAGACTATAACCCAACAGGTGAGAGTGCACACTCCATGCTATACATACTATAACCCAACAGTGTGAGATTGCACTCTTCATGTTGTACACACAGGAACCCAACAGGGTGAGAGAGCACTCTCCATGTTATACAGACTATATTCCAACAGGTTGAGAGTGCACTCTCCATGCTGCACAGAATATAACCCAACAGGGTGAGAGTGCAATCTTCATATTACACAGAAAATAACCCAGCAGCGTGACAGTGCACTCTCCATATTGTACAGATGAGAACGCAACAGGGTGAGAGTGCACTTTCCATGTTGCACAGACTCTTACCCAACAGGGTGAGAGTGCACTCTCCATTTTGTGCAGATGAGGACCCAACAGGGTGAGTGTGCACTCTCCATGTTGTACAGACTAAAACCCAACGGGCAGAGTGTGAACTCTCCATGCTACACAGACTATATTCCAACAGGGTGAGAGTGCAGTGTTCATGTTATACAGACTATAACAAAAGAGGGTGAGAGTGCACTCTTCATGTTATACAGTCTATAATCCAACAGGGTGAGAGTGCACTCTTCATGCTATGCAGACTATAGCCCAACAGGGTGAGAGAGCACTCTTAATGTTATACAGACGATAATCCAACAGTCAGAGTGTGCACTCTCCATGTTATACAGAATATACCCAACAGGGTGAGTGGGCACTCTCCATGTTGTACAGACTAAAAACCAATAGGGTGAGAGTGCACGCTCTCCATGTTGTGCAGACGAAAACCCAACAGGGTGAGAGTGCACTCTTCATGTTATACAGACCATAACCCAACAGAGGGAGCGTGCACTCTTCATGTTATACAGACCATAACCCAACAGGCAGAGGGTGAACTCTCCATGCTACACAGACTATATTCCAACAGGGTGAGAGTGCACTTCCATGTCATACAGACTATAACAAAACAGGGTGAGAGGGCACTCTTCATGTTACACAGTCTATAATCCAACAGGGTGAGAGTGCACTCTTCATGCTATGCAGACTATAGCCCAACAGGGTGAGAGAGCACTCTTAATGTTATCCTGACGATAATCCAACAGTCAGAGTGTGCACTCTCCATGTTATACAGAATATACCCAACAGGGTGAGAGTGCACTCTTCATGTTATACAGACCATAACACAACAGGGTGAGAGTGCATTCTCCATGTTATACAGACTATAACCCAACAGGTTGAGAGTGCACTACTCATGTTGTACAGAACATACCCCAACAGGGTGAGAGTGCACTCTTCATGTTATACAGACCGTAACCCAACAGGGTGAGATGCACTCTCCATGTTGTACAGACTATAACCCATCAGGGTGAGAGTGCACTCTTCATGTTATGCAGACCATAACCCAACAGGGTGAGAGAGCACTCTCCATGTTATACAGACTATAACCGAACAGGGTGAGAGTGCACTCTCCATGTTGTACATACTATAACCCAACAGCGTGAGGGTGCACACTCCATGTTGTACAGAACATACACCAACAGGGTGAGAGTGCACTCTCCATGTTATACAGACCATAACCCAACAGGTTTAGTGTGCACTCTCCATGTTGTACAGACAATAAACCCAAAGGGTGAGAGTGCACTCTCTATGTTGTACAGACTATAACCCAATAGGGTGAGAGTGCACTTTCCATGTTGCACAGACTATAACCCAACAGGGTGAGAGTGCACTCTTCATGTTATACAGACCATAACCCAACAGGGCGAGAGTGCACTCTCCATGTTATACAGACTATAACTCAATAGGGTGAGAGTGCACTCTCCATGTCATAAAGACTACAATCCAACAGGGTGAGCGTGCACTCTCCATGCTATACAGACTATAACCCAACAGGGTGAGAGTGCACTCTTCATGTTATACAGACTATAACCCAACAGGGTGAGAGTGCACTCTCAATGTTATAATGACTATAATCCAACAGGGTGAGAGTGCACTCTCCATGCTATACAGACTATAGCCCAACAGGGTGAGAGTGCACTCTCCATGCAATAGAGACTATAACCCAACAGTGTGAGAGTGCACGCTCCATGCCATGCAGACTATAACCCAACAGTGTGAGAGTGCACTCTTCATGTTATACAGACCAGAACCCAACAGGGTGAGAGAGCACTCTCCATGTTATACAGACTATACCCAACAGGGTGAGAGTGCACTCTTCATGTTATACAGACTATAACTCAACAGGGTGAGAGTGCACTCTCCATGTTATACAAACTATAACCCAAAAGGATGAGAGTGCACTCTTCATGTTATACAGACCATAACCCAACAGGGTGACAGTGCACTCTCCATGTTGCACAGACTATAACCCATCAGGGTGAGAGTGCACTCTTCATCTTATGCCGACCATCACCCAACAGGGTGAGAGAGCACTCTCCATGTTATACAGACTATATTCCAACAGGGTGAGAGTGCACTCTCCATGTTGTACACACTATAACCCAACAGGGTGAGGGTGCACTCTGCATGTTGTGCAGAACATACACCAACAGGGTGAGAGTGCACTCTCCATGTTATACAGACCATAACCCAACAGGGTGAGAGTGCACTCTCCATTTTGTACAGTTGGGAACTCAACAGGGTTAGCGTGCACTCTCCATGTTGTACAGACTATAAACCCAAAGGGTGAGAATGCACTCTCCATGTTGTACAGACTATAACCCAATAGGGTGAGAGTGCGCGCCCCTTCTTGTACAGACTATAACCCAACAGGGTGAGAGTGCACTCTTCATGTTATAGAGACCATAACCCAACAGGGCGAGAGTGCACTCTCCATGTTGAACAGACTAGAACACAACAGGGTGAGAATGCACTCTCCATCCTTTACAGACTATAACCCAACAGGGTGAGATTGCACTCTCCATGCTATGCAGACGACAACACAACAGGGTGAGAATGCCCTCTCCATGTTACACAGATAAGATTCCTGCAGGGTGAGAGTGCACTCTGCATGTTGTACAGACCATTCCCCAACAGGGTGTGAGTGCACTCTTCATGTTATACAGACCATAACCCAACAGGGTGAGAGTGCACTCTCCATGTTGTACAGATGAGAACCCAGAAGGGTGAGAGTGCACTCTCCATGTTATACAGAACATAACCCAACAGGGGGAGAGTGCACTCTCCATGTTGTACAGATGAGAACCCAACAGGGTGAGAGTGCACACTCCATGTTGTACAGAATATCACCCAACAGGGTGAGAGTCCGCACTCCATGTTGCACAGACAACAACCCAACAGGGTGATAGTGCACTCTCCATGTTGTACAGATGAGAACCTAACTGGGTGAGAGTGCACACACCATGTTGTACTGACTATAACCCAACAGGATGAGAGTGCACTCTTCATGTTATATAGACCATAACCCAACATGGTGAGAGTGCACTCTCCATTTTGTACAGATGTGAACTCAACAGGGTTAGTGTGCACTCTCCATGTTGTACAGACGAGAAACCCATAGGGTGAGAGTGCATTCTCCATGTTGTACAGACTATAACACAATAGGGTGAGAGTGCACTCTCCATGTTGAACAGACAACAACCCAACAGGGTGAGAGTGCACTCTCCATGTTATACAGATTTAGAACACAACAGGGTGAGAGTGCACTCTTCATGTTGTACAGATGAGAGCCTAACTGGGTGAGAGTGCACACACCATGTTGTACGGACTATAACCCAACAGGGTGACAGTGCACACTCCATTTTGTACAGATGTGAACTCAACAGGGTTAGAGTGCACTCTCCATGTTGTACAGACTATAAACCCATAGGGTGAGAGTGCATTCTCTATGTTGTACAGACTATAACACAATAGGGTGAGAGTGCACTCTCCATGTTGTACAGATTTTGAACACAACAGAGTTAGAGTGCACTCTCTATGTTGTACAGATTGTAACCCAACAGGGTGAGAGTGCACTCTTCATGTTATACAGACTACAACCCAACAGGGTGATAGAGCACACTCCATGTTATACAGATTTAGAACCCAACAGGGTGAGAGTGCACTCTCCATGTTGGACAGACTATAACCCAACAGGGTGACAGTGCACACTCCATGTTGTGCAGACTAAACCCCAACAGGGTGAGAGTGCACTCTCCATGTTTTACAGACCATAACCCAACATGGTGAGAGTGCACTCTCCATTTTGTACAGATGTGAACACAACAGGGTTAGTGTGCACTCTCCAAGTTGAACAGACTATGAACCCATAGGGTGAGAGTGCATTCTCTGTGTTGTACAGACTATAACACAATAGGGTGAGAGTGCACTCTCCGTGCAGTACAGACCAGAACCCAACAGGGATAGAGTGCACTCTCCATGTTGTACAGACCATATCCCAACAGGGTGAGAGTGCAATCTTCATGTTACACAGACCATAACCCTGCAGGGTGACAGTGCACTCTCCATGTTGTACAGATGAGAACCCAAGAGGGTGAGAGTGCACTCCCCATGCTATACAGATTGTAACCCAACAGTGTGCGAGTGCACAATCCATGCTATACAGACCAGAACCCAACAGGGTGAGAGTGCACTCTTCATGTTGTACAGACCATATCCCAACAGGGTGAGAGTGCAATCTTCATGTTACACAGACCATAGCCCAGCAGGGTGACAGTGCACTCTCCATGTTGTACAGATGAGTACCCAAGAGGGTGAGAGTACACTCTCCATGTTGTACAGACTCTTACACAACAGGGTGAGAGAGCACTCTCCATGTTATACAGACCATAACCCAACAGGGCGAGAGTGCACTCTCCATTTTGTACAGATGTGAAGTCAACAGGGTTAGTGTGCACTCTCCATGGTGTACAGACTATAAACCCATAGGCTGAGAGGGCACTCTCCATGTTGTACAGATGATAACCCAACAGGGTGAGAGTGCACTCGTCATGTTATAGAGACCATAACTCAACAGGGCGAGAGAGCACTCTCCTTGTTGTACAGACTACAACCCAACAGGATGAGAGTGCACTCTTCATGTTATACAGATCATAACCCAACAGGGTGAGAGAGAACTCTCCATGTTATACAGACCATAACCCAACATGGTGAGAGTGCACTCTCCATTTTGTACAGATGTGAACTCAACAGGGTTAGTGTGCACTCTCCATGTTGTACAGACGAGAAACCCATAGGGTGAGAGTGCATTCTCCATGTTGTACAGACTATAACACAATAGGGTGAGAGTGCACTCTCCATGTTGAACAGACTACAACCCAACAGGGTGCGAGTGCACTCTCCATGTTATACAGATTTAGAACACAACAGGGTGAGAGTGCACTCTTCATGTTGTACAGATGAGAGCCTAACTGGGTGAGAGTGCACACACCATGTTGTACAGAATATAACACAACAGGGTGACAGTGCACACTCCATGTTGTACAGACGACAACCCAACAGGGCGAGAGTGCACTCTTCATGTTATCCAGACCATAACCCAACATGGTGAGAGTGCACTCTCCATTTTGTACAGATGTGAACTCAACAGGGTAAGAGTGCACTCTCCATGTTGTACAGACTATAAACCCATAGGGTGAGAGTGCATTCTCGATGTTGTACAGACTATAACACAATAGGGTGAGAGTGCACTCTTCATGTTGTGCAGACTAAAACCCAACAGGGCGAGAGGGCACTCTCCATTTTGTACAGATGTGAAGTCAACAGGGTGAGAGTGCACTCTCTATGTTGTACAGATTGTAACCCAACAGGGTGAGAGTGCACTCTTCATGTTATACAGACTACAACCCAACAGGGTGATAGTGCACACTCCATGTTGTACAGATTTAGAACCCAACAGGATGAGAGTGCACTCTCCATGTTGTACAGATTTAGAACCCAACAGGGTGAGAGTGCACTCTCCATGTTGTACAGATGATAACCTAACTGGGTGAGAGTGCACACATCATGTTGGACAGACTATAACCCAACAGGGTGACAGTGCACACTCCATGTTGTGCAGACTACACCCCAACAGGATGAGAGCGCACTCTCCATGTTTTACAGACCATAACCCAACATGGTGAGAGTGCACTCTCCATTTTGTACAGATGTGAACACAACAGGGTTAGTGTGCACTCTCCATGTTGTACAGACTATAAACCCATAGGGTGAGAGTGCATTCTCTGTGTTGTACAGACTATAACACAATAGGGTGAGAGTGCACTCTACATGTTGTACAGACTATAACCCAACAGGGTGAGAGTGCACTCTTCATGTTATACAGACCATAACCTAACTGGGTGAGAGTGCACACACCATGTTGCACAGACTATAACCCAACAGGGTGAGAGTGCACTCTTCATGTTATACAGACCATAACCTAACTGGGTGAGAGTGCACACACCATGTTGCACAGACCATAACCCAACAGGGTGAGAGTGCACTCTCCATGTTATACAGACTATAAACCAACAGGGTGAGAGTGCACTCTTCACGTTATACAGACTATAAGCCAACAGGTTGAGATGGCAATCTTAATGTTATACAGACTATAATCCAACAGTAAGAGTGTGCACTCTCCATGCTATGCAGACTATACCCAACAGGGTGAGAGTGCACTCTTCATGTTATACAGACTATAACTCAACAGGGTGAGAGTGCACTCTCCATGTTATACAGACTATAAACCAACAGGGTGAGAGTGCACTCTTCACGTTATACAGACTATAAGCCAACAGGTTGAGATGGCAATCTTAATGTTATACAGACTATAATCCAACAGTAAGAGTGTGCACTCTCCATGCTATGCAGACTATACCCAACAGGGTGAGAGTGCACTCTTCATGTTATACAGACTATAACTCAACAGGGTGAGAGTGCACTCTCCATGTTATACAGACTATAGCCAAACAGGTTGAGAGTGCACTCTTCATGTTATACAGACTATAGCCAAACAGGTTGAGAGTGCACTCTTCATGTTATACAGACTATAACCCAACAGGGTGAGATTGCACTCTCCATGCTATACACACTGTAACCCAACAGGGTGAGAGTGCAATCTTCATGTTACACAGACCATAACCCAGCAGGGTGACAGTGCACTCTCCATGTTGTACAGATGAGAACCCAAGAGGGTGAGAGTGCACTCCCCATGCTATACAGACTGTAATCCAACAGGGTGCGAGTGCACACTCCATGCTATACAGACTAGAACCCAACAGGGTGAGAGTGCACTCTTCATGTTGCACAGACCATATCCCAACAGGGTGAGAGTGCAACCTTCATGTTACACAGACCATAGCCCAGCAGGGTGACAGTGCACTCTCCATGTTGTACAGATAAGTACCCAAGAGGGTGAGAGTACACTCTCCATGTTGTACAGACTCTTACACAACAGGGTGAGAGTGCACTCTCCATTTTGTGCAGATGACGATCCTGCAGGGTGAGTGTGCACTCTCTATGTTGTACAGACTATAACCCAATAGGGTGAGAGTGCACTCTCCATGTTGTGCAGACTATAACCCAACAGGGTGAGAGAGCACTCTCCATGTTATACAGACCATAACCCAACAGGGCGAGAGGGCACTCTCCATTTTGTACAGATGTGAAGTCAACAGGGTTAGTGTGCACTCTCCATGGTGTACAGACTATAAACCCATAGGCTGAGAGGGCACTCTCCATGTTGTACAGACTATGACCCAATAGGGTGAGAATGCACTCTCCATGTTGTACAGATGATAACCCAACAGGGTGAGAGTGCACTCGTCATGTTATACAGACCATAACTCAACAGGGCGAGAGAGCACTCTCCCTGTTGAACAGACTACAACCCAACAGGGTGAGAGTGCATTCTCAATCCTATACAGACGATAACCCAACAAGGTGAGAGTGCACTATCCATACTATACAGACTATAACACAACAGGGTGAGAGTGCACTTTCCATGCTGTGCAGACTATAACCCATCAGGGTGAGAGTACACTCTTCATTTTATACAGACCATAACCCAACAGGGTGAGAATGCACTCTCCATGTTGTACAGATGATAACCCAACAGGGTGAGAGTGCACTCGTCATGTTATACAGACCATAACTCAACAGGGCGAGAGAGCACTCTCCATGTTGAACAGACTACAACCCAACAGGGTGAGAGTGCATTCTCAATCCTATACAGACGATAACCCAACAAGGTGAGAGTGCACTATCCATACTATACAGACTATAACACAACAGGGTGAGAGTGCACTTTCCATGCTGTGCAGACTATAACTCAACAGGGTGAGAGTGCACTCTTCATGTTATACAGACCACAACCCAACAGGGTGAAAGTGCACTCTCCATGTTGTGCAGATGTGAACCCAAAAGGGTGAGAGTGCACTCTCCATGTTATGCAGACCATAACCCAACAGGGGGAGGGTGCACTCTCCATGTTGGACAGATGAGAACCCAACAGGGTGAGAGTGCACACTCCATGTTGTACAGAATATAACCCAACAGATTGAGAGTCCGCACTCCATGTTGTACAGAATACAACCCAACAGGGTGAGAGTGCACTCTCCATGTTCTACAGATTTAGAACCCAGCAGGGTGAGAGTGCACTCTCCATGTTGCACAGATGATAACACAACTGGGTGAGAGTGCACACTCCATGTTGTACAGACCACAACCCAACAGGGAGCGAGTGCACTCTCCATGTTATACAGACCACAACCCAACAGGCTGATTGTGCACTCTCCATGCTGCACAGAATATATTCCAAAAGGGTGAGAGTGCACTCTCCATGTTATGCAGACTATACCCAACAGGGTGAGAGGGCACTCTTCATGTTGTACAGACCATAACCCAACAGGGCGAGAGTGCACTCTCCATTTTGTACAGATGTGAACTCAACAGGGTTAGTGTGCAATCTCCATGTTGTACAGACTAGAAACCCATAGGGTGAGTGTGCACTCTCTATGTTGTCCAGACTGTAACCCAATAGGGTGACAGTGCACTCTCCATGTTCTACAGACGATAACCCAACAGGGTGAGAGTGCACTCGCTATGTTGAACAGATTACAACCCAACAGGGTGAGAGGGCCCTCTCCATCCTATACAGACTATAACCCAAAAGGGAGAGAGTGCACTTTCCATGCTATACAGACTATAACACAACAGGGTGAGAGTGCACTCCTCATGTTATGCAGACCATAACCCAACAGGGTGAGAGTGCACTCTGCATGTTTTGCAGATAAGATTCCAACAGGGTGAGAGTGCACTCTGCATGTTGTACAGACCATTCCCCAACAGGGTGAGAGTGCACTCTCCATGTTGTGCAGATGTGTACACAAAATGGTGAGAGTGCACTCTCCATGTTATACAGACCACAACCCAACAGGGGCAGAGTGCACTCTCCATGTTGTGCAGAATAGAACCCAACAGGGTGAGATTCCGCACTCCATGTTGTGCAGTCTACAACCCAACAGGGTGAGAGTGCACTCTCCATGTTATACAGACTATAATCCAACAGGGTGAGAGTGCACTCTCCATGTTATACAGACCATAACCCAACAGGGGCAGAGTGCACTCTCCATGTTGTGCAGAATAGAACCCAACAGGGTGAGATTCCGCACTCCATGTTGTACAGACTACAACCCAACAGGGTGAGAGTGCACTCTCCATGTTATACAGACTATAATCCAACAGGGTGAGAGTGCACTCTTCATGTTATACAGACTATAACCCAACAGGGTGAGATTGCACTCTTAATGTCATACAGACTATAATCCAACAGTAAGAGTGTGCACTCTCCATCTTACACAGACTATACCCAGCAGGGTGAGAGTGCACACTTCTTGTTATACAGACTATAACTCAACAGGGTGAGAGTTCACTCTCCATGTTATGCATACTATAGCCCAACAGGTTGAGAGTGCAATCTTCATGTTATACAGACTATAACCCAACAGGGTGAGATTGCACTCTCCCTGTTTTAAAGACTATAATTCAACAGGGTGAGAGTGCACTCTCCATGCTATACAGACTGTAACCCAACTGGGTGAGCTTGCACTCTCCATGCTATGCAGACTATAACCCAGCAGGGTGAGAGTGCACTCTTCATGTTATACAGACTATATTCCAACAGGGTGAGAGTGCACTCTCCATGCTGTGCAGACTATAACACAACAGGGTGAGAGTGTACTCTCCATGTTGTACAGACCATACCCCAACAGGGTGAGAGTGCAATCTTAATGTTACACAGACCATAACCCAGCAGGGTGACAGAGCACTCTCCATGTTGGACAGATGAGAACCCAACAGGGTGAGAGTGCACTCTCCATGTTGTGCAGATGTGGACCCAACAGGGTGAGTGTGCACTCTCCATGTTGTACAGACTAAAAACCAATAGGGTGAGAGTGCACGCTCTCCAGGTTGTGCAGACTATAACCCAAAAGGGTGAGAGTGCACTCTCCATGTAATACAGACCATAACCCAACAGGGTGAGAGTGCACTCTCCATTTTGTACAGATGTGAACTCAACAGGGTTAGTGTGCACTCTCCATGTTGTACTGACTATAACCCCATAGGGTGAGAGTGCACTCTCTATGTTGTACAGACTATAACCCAATGGGGTGAGAGTGCACTCTCCATGTTGTACAGACTATATCCCAGCAGGGTGAGAGAGCACTCTTCATGTTGTCCAGACCATAACCCAACAGGGCGAGATTGCACTCTCCATGTTGTACAGACTACAACCCAACAGGGTGAGAGTGCACTCTCCATCCTATACAGACTATAACCCAACAGGGTGAGAGTGCACTCTCCATGCTATACAGACTATAACACAACAGGGTGAGAGTGCACTCTTCATGTTATGCAGACCATAACCCAACAGGGTGAGAGTGCACTCTGCATGTTTTGCAGATAAGATTCCAACAGGGTGAGAGTGCACTCTGCATGTTGTACAGACCATTCCCCAACAGGGTGAGAGTGCACTCTCCATGTTGTGCTGATGTGTACCCAAAAGGGTGAGAGTGCACTCTCCATGTTAAACAGACCTTAACCCAACAGGGGCAGAGTGCACTCTCCATGTTGGACAGATGACAACCCAACAGGGTGAGAGTGCACACTCCATGTTGTGCAGACTATAACCCATCAGGGTGCGAGTGCACTCTCCATGTTATACAGACCATAACCCTACAGGGTGAGAGTGCACTCTCCATTTTGTACAGATGTGAACTCAACAGGGTTAGTGTGCACTCTGCATGTTGTACAGACTATTACCCCATAGTGTTGAGAGTGCACTCTGCATGTTGTACAGAGTATTCCCCAACAGGGTGAGAGTGCACTCTCCATGTTGTGCTGATGTGTACCCAAAAGGGTGAGAGTGCACTCTCCATGTTAAACAGACCTTAACCCAACAGGGGCAGAGTGCACTCTCCATGATGGACAGATGACAACCCAGCAGGGTGAGAGTGCACACTCCATGTTGTACAGAATAGAACCCAACAGGGTGAGAGTCCGCACTCCATGTTGTACAGACTACAACCCAACAGGTTGAGATTGCACTCTTAATGTTATACAGATTATAATCCAACAGTAAGAGTGTGCACTCTCCGTGTTACGCAGACCAGACCCAGCAGGGTGTGAGTGCACTCTTCTTGTTATACAGACTATAGCCCAACAGGTTGAGAGTGCACTCTTCATGTTCTACAGACTATCACCCAACAGGGTGAGATTGCACTCTCCATGTTATAAAGACTATAATCCAACAGGGTGAGAGTGCACTCTCCATTTTGTACAGATGTGAACTCAGCAGGGTGAGAGTGCACTCTCCATGTTTTACAGATGAGAACCCAACAGGGTGAGAGTGCACACACCATGTTGTACAGATAAGATTCCAACAGGGTGAGAGTGCACTCTCTATGTTGTACAGACCATTCCCCAACAGGGTGTGAGTGCACTCTTCATGATAGACTTACCATAACCCAACAGGGTGAGAATGCACTCTCTATGTTGTACAGACTACAACCCAATAGGGTGAGAGTGCACTCTCCATGTTGTGCAGACTATAACCCATCAGGGTGCGAGTGCACTCTCCATGTTGTACAGACCATAACCCAACAGGGTGAGAGTGCACTCTCCATTTTGTACAGATGTGAACTCAACAGGGTTAGTATGCACTCTCCATGTTGTACAGACTATTACCCCATAGGGTTGAGAGTGCACTCTCTATGTTGTACAGACGATAACACAATCGGCTGAGAGTGCACTCTCCATGTTGTACAGACTATAACCCAGCAGGGTGAGAGTGCACTCTTCATGTTGTTCAGACCATAACCCAACAGGTCGAGAGTGCACTCTCCATGTTGTACAGACTAAAACCCAACAGGGTGAAAGTGCACTCACCATCCTATACAGACTATAACACAACAGGGTGAGAGTGCACTCTCCACGCTATACAGACTATAGCCCAATAGTGTGAGACTGCACTTTCCAGGTTGTACAGACTATAATCCATCAGGGTGAGAGTGCACTCTTCATGTTATGCAGACCATAACACAACAGGGTGAGAGTGTACTCTCCATGTTGTACAGATGAGAACCCAACAGGGTGAGAGTGCACACACCATGTTGTACAGATAAGATTCCAACAGGGTGAGAGTGCACTCTTTATGTTGTACAGACCATAACCCAACAGGGTGAGAGTGCACTCTCTATGTTGTACAGACTACAACCCAATAGGGTGAGAGTGCACTCTCCATGTTGTGCAGACTATAGCCCATCAGGGTGCGAGTGCACTCTTCATGTTATGCAGAACATAACCCAACAGGGTGAGCGTGCACTCTCCATTCTACACAGATTATATTCCAACAGGGTGAGAGTGCACTCTCCATGTTACGCAGACTATAACCCAACAGGTTGAGAGTGCACTCTTCATGTTCGACAGACTATAATCCAACAGGGTGAGAGTGCACTCTTAATGTTATACAGACTATAACCCAACAGAGTGAGAGCGCACTCTTAATGTTATGCAGTCTATAATCCAACAGTAAGAGTGTGCACTCTCCATGTTATACAGACTATACTCAACAGGGTGTGAGTGCACTCTTCATGTTATACAGACTATAACTCAACAGGGTCAGAGTGCACTCTCCATGTTATAAAAACTATAATCCAACAGGGTGACAGTGCACTCTCCATGCTCTACAGTCTGTAACCCAACAGGGTGAGAGTGCACTCTTCATGTTACACAGACTATAAGCCAACAGGGTGAGAGTTCAATTTTCATGTTATACAGACCATAACCCAACAGGGTGAGAGAGCACACTCCATGTTATTCAGACTATATTCCATCAGGGTGAGAGTGCACTCTCCACGCTGTACAGAATATAACCCAGCAGGGTGATAGTGCACTCTCCAAACAAAAACAAGAAATGCTGGAATCACTCAGCAGGTCTGGCAGCATCTGTGGAAAGAGAAGCACAGTTAACGTTTCGGGTCAGTGACCCTTCTTCGGAACTGACAGATATTAGGAAAGTCACAGATTATAAACAAGTGAGATGGGGGTGGGGGAAGAGATAACAAAGGGGAAGGTGAAGATTGGACAAGGCCACATAGCAGACCAAAAGGTCACGGAGAACAGGCAAACAATATGTTCATGCTGTGTTGAAAGACAAAGCATTAGTACAGATTAGGTGTGAATACACCAACATTGAACAGCAGCAAGTGCAAAGCCGAAGAAAAACAACCTGAAAAAAACAGTGGGTATGCAAACTGAACAAACTAAGATGAAATGAAACAAATGCAAAAAAAGATTGTAAAAAATGTAAAACAGGAAGAAAAAATAACCAAAAATGAAAGTAAAATGGGGGCTGTCATGCTCTGAAACTACCGAACTCAATGTTCAGTCCGGCAGGCTGTAGTGTGCCTAATCGGTAGATGAGATGCTGTTCCTCGAGCTTGCGTTGATATTCACTGGAAAACTGCAGCAATCCCAGGACATAGATGTGAGCATGAGAGCAGGGGGGAGTGTTGAAATGGCAAGCAACCGGAAGCTCAGGGTCGTGCTTTTGGACTGAGCAGAGATGTTCCGCAAAGCGGTCACCCAGTCTGCGCTTGGTCTCCCCAATGGAGAGGAGACCACACTGTGAGCAGCGAATACAGTATACTACATTGAAAGAAGTACAAGTAATTCGCTGCTTCACCTGAAAGGAGTGTTTGGGGCCTGGGATAATGAGGAGAGAGGAGGTAAATGCGCAGGTATTACACCTCCTGCGATTGCAGGGGAAGGTGCCCTTGGATGGGGACGAGGTGGTGGGGGTAATGGAGGAGTGGACCAGGGTGTCGCAGAGGGAACGATCCCTTCGGAATGCTGATAGGGGAAGGGAGGGGAAGATGCGACTGGCAGTGGCATCACGCTGGAGGTGGCGAAAATGGCGGATGATGATCCTTTGGATATGGAGGCTGGTGGGATGAAAAGTGAGGAAAAGGGGAACCCTGTCACGGTTCTGGGAGGGAGGGGAAGAGGTGAGGGAAGAGGTACGGGGAATGGCTCAGACACGGTTGAGGGCCCTGTCAACCACAGTGGGGGGAAATCCTCGGTTGAGGAAGAAGGAGGTCATATCAGAAGCCTCTTCGTGCACTCTCCATGTTGTACAGACCATACCCCAACAGGATGAGAGTGCACTCTCCATGTTGCACAGACTCTTACCCAACAGGGTGAGAGTGCACTCTCCATTTTGTGCAGATGAGGACCCAACAGGATGAGTGTGCACTCTCCATGTTGTACAGACTAAAAACCAATAGGGTGAGAGTGCACGCTCTCCAGGATGTGCACACTATAACCCAAGAGGGTGAGAGTGCACTCTTCATGTTATACAGACCATAACCCAACAGGGTGAGAGTGCACTCTCCATGCCACACAGACTATATTCCAACAGTGTGAGAGTGCACTCTCCATGTTATACAGACTATAGCACAACAGGGTGAGAGTGCACTCTTAATGTTATACAGACTATAACCCAACAGAGTGAGAGCGCACTCTTAATGTTATGCAGTCTATAATCCAACAGTAAGAGTGTGCACTCTCCATGTTATACAGACTATACTCAACAGGGTGTGAGTGCACTCTTCATGTTATACAGACTATAACTCAACAGGGTCAGAGTGCACTCTCCATGTTATAAAAACTATAATCCAACAGGGTGAGAGTGCACTCTCCATGCTCTACAGTCTGTAACCCAACAGGGTGAGAGTGCACTCTTCATGTTACACAGACTATAAGCCAACAGGGTGAGAGTTCAATTTTCATGTTATACAGACCATAACCCAACAGGGTGAGAGAGCACACTCCATGTTATTCAGACTATATTCCATCAGGGTGAGAGTGCACTCTCCACGCTGTACAGAATATAACCCAGCAGGGTGATAGTGCACTCTCCAAACAAAAACAAGAAATGCTGGAATCACTCAGCAGGTCTGGCAGCATCTGTGGAAAGAGAAGCACAGTTAACGTTTCGGGTCAGTGACCCTTCTTCGGAACTGACAGATATTAGGAAAGTCACAGATTATAAACAAGTGAGATGGGGGTGGGGGAAGAGATAACAAAGGGGAAGGTGAAGATTGGACAAGGCCACATAGCAGACCAAAAGGTCACGGAGAACAGGCAAACAATATGTTCATGCTGTGTTGAAAGACAAAGCATTAGTACAGATTAGGTGTGAATACACCAACATTGAACAGCAGCAAGTGCAAAGCCGAAGAAAAACAACCTGAAAAAAACAGTGGGTATGCAAACTGAACAAACTAAGATGAAATGAAACAAATGCAAAAAAAGATTGTAAAAAATGTAAAACAGGAAGAAAAAATAACCAAAAATGAAAGTAAAATGGGGGCTGTCATGCTCTGAAACTACCGAACTCAATGTTCAGTCCGGCAGGCTGTAGTGTGCCTAATCGGTAGATGAGATGCTGTTCCTCGAGCTTGCGTTGATATTCACTGGAAAACTGCAGCAATCCCAGGACAGAGATGTGAGCATGAGAGCAGGGGGGAGTGTTGAAATGGCAAGCAACCGGAAGCTCAGGGTCGTGCTTTTGGACTGAGCAGAGATGTTCCGCAAAGCGGTCACCCAGTCTGCGCTTGGTCTCCCCAATGGAGAGGAGACCACACTGTGAGCAGCGAATACAGTATACTACATTGAAAGAAGTACAAGTAATTCGCTGCTTCACCTGAAAGGAGTGTTTGGGGCCTGGGATAATGAGGAGAGAGGAGGTAAATGCGCAGGTATTACACCTCCTGCGATTGCAGGGGAAGGTGCCCTTGGATGGGGACGAGGTGGTGGGGGTAATGGAGGAGTGGACCAGGGTGTCGCAGAGGGAACGATCCCTTCGGAATGCTGACAGGGGAAGGGAGGGGAAGATGCGACTGGCAGTGGCATCACGCTGGAGGTGGCGAAAATGGCGGATGATGATCCTTTGGATATGGAGGCTGGTGGGATGAAAAGTGAGGAAAAGGGGAACCCTGTCACGGTTCTGGGAGGGAGGGGAAGAGGTGAGGGAAGAGGTACGGGGAATGGCTCAGACACGGTTGAGGGCCCTGTCAACCACAGTGGGGGGAAATCCTCGGTTGAGGAAGAAGGAGGTCATATCAGAAGCCTCTTCGTGCACTCTCCATGTTGTACAGACCATACCCCAACAGGATGAGAGTGCACTCTCCATGTTGCACAGACTCTTACCCAACAGGGTGAGAGTGCACTCTCCATTTTGTGCAGATGAGGACCCAACAGGATGAGTGTGCACTCTCCATGTTGTACAGACTAAAAACCAATAGGGTGAGAGTGCACGCTCTCCAGGATGTGCATACTATAACCCAAGAGGGTGAGAGTGCACTCTTCATGTTATACAGACCATAACCCAACAGGGTGAGAGTGCACTCTCCATGCCACACAGACTATATTCCAACAGTGTGAGAGTGCACTCTCCATGTTATACAGACTATAGCACAACAGGGTGAGAGTGCACTCTCCATGTTATAAAGACGACAATCCAACAGGGTGAGAGTGCACTCTTAATGTTATACAGACTATAATCCAACAGTAAGAGTGTGCACTTTCCATGTTATACAGACTATAACTCAACAGGGTGAGAGTGCACTCTCCATGTTATGCAGACAATAACGGAACAGGGTGAGAGTGCACGTTCCATGTTATAAAGACTATAATCCAACAGGGTGAGAGTGGACTCTCCATGTTGTACAGACTATAACCCAACAGGGTGAGAGTGCAATCTTCATGTTATACAGACCATAACCCAACAGGGTGAGAGAGTACTCTCCATGTTATACAAACTATATTCCAACAGGGTGAGAGTGCACTCTCTATTCTGTACAGACGATAACCCAACAGGGTGAGAGTGCACTCTCCATGTTGTACAGAGCATACCCCAACAGGGTGAGAGCGCAATTTTCATGTTACACAGAACATAATCCAGCAGGGTGACAATGCACTCTCCATGTTGTACAGATGAGAACCCAACAGGGTGAGAGTGAACTCTCCATGTTGTACAGACTCTTACCCAACAGGGTGAGAGTGCACTCTCCATGTTACACAGACCATAACCCAGCATGGTGACAGTGCACTCTCCATGGTGTACAGATGAGAACCCAACAGGGTGAGAGTGCACTCTCCATGTTGTACAGACTCTTACCCAACAGGGTGAGAGTGCACTCTTCATTTTGTGCAGATGAGGACCCAACAGGATGAGTGCACACTCTCCATGTTGTGCAGACTAAAAACCAATAGGGAGAGAGTGCACGCTCTCCAGGTTGTGCAGACTATAACCCAAGAGGGTGAGAGTGCATTCTTCATGTTATACAGACCATAACCCAACAGGGTGAGAGTGCACGTTCCATGTTATAAAGACTATATTCCAACAGGGTGAGAGGGCATTCTCCATGTTATACAGACTATAACACACCAGGGTGAGAGTGCACTCTCCATGTTGTACAGAGCATACCACAACAGTGTGAGAGTGCAACCTTCATTTTACACACCATAATCCAGCAGGGTGACAGTGCACTCACCATTTTGTACAGACTCTTACCCAACAGGGTGAGAGTGCACTCTCCATGTTATACAGACCATAACCCAGCAGTGTGAGATGGCACTCTCCATTTTGTGCAGATGAGGACCCAACAGGGTGAGTGTGCACTCTCCATGTTGTACAGACTAAAACCCAATATGGTGAGAGTGCACAATCTCCATGTTGTACAGACTATAACCCAACAGGGTGAGAGTGCACGCTTCATGTTATACAGACTGTAACCCAACAGGGTGAGAGTGCAATCTTCATGTTACACAGACCATAACAGAGCAGGGTGACAGTGCACTCTCCATATTGTACAGACTCTTACCCAACAGGGTGAGAGTGTACTCTCCATGTGGTACAGACTAAAAACCAATAGGGTGAGAGTGCACGCTCTCCACGTTGTGCAGACTATAACCCAACAGGGTGAGAGTGCACTCTTCATGTTATCCAGACCATAACCCAACAGAGTGAGAGTGCACTCTTCATGTTATACAGACCATAACCCAACAGGGTGAGAGTGCACTCTCCATGTTATACAGACCATCACCCAACAGGCTGAGTCTGCACTCTCCATGCTACACAGACTATATTCCAACAGGGTGAGAGTGCACTCTCCATGTTACACAGACTCTGTTCCAACAGGGTGAGAGTGCACTCTCCATGTTATACAGACAATAACCCAACAGTGTGAGAGGGCTCACTCCATGTTGTGCAGACTATAACCCAACAGGGTGAGAGTGCACTCTCCATGTTGTACAGACCATAACCCAACAGGGTGAGAGTGCACTCTTCATGTTATACAGACCATAACCCAACAGGGTGAGAGTGCACTCTCCATGCTACACAGACTATATTCCAACAGTGTGAGAGTGCACTCTCCATGTTATACAGACTATAGCACAACAGGGTGAGAGTGCACTCTTCATGTTATACAGACTAGAAACAAACAGGGTGAGAGTGCACTCTCCATGTTATAAAGACTACAATCCAACAGGGTGAGAGTGCACTCTTAATGTTATACAGACTATAATCCAACAGTAAGAGTGTGCACTTTCCATGTTATACAGACTATAACTCAACAGGGTGAGAGTGCATTCTCCAAGTTATGCAGACAATAACGGAACAGGGTGAGAGTGCACGCTCCATGTTATAAAGACAATAATCCAACAGGGTGAGAGTGCACTCTCCATGTTTTACAGACTATAACCCAACAGGGTGAGAGTGCAATCTTCATGTTATACAGACCATAACCCAACAGGGTGACAGAGTACTCTCCATGTTATACAAACTATATTCCAACAGGGTGAGAGTGCACTCTCCATGTTATACAGACTATAACCCAAAAGGCTGAGTCTGCACTCTCCATGCTACACAGACTATATTCCAACAGGGTGAGAGTGCAGTCTCCATGTTATACAGACTATAACACACCAGGGTGAGAGTGCACTGTTCATGTTATACAGACTAGAATCCAACAGGGTGAGAGTGCACTCTTCATGTTATAAAGACTATAAACCAACAGGGTGAGAGTGCAATCTTAATGTTATACAGACTATAATCCAACAGTCAGAGTGTGCACTGTCCATGTTATACAGAATATACCCAACAGGGAGAGAGTGCACTCTTCACGTTATACAGACTATAACTCAACAGGGTGAGAGTGCACTCTCCATGTTGCACAGACTATAACCCAACAGGGTGAGAGTGCAATCTCCATGTTATACAGACCATAACCCAACAGGGTGAGAGAGCAATCTCCATGTTATAAAGACTATATTCCAACAGGGTGAGAGTGCACTCTCCATGCTGTACAGACTATAACCCAACAGGGTGAGAGTGCACTCTCCATGTTGTACAGAGCATACCACAACAGTGTGAGAGTGCAATCCACATTTTACACACCGTAATCCAGCAGGGTGACAGTGCACTCTCCATGTTGTACAGATGAGAACCCAACAGGGTGAGAGTGAAATCTCCATGTTGTACGGAGTCTTACCCAACAGGGTGAGATTGCACTCTCCATGTTATATAGACCATAACCCAGCAGTGTGAGATTGCACTCTCCATTTTGTGCAGATGAGGACCCAACAGGGTGAGTGTGCACTCTCCATGTTGTGCAGACTAACACCCAATATGGTGAGAGTGCACACTCTCCATGTTGTACAGACTATAACCCAACAGGGTGAGAGTGCACGCTTCATGTTATACAGACCGTAACCCAACAGGGTGAGAGTGCAATCTTCATGTTACACAGACCATAAGAGAGCAGGGTGACAGTGCACTCTCCATGTTGTACAGATGAGAACCCAACAGAGTGAGAGTGCACACTCCATGTTGTACAGACTCTTACCCAACAGGGTGAGAGTGCACTCTCCATTTTGAGCAGATGAGGACCCAACAGGGTGAGTGTGCACTCTCCATGTGGTACAGACTAAAAACCAATAGGGTGAGAGTGCAGGCTCTCCACGTTGTGCAGACTATAACCCAACAGGGTGAGAGTGCACTCTTCATGTTATACAGACCATAACCTAACAGGGTGAGAGTGCACTCTCCATGTTATTCAGACAATAACCCAACAGGGTGAGAGAGCACTCTCCATGTTGTACAGACTATAACCCAACAGGGTGAGAGTGCACTCTTCATGTTATCCAGACCATAACCCAACAGAGTGAGAGTGCACTCTTCATGTTATACAGACCATAACCCAACAGGGTGAGAGTGCACTCTCCATGTTATACAGACCATCACCCAACAGGCTGAGTCTGCACTCTCCATGCTACACAGACTATATTCCAACAGGGTGAGAGTGCACTCTCCATGTTACACAGACTCTGTTCCAACAGGGTGAGAGTGCACTCTCCATGTTATACAGACAATAACCCAACAGTGTGAGAGGGCTCACTCCATGTTGTGCAGACTATAACCCAACAGGGCGAGAGTGCACTGTCCATGTTATACAGATAATAACCCAACAGGGTGAGAGTGCACTCTCCATGTTGTACAGACCATAACCCAACAGGGTGAGAGTGCACTCTCCATGTTATACAGACTATAACACAACAGGGTGAGAGTGCACTCTCCATGTTGTACAGACTATAACCCAACAGGGTTAGAGTGCACTCTCCATGTTATACAGACTATAATCCAAAAGGGCGAGAGTGCACTCTCCATGTTATACAGACTATAACACAACAGGGTGAGAGTTCACTCTCCATCTTTTACAGACTATATTCCAACAGGGTGAGAGTGCACTCTCCATGTTATACAGACAATAACCCAACAGTGTGAGAGTGCTCACTCCATGTTGTACAGACTATTACCCAACCGGGTGGGAGAGCACTCTTCGTGTTATGCAGACCATAACCCAACAGGGTGAGAGTGCACTCTCCATGTTATACAGACTATAATCCAAAAGGGTGAGAGTGCACTCTCCATGTTGTACAGATGAGAACCCAACAGAGTGAGAGTGCACTCTCCATGTTGGACAGACTCTTACCCAACAGGGTGAGAGTGCATTCTCCATTTTGTGCAGATGAGGACCCAACAGGGTGAGTGTGCACTCTCCATGTGGTACAGACTAAAAACCAATAGGGTGAGAGTGCACGCTCTGCACGTTGTGCAGACTATAACCCAACAGGGTGAGAGTGCACTCTTCATGTTATACAGACCATAACCCAACAGAGTGAGAGTGCACTCTTCATGTTATACAGACCATAACCCAACAGGGTGAGAGTGCACTCTCCATGTTATACAGACCATCACCCAACAGGCTGAGTCTGCACTCTCCATGCTACACAGACTATATTCCAACAGGGTGAGAGTGCACTCTCCATGTTACACAGACTCTGTTCCAACAGGGTGAGAGTGCACTCTCCATGTTATTCAGACAATAACCCAACAGGGTGAGAGAGCACTCTCCATGTTGTACAGACTATAACCCAACAGGGTGAGAGTGCACTCTTCATGTTATACAGACCATAACCCAACAGGGTGAGAGTGCACTCTCAATGCTGTACAGACTATAACCCAAAAGGGTGAGAGTGCACTCTCCATTTTGTACAGACTATAACCCAACAGGGTGAGAGTGCACTCTTCATGTTATACAGACAATAACCCAACAGGGTGAGAGAGCACTCTCCATTTTGGACAGATGAGAACCCAACTGGGTGAATGGGCACTCTCCATGTTGTATGGACCACAACCCAACAGGGTGAGAGTGCACTCTCCATGTGATACAGACCATAACCCAACTGGCTGAGTGCACACTCTCAATGCTATACAGACTATAACCCAACCGTAACCCAACAGGGTGAGAGTGCAATCTTCATGTTACACAGACCATAAGAGAGCAGGGTGACAGTGCACTCTCCATGTTGTACAGATGAGAACCCAACAGAGTGAGAGTGCACACTCCATGTTGTACAGACTCTTACCCAACAGGGTGAGAGTGCACTCTCCATTTTGAGCAGATGAGGACCCAACAGGGTGAGTGTGCACTCTCCATGTGGTACAGACTAAAAACCAATAGGGTGAGAGTGCAGGCTCTCCACGTTGTGCAGACTATAACCCAACAGGGTGAGAGTGCACTCTTCATGTTATACAGACCATAACCTAACAGGGTGAGAGTGCACTCTCCATGTTATTCAGACAATAACCCAACAGGGTGAGAGAGCACTCTCCATGTTGTACAGACTATAACCCAACAGGGTGAGAGTGCACTCTTCATGTTATACAGACCATAACCCAACAGGGTGAGAGTGCACTCTCAATGCTGTACAGACTATAACCCAACAGGGTGAGTGTGCACTCTCCATTTTGTACAGACTATAACCCAACAGAGTGAGAGTGCACTCTTCATGTTATCCAGACCATAACCCAACAGAGTGAGAGTGCACTCTTCATGTTATACAGACCATAACCCAACAGGGTGAGAGTGCACTCTCCATGTTACACAGACCATCACCCAACAGGCTGAGTCTGCACTCTCCATGCTACACAGACTATATTCCAACAGGGTGAGAGTGCACTCTCCATGTTACACAGACTCTGTTCCAACAGGGTGAGAGTGCACTCTCCATGTTATACAGACAATAACCCAACAGTGTGAGAGGGCTCACTCCATGTTGTGCAGACTATAACCCAACAGGGTGAGAGTGCACTCTCCATGTTGTACAGACCATAACCCAACAGGGTGAGAGTGCACTCTCCATGTTATACAGACTATAACACAACAGGGTGAGAGTGCACTCTCCATGTTGTACAGACTATAACCCAACAGTGTTAGAGTGCACTCTCCATGTTATACAGACTATAATCCAAAAGGGTGAGAGTGCACTCTCCATGTTATACAGACTATAACACAACAGGGTGAGAGTTCACTCTCCATCTTTTACAGACTATATTCCAACAGTGTGAGAGTGCACTCTCCATGTTATACAGACAATAACCCAACAGTGTGAGAGTGCTCACTCCATGTTGTACAGACTATTACCCAACCGGGTGGGAGAGCACTCTTCGTGTTATGCAGACCATAACCCAACAGGGTGAGAGTGCACTCTCCATGTTATACAGACTATAATCCAAAAGGGTGAGAATGCACTCTCCATGTTGTACAGATGAGAACCCAACAGAGTGAGAGTGCACTCTCCATGTTGGACAGACTCTTACCCAACAGGGTGAGAGTGCATTCTCCATTTTGTGCAGATGAGGACCCAACAGGGTGAGTGTGCACTCTCCATGTGGTACAGACTAAAAACCAATAGGGTGAGAGTGCACGCTCTGCACGTTGTGCAGACCATAACCCAACAGGGTGAGAGTGCACTCTTCATGTTATACAGACCATAACCCAACAGAGTGAGAGTGCACTCTTCATGTTATACAGACCATAACCCAACAGGGTGAGAGTGCACTCTCCATGTTATACAGACCATCACCCAACAGGCTGAGTCTGCACTCTCCATGCTACACAGACTATATTCCAACAGGGTGAGAGTGCACTCTCCATGTTACACAGACTCTGTTCCAACAGGGTGAGAGTGCACTCTCCATGTTATTCAGACAATAACCCAACAGGGTGAGAGAGCACTCTCCATGTTGTACAGACTATAACCCAACAGGGTGAGAGTGCACTCTTCATGTTATACAGACCATAACCCAACAGGGTGAGAGTGCACTCTCAATGCTGTACAGACTATAACCCAACAGGGTGAGAGTGCACTCTCCATTTTGTACAGACTATAACCCAATAGTCTTTTGCGAGGAGCAGCCTTGATAGAACGGGGTGCGGAGCGGACTTTCAGCTGAGCGGTCAATTTCAGTAAGTTACAAGTTAATCCCTTTTTTGTTTCGGAGGACCGGGGACTGCTGGGTAGGGGAAAACTATTTATTTGGGCAGTTTTAAAATCTTTGTCTTTTGCGAGGAGCAGCCTTGATAGAACGGGGTGCGGAGCGGACTTTCAGCTGAGCGGTCAATTTCAGTAAGTTACAAGTTAATCCCTTTTTTGTTTCGGAGGACCGGGGACTGCTGGGTAGGGGAAAACTATTTATTTGGGCAGTTTTAAAATCTTTGTCTTTTGCGAGGAGCAGCCTTGATAGAACGGGGTGCGGAGCGGACTTTCAGCTGAGCGGTCAATTTCAGTAAGTTACAAGTTAATCCCTTTTTTGTTTCGGAGGACCGGGGACTGCTGGGTAGGGGAAAACTATTTATTTGGGCAGTTTTAAAATCTTTGTCTTTTGCGAGGTGCAGCCCTGATAGAACGGGGTGCGGAGCGGACTTTCAGCTGAGCGGTCAATTTCAGTAAGTTACAAGTTAATCCCTTTTTTGTTTCGGAGGACCGGGGACTGCTGGGTAGGGGAAAACTATTTATTTGGGCAGTTTTAAAATCTTTGTCTTTTGCGAGGTGCAGCCTTGATAGAACGGGGTGCGGAGCGGACTTTCAGCTGAGCGGTCAATTTCAGTAAGTTACAAGTTAATCCCTTTTTTGTTTCGGAGGACCGGGGACTGCTGGGTAGGGGAAAACTATTTATTTGGGCAGTTTTAAAATCTTTGTCTTTTGCGAGGAGCAGCCTTGATAGAACGGGGTGCGGAGCGGACTTTCAGCTGAGCGGTCAATTTCAGTAAGTTACAAGTTAATCCCTTTTTTGTTTCGGAGGACCGGGGACTGCTGGGTAGGGGAAAACTATTTACTTGGGCAGTTTTAAAATCTTTGTCTTTTGCGAGGAGCAGCCTTGATAGAACGGGGTGCGGAGCGGACTTTCAGCTGAGCGGTCAATTTCAGTAAGTTACAAGTTAATCCCTTTTTTGTTTCGGAGGACCGGGGACTGCTGGGTAGGGGAAAACTATTTATTTGGGCAGTTTTAAAATCTTTGTCTTTTGCGAGGTGCAGCCTTGATAGAACGGGGTGCGGAGCGGACTTTCAGCTGAGCGGTCAATTTCAGTAAGTTACAAGTTAATCCCTTTTTTGTTTCGGAGGACCGGGGACTGCTGGGTAGGGGAAAACTATTTATTTGGGCAGTTTTAAAATCTTTGTCTTTTGCGAGGTGCAGCCTTGATAGAACGGGGTGCGGAGCGGACTTTCAGCTGAGCGGTCAATTTCAGTAAGTTACAAGTTAATCCCTTTTTTGTTTCGGAGGACCGGGGACTGCTGGGTAGGGGAAAACTATTTATTTGGGCAGTTTTAAAATCTTTGTCTTTTGCGAGGTGCAGCCTTGATAGAACGGGGTGCGGAGCGGACTTTCAGCTGAGCGGTCAATTTCAGTAAGTTACAAGTTAATCCCTTTTTTGTTTCGGAGGACCGGGGACTGCTGGGTAGGGGAAAACTATTTATTTGGGCAGTTTTAAAATCTTTGTCTTTTGCGAGGTGCAGCCTTGATAGAACGGGGTGCGGAGCGGACTTTCAGCTGAGCGGTCAATTTCAGTAAGTTACAAGTTAATCCCTTTTTTGTTTCGGAGGACCGGGGACTGCTGGGTAGGGGAAAACTATTTATTTGGGCAGTTTTAAAATCTTTGTCTTTTGCGAGGTGCAGCCTTGATAGAACGGGGTGCGGAGCGGACTTTCAGCTGAGCGGTCAATTTCAGTAAGTTACAAGTTAATCCCTTTTTTGTTTCGGAGGACCGGGGACTGCTGGGTAGGGGAAAACTATTTATTTGGGCAGTTTTAAAATCTTTGTCTTTTGTGAGGTGCAGCCTTGATAGAACGGGGTGCGGAGCGGACTTTCAGCTGAGCGGTCAATTTCAGTAAGTTACAAGTTAATCCCTTTTTTGTTTCGGAGGACCGGGGACTGCTGGGTAGGGGAAAACTATTTATTTGGGCAGTTTTAAAATCTTTGTCTTTTGCGAGGTGCAGCCTTGATAGAACGGGGTGCGGAGCGGACTTTCAGCTGAGCGGTCAATTTCAGTAAGTTACAAGTTAATCCCTTTTTTGTTTCGGAGGACCGGGGACTGCTGGGTAGGGGAAAACTATTTATTTGGGCAGTTTTAAAATCTTTGTCTTTTGCGAGGTGCAGCCTTGATAGAACGGGGTGCGGAGCGGACTTTCAGCTGAGCGGTCAATTTCAGTAAGTTACAAGTTAATCCCTTTTTTGTTTCGGAGGACCGGGGACTGCTGGGTAGGGGAAAACTATTTATTTGGGCAGTTTTAAAATCTTTGTCTTTTGCGAGGTGCAGCCTTGATAGAACGGGGTGCGGAGCGGACTTTCAGCTGAGCGGTCAATTTCAGTAAGTTACAAGTTAATCCCTTTATTGTTTCGGAGGACCGGGGACTGCTGGGTAGGGGAAAACTATTTATTTGGGCAGTTTTAAAATCTTTGTCTTTTGCGAGGTGCAGCCTTGATAGAACGGGGTGCGGAGCGGACTTTCAGCTGAGCGGTCAATTTCAGTAAGTTACAAGTTAATCCCTTTTTTGTTTCGGAGGACCGGGGACTGCTGGGTAGGGGAAAACTATTTATTTGGGCAGTTTTAAAATCTTTGTCTTTTGCGAGGTGCAGCCTTGATAGAACGGGGTGCGGAGCGGACTTTCAGCTGAGCGGTCAATTTCAGTAAGTTACAAGTTAATCCCTTTTTTGTTTCGGAGGACCGGGGACTGCTGGGTAGGGGAAAACTATTTATTTGGGCAGTTTTAAAATCTTTGTCTTTTGCGAGGTGCAGCCTTGATAGAACGGGGTGCGGAGCGGACTTTCAGCTGAGCGGTCAATTTCAGTAAGTTACAAGTTAATCCCTTTTTTGTTTCGGAGGACCGGGGACTGCTGGGTAGGGGAAAACTATTTATTTGGGCAGTTTTAAAATCTTTGTCTTTTGCGAGGTGCAGCCTTGATAGAACGGGGTGCGGAGCGGACTTTCAGCTGAGCGGTCAATTTCAGTAAGTTACAAGTTAATCCCTTTTTTGTTTCGGAGGACCGGGGACTGCTGGGTAGGGGAAAACTATTTATTTGGGCAGTTTTAAAATCTTTGTCTTTCGCGAGGTGCAGCCTTGATAGAACGGGGTGCGGAGCGGACTTTCAGCTGAGCGGTCAATTTCAGTAAGTTACAAGTTAATCCCTTTTTTGTTTCGGAGGACCGGGGACTGCTGGGTAGGGGAAAACTATTTATTTGGGCAGTTTTAAAATCTTTGTCTTTTGCGAGGTGCAGCCTTGATAGAACGGGGTGCGGAGCGGACTTTCAGCTGAGCGGTCAATTTCAGTAAGTTACAAGTTAATCCCTTTTTTGTTTCGGAGGACCGGGGACTGCTGGGTAGGGGAAAACTATTTATTTGGGCAGTTTTAAAATCTTTGTCTTTTGTGAGGTGCAGCCTTGATAGAACGGGGTGCGGAGCGGACTTTCAGCTGAGCGGTCAATTTCAGTAAGTTACAAGTTAATCCCTTTTTTGTTTCGGAGGACCGGGGACTGCTGGGTAGGGGAAAACTATTTATTTGGGCAGTTTTAAAATCTTTGTCTTTTGCGAGGTGCAGCCTTGATAGAACGGGGTGCGGAGCGGACTTTCAGCTGAGCGGTCAATTTCAGTAAGTTACAAGTTAATCCCTTTTTTGTTTCGGAGGACCGGGGACTGCTGGGTAGGGGAAAACTATTTATTTGGGCAGTTTTAAAATCTTTGTCTTTTGCGAGGTGCAGCCTTGATAGAACGGGGTGCGGAGCGGACTTTCAGCTGAGCGGTCAATTTCAGTAAGTTACAAGTTAATCCCTTTTTTGTTTCGGAGGACCGGGGACTGCTGGGTAGGGGAAAACTATTTATTTGGGCAGTTTTAAAATCTTTGTCTTTTGCGAGGTGCAGCCTTGATAGAACGGGGTGCGGAGCGGACTTTCAGCTGAGCGGTCAATTTCAGTAAGTTACAAGTTAATCCCTTTATTGTTTCGGAGGACCGGGGACTGCTGGGTAGGGGAAAACTATTTATTTGGGCAGTTTTAAAATCTTTGTCTTTTGCGAGGTGCAGCCTTGATAGAACGGGGTGCGGAGCGGACTTTCAGCTGAGCGGTCAATTTCAGTAAGTTACAAGTTAATCCCTTTTTTGTTTCGGAGGACCGGGGACTGCTGGGTAGGGGAAAACTATTTATTTGGGCAGTTTTAAAATCTTTGTCTTTTGCGAGGTGCAGCCTTGATAGAACGGGGTGCGGAGCGGACTTTCAGCTGAGCGGTCAATTTCAGTAAGTTACAAGTTAATCCCTTTTTTGTTTCGGAGGACCGGGGACTGCTGGGTAGGGGAAAACTATTTATTTGGGCAGTTTTAAAATCTTTGTCTTTTGCGAGGTGCAGCCTTGATAGAACGGGGTGCGGAGCGGACTTTCAGCTGAGCGGTCAATTTCAGTAAGTTACAAGTTAATCCCTTTTTTGTTTCGGAGGACCGGGGACTGCTGGGTAGGGGAAAACTATTTATTTGGGCAGTTTTAAAATCTTTGTCTTTTGCGAGGAGCAGCCTTGATAGAACGGGGTGCGGAGCGGACTTTCAGCTGAGCGGTCAATTTCAGTAAGTTACAAGTTAATCCCTTTTTTGTTTCGGAGGACCGGGGACTGCTGGGTAGGGGAAAACTATTTATTTGGGCAGTTTTAAAATCTTTGTTTTTTGCGAGGTGCAGCCTTGATAGAACGGGGTGCGGAGCGGACTTTCAGCTGAGCGGTCAATTTCAGTAAGTTACAAGTTAATCCCTTTTTTGTTTCGGAGGACCGGGGACTGCTGGGTAGGGGAAAACTATTTATTTGGGCAGTTTTAAAATCTTTGTCTTTTGCGAGGTGCAGCCTTGATAGAACGGGGTGCGGAGCGGACTTTCAGCTGAGCGGTCAATTTCAGTAAGTTACAAGTTAATCCCTTTTTTGTTTCGGAGGACCGGGGACTGCTGGGTAGGGGAAAACTATTTATTTGGGCAGTTTTAAAATCTTTGTCTTTTGCGAGGAGCAGCCTTGATAGAACGGGGTGCGGAGCGGACTTTCAGCTGAGCGGTCAATTTCAGTAAGTTACAAGTTAATCCCTTTTTTGTTTCGGAGGACCGGGGACTGCTGGGTAGGGGAAAACTATTTATTTGGGCAGTTTTAAAATCTTTGTTTTTTGCGAGGTGCAGCCTTGATAGAACGGGGTGCGGAGCGGACTTTCAGCTGAGCGGTCAATTTCAGTAAGTTACAAGTTAATCCCTTTTTTGTTTCGGAGGACCGGGGACTGCTGGGTAGGGGAAAACTATTTATTTGGGCAGTGGCAGTTCCCGAGACACTACACGTGTAGTGTCTCCCACCCACCCTCCTCCTCTAACCAAAAAAAAAGGACTCTAGGGTGTTGATAAGGTAAGCTTTTTATTTAAAACTTCAGTCCGTCGGATTGCTAAGCGAACAAGTTTTGACTTTTTTTTTTCGATTGGTTTTTCAGTAGATTTATTTGGAATCTAGAATAGTGAGAATGGAGGTAAAGGCAGTTGTATGTTCCTCCTGCAGAATGTGGGAGGTAGGGGTCGCCAAGAGTGTCCCTGCTGACTGCATCTGCGGGAAGTGCACCCAACCCCAGCTCCTCGCAGACCGCGTTAGGGAACTGGAGCTGGAGCTGGATGAACTTCGGATCATTCGGGAGGCGGAGGGGATTATTGACAGGAGTTATAGGGAGGCAGTCACACCTCAGGTAAAAGAAGTAGGTAGATGGGTTACCGTCAGGGGAAGGAAAGGGAACCAGCAGGCAGTGCAGGGATCCCCTGTGGCCGTTTCCCTCAACAACAGGTATACCGTTTTGGATACTGTTGGGGGGGACGACTTACCAGGGGTAAGCAATGGGGTGCAGGTCTCTGGCACAGAGTCTGTCCCTGTTGCTCAGAAGGGAAAAGGGAAGAGGAGCAGAGCATTAGTCATTGGGGACTCCATAGTTAGGGGAACAGATAGGAGGTTCTGTGGGAACGAGAGAGACTCACGGTTGGTGTGTTGCCTCCCAGGTGCCAGGGTACGTGATGTCTCCGATCGTGTTTTTGGGATCCTTAAGGGGGAGGGGGAGCACCCCCAAGTCGTGGTCCACATAGGCACCAACGACATAGGTAGGAAGAGAGATGGTGATTTAAGGCAGAAATTCAGGGAGCTAGGGTGGAAGCTTAGAGCGAGAACAACCAGAGTTGTTATCTCTGGGTTGTTGCCTGTGCCACGTGCTAGCGAAGAGAGGAATAGGGAGAGAGAGGAGTTGAACACGTGGCTGCAGGGATGGTGTAGGAGGGAGGGTTTTGGTTTCCTGGATAATTGGGGCTCTTTCTGGGGTAGGTGGGACCTCTACAAACAGGATGGTCTTCACCTGAACCAGAGGGGTACCAATATCCTGGGGGGGAGATTTGTTAGTGCTCTTCGGGGGGGTTTAAACTAAATCAGCAGGGGAATGGGAACCTAAATTGCAGTGCCAGTGTACAGGCTGTTGAGAGTAGTGAGGTAGGGGATAAGGTTACAGGGACGCAAGAGGGCACTGGCAAGCAAGAACTTGGTTTAAAGTGTGTCTACTTCAACGCCAGGAGCATCCGGAATAAGGTGGGTGAGCTTGCAGCATGGGTTGGTACCTGGGATCCTGATGTTGTGGCCATTTCGGAGACATGGGTAGAGCAGGGGCAGGAATGGATGTTGCAGGTTCCGGGATTTAGATGTTTCAGAAAGAACAGAGAAGAGGGTAAAAGAGGGGGGGGGTGTGGCATTGTTAATCAAGGAAAGTGTTACAGCGGCAGAAAGGACGTTTGAGGACTCGTCTACTGAGGTAGTATGGGCCGAGGTTAGAAACAGGAGAGGAGAGGTCACCCTGTTGGGAGTTTTCTATAGACCTCCGAATAGTTCCAGAGATGTAGAGGAAAGGATAGCGAAGATGATTCTCGACAGGAGCGAGAGTAACAGGGTAGTGGTTATGGGGGACTTTAACTTTCCAAATATTGACTGGAAATACTATAGTTCGAGTACTTTAGATGGGTCTGTTTTTGTCCAGTGTGTGCAGGAGGGTTTTCTGACACAGTATGTGGACAGGCCAACCAGGGGCGATGCCACATTGAATTTGGTACTGGGTAATGAACCCGGCCAGGTGTTCGATTTAGATGTAGGTGAGCACTTTGGCGATAGTGATCACAATTCGGTTAGGTTTAACTTAGCGATGGGCAGGGACAGGTATATACCACAGGGCAAGAATTATAGCTGGGGGAAAGGAAATTATGACGCGATTAGGCAAGATTTAGGATGTGTAGGATGGGGAAGGAAACTGCAGGGGATGGGCACAAACGAAATGTGGAGCTTATTCAAGGAGCAGCTAATGCGTGTCCTTGATAAGTATGTACCTGTCAGGCAGGGAGGAAGTTGTCGAGCAAGGGAGCCGTGGTTTACTCAAGAAGTTGAAGCGCTTGTCAAGAGGAAGAGGGCGGCTTATGTTAGGATGAGACGTGAAGGCTCAGTTAGGGCGCTTGAGAGTTACAAGCTAGCCAGGAAGGATCTAAAGGGAGGGCTACGAAGAGCAAGGAGAGGACACGAGAAGTAATTGGCGGATAGGATCAAAGAAAACCCTAAGGCTTTCTATAGGTATATCAGGAATAAACGAATGATAAGAGTTAGAACAGGGCCAATCAAGGATAGTAGAGGGAAGTTGTGTGCGGAATCAGAGGAGATAGGGGAAGCGTTAAATGAATATTTTTCGTCAGTATTTACAGTAGAGAAAGAAAATGTTGCCGAGGAGATTACTGAGATACAGCCTACTAGGCTAGATGGGATTGAGATTCACAAGGAGGAGGTGTTAGCAATTTTGGAAAGAGTGAAAATAGATAAGTCCCCTGGGCCAGATGGGATTTATCCTAGGATTCTCTGGGAAGCCAGGGAGGAGATTGCAGAGCCGTTGTTGTTGATCTTCAAGTCGTCATTGTCGACAGGAGTAGTGCCGGAGGACTGGAGGATAGCAAATGTTGTCCCCTTGTTCAAGAAGGGGAGTAGAGACAGCCCTGGTAATTATAGACCTGTGAGCCTTACTTCGGTTGTGGGTAAAATGTTGGAAAAGGTTATAAGAGACAGGATTTATAATCATCTTGAAAAGAATAAGTTCAGTTGCGATAGTCAGCACGGTTTTGTGAAAGGTAGGTCGTGCCTCACAAACCTTATTGAGTTTTTCGAGAAGGTGACCAAACAGGTGGATGAGGGTAAAGCCGTGGATGTGGTGTATATGGATTTCAGTAAGGCGTTTGATAAGGTTCCCCACGGTAGGCTATTGCAGAAAATATGCAAGTATGGGGTTGAAGGTGATTTAGAGCTTTGGATCAGAAATTGGCTAGCTGAAAGAAGACAGAGGGTGGTGGTTGATGGCAAATGTTCATCCTGGAGTTTAGTTACTAGTGGTGTACCGCAAGGTTCTGTTTTGGGGCCACTGCTGTTTGTCATTTTTATAAACGACCTGGATGAGGGTGTAGAAGGGTGGGTTAGTAAATTTGCGGATGACACGAAGGTCGGTGGAGTTGTGGATAGTGTCGAAGGGTGTTGTAGGGTACAGAGGGACATAGATAGGCTGCAGAGCTGGGCTGAGAGATGGCAAATGGAGTTTAATGCGGAGAAGTGTGAGGTGATTCACTTTGGAAGGAGTAACAGCAATGCAGAGTACTGGGCTAATGGGAAGATTCTTGGTAGTGTAGATGAGCAGAGAGATCTTGGTATCCAGGTACATAAATCCCTGAAAGTTGCTACCCAGGTTAATAGGGCTGTTAAGAAGGCATATGGTGTGTTAGCCTTTATTAGTAGGGGGATCGAGTTTCAGAGCCACGGGGTCATGATGCAGCTGTACAAAACTCTGGTGAGGCCGCACCTGGAGTATTGCATGCAGTTCTGGTCACCGCATTATAGGAAGGATGTCGAAGCTTTGGAAAGGGTGCAGAGGAGATTTACTAGGATGTTGCCTGGTATGGAAGGAAGGTCTTACGAGGAAAGGCTGAGGGACTTGGGGTTGTTTTCGTTAGAGAGAAGGAGGAGGAGAGGTGACTTAATAGAGACATACAAGATAATCAGAGGGTTAGATAGGGTGGATAGTGAGAGTCTTTTTCCTCGGATGAGGATGGCAAACACGAGGGGACATAGCTTTAAGTTGAGGGGTGAAAGATATAGGACAGATGTCAGAGGTAGTTTCTTTACGCAGAGAGTAGTAGGGGCGTGGAACGCCCTGCCTGCAACAGTAGTAGACTCGCCAACTTTAAGGGCATTTAAGTGGTCATTGGATAGACATATGGATGTAAATGGAATAGTGTAGGTCAGATGATCGGCGCAACATCGAGGGCCGAAGGGCCTGTACTGCGCTGTAATATTCTAAATTCTAAATAGGGTGAGAGTGCACGCTTCATGTTATACAGACAATAACCCAACAGGGTGAGAGAGCACTCTCCATTTTGGACAGATGAGAACCCAACTGGGTGAGTGGGCACTCTCCATGTTGTATGGACCACAACCCAACAGGGTGAGAGTGCACTCTCCATGTTATACAGACCATAACCCAACTGGCTGAGTGCACACTCTCAATGCTATACAGACTATAACCCAACAGGGTGAGAGGGCACTCTCCATGTTACACAGACTCTGTTCCAACAGGGTGAGAGTGCACCCTCCATGTTATACAGACAATAACCCAACAGTGTGAGAGGGCTCACATCATGTTGTGCAGACTATAACCCAACAGGGCGAGAGTGCACTGTCCATGTTATACAGATAATAACCCAACAGGGTGAGAGTGCACTCTCCATGTTGTACAGACCATAACCCAACAGGGTGAGAGTGCACTCTCCATGTTATACAGACGATAACACAACAGGGTGAGAGTGCACTCTCCATGTTGTACAGACTATAACCCAACAGGGTTAGAGTGCACTCTCCATGTTATACAGACTATAATCCAAAAGGGTGAGAGTGCACTCTCCATGTTATACAGACTATAACACAACAGGGTGAGAGTTCACTCCCCATCTTTTACAGACTATATTCCAACAGGGTGAGAGTGCACTCTCCATGTTATACAGACAATAACCCAACAGTGTGAGAGTGCTCACTCCATGTTGTACAGACTATTACCCAACCGGGTGGGAGAGCACTCTTCGTGTTATGCAGACCATAACCCAACAGGGTGAGAGTGCACTCTCCATGTTATACAGACTATAATCCAAAAGGGTGAGAGTGCACTCTCCATGTTGTACAGATGAGAACCCAACAGAGTGAGAGTGCACTCTCCATGTTGGACAGACTCTTACCCAACAGGGTGAGAGTGCATTCTCCATTTTGTGCAGATGAGGACCCAACAGGGTGAGTGTGCACTCTCCATGTGGTACAGACTAAAAACCAATAGGGTGAGAGTGCACGCTCTGCACGTTGTGCAGACCATAACCCAACAGGGTGAGAGTGCACTCTTCATGTTATACAGACCATAACCCAACAGAGTGAGAGTGCACTCTTCATGTTATACAGACCATAACCCACAGGGTGAGAGTGCACTCTCCATGTTATACAGACCATCACCCAACAGGCTGAGTCTGCACTCTCCATGCTACACAGACTATATTCCAACAGGGTGAGAGTGCACTCTCCATGTTACACAGACTCTGTTCCAACAGGGTGAGAGTGCACTCTCCATGTTATACAGACAATAACCCAACAGTGTGAGAGGGCTCACTCCATGTTGTGCAGACTATAACCCAACAGGGCGAGAGTGCACTGTCCATGTTATACAGATAATAACCCAACAGGGTGAGAGTGCACTCTCCATGTTGTACAGACCATAACCCAACAGGGTGAGAGTGCACTCTCCATGTTATACAGACTATAACCCAACAGGGTGAGAGTGCACTCTCCATGTTGTACAGACTATAACCCAACAGGGTTAGAGTGCACTCTCCATGTTATACAGACTATAATCCAAAAGGGTGAGAGTGCACTCTCCATGTTATACAGACTATAACACAACAGGGTGAGAGTTCACTCTCCATCTTTTACAGACTATATTCCAACAGGGTGAGAGTGCACTCTCCATGTTATAAAGACAATAACCCAACAGTGTGAGAGTGCTCACTCCATGTTGTACAGACTATTACCCAACCGGGTGGGAGAGCACTCTTCGTGTTATGCAGACCATAACCCAACAGGGAGAGAGTGCACTCTCCATGTTATACAGACTATAATCCAAAAGGGTGAGAGTGCACTCTCCATGTTGTACAGATGAGAACCCAACAGAGTGAGAGTGCTCTCTCCATGTTGGACAGACTCTTACCCAACAGGTTGAGAGTGCATTCTCCATTTTGTGCAGATGAGGACCCAACAGGGTGAGTGTGCACTCTCCATGTGGTACAGACTAAAAACCAATAGGGTGAGAGTGCACGCTCTGCACGTTGTGCAGACCATAACCCAACAGGGTGAGAGTGCACTCTTCATGTTATACAGACTATAACCCAACAGAGTGAGAGTGCACTCTTCATGTTATACAGACCATAACCTAACAGGGTGAGAGTGCACTCTCCATGTTACACAGACTCTGTTCCAACAGGGTGAGAGTGCACTCTCCATGTTATACAGACAATAACCCAACAGTGTGAGAGGGCTCACTCCATGTTGTGCAGACTATAACCCAACAGGGCGAGAGTGCACTGTCCATGTTATACAGATAATAACCCAACAGGGTGAGAGTGCACTCTCCATGTTGTACAGACCATAACCCAACAGGGTGAGAGTGCACTCTCCATGTTATACAGACTATAACACAACAGGGTGAGAGTGCACTCTCCATGTTGTACAGACTATAACCCAACAGGGTTAGAGTGCACTCTCCATGTTATACAGACTATAATCCAAAAGGGTGAGAGTTCACTCTCCATGTTATACAGACTATAACACAACAGGGTGAGAGTTCACTCTCCATCTTTTACAGACTATATTCCAACAGGGTGAGAGTGCACTCTCCATGTTATACAGACAATAACCCAACAGTGTGAGAGTGCTCACTCCATGTTGTACAGACTATTACCCAACCGGGTGGGAGAGCACTCTTCGTGTTATGCAGACCATTACCCAACAGGGTGAGAGTGCACTCTCCATGTTATACAGACTATAATCCAAAAGGGTGAGAGTGCATTCTCCATGTTGTACAGATGAGGACCCAACAGGGTGAGTGTGCACTCTCCATGTGGTACAGACTAAAAACCAATAGGGTGAGAGTGCACGCTCTGCACGTTGTGCAGTCCATAACCCAACAGGGTGAGAGTGCACTCTTCATGTTATGCAGAACATAACCCAACAGAGTGAGAGTGCACTCTTCATGTTATACAGACCATAAGCCAACAGGGTGAGAGTGCACTCTCCATGTGATACAGACCATCGCCCAACAGGGTTAGAGTGCACTCTCCATGTTATACAGACTATAATCCAAAAGGGTGAGAGTACACTCTCCATGTTATACAGACGGTAACACAACAGGGTGAGAGTTCACTCTCCATCTTTTACAGACAATAACCCAACAGTGTGAGAGTGCTCACTCCATGTTGTACAGACTATTACCCAACCGGGTGGGAGAGCACTCTTCGTGTTATGCAGACCATAACCCAACAGGGTGAGAGTGCACTCTCCATGTTATAAAGACTATAATCCAAAAGGGTGAGAGTGCACTCTCCATGTTGTACAGATGAGAACCCAACAGAGTGAGAGTGCATCTCCATGTTCGACAGACTCTTACCCAACAGGGTGAGAGTGCATTCTCCATTTTGTGCAGATGAGGACCCAACAGGGTGAGTGTGCACTCTCCATGTGGTACAGACTAAAAACCAATAGGGTGAGAGTGCACGCTCTGCACGTTGTGCAGACCATAACCCAACAGGGTGAGAGTGCACTCTTCATGTTATACAGACCATAACCCAACAGGGTGAGAGTGCACTCTCCATGTTATACAGACCATCACCCAACAGGCTGAGTCTGCACTCTCCATGCTACACAGACTATATTCCAACAGGGTGAGAGTGCACTTTCCATGTTATACAGACTATAACACAACAGGGTGAGAGTGCACTCTCCATGTTATACAGACTATAACACAACAGGGTGAGACTGCACTCTTCATGTTATACAGACTAGAATCCAACAGGGTGAGAGTGCACTCTCCATGTTATACAGACAATAACCCAACAGTGTGAGAGGGCTCACTCCATGTTGTGCAGACTATAACCCAACAGGGCGAGAGTGCACTTTCCATGTTATACAGATAATAACCCAACAGGGTGAGAGTGCACTCTCCATGTTGCACAGACCATAACCCAACAGGGTGAGAGTACACTCTCCATGTTATACAGACTATAATTAAAAATGGTGAGAGTGCACTCTCCATGTTATACAGACTATAACACAACAGGGTGAGAGTGCACTCTCCATGTTGTACAGACTATAACCCAACAGGGTTAGAGTGCACTCTCCATGTTATACAGACTATAATCCAAAAGGGTGAGAGTGCACTCTCCATGTTATACAGACTATAACACAACAGGGTGAGAGTTCTCTCTCCATCTTTTACAGACTATATTCCAACAGGGTGAGAGTGCACTCTCCATGTTATACAGACAATTACCCAACAGTGTGAGAGTGCTCACTCCATGTTGTACAGACTATTACCCAACCGGGTGGAAGAGTACTCTTCGTGTTATGCAGACCATAACCCAACAGGGTGAGAGTGCACTCTCCATGTTATACAGACTATAATCCAAAAGGGTGAGAGTGCACTCTCCATGTTGTAGAGATGAGAACCCAACAGAGTGAGAGTGCACTCTCCATGTTGGACAGACTCTTACCCAACAGGGTGAGAGTGCATTCTCCATTTTGTGCAGATGAGGACCCAACAGGGTGAGTGTGCACTCTCCATGTGGTACAGACTAAAAACCAATAGGGTGAGAGTGCACGCTCTGCACGTTGTGCAGACCATAACCCAACAGGGTGAGAGTGCACTCTTCATGTTATACAGACCATAACCCAATAGAGTGAGAGTGCACTCTTCATGTTATACAGACCATAACCCAACAGGGTGAGAGTGCACTCTACATGTTATGCAGACCATCACCCAACAGGCTGAGTCTGCACTCTCCATGCTACACAGACTATATTCCAACAAGGTGAGAGTGCAATTTCCATGTTATACAGACTATAACACAACAGGGTGAGAGTGCACTCTCCATGTTATACAGACTATAACACAACAGGGTGAGACTGCACTCTTCATGTTATACAGACTATAACCCAACAGGGTGAGAGTGCACTCTCCATGTTATACAGACTATAACCCAACATGGTGAGAGAGCACTCTCCATTTTGGACAGATGAGAACCCAACTGCGTGAGTGTGCACTCTCCATGCTGTGCACACCAGAACCCAACAGGGTGCGTGTGCACTCTCCATGTTTTACAGACTATAACCCAACAGGGTGAGAGTGCACTCTCCATGTAATACAGACCATAACCCAACTGGCTGAGTGTACACTCTCAATGCTAAACAGACTGTAACGCAACAAGGTGAAAGGGCACTCTCCATGTTTCACAGACTCTGTTCCAACAGGGTGAGAGTGCACTCTCCATGTTGTACAGATGAGAAACCAACAGAGTGAGAGTGCACTCTCCATGTTGGACAGACTCTTACCCAACAGGGTGAGAGTGCATTCTCCATTTTGTGCAGATGAGGACCCAACAGGGTGAGTGTGCACTCTCCATGTGGTACAGACTAAAAACCAATAGGGTGAGAGTGCACGCTCTGCACGTTGTGCAGACCATAACCCAACAGGGTGAGAGTGCACTCTTCATGTTATACAGACCATAACCCAACAGAGTGAGAGTGCACTCTTCATGTTATACAGACCATAACCCAACAGGGTGAGTCTGCACTCTCCATGCTACACAGACTATATTCCAACAGGGTGAGAGTGCACTTTCCATGTTATACAGACTATAACACAACAGGGTGAGAGTGCACTCTCCATGTTATACAGACTATAACACAACAGGGTGAGACTGCACTCTTCATGTTATACAGACTAGAATCCAACAGGGTGAGAGTGCACTCTCCATGTTATACAGACCATAACCCAACTGGCTGAGTGTACACTCTCAATGCTATACAGACTATAACCCAACAGGGTGAGAGGGCACTCTCCATGTTACACAGACTCTGTTCCAACAGGGTGAGAGTGCACTCTCCATGTTATACAGACAATAACCCAACAGTGTGAGAGGGCTCACTCCATGTTGTGCAGACTATAACCCAACAGGGCGAGAGTGCACTGTCCATGTTATACAGATAATAACCCAAAAGGGTTAGAGTGCACTCTCCATGTTGTACAGACCATAACCCAACAGGGTGAGAGTACACTCTCCATGTTATACAGACCAGAACCCAAAATGGTGAAAGAGCACTCTCCATTTTGGACAGATGAGAACCCAACTGCGTGAGTGTGCACTCTCCATGCTGTACACACTAGAACCCAACAGGGTGCGTGTGCACTCTCCATGTTTTACAGACTATAACCCAACAGGGTGAGAGTGCACTCTCCATGTAATACAGACCATAACCCAACTGGCTGAGTGTACACTCTCAATGCTATACAGACTGTAACCCAACAGGGTGAGAGTGCACTCTCCATCTTTTACAGACTATATTCCAACAGGGTGTGAGTGCACTCTCCATGTTATACAGATCATAACCCAACTGGGTGAGAGAGCACTCTCCATTTTGTACAGTTGAGAACCCAACCAGGTGAGTGGGCACTCTCCATGTTGTATGGACCACAACCCAACAGGGTGAGAGTGCACTCGCCATGTTATACAGACCATAACCCAACTGGCTGAGTGCACACTCTCAATGCTATGCAGACTGTAACCCAACAGAGTGAGAGGGCACTCTCCATGTTTCACAGACTCTGTTCCAACAGGGTGAGAGTGCACTCTCCATGTTACACAGACTATATTCCAACAGGGTGAGAGTGTACTCTCCATGTTGTACAGACCATTCCCAAGCATGGTGAAAGTGCACTCTTCATGTTATACAGACCATAACCCAACTGCGTGAGTGTGCACTCTCCATGTTGTACACACCAGAACCCAACAGGGTGCGTGTGCACTCTCCATGTTTTACAGACTATAACCCAACAGGGTGAGAGTGCACTCTCCATGTTGCACAGACTATATTCCAACAGGGTGAGAGTGCACTCCCCATGTTGTACAGACCATTCCCAAGCAGGGTGAAAGTGCACTCTTCATGTTATACAGACCATAACCCAACAGGGTGAGAGTGCACACTCCATGTTGTACAGACTATAACCCAACAGGGTGAGAGTGCACTCTCCATGTTGTACAGACTACACCCCAACAGGGTGAGACTGCACTCTCCATGTTGTACAGACCATAACTAAACAGGGTGAGAGTGCACTCTCCAAGTTGTGCAGACTATCTTCCAACATGGTGAGACGGCACTGTCCATGTTATCCAGATAATAAGCCAACAGGGTGAGACTGCACTGCCCATGTTATACAGATAATAACCCAACAGGGTGAGAGTGCACTCTCCATGTTGGACAGACTGTAACCCAACAGGGTGAGAGTGCACTCTCCATGTTATAAAGACTATATTCCAACAGGGTGAGAGTGCACTCTTCATGTTATGCAGATGAGTAACCAACAGGGTGAGAGTGCACTCTCCATGTTGTGCAGACTATTACCCAACAGTGTTTGAGTGCACTCTTCATGTTATAAAGGCCATAACACAACAGGGTGAGAGAGCACTCTCCATGTTATGCAGACCATATTCCAACAGGGTGAGAGTGCACTCTCCATGTTGAACAGACTATACCCCAACAGGGTGAGACTGCACTCTCCATGTTGTACAGACCATAACCCAAAAGGGTGAGAGTGCACTGTCCATTTAATACAGATAGTATCTCAACAGGGTGCGAGTGCACTGTCCATGTTATACAGATAATAACCCAACAGGGTGAGAGTGCACTCTCCATGTTATACAGACTATAATCCAACAGGGTGAGAGTGCACTGTCCATGTTATACAGACCATAACCCAACAGGGTGAGAGTGCACTCTTCATGTCATACAGACGATAACCCAACAGGGTGAGAGTGCACTCTCCATGTTTTACAGACAACAATCCAACAAGTGAGAGTGCACTCACCATGCTATACAGACTGTAACCCAACAGGGTGAGAGTGCACTCTCCATGCCATACAGACAATAACCCAACAGTGTGAGAGTGCACTCTCCATGTTGTACAGACTATAACCCAACAGGGTGAGTGTGCACTCTTCATGTTATACAGACCATAACCCAACAGGGTGAGTGTTCACTCTCCATCTTTTACAGACTATATTCCAACAGGGTGTGAGTGCACTCTCCATGTTATACAGACAGTAACCCAACATTGTGAGAGTGCTCACTCCATGTTGTACAGACTATAACCCAACACGGTGGGAGAGCAATCTTCGTGTTATTCAGACCATAACCCAACAGGGTGAGAGAGCACTATCCATGATATACAGACCATAACCCAACAGGGTAAGAGTGCACTCAATATGTTGTACAGACTGTAACCCAACAGGGTGAGAGTGCACTCTCCATGTTATATAGACTATAATACAAAAGGGTGAGAGTGCACTCTCCATGTTATACAGACGATAACACAACAGGATGAGAGATCACTGTCCATCTTTTACAGACTAAATTCCAACAGGGTGAGAGTGCACTCTCCATGTTATGCAGACCATAACCCAACAGGGTGAGAGAGCACTCTCCATTTTGTACAAATGAGAACCCAACAGGGTGAGTGTGCACTCTCCATGTTGTGCAGACTATAACCCAACAGGGTGAAAGTGCACTCTCCATGTTGTACATACTATAACCGAACAGGGTGAGAGTGCACTCTTCATGTTATAAAGAACATAAGCCAACAGGGTGAGAGTGCTGTCTCCATGTTGCACAGACGATAACCCAACAGGGTGAGTGGGCACTCTCCATGCTATAGAGACTATAATCCAAAAGGGTGAGAGAGCACTCTCCATTTTGTACAGATGAGAACCCAACAGGGTGAGTGGGCACTCTCCATGTTGTAAGGACCACAACCCAACAGGGTGAGAGTGCACTCTCCATGTTGTACAGATTATATTCCAACAGGGTGAGAGTGCACTCTTCACGTTGCAAAGATGAGAACACAACAGGGTGAGAGTGCGCTCTCCATGTGTTGCAGATGAGAACCCAACAGGGTGAGAGTGCTCTCTCCATGTTGTTCAGATGAGAACCCAACAGATTGAAAGTGCACACTCCATGTTGTACAGACGAGAACCCAACACGGTGAGATTGCGCGCCCCATGTTGCACAGAATATAACCCAACAGGCTGAGAGTGCACTTTCCAAGCTATACAGACTATAACCCAACAGGGTGAGAGTGCACACTCCATGATGTACAGACCACAACCCAAAAGGGTGAAAGTGCACTCTCCATGTTATACAGACCATAACCCAACAGGCTGAGTGTACTCTCTCAGTGCTGGACAGACTATAACCCAACAGGGTGAGAGGGCACTCTCCATGTTACACAGACTATATTCCAACAGGGTTAGAGTGCACTCTTCATGTTATGCAGACCATAACCCAGCAGGGTGAGATTTGAGTGTATTGTCTGGTTAACAATTGCACTGGGAGGGATTGTGGGCTCACTCATTGTTTACAGTAATAAAGTGATAAAGATAGATGTGAGTGTATTGTCTGGTTAACAATTGCACTGGGAGGGATTGTAGACTCACTCAGAGTTTACAGGAATAAAGTTATAAAGAAAGATGTGAGTGTATTGTCTGTTTAACAATTGCACTGGGAGAGATTGTAGACTCACTCAGAGTTTACAGTAATCAAGTGATAAAGAAAGATGTGAGTGTATTGTCTGGTTAACAATTGCACTGGGAGGGATTGTAGACTCACTCAGAGTTTACAGTAATAAAGTGATAAAGAAAGATGTGAGTATATTGTCTGTTTAACAATTGCACTGGGAGGGATTGTAGACTCACTCAGAGTTTACTGTAATAAAGTGATAAAGAAGGATGTGTTTGCATTGTCTGGTTATCAATTGCACTGGGAGGGATTGTAGACTCACTCAGAGTTTACTGTAATAACGTGACAAAGAAAGATGTGAGTGTATTGTCTGGTTAACAATTGCACTGGGAGGGATTGTAGACTCACTCAGACTTTACAGTAATGAAGTGATAAAGAAAGATGTGAGTGTATTGTCTGTTAACAATTGCACTGGGAGAGATTGTAGACTCACTCAGAGTTTACTGTAATAAAGTGATAAAGAAAGATGTGAGTCTATTGTCTGGTTAACAATTGCACTGGGAGGGATTGGAGACTCACTCAGTGTTTGCTGCAATAAAGTGAGGAAGAAAGATGTGAGTGTATTGTCTGGTTAACAATTGCACTGGGAGGGATTGTAACTCATTCATAGTTTACAGTAATAAAGTGATAAAGAAAGATGTGAGTGTATTGTCTGGTTAACAATTGCACTGGGAGGGATTGTAGACTCACTCAGAGTTTACAGGAATAAAGTTATAAAGAAAGATGTGAGTGTATTGTCTGTTTAACAATTGCACTGGGAGAGATTGTAGACTCACTCAGAGTTTACAGTAATCAAGTGATAAAGAAAGATGTGAGTGTATTGTCTGGTTAACAATTGCACTGGGAGGGATTGTAGACTCACTCAGAGTTTACAGTAATAAAGTGATAAAGAAAGATGTGAGTGTATTGTCTGGTTAACAATTGCACTGGGAGGGATTGTAGACTCACTCAGAGTTTACTGTAATAAAGTGATAAAGAAGGATGTGTTTGCATTGTCTGGTTATCAATTGCACTGGGAGGGATTGTAGACTCACTCAGAGTTTACTGTAATAACGTGACAAAGAAAGATGTGAGTGTATTGTCTGGTTAACAATTGCACTGGGAGGGATTGTAGACTCACTCAGACTTTACAGTAATGAAGTGATAAAGAAAGATGTGAGTGTATTGTCTGTTAACAATTGCACTGGGAGAGATTGTAGACTCACTCAGAGTTTACTGTAATAAAGTGATAAAGAAAGATGTGAGTCTATTGTCTGGTTAACAATTGCACTGGGAGGGATTGGAGACTCACTCAGTGTTTGCTGCAATAAAGTGAGGAAGAAAGATGTGAGTGTATTGTCTGGTTAACAATTGCACTGGGAGGGATTGTAACTCATTCATAGTTTACAGTAATAAAGTGATAAAGAAAGATGTGAGTGTATTGTCTGGTTAACAATTGCACTGGAAGTGATTGTAGACTCACTCAGACTTTACAGTAATAAAGTGATAAAGAAAGATGTGAGTGTATTGTCTGTTCACAATTGCACTGGGAGGGATTGTAGACTCACTCAGAGTTTACTGTAATAACGTGACAAAGAAAGATGTGAGTGTATTGTCTGGTTAACAATTGCACTGGGAGGGATTGTAGACTCACTCAGTGTTTGCTGCAATAAAGTGAGAAAGAAAGATGTGAGTGTATTGTCCGGTTAACAATTGCACTGGGAGGGATTGTAGACTCACTCAGAGTTTACTGTAATAAAGTGAAAAAGAAAGCTGTGAGTGTATTGTCTGGTTAACAATTGCACTGGGAGGGATTGTAACTCACTCAGAGTTTACAGTAATAAAGTGATAAAGAAAGATGTGAGTGTATTGTCTGGTTAACAATTGCACTGGGAGGGATTGTAGAATCACTCAGACTTTACAGTAATAAAGTGATAAAGAACGATGTGAGTGTATTGTCTGTTAACAATTGCACTGGGAGGGATTGTAGACTCACTCAGAGTTTACAGTCATAAAGTGATAAAGAATGATGTTAATGTATTGTCTGTTTAACAATTGCTCTGGGAGAGATTGTAGACTCACTCAGAGTTTACTGTAATAAAGTGATAAAGAAGGATGTGTTTGCATTGTCTGGTTAACAATTGCACTGGGAGGGTTTGTAGACTCACTCAGAGTTTACTGCAATAACGTGACAAAGAGAGATGTGAGTGTATTGTCTGGATAACAATTGCACTGGGAGGGATTGTCGACTCACTCAGACTTTACAGTAATAAAGTGATAAAGAAAGATGTGAGTGTATTGTCTGTTAACAATTGCACTGGGAGAGATTGTCGACTCACTCAGAGTTTACAGTCATAAAGTGATAAAGAAAGATGTGAGTGGATTGTCTGGTTAACAATTGCACTGGGAGGGATTGTAGACTCACTCAGAGTTTACTGTAATAAAGTGATAAAGAAAGATGTGAGTGTATTGTCTGGTTAACAATTGCACTGGGAGGGATTGTAGACTCACTCAGAGTTTGCTGCAATAAAGTGAGAAAGAAAGATGTGAGTGTATTGTCTGGTTAACAATTGCACTGGGAGGGATTGAAGACTCACTCAGAGTTTACAGTAATAAAGTGATAAAGAAAGCTGTGAGTGTATTGTCTGGTTAACAATTGCACTGGGAAGGATTGTATCTCACTCAGAGTTTACAGTAATAAAGTGATAAAGAAAGATGTGAGTGTATTGTCTGGTTAACAATTGCACTGGGAGGGATTGTAGACTCACTCAGACTTTACAGTAATAAAGTGATAAAGAAAGATGTGAGAGTATTGTCTGGTTAACAATTGCACTGGGAGGGATTGTCGACTCACTCAGAGTTTACAGTAATAAAGTGATAAAGAATGATGTGAGTGTATTGTCTGGTTTACAATTGCACTGGGAGGGATTGTAGACTAACTCAGAATTTACAGTAATAAAGTGATAAAGAAAGATGTGAGTTTATGCCTGTTAACAATTGCACTGGGTGGGATTGTGGACTCACTCAGAGTTTACAGTAATAAAGTGATAAAGAAAGATGTGAGTGGATTGTCTGGTTAACAATTGCACTGGGAGGGGTTTTGGGCTCAATCAGAGTATACAGTAATAAAGTGATAAAGAAAGATGTGAGTGTATTGTCTGGTTAACAATTGCACTGGGAGGGATTGTAGACTCACTCAGAGTTTACAGTAATAAAGTGATAAAGAAAGATGTGGATGTATTGTCTGTTTAACAATTGCACTGGGAGGGATTGTCAGCTCACTCAGAGTTTACAGTAATAAAGTGATAAAGAAAGCTGTGAGTGTATTGTCTGGTTAACAATTGCACTGGGAAGGATTGTAACTCACTCAGAGTTTACAGTAATAAAGTGATAAAGAAAGATGTGAGTGTATTGTCTGGTTAACAATTGCACTGGGAGGGATTGTAGACTCACTCAGACTTTACAGTAATAAAGTGATAAAGAAAGATGTGAGTGGATTGTCTGGTTAACAATTGCACTGGGAGGGATTGTCAGCTCAATCAGAGTTTACAGTAATAAAGTGATAAAGAAAGATGAGAGTGTATTGTCTGGTTAACAATTGCACTGGGAGGGATTGCAGACTCACTCAGAATTTACAGTAATAAAGTGATAAAGAAAGATGTGAGTGTATTGTCTGGCTAACAATTGCACTGGGAGGGATTGTGGGCACACTCATTGTTTACAGTAATAAAGTGATAAAGAAAGATGTGAGTGTATTGTCTGGTTAACAAATGCACTGGGAGGGATTGTAGACTCACTCAGAGTTTACAGTAATCAAGTGATAAAGAAAGATGTGAGTGTATTGTCTGGTTAACAATTGCACTGGGAGGGATTGTAGACTCACTCAGAATTTACAGTAATAAAGTGATAAAGAAAGATGTGAGTGTATTGTCTGGTTAACAATTGCACTGGGAGGGATTGTGGGCTCACTCATTGTTTACAGTAATAAAGTGATAAAGAAAGATGTGAGTGTATTGTCTGGTTAACAAATGCACTGGGAGGGATTGTAGACTCACTCAGAGTTTACAGTAATCAAGTGATAAAGAAAGATGTAAGTGTATTGTCTGGTTAACAATTGCACTGGGAGGGATTGTAGACTCACTCAGAGTTTACAGTAATAAAGTGATAAAGAAAGATGTGAGTTTATTGTCTGGTTAACAATTGCACTGGGAGGGATTGTAGACTCACTCAGAGTTTAAAGTAATAAAGTGATAAAGAAAGATGTGAGTGTATTGTCTGGTTAACAATTGCACTGGGAGGGATTGTAGACTCACTCAGAGTTTAAAGTAATAAAGTGATAAAGAAAGGTGTGAGTGTATTGTCTGGTTAACCATTGCACTGGGAGGGATTGTCGACTCACTCAGAGTTTACTGTAATTAAGTGATAAAGAAAGATGTGAGTGTATTGTCTGGTTAACAATTGCACTGGGAGGGATTGTAGACTCACTCAGAGTTTACTGCTATAACGTGACAAAGAGAGATGTGAGTGTATTGTCTGGTTAACAGTTGCACTGGGAGGGATTGTAGACTCACTCAGAATTTACAGTAATAAAGTGATAAAGAAAGATGTGAGTTTATGTCTGTTAACAATTGCACTGGGTGGGATTGTAGACTCACTCAGAGTTTACAGTAATAAAGTGATAAAGAAAGATGTGAGTGGATTGTCTGGTTAACAATTGCACTGGGAGGGGTTGTGGGCTCAATCAGAGTATACAGTAATAAAGTGATAAAGAAAGATGTGAGTGTATTGTCTGGTTAACAATTGCACTGGGAGGGGTTGTAGACTCACTCAGAGTTTACAGTAATAAAGTGATAAAGAAAGACGTGGATGTATTGTCTGGTTAATAATTGCACTGGGAGGGATTGTCAGCTCACTCAGAGTTTACAGTAATAAAGTGATAAAGAAAGATGTGAGTGTATTGTCTGGTTAACAATTGAACTGGGAGGGATTGTAGACTCACTCAGAGTTTACAGTAATAATGTGATAAAGAAAGATGTGAGTGTATTGTCTGGTTTACAATTGCACTGGGAGGGATTGTAGACTAACTCAGAATTTACAGTAATAAAGTGATAAAGAAAGATGTGAGTTTATGTCTGTTAACAATTGCACTGGGTGGCATTGTAGACTCACTCAGAGTTTACAGTAATAAAGTGATAAAGAAAGATGTGAGTGGATTGTCTGGTTATCAATTGCACTGGGAGGGGTTGTGGGCTCAATCAGAGAATACAGTAATAAAGTGATAAAGAAAGATGTGACTGTATTGTCTGGTTAACAATTGCACTGGGAGAGATTGTAGACTCACTCAGAGTTTACAGTAATAAAGTGATAAAGAAAGATGTGGATGTATTGTCTGGTTAACAATTGCACTGGGAGGGATTGTCAGCTCACTCAGAGTTTACAGTAATAAAGTGATAAAGAAAGATGTGAGTGTATTGTCTGGTTAACAATTGCACTGGGAGGGATTGTAGACTCACTCAGAATTTACAGTAATAAAGTGATAAAGAAAGATGTGAGTGTATTGTCTGGTTAACAAATGCACTGGGAGGGATTGTAGACTCACTCAGAGTTTACAGTAATCAAGTGATGAAGAAAGATGTGAGTGTATTGTCTGGTTAACAATTGCACTGGGAGGGATTGTAGACTCACTCAGACTTTACAGTAATAAAGTAATAAAGAAAGACGTGAGTTTATGTCTGTTAACAATTGCACTGGGTGGAATTGTAGACTCACTCAGAGTTTACAGTAATAAAGTGATAAAGAAAGATGTGAGTGGATTGTCTGGTTAACAATTGCACTGGGAGGGATTGTAGACTCACTCAGAGTTTACTGTAATTAAGTGATAAAGAAAGATGTGAGTGTATTGTCTGGTTAACAATTGCACTGGGAGTGATTGTAGACTCACTCAGAGTTTACAGTAATCAAGTGATAAAGAAAGATGTGAGTGTATTGTCTGGTTAACAATTGCACTGGGAGGGATTGTAGACTCACTCAGAGTTTACAGTAATAAAGTGATAAAGAAAGATGTGAGTGTATTGTCTGTTAACAATTGCACTGGGAGGGATTGTAGACTCACTCAGAGTTTACAGTCATAAAGTGATAAAGAATGATGTTAATGTATTGTCTGTTTAACAATTGCACTGGGAGAGATTGTAGACTCACTCAGAGTTTACTGTAATAAAGTGATAAAGAAGGATGTGTTTGCATTGTCTGGTTAACAATTGCACTGGGAGGGATTGTAGACTCACTCAGAGTTTACTGCAATAACGTGACAAAGAGAGATGTGAGTGTATTGTCTGGTTAACAATTGCACTGGGAGGGATTGTAGACTCACTCAGACTTTACAGTAATAAAGTGATAAAGAAAGATGTGAGTGGATTGTCTGGTTAACAATTGCACTGGGAGGGATTGTAGACTCACTCAGAGTTTACTGTAATAAAGTGATAAAGAAAGATGTGAGTGTATTGTCTGGTTAACAATTGCACTGGGAGGGATTGTAGACTCATTCAGAGTTTGCTGCAATAAAGTGAGAAAGAAAGATGTGAGTGTATTGTCTGGTTAACAATTGCACTGGGAGGGATTGTAGACTCACTCAGAGTTTACAGTAATAAAGTGATAAAGAAAGCTGTGAGTGTATTGTCTGGTTAACAATTGCACTGGGAAGGATTGTAACTCACTCAGAGTTTACAGTAATAAAGTGATAAAGAAAGATGTGAGTGTATTGTCTGGTTAACAATTGCACTGGGAGGGATTGTGGGCTCACTCATTGTTTACAGTAATAAAGTGATAAAGAAAGATGTGAGTGTATTGTCTGGTTAACAAATGCACTGGGAGGGATTGTAGACTCACTCAGAGTTTACAGTAATCAAGTGATAAAGAAAGATGTGAGTGTATTGTCTGGTTAACAATTGCACTGGGAGGGATTGTAGACTCACTCAGACTTTACAGTAATAAAGTAATAAAGAAAGATGTGAGTTTATGTCTGTTAACAATTGCACTGGGTGGGATTGTAGACTCACTCAGAGTTTACAGTAATAAAGCGATAAAGAAAGATGTGAGTGTATTGTCTGGTTAACAATTGCACTGGGAGGGATTGTAGACTCACTCAGAGTTTAAAGTAATAAATTGATAAAGAAAGGTGTGAGTGTATTGTCTGGTTAACCATTGCACTGGGAGGGATTGTCGACTCACTCAGAGTTTACTGTAATTAAGTGATAAAGAAAGATGTGAGTGTATTGTCTGGTTAACAATTGCACTGGGAGGGATTGTAGACTCACTCAGAGTTTACAGTAATCAAGTGATAAAGAAGGATGTGTTTGCATTGTCAGGTTAACAATTGCACTGGGAGGGATTGTAGACTCACTCAGAGTTTACTGCAATAACGTGACAAAGAGAGATGAGAGTGTATTGTCTGGTTAACAATTGCACTGGGAGAGATTGTAGACTCACTCAGAGTTTACTGTAATAAAGTGATAAAGAAAGATGTGAGTGTATTGTCTGGTTAACAATTGCACTGGGAGGGATTGTAGACTCACTCAGAGTTTGCTGCAATAAAGTGAGAAAGAAAGATGCGAGTGTATTGTCTGGTTAACAATTGCACTGGGAGGGATTGTAGACTCACTCAGACTTTACAGTAATAAAGTGATAAAGAAAGATGTGAGTGTATTGTCTGTTCACAATTGCACTGGGAGGGATTGTAGACTCACTCAGAGTTTACTGTAATAACGTGACAAAGAAAGATGTGAGTGTATTGTCTGGTTAACAATTGCACTGGGAGGGATTGTAGACTCACTCAGTGTTTGCTGCAATAAAGTGAGAAAGAATGATGTGAGTGTATTGTCCGGTTAACAATTGCACTGGGAGGGATTGTAGACTCACTCAGAGTTTACTGTAATAAAGTGATAAAGAAAGCTGTGAGTGTATTGTCTGGTTAACAATTGCACTGGGAGGGATTGTAACTCACTCAGAGTTTACAGTAATAAAGTGATAAAGAAAGATGTGAGTGTATTGTCTGGTTAACAATTGCACTGGGAGGGATTGTAGAATCACTCAGACTTTACAGTAATAAAGTGATAAAGAACGATGTGAGTGTATTGTCTGTTAACAATTGCACTGGGAGGGATTGTAGACTCACTCAGAGTTTACAGTCATATAGTGATAAAGAATGATGTTAATGTATTGTCTGTTTAACAATTGCACTGGGAGAGATTGTAGACTCACTCAGAGTTTACTGTAATAAAGTGATAAAGAAGGATGTGTTTGCATTGTCTGGTTAACAATTGCACTGGGAGGGATTGTAGACTCACTCAGAGTTTACTGCAATAACGTGACAAAGAGAGATGTGAGTGTATTGTCTGGTTAACAATTGCACTGGGAGGGATTGTAGACTCACTCAGACTTTACAGTAATAAAGTGATAAAGAACGATGTGAGTGTATTGTCTGTTAACAATTGCACTGGGAGAGATTGTCGACTCACTCAGAGTTTACAGTCATAAAGTGATAAAGAAAGATGTGAGTGGATTGTCTGGTTAACAATTGCACTGGGAGGGATTGTAGACTCACTCAGAGTTTACTGTAATAAAGTGATAAAGAAAGATGTGAGTGTATTGTCTGGTTAACAATTGCACTGGGAGGGATTGTAGACTCACTCAGAGTTTGCTGCAATAAAGTGAGAAAGAAAGATGTGAGTGTATTGTCTGGTTAACAATTGCACTGGGAGGGATTGTAGACTCACTCAGAGTTTACAGTAATAAAGTGATAAAGAAAGCTGTGAGTGTATTGTCTGGTTAACAATTGCACTGGGAAGGATTGTAACTCACTCAGAGTTTACAGTAATAAAGTGATAAAGAAAGATGTGAGTGTATTGTCTGGTTAACAATTGCAATGGGAGGGATTGTAGACTCACTCAGACTTTACAGTAATAAAGTGATAAAGAAAGATGTGAGTGTATTGTCTGTTAACAATTGCACTGGGAGGGATTGTAGACTCACTCAGAGTTTACAGTCATAAAGTGATAAATAATGATTTTAATGTATTGTCTGGTTAACAATTGTTCTGGGAGGGATTGTAGACTCACTCAGAGTTTACTGTCATAAAGTGATAAAGAAAGATGTGAGTGTATTGTCTGGTTAACAATTGCACTGGGAGGGATTGTAGACTCACTCAAAGTTTACAGTAATAAAGTGATAAAGAAAGATGTGAGTGTATTGTCTGGTTAACAATTGAACTGGGAGGGATTGTTGACTCACTCAGAGTTACCAGTAATAAAGTGATAAAGAAAGATGTGAGTGTATTGTCTGGTTTACAATTGCACTGGGAGGGATTGTAGACTAACTCAGAATTTACAGTAATAAAGTGATAAAGAAAGATGTGAGTTTATGTCTGTTAACAATTGCACTGGGTGGGATTGTAGACTCACTCAGAGTTTACAGTAATAAAGTGATAAAGAAAGATGTGAGTGGATTGTCTGGTTAACAATTGCACTGGGAGGGGTTGTGGGCTCAATCAGAGTATACAGTAATAAAGTGATAAAGAAAGATGTGAGTGTATTGTCTGGTTAACAATTGCACTGGGAGGGATTGTAGACTCACTCAGAGATTACAGTAATAAAGTGATAAAGAAAGATGTGGATGTATTGTCTGGTTAACAATTGCACTGGGAGGGATTGTCAGCTCAATCAGAGTTTACAGTAATAAAGTGATAAAGAAAGATGAGAGTGTATTGTCTGGTTAACAATTGCACTGGGAGGGATTGCAGACTCACTCAGAATTTACAGTAATAAAGTGATAAAGAAAGATGTGAGTGTATTGTCTGGCTAACAATTGCACTGGGAGGGATTGTGGGCTCACTCATTGTTTACAGTAATAAAGTGATAAAGAAAGATGTGAGTGTATTGTCTGGTTAACAAATGCACTGGGAGGGATTGTAGACTCACTCAGAGTTTACAGTAATCAAGTGATAAAGAAAGATGTGAGTGTATTGTCTGGTTAACAATTGCACTGGGAGGGATTGTAGACTCACTCAGAATTTACAGTAATAAAGTGATAAAGAAAGATGTGAGTGTATTGTCTGGTTAACAATTGCACTGGGAGGGATTGTGGGCTCACTCATTGTTTACAGTAATAAAGTGATAAAGAAAGATGTGAGTGTATTGTCTGGTTAACAAATGCCCTGGGAGGGATTGTAGACTCACTCAGAGTTTACAGTCATCAAGTGATAAAGAAAGATGTGAGTGTATTGTCTGGTTAACAATTGCACTGGGAGGGATTGTAGACTCACTCAGACTTTACAGTAATAAAGTAATAAAGAAAGATGTGAGTTTATGTCTGTTAACAATTGCACTGGGTGGGATTGTAGACTCACTCAGAGTTTACAGTAATAAAGTGATAAAGAAAGATGTGAGTGTATTGTCTGGTTAACAATTGCACTGGGAGGGATTGTAGACTCACTCAGAGTTTAAAGTAATAAAGTGATAAAGAAAGGTGTGAGTGTATTGTCTGGTTAACCATTGCACTGGGAGGGATTGTCGACTCACTCAGAGTTTACTGTAATTAAGTGATAAAGAAAGATGTGAGTGTATTGTCTGGTTAACAATTGCACTGGGAGGGATTGTAGACTCACTCAGAGTTTACAGTAATCAAGTGATAAAGAAAGATGTGAGTGTATTGTCCGGTTAACAATTGCACTGGGAGGGATTGTAGACTCACTCAGAGTTTACAGTAATAAAGTGATAAAGAAAGATGTGAGTGTATTGTCTGTTAACAATTGCACTGGGAGGGATTGTAGACTCACTCAGAGTTTACAGTCATAAAGTGATAAAGAATGATGTTAATGTATTGTCTGTTTAACAATTGCACTGGGAGAGATTGTAGACTCACTCAGAGTTTACTGTAATGAAGTGATAAAGAAGGATGTGTTTGCATTGTCTGGTTAACAATTGCACTGGGAGGGATTGTAGACTCACTCAGAGTTTACTGCAATAACGTGACAAAGAGAGATGTGAGTGTATTGTCTGGTTAACAGTTGCACTGGGAGGGATTGTAGACTCACTCAGAGTTTACTGTAATAAAGTGATAAAGAAAGATGTGAGTGTATTGTCTGGTTAACAATTGCACTGGGAGGGATTGTAGACTCACTCAGAGTTTGCTGCAATAAAGTGAGAAAGAAAGATGTGAGTGTATTGTCTGGTTAACAATTGCACTGGGAGGGATTGTAGACTCACTCAGAGTTTACAGTAATAAAGTGATAAAGAAAGCTGTGAGTGTATTGTCTGGTTAACAATTGCACTGGGAAGGATTGTAACTCACTCAGAGTTTACAGTAATAAAGTGATAAAGAAAGATGTGAGTGTATTGTCTGGTTAACAATTGCACTGGGAGGGATTGTAGACTCACTCAGACTTTACAGTAATATAGTGATAAAGAAAGATGTGAGTGTATTGTCTGTTAACAATTGCACTGGGAGGGATTGTAGACTCACTCAGAGTTTACAGTCATAAAGTGATAAAGAGTGATGTTAATGTATTGTCTGGTTAACAATTGTTCTGGGAGGGATTGTAGACTCACTCAGAGTTTACTGTCATAAAGTGATATAGAAAGATGTGAGTGTATTGTCTGGTTAGCAATTGCACTGGGAGGGATTGTAGACTCACTCAGAGTTTACAGTAATAAAGTGATAAAGAAAGATGTGAGTGTATTGTCTGGTTAACAATTGAACTGGGAGGGATTGTTGACTCACTCAGAGTTTACAGTAATAAAGTGATAAGGAAAAATGTGAGTTTATGTCTGTTAACAATTGCACTGGGTGGGATTGTAGACTCACTCAGAGTTTACAGTAATAAAGTGATAAAGAAAGATGTGAGTGGATTGTCTGGTTAACAATTGCACTGGGAGGGGGTGTGGGCTCAATCAGAGTATACAGTAATAAAATGATAAAGAAAGATGTGAGTGTATTGTCTGGTTAACAATTGCACTGGGAGGGGTTGTAGACTCACTCAGAGTTTACAGTAATAAAGTGATAAAGAAAGACGTGGATGTATTGTCTGGTTAATAATTGCACTGGGAGGGATTGTCAGCTCACTCAGAGTTTACAGTAATAAAGTGATAAAGAAAGATGTGAGTGTATTGTCTGGTTAACAATTGAACTGGGAGGGATTGTAGACTCACTCAGAGTTTACAGTAATAATGTGATAAAGAAAGATGTGAGTGTATTGTCTGGTTTACAATTGCACTGGGAGGGATTGTAGACTAACTCAGAATTTACAGTAATAAAGTGATAAAGAAAGATGTGAGTTTATGTCTGTTAACAATTGCACTGGGTGGCATTGTAGACTCACTCAGAGTTTACAGTAATAAAGTGATAAAGAAAGATGTGAGTGGATTGTCTGGTTATCAATTGCACTGGGAGGGGTTGTGGGCTCAAACAGAGAATACAGTAATAAAGTGATAAAGAAAGATGTGAGTGTATTGTCTGGTTAACAATTGCACTGGGAGAGATTGTAGACTCACTCAGAGTTTACAGTAATAAAGTGATAAAGAAAGATGTGGATGTATTGTCTGGTTAACAATTGCACTGGGAGGGATTGTCAGCTCACTCAGAGTTTACAGTAATAAAGTGATAAAGAAAGATGTGAGTGTATTGTCTGGTTAACAATTGCACTGGGAGGGATTGTAGACTCACTCAGAATTTACAGTAATAAAGTGATAAAGAAAGATGTGAGTGTATTGTCTGGTTAACAAATGCACTGGGAGGGATTGTAGACTCACTCAGAGTTTACAGTAATCAAGTGATGAAGAAAGATGTGAGTGTATTGTCTGGTTAACAATTGCACTGGGAGGGATTGTAGACTCACTCAGACTTTACAGTAATAAAGTAATAAAGAAAGACGTGAGTTTATGTCTGTTAACAATTGCACTGGGTGGAATTGTAGACTCACTCAGAGTTTAAAGTAATAAAGTGATAAAGAAAGGTGTGAGTGTATTGTCTGGTTAACCATTGCACTGGGAGGGATTGTCGACTCACTCAGAGTTTACTGTAATTAAGTGATAAAGAAAGATGTGAGTGTATTGTCTGGTTAACAATTGCACTGGGAGGGATTGTAGACTCACTCAGACTTTACAGTAATAAAGTGATAAAGAAAGATGTGAGTGTATTGTCTGTTAACAATTGCACTGGGAGAGATTGTAGACTCACTCAGAGTTTAAAGTCATAAAGTGATATAGAAAGATGTGAGTGGATTGTCTGGTTAATAATTGCACTGGGAGGGATTGTAGACTCACTCAGAGTTTACTGTAATAAAGTGATAAAGAAAGATGTGAGTGTATTGTCCGGTTAACAATAGCACTGGGAGGGATTGTAGACTCACTCAGAGTTTGCTGCAATAAAGTGAGAAAGAAAGATGTGAGTGTATTGTCTGGTTAACAATTGCACTGGGAGGGATTGTAGACTCACTCAGAGTTTACAGTAATGAAGTGATAAAGAAAGCTGTGAGTGTATTGTCTGGTTAACAATTGCACTGGGAAGGATTGTAACTCACTCAGAGTTTACAGTAATAAAGGGATATAGAAAGATGTGAGTGTATTGTCTGGTTAACAATTGCACTGGGAGGGATTGTAGACTCACTCAGACTTAACAGTAATAAAGTGATAAAGAAAGATGTGAGTGTATTGTCTGGTTAAGAATTGCACTGGGAGGAATTGTAGACTCACTCAGAATTTACAGTAATAAAGTGATAAAGAAAGATGTGAGTGTATTGTCTGGTTAACAATTGCACTGGGAGGGATTGTAGACTCACTCAGAGTTTACAGTAATAAAGTGATAAAGAAAGCTGTGAGTGTATTGTCTGGTTAACAATTGCACTGGGAAGGATTGTAACTCACTCAGAGTTTACAGTAATAAAGTGATAAAGAAAGATGTGAGTGTATTGTCTGGTTAACAATTGCACTGGGAGGGATTGTAGACTCACTCAGACTTTACAGTAATAAAGTGATAAAGAAAGATGTGAGTGTATTGTCTGTTAACAATTGCACTGGGAGGGATTGTAGACTCACTCAGAGTTTACAGTCATAAAGTGATAAAGAATGATGTTAATGTATTGTCTGGTTAACAATTGTTCTGGGAGGGATTGCAGACTCACTCAGAGTTTACTGTCATAAAGTGATAAAGAAAGATGTGAGTGTATTGTCTGGTTAACAATTGCACTGGGAGGGATTGTAGACTCACTCAGAGTTTACAGTAATAAAGTGATAAAGAAAGATGTGAGTGTATTGTCTGGTTTACAATTGCACTGGGAGGGATTGTAGACTAACTCAGAATTTACAGTAATAAAGTGATAAAGAAAGATGTGAGTTTATGTCTGTTAACAATTGCACTGGGTGGGATTGTAGACTCACTCAGAGTTTACAGTAATAAAGTGATAATGAAAGATGTGAGTGGATTGTCTGGTTAACAATTGCACTGGGAGGGGTTGTGGGCTCAATCAGAGTATACAGTAATAAAGTGATAAAGAAAGATGTGAGTGTATTGTCTTGTTAACAATTGCACTGGGAGGGATTGTAGACTCACTCAGAGTTTACAGTAACAAAGTGATAAAGAAAGATGTGGATGTATTGTCTGGTTAACAATTGCACTGGGAGGGATTGTCAGCTCACTCAGAGTTTACAGTAATAAAGTGATAAAGAAAGATGTGAGTGTATTGTCTGGTTAACAATTGCACTGGGAGGGATTGTAGACTCACTCAGAATTTACAGTAATAAAGTGATAAAGAAAGATGTGAGTGTATTGTCTGGTTAACAATTGCACTGGGAGGGATTGTGGGCTCACTCATTGTTTACAGTAATAAAGTGATAAAGAAAGATGTGAGTGTATTGTCTGGTTAACAAATGCACTGGGAGCGATTGTAGACTCACTCAGAGTTTACAGTAATCAAGTGATAAAGAAAGATGTGAGTCTATTGTCTGGTTAACAATTGCACTGGGAGGGATTGTAGACTCACTCAGACTTTACAGTAATAAAGTAATAAAGAAAGATGTGAGTTTATGTCTGTTAACAATTGCACTGGGTGGGATTGTAGACTCACTCAGAGTTTACAGTAATAAAGTGATAAAGAAAGATGTGAGTGTATTGTCTGGTTAACAATTGCACTGGGAGGGATTGTAGACTCACTCAGAGTTTAAAGTAATAAAGTGATAAAGAAAGGTGTGAGTGTATTGTCTGGTTAACAATTGCACTGGGAGGGATTGTCGACTCACTCAGAGTTTACTGTAATTAAGTGATAAAGAAAGATGTGAGTGTATTGTCTGGTTAACAATTGCACTGGGAGGGATTGTAGACTCACTCAGAGTTTACAGTAATCAAGTGATAAAGAAATATGTGAGAGTATTGTCTGGTTAACAATTGCACTGGGAGGTATTGAAGACTCACTCAGAGTTTACAGTAATAAAGTGATAAAGAAAGATGTGAGTGTATTGTCTGTTAACAATTGCACTGGGAGGGATTGTTGACTCACTCAGAGTTTACAGTCATAAAGTGATAAAGAATGATGTTAATGTATTGTCTGTTTAACAATTGCACTGGGAGAGATTGTAGACTCACTCAGAGTTTACTGTAATAAAGTGATAAAGAAGGATGTGTTTGCATTGTCTGGTTAACAATTGCACTGGGAGGGATTGTAGACTCACTCAGAGTTTACTGCAATAACGTGACAAAGAGAGATGTGAGTGTATTTTCTGTTAACAATTGCACTGGGAGGGATTGTAGACTCACTCAGACTTTATAGTAATAAAGTGATAAAGAAAGATGTGAGTGTATTGTCTGTTAACAGTTGCACTGGGAGAGATGTAGACTCACTCAGAGTTTACAGTCATAAAGTGATAAAGAAAGATGTGAGTGGATTGTCTGGTTAACAATTGCACTGGGAGGGATTGTAGACTCACTCAGAGTTTACAGTAATCAAGTGATAAAGAAATATGTGAGAGTATTGTCTGGTTAACAATTGCACTGGGAGGTATTGAAGACTCACTCAGAGTTTACAGTAATAAAGTGATAAAGAAAGATGTGAGTGTATTGTCTGTTAACAATTGCACTGGGAGGGATTGTTGACTCACTCAGAGTTTACAGTCATAAAGTGATAAAGAATGATGTTAATGTATTGTCTGTTTAACAATTGCACTGGGAGAGATTGTAGACTCACTCAGAGTTTACTGTAATAAAGTGATAAAGAAGGATGTGTTTGCATTGTCTGGTTAACAATTGCACTGGGAGGGATTGTAGACTCACTCAGAGTTTACTGCAATAACGTGACAAAGAGAGATGTGAGTGTATTTTCTGTTAACAATTGCACTGGGAGGGATTGTAGACTCACTCAGACTTTATAGTAATAAAGTGATAAAGAAAGATGTGAGTGTATTGTCTGTTAACAGTTGCACTGGGAGAGATTGTAGACTCACTCAGAGTTTACAGTCATAAAGTGATAAAGAAAGATGTGAGTGGATTGTCTGGTTAACAATTGCACTGGGAGGGATTGTAGACTCACTCAGAGTTTACAGTAATAAAGTGATAAAGAAAGATGTGAGTGTATTGTCTGGTTAACAATTGCACTGGGAGGGATTGTAGACTCACTCAGAGTTTGCTGCAATAAAGTGAGAAAGAAAGATGTGAGTGTATTGTCTGGTTAACAATTGCACTGGGAGGGATTGTAGACTCACTCAGAGTTTACAGTAATAAAGTGATAAAGAAAGCTGTGAGTGTATTGTCTGGTTAACAATTGCACTGGGAAGGATTGTAACTCACTCAGAGTTTACAGTAATAAAGTGATAAAGAAAGATGTGAGTGTATTGTCTGGTTAACAATTGCACTGGGAGGGATTGTAGACTCACTCAGACTTTTCAGTAATAAAGTGATAAAGAAAGATGTGAGTGTATTGTCTGTTAACAATTGCACTGGGAGGGATTGTAGACTCACTCAGAGTTTACAGTCATAAAGTGATAAAGAATGATGTTAATGTATTGTCTGGTTAACAATTCTTCTGGGAGGGATTGTAGACTCACTCAGAGTTTACAGTAATACAGTGATAAAGAAAGATGTGAGTGTATTGTCTGGTTAACAATTGCACTGGGAGGGATTGTGGGCTCACTCATTGTTTACAGTAATAAAGTGATAAAGAAAGATGTGAGTGTATTGTCTGGTTAACAAATGCACTGGGAGGGATTGTAGACTCACTCAGAGTTTACAGTAATAAAGTGATGAAGAAAGATGTGAGTGTATTGTCTGGTTAACAATTGCACTGGGAGGGATTGTGGGCTCACTCATTGTTTACAGTAATAAAGTGATAAAGAAAGATGTGAGTGAATTGTCTGGTTAACAATTGCACTGGGAGGGATTGTAGACTCACTCAGAGTTTACAGTAATAAAGTGATAAAGATAGATGTGAGTGCATTGTCTGTTTAACAATTGCACTGGGAGGGATTGTAGACTCACTCAGAGTTTACTGTAATAAAGTGATAAAGAAGAATGTGTTTGCATTGTCTGGTTAACAATTGCACTGGGGGGGATTGTCGACTCACTCAGAGTTTACTGTAATCAAGTGATAAAGAAAGATGTGAGTGTATTGTTTGGTTAACAATTGAAATGGGAGGGATTGTTGACTCACTCAGAGTTTACAGTAATAAAGTGATAAAGAAAGATGTGAGTGTATTGTCTGGTTAACAATTGCACTGGGAGGGATTGTAGAATCACTCAGAGTTTACAGTAATCAAGTGATAAAGAAAGATGTGAGTGTATTGTCTGGTTAACAATTGCACTGGGAGGGATTGCAGACTCACTCAGAGTTTACAGTAATAAAGTGATAAAGAAAGATGTGAGTATATTGTCTGGTTAACAATTGCACTGGGAGGGATTGTAACTCACTCATAGTTTACAGTAATAAAGTGATAAAGAAAGATGTGAGTGTATTGTCTGGTTAACAATTGCACTGGGAGGGATTGTAGACTCACTCATACTTTACTGTAATAAAGTGATAAAGAAAGATGTGAGTGTATTGTCTGTTAACAATTGCACTGGGAGGGATTGTTGACTCACTCAGAGTTTACTGTAATAACGTGACAAAGAAAGATGTGAGTGTATTGTCTGGTTAACAATTGCACTGGGTGGGATTGTAGACTCACTCAGACTTTACAGTAATAAAGTGATAAAGAAAGATGTGAGTGTATTGTCTGTTAACAATTGCACAGGGAGAGATTGTAGACTCACTCAGAGTTTACTGTAATAAAGTGATAAAGAAAGATGTGAGTCTATTGTCTGGTTAACAATTGCACTGGGAGGGATTGTAGAGTCACTCAGTGTTTGCTGCAATAAAGTGAGAAAGAAAGATGTGAGAGTATTGTCTGGTTAACAATTGCACTGGGAGGGATTGTAACTCACTCAGAGTTTACAGTAATAAAGTGATAAAGAAAGATGTGAGTGTATTGTCTGGTTAACAATTGCACTGGGAGGGATTGTAGACTCACTCAGACTTTACAGTAATAAAGTGCTAAAGAAAGATGTGAGTGTATTATCTGTTAACAATTGCACTGGGAGGGATTGTAGACTCACTCAGAGTTTACAGTAATAAAGTGATAAAGAATGATGTTAATGTATAGTCTGTTTAACAATTGCACTGGGAGAGATTGTAGACTCACTCAGAGTTTACTGTAATAAAGTGATAAAGAAGGATGTGTTTGCATTGTCTGGTTAACAATTGCACTGGGAGGGATTGTAGACTCACTCAGAGTTTCCTGTAATAACGTGACAAAGAAAGATGTGAGTGTATTGTCTGGTTAACAATTGCACTGGGAGGCATTGTAGACTCATTCAGACTTTACAGTAATAAAGTGATAAAGAAAGATGTGAGTGTATTGTCTGTTAACAATTGCACTGGGAGAGATTGTAGACTCACTCAGAGTTTACAGTCATAAAGTGATAAAGAAAGATGTGAGTGGATTGTCTGGTTAACAATTGCACTGGGAGGGATTGTAGACTCACTCAGAGTTTACTGTAATAAAGTGATAAAGAAAGATGTGAGTGTATTGTCTGGTTAACAATTGCACTGGGAGGGACTGTAGACTCACTCAGAGTTTGCTGCAATAAAGTGAGAGAGAAAGATGTGAGTGTATTGTCTGGTTAACAATTGCACTGGGAGGGATTGTAGACTCACTCAGAGTTTACAGTAATAAAGTGATAAAGAAAGCTGTGAGTGTATTGTCTGGTTAACAATTGCACTGGGAGGGATTGTCGACTCACTCAGAGTTTACTGTAATTAAGTGATAAAGGAAGATGTGAGTGTATTGTCTGGTTAACAATTGCACTGGGAGGGATTGTAGACTCATTCATTGTTTACAGTAATCAAGTGATAAAGAAAGATGTGAGTGTATTGTCTGGTTAACAATTGCACTGGGAGGGATTGTAGACTCACTCAGAGTTCACAGTAATAAAGTGATAAAGAAAGATGTGAGTGTATTGTCTGGTTAACAATTGCACTGGGAGGGATTGTGGGCTCACTCATTGTTTACAGTAATAAAGTGATAAAGAAAGATGTGAGTGTATTGTCTGGTTAACAATTGCACTGGGAGGGATTGTAGACTCACTCAGAGTTTACAGAAATAAAGTGATAAAGAAAGATGTGAGTGTATTGTCTGTTTAACAATTGCACTAGGAGGGATTGTAGACTCACTCAGAGTTTACTGCAATAAAGTGATAAAGAATGATGTGTTTGCATTGTCTGGTTAACAATTGCACTGGGAGGGATTGTAGACTCACTCAGAGTTTACTGTAATAACGTGACAAAGAAAGATGTGAGTGTATTGTCTGTTAACAATTGCACTGGGAGGGATTGTAGACTCACTCAGAGTTTACTGTAATAACGTGACAAAGAAAGATGTGAGTGTATTGTCTGGTTAACAATTGCACTGGGAGGTATTGTAGACTCACTCAGACTTTACAGTAATAAAGTGATAAAGAAAGATGTGAGTGTGTCGTCTGTTAACAATTGCACTGGGAGGGATTGTCGACTCACTCAGAGTTTACAGTCATAAAGTGATAAAGAATGATGTTAATGTATTGTCTGTTTAACAATTGCACTGGGAGAGATTGTAGACTCACTCAGAGTTTACTGTAATAAAGTGATAAAGAAGGATGTGTTTGCATTGTCTGGTTAACAATTGCACTGGGAGGGATTGTAGACTCACTCAGAGATTACTGTAATAACGTGACAAAGAAAGATGTGAGTGTATTGTCTGGTTAACAATTGCACTGGGAGGGATTGTACACTCACTCAGACATTACAGTAATAAAGTGATAAAGAAAGATGTGAGTGGATTGTCTGGTTAACAATTGCACTGGGGGGTTTGTAGACTCACTCAGAGTTTACTGTAATAAAGTGATAAAGAAAGATGTGATTGTATTGTCTGGTTAACAATTGCACTGGGAGGGATTGTAGACTCACTCAGAGTTTGCTGCAATAAAGTGAGAAAGAAAGATGTGAGTGTATTGTCTGGTTAACAATTGCACTGGGAGGGATTGTAGACTCACTCAGAGTTTACAGTAATAAAGTGATAAAGAAAGCTGTGAGTGTATTGTCTGGTTAACAATTGCACTGGGAATGATTGTAACTCACACAGAGTTTACAGTAATAAAGTGATAAAGAAAGATGTGAGTGTATTGTCTGGTTAACAATTGCACTGGGAGGGATTGTAGACTCACTCAGACTTTACAGTAATAAAGTGATAAAGAAAGATGTGTGTGTATTGTCTGTTAACAATTGCACTGGGAGGGATTGTAGACTCACTCAGAGTTTACAGTCATAAAGTGATAAAGAATGATGTTAATGTATTGTCTGGTTAACAATTGTTCTGGGAGGGAGTGTAGACTCACTCAGAGTTTACTGTCATAAAGTGATAAAGAAAGATGTGAGTGTATTGTCTGGTTAACAATTGCACTGGGAGGGATTGTAGACTCACTCAGAGTTTACAGTAATAAAGTGATAAAGAAAGATGTGAGTATATTGTCTGGTTAACAATTGAACTGGGAGGGATTGTTGACTCACTCAGAGTTTACAGTAATAAAGTGAGAAAGAAACATGTGAGTTTATGTCTGTTAACAATTGCACTGGGTGGGATTGTAGACTCACTCAGAGTTTACAGTAATAAAGTGATAAAGAAAGATGTGAGTGGATTGTCTGGTTAACAATTGCACTGAGAGGGGTTGTGGGCTCAATCAGAGTATACAGTAATAAAGTGATAACGAAAGATGTGAGTGTATTGCCTGGTTAACAATTGCACTGGGAGGGATTGTAGACTCACTCAGAGTTTACAGTAATAAAGTGATAAAGAAAGATGTGAGTGTATTGTCTGGTTAACAATTGCACTGGGAGGGATTGCAGACTCACTCAGAGTTTACAGTAATAAAGTGATAAAGAAAGATGTGAGTGTATTGTCTGGTTAACAATTGCACTGGGAGGGATTGTAGACTCACTCAGAATTTACAGTAATAAAGTGATAAAGACAGATGTGAGTGTATTATCTGGTTAACAATTGCACTGGGATGGATTGTGGGCTCACTCATTGTTTACAGTAATAAAGTGATAAAGAAAGATGTGAGTGTATTGTCTGGTTAACAATTGCACTGGGAGGGATTGTAGACTCACTCAGACTTTAAAGTAATAAAGTAATAAAGAAAGATGTGAGTTTATGTCTGTTAACAATTGCACTGGGTGGGATTGTAGACTCACTCAGAGTTTACAGTAATAAAGTGATAAAGAAAGATGTGAGTGTATTGTCTGTTTAACAATTGCACTGGGAGGGATTGTAGACTCACTCAGAGTTTACAGTAATAAAGTGATAAAGAAAGATGTGAGTGTATTGTCTGGTTAACAATAACACTGGGAGGGATTGTCGACTCACTCAGAGTTTACTGCAATAAAGTGAGAAAGAAAGATGTGAGTGTATTGTCTGGTTAACAATTGCACTGGGAGGGATTGTAACTCACTCAGAGTTTACTGCAATAAAGTGATAAAGAAAGATGTGAGTGTATTTTCTGGTTAACAATTGCACTGGGAGGGATTGTAGACTCACTCAGACTTTACAGTAATAAAGTGATAAAGAAAGATGTGAGTGTATTATCTGTTAACAATTGCACTGGGAGGGATTGTAGACTCACTCAGAGTTTACAGTCATAAAGTGATAAAGAATGATGTTAATGTATTGTCTGTTTAACAATTGCACTGGGAGAGATTCTAGACTCACTCAGAGATTACTGTAATAAATTGATAAAGAATGATGTGTTTGCATTGTCTGGTTAACAATTGCACTGGGAGGGATTGCAGACTCACTCAGAGTTTACTGTAATAAAGTGATAAAGAAAGATGTGAGTGTATTGTCTGGTTAACAATTGCACTGGGAGGGACTGTAGAGTCACTCAGAAATTACAGTAATAAAGTAATAAAGAAAGATGTGAGTTTATGTCTGTTAACAATTGCACTGGGTGGGATTGTAGACTCACTCAGAGTTTACAGTAATAAAGTGATAAAGAAAGATGTGAGTGTATTGTCTGTTTAACAATTGCACTGGGAGGGATTGTAGACTCACTCAGAGTTTACAGTAATAAAGTGATAAAGAAAGATGTGAGTGTATTGTCTGGTTAACAATTGCACTGGGAGGGATTGTCGACTCACTCAGAGTTTACTGTAATTAAGTGATAAAGAAAGATGTGAGTGTATTGTCTGGTTAACAATTGCACTGGGAGGGATTGTCGACTCACTCAGAGTTTACAGTAATCAAGTGATAAAGAAAGATGTGAGTGTATTGTCTGGTTAACAATTGCACTGGGAGGGATTGTAGACTCACTCAGAGTTTACAGTAATAAAGTGATAAAGAAAGATGTGAGTAAATTGTCTGGTTAACAATTGCACTGGGAGGGATTGTGGGCTCACTCATTGTTTACAGTAATATAGTGATAAAGAAAGATGTGAGTGTATTGTCTGGTTAACAAATGCACTGGGAGGGATTGTAGACTCACTCAGAGTTTACAGTAATAAAGTGATAAAGAAAGATGTGAGTGTATTGTCTGGTTAACAATTGCACTGGGAGGGATTGTGGGCTCACTCATTGTTTACAGTAATAAAGTGATAAAGAAAGATGTGAGTGTATTGTCTGGTTAACAATTGCACTGGGAGGGATTGTAGACTCACTCAGAGTTTACAGTAATAAAGTATTAAAGAAAGATGTGAGTGTATTGTCTGTTTAACAATTGCACTGGGAGGGATTGTAGACTCACTCAGAGTTTACAGCAATAAAGTGATAAAGAAGGATGTGTTTGCATTGTCTGGTTAACAATTGCACTGGGAGGGATTGTAGACTCACTCAGAGTTTACTGTAATAACGTGACAAAGAAAGATGTGAGTGTATTGTCTGGTTAACAATTGCACTGGGAGGGATTGTAACTCACTCATAGTTTACAGTAATAAAGTGATAAAGAAAGATGTGAGTGTATTGTCTGGTTAACAATTGCACTGGGAGGGATTGTAGACTCACTCAGACTTTACAGTAATAAAGTGATAAAGAAAGATGTGAGTGTATTGTCTGTTAACAATTGCACTGGGTGGGATTGTAGACTCACTCAGAGTTTACTGTAATAACGTGACAAAGAAAGATGTGAGTGTATTGTCTGGTTAACAATTGCACTGGGAGGGATTGTAGACTCACTCAGACTTTACAGTAATGAAGTGATAAAGAAAGATGTGAGTGTATTGTCTGTTAACAATTGCACTGGGAGAGATTGTAGACTCACTCAGAGTTTACTGTAATAAAGTGATAAAGAAAGATGTGAGTCTTTTGTCTGGTTAACAATTGCAATGGGAGGGATTGTCGACTCACTCAGTGTTTGCTGCAGTAAAGTGAGAAAGAAAGATGTGAGTGTATTGTCTGGTTAACAATTGCACTGGGAGGGATTGTAACTCACTCAGAGTTTACAGTAATAAAGTGATAAAGAAAGATGTGAGTGTATTGTCTGGTTAACAATTGCACTGGGAGGGACTGTAGACTCACTCAGACTTTACAGTAATAAAGTGATAAAGAAAGATGTGAGTGTATTGTCTGTTAACAATTGCACTGGGAGGGATTGTAGACTCACTCAGAGTTGACAGTCAGAAAGTGATAAAGAATGAAGTTAATGTATTGTCTGTTTAACAATTGCACTGGGAGAGATTGTAGACTCACTCAGAGTTTACAGTAATAAAGTGATAAAGAAAGATGTGAGTGTATTGTCTGGTTAACAATTGCACTTGGAGGGATTGTAACTCACTCAGAGTTTACTGCAATAAAGTGATAAAGAAGGATGTGTTTGCATTGTCTGGTTAACAATTGCACTGGGAGGGATTGTAGACTCACTCAGAGTTTACAGTAATAACGTGACAAAGAAAGATGTGAGTGTATTGTCTGGTTAACAATTGCACTTGGAGGGATTGTAACTCACTCATAGTTTACAGTAATAAAGTGATAAAGAAAGATGTGAGTGTATTGTCTGGTTAACAATTGCACTGGGAGGGATTGTAGACTCACTCAGACTTTACAGTAATAAAGTGATAAAGAAAGATGTGAGTGTATTGTCTGTTAACAATTGCACTGGGAGAGATTGTAGACTCACTCAGAGTTTACTGTAATAAAGTGATAAAGAAGGATGTGAGTCCATTGTCTGGTTAACAATTGCACAGGGAGGGATTGTAGACTCACTCAGAGTTTACAGTCAGAAAGTGATAAAGAATGATGTTAATGTATTGTCTGTTTAACAATTGCACTGGGAGAGATTGTAGACTCACTCAGAGTTTACTGTAATAACGTGACAAAGAAAGATGTGAGTGTATTGTCTGGTTAACAATTGCACTGGGAGGGATTGCAGACTCTCTCAGACTTTACAGTAATAAAGTGATAAAGAAAGATGTGAGTGTATTGTCTGTTAACAATTGCACTGGGAGAGATTGTAGACTCACTCAGAGTTGACAGTCATAAAGTGATAAAGAAAGATGTGAGTGGATTGTCTGGTTAACAATTGCACTGGGAGGGATTGTAGACTTACTCAGAGTTTACTGTAATCAAGTGATAAAGAAAGATGTGAGTGTATTGTCTGGTTAAAAATTGCACTGGGAGGGATTGTAGACTCACTCAAGAGTTTGCTGCAATAAAGTGAGAAAGAAAGATGTGAGTGTATTGTCTGGTTAACAATTGCACTGGGAGGGATTGTAGACTCACTCAGAGTTTACAGTAATAAAGTGATAAAGAAAGCTGTGAGTGTATTGTCTGGTTAACAATTGCACTGGGAAGGATTGCAACTCACTCAGAGTTTACAGTAATAACGTGACAAAGAAAGATGTGAGTGTATTGTCTGGTTAACAATTGCACTTGGAGGGATTGTAACTCACTCATAGTTTACAGTAATAAAGTGATAAAGAAAGATGTGAGTGTATTGTCTGGTTAACAATTGCACTGGGAGGGATTGTAGACTCACTCAGACTTTACAGTAATAAAGTGATAAAGAAAGATGTGAGTGTATTGTCTGTTAACAATTGCACTGGGAGAGATTGTAGACTCACTCAGAGTTTACTGTAATAAAGTGATAAAGAAGGATGTGAGTCCATTGTCTGGTTAACAATTGCACAGGGAGGGATTGTAGACTCACTCAGAGTTTACAGTCAGAAAGTGATAAAGAATGATGTTAATGTATTGTCTGTTTAACAATTGCACTGGGAGAGATTGTAGACTCACTCAGAGTTTACTGTAATAACGTGACAAAGAAAGATGTGAGTGTATTGTCTGGTTAACAATTGCACTGGGAGGGATTGCAGACTCTCTCAGACTTTACAGTAATAAAGTGATAAAGAAAGATGTGAGTGTATTGTCTGTTAACAATTGCACTGGGAGAGATTGTAGACTCACTCAGAGTTGACAGTCATAAAGTGATAAAGAAAGATGTGAGTGGATTGTCTGGTTAACAATTGCACTGGGAGGGATTGTAGACTTACTCAGAGTTTACTGTAATCAAGTGATAAAGAAAGATGTGAGTGTATTGTCTGGTTAAAAATTGCACTGGGAGGGATTGTAGACTCACTCAAGAGTTTGCTGCAATAAAGTGAGAAAGAAAGATGTGAGTGTATTGTCTGGTTAACAATTGCACTGGGAGGGATTGTAGACTCACTCAGAGTTTACAGTAATAAAGTGATAAAGAAAGCTGTGAGTGTATTGTCTGGTTAACAATTGCACTGGGAAGGATTGCAACTCACTCAGAGTTTACAGTAATAAAGTGATAAAGAAAGATGTGAGTGTATTGTCTGGTTAACAATTGCACTGGGAGGGATTGTAGACTAACTCAGACTTTACAGTAATAAAGTGATAAAGAGAGATGTGAGTGTATTGTCTGTTAACAATTGCACTGGGAGGGATTGTAGACTCACTCAGAGTTTACAGTCATAAAGTGATAAAGAATGATGTTAATGTATTGTCTGGTTAACAATTGTTCTGGGAGGGTTTGTAGACTCACTCAGAGTTTACAGTAATAAAGTGATAAAGAAAGATGTGTGTGTGTTGTCTGGTTAACAATTGCACTGGGAGGGATTGTAGACTCACTCAGAGTTTACAGTAATAAAGTGATAAAGAAAAATGTGAGTGTATTGTCTGGTTTACAATTGAACTGGGAGGGATTGTTGACTCACTCAGAGTTTACAGTAATAAAGTGATAAAGAAAGATGTGAGTGTATTGTCTGGTTAACAATTGCACTGGGAGGGATTGTAGACTCACTCAGAATTTACAGTAATAAAGTGATAAAGAAAGATGTGAGTTTATGTCTGTTATCAATTGCACTGGGTGGGATTGTAGACTCACTCAGAGTTTACAGTAATAAAGTGATAAAGAAAGATGTGAGTGGATTGTCTGGTTAACAATTGCACTCGGAGGGGTTGTGGGCTCAATCAGAGTTTACAGTAATAAAGTGATAAAGGAAGATGTGAGTGTATTGTCTGGTTAACAATTGCACTGGGAGGGATTGTAGACTCACTCAGAGTTTACAGTAATAAAGTGATAAAGAAAGATGTGAGTGTATTGTCTGGTTAACAATTGCACTGGGAGGGATTGTCAGTTCACTCAGAGTTTACAGTAATAAAGTGATAAAGAAAGATGTGAGTGTATTGTCTGGTTAACAATTGCACTGGGAGGGATTGTAGACTCACTCAGAATTTACAGTAATAAAGTGATAAAGAAAGATGTGAGTGTATTGTCTGGTTAACAATTGCACTGGGAGGGATTGTGGGCTCACTCATTGTTTACAGTAATAAAGTGATAAAGAATGATGTGAGTGTATTGTCTGGTTAACAAATGCACTGGGAGGGATTGTAGACTCACTCAGAGTTTACAGTAATCAAGTGATAAAGAAAGATGTGAGTGTATTGTCTGGTTAACAATTGCACTGGGAGGGATTGCAGACTCACTCAGACTTTACAGTAATAAAGTAATAAAGAAAGATGTGAGTTTATGTCTGTTAACAATTGCACTGGGTGGGATTGTAGACTCACTCAGTGTTTACAGTAATAAAGTGATAAAGAAAGATGTGAGTGTATTGTCTGGTTAACAATTGCACTGGGAGGGATTGTAGACTCACTCAGAGTTTACTGTAATAAAGTGATAAAGAAGGATGTGTTTGCATTGTCTGGTTAAAATTTGCACTGGGAGGGATTGTAGACTCACTCAGAGTTTACTGCAATAACGTGATAAAGAAAGATGTGAGTGTATTGTCTGGTTAACAATTGCACAGGGAGGGATTGTAGACTCACTCAGACTTTACAGTAATAAAGTAATAAAGAAAGATGTGAGTTTATGTCTGTTAACAATTGCAATGGGTGGGATTGTAGACTCACTCAGAGTTTACAGTAATAAAGTGATAAAGAAAGATGTGAGTGTATTGTCTGGTTAACAATTGCACTGGGAGGGATTGTAGACTCACTCAGAGTTTACAGTAATAAAGTGATAAAGAAAGATGTGAGTGTATTGTCTGGTTAACAATTGCACTGGGAGGGATTGTCGACTCACTCAGAGTTTACTGTAATTAAGTGATAAAGAAAGATGTGAGTGTATTGTCCGGTTAACAATTGCACTGGGAGGGATTGTAGACTCACTCAGAGTTTACAGTAATCAAGTGATAAAGAAAGATGTGAGTGTATTGTCTGGTTAACAATTGCACTGCGAGGGATTGTAGACTCACTCAGATTTTACAGTAATAAAGTGATAAAGAAAGATGTGAGTATATTGTCTGGTTAACAATTGCACTGGGAGGGATTGTGGGCTCACTCATTGTTTACAGTAATAAAGTGATAAAGAAAGATGTGAGTGTATTGTCTGGTTAACAAATGCACTGGGAGGGATTGTAGACTCACTCAGAGTTTACAGTAATAAAGTGATAAAGAAAGATGTGAGTGTATTGTCTGGTTAACAATTGCACTGGGAGGGATTGTAACTCACTCATAGTTTACAGTAATAAAGTGATAAAGAAAGATGTGAGTGTATTGTCTGGTTAACAATTGCACTGGGAGGGATTGTAGACTCACTCAGACTTTACAGTAATAAAGTGATAAAGAAAGATGTAAGTGTATTGTCTGTTAACAATTGCACTGGGTGGGATTGTAGACTCACTCAGAGTTTACTGTAATAACGTGACAAAGAAAGATGTGAGTGTATTGTCTGGTTAACAATTGCACTGGGAGGGATTGTAGACTCACTCAGACTTTACAGTAATAAAGTGAGAAAGAAAGATGTGAGTGTATTGTCTGGTTATCAATTGCACTGGGAGGGATTGTAACTCACTCAGAGTTTACAGTAATAAAGTGATAAAGAAAGATGTGAGTGTATTGTCTGGTTAACAATTGCACTGGGAGGGACTGTAGACTCACTCAGAGTTTACAGTCAGAAAGTGATAAAGAATGATGTTCATGTATTGTCTGTTTAACAATTGCACTGGGAGAGATTGTAGACTCACTCAGAGTTTACTGTCATAAAGTGATAAAGAAGGATGTGTTTGCATTGTCTGGTTAACAATTGCACTTGGAGCTATTGTGGGCTCACTCATTGTTTACAGTAATAAAGTGATAAAGAAAGATGTGAGTGTATTGTCTGGTTAACAAATGCACTGGGAGGGATTGTAGACTCACTCAGAGTTTACAGTAATAAAGTGATAAAGAAAGATGTGAGTGTATTGTCTGGATAACAATTGCACTGGGAGGGATTGTAACTCACTCATAGTTTACAGTAATAAAGTGATAAAGAAAGATGTGAGTGTATTGTCTGGTGAACAATTGCACTGGGAGGTATTGTAGACTCACTCAGACTTTACAGTAATAAAGTGATAAAGAAAGATGTAAGTGTATTGTCTGTTAACAATTGCACTGGGTGGGATTGTAGACTCACTCAGAGTTTACTGTAATAACGTGACAAAGAAAGATGTGAGTGTATTGTCTGGTTAACAATTGCACTGGGAGGGATTGTAGACTCACTCAGACTTTACAGTAATAAAGTGATAAAGAAAGATGTGAGTGTATTGTCTGTTAACAATTGCACTGGGAGAGATTGTAGACTCACTCAGAGTTTACTGTAATAAAGTGATAAAGAAAGATGTGAGTGTATTGTCTGGTTAACAATTGCACTGGGAGGGATTGTAGACTCACTCAGTGTTTGCTGCTATAAAGTGAGAAAGAAAGATGTGAGTGTATTGTCTGGTTAACAATTGCACTGGGAGGGATTGTAACTCACTCAGAGTTTACTGTCATAAAGTGATAAAGAAAGATGTGAGTGTATTGTCTGGTTAACAATTGCACTGGGAGGGACTGTAGCCTCACTCAGAGTTTACAGTCATGAAGTGATAAAGAATGATGTTCATGTATTGTCTGTTTAACAATTGCACTGGGAGAGATTGTAGACTCACTCACAGTTTAATGTAATAAAGTGATAAAGAAGGATGTGTTTGCATTGTCTGGTTAACAATTGCACTGGGAGGGATTGTAGACTCACTCAGAGTTTACTGTAATAACGTGACAAAGAAAGATGTGAGTGTATTGTCTGGTTAACAATTGCACTGGGAGGGATTGCAGACTCACTCAGACTTTACAGTAATAAAGTGATAAAGAAAGATGTGAGTGTATTGTCTGTTAACAATTGCACTGGGAGAGATTGTATACTCACTCAGAGTTTACAGTCAGAAAGTGATAAAGAAAGATGTGAGTGGATTGTCTGGTTAACAATTGCACTGGGAGGGATTGTAGACTCACTCAGAGTTTACTGTAATAAAGTGACAAAGAAAGATGTGAGTGTATTGTCTGGTTAACAATTGCACTGGGAGGGATTGTAGACTCACTCAGAGTTTACTGTAATAACGTGACAAAGAAAGATGTGAGTGTATTGTCTGTTAACAATTGCAAAGGGAGAGATTGTATACTCACTCAGAGTTTACAGTCAGAAAGTGATAAAGAAAGATGTGAGTGGATTGTCTGGTTAACAATTGCACTGGGAGGGATTGTAGACTCACTCTGAGTTTACTGTAATAAAGTGATAAAGAAAGATGTGAGTGTATTGTCTGGTTAACAATTGCACTGGGAGGGATTGTAGACTCACTCAGAGTTTGCTGCAATAAAGTAATAAAGAAAGATGTGAGTTTATGTCTGTTAACAATTGCACTGGGTGGGACTGTAGACTCACTCAGAGTTTACAGTAATAAAGTGATAAAGAAAGATGTGAGTGTATTGTCTGGTTAACAATTGCACTGGGAGGGATTGTAGACTCACTCAGAGTTTACAGTAATAAAGTGATAAAGAAAGATGTGAGTGTATTGTCTGGTTAACAATTGCACTGGGAGGGATTGTCGACTCACTCAGAGTTTACTGTAATTAAGTGATAAAGAAAGATGTGAGTGTATTGTCTGGTTAACAATTGCACTGGGAGGGATTGTAGACTCACTCAGAGTTTACAGTAATAAAGTGATAAAGAAAGATGTGAGTATATTGTCTGGTTAACAATTGCACTTGGAGCTATTGTGGGCTCACTCATTGTTTACAGTAATAAAGTGATAAAGAAAGATGTGAGTGTATTGTCTGGTTAACCAATGCCCTGGGAGGGATTGTAGACTCACTCAGAGTTTACAGTAATAAAGTGATAAAGAAAGATGTGAGTGCATTGTCTGTTTAACAATTGCACTGGGAGGGATTGTAGACTCACTCAGAGTTTACTGTAATAAAGTGATAAAGAAGGATGTGTTTGCATTGTCTGGTTAACAATTGCACTGGGAGGGATTGTAGACTCACTCAGAGTTTACTGTAATAACGTGACAAAGAAAGATGTGAGTGTATTGTCTGGTTAACAATTGCACTGGGAGGGATTTCAGACTCACTCAGACTTTACAGTAATAAAGTGATAAAGAAAGATGTGCGTGTATTGTCTGTTAACAATTGCACTGGGAGAGATTGTATACTCACTCAGAGTTTACAGTCAGAAAGTGATAAAGAAAGATGTGAGTGGATTGTCTGGTTAACAATTGCACTGGGAGGGATTGTTGACTCACTCAGAGTTTACTGTAATAAAGTGATAAAGAAAGATGAGAGTGTATTGTCTGGTTAACAATTGCACTGGGAGGGATTGTAGACTCACTCAGAGTTTGCCGCAATAATGTAATAAAGAAAGATGTGAGTTTATGTCTGTTAACAATTGCACTGGGTGGGATTGTAGACTCACTCAGAGTTTACAGTAATAAAGTGATAAAGAAAGATGTGAGTGTATTGTCTGGTTAACAATTGCACTGGGAGGGATTGTAGACTCACTCAGAGTTTACAGTAATAAAGTGATAAAGAAAGATGTGAGTGTATTGTCTGGTTAACAATTGCACTGCGAGGGATTGTAGACTCACTCAGAGTTTACAGTAATAAAGTGATAAAGAAAGATGTGAGTATATTGTCTGGTTAACAATTGCACTTGGAGCTATTGTGGGCTCACTCATTGTTTACAGTAATAAAGTGATAAAGAAAGATGTGAGTGTATTGTCTGGTTAACAAATGCACTGGGAGGGATTGTAGACTCACTCAGAGTTTACAGTAATAAAGTGATAAAGAAAGATGTGAGTGTATTGTCTGGATAACAATTGCACTGGGAGGGATTGTAACTCACTCATAGTTTACAGTAATAAAGTGATAAAGAAAGATGTGAGTGTATTGTCTGGTTAACAATTGCACTGGGAGGGATTGTAGACTCACTCAGACTTTACAGTAATAAAGTGATAAAGAAAGATGTAAGTGTATTGTCTGTTAACAATTGCACTGGGTGGGATTGTAGACTCACTCAGAGTTTACTGTAATAACGTGACAAAGAAAGATGTGAGTGTATTGTCTGGTTAACAATTGCACTGGGAGGGATTGTAGACTCACTCAGAGTTTACAGTAATACAGTGATAATGAAAGATGTGAGTGTATTGTCTGTTAACAATTGCACTGGGAGAGATTGTGGACTCACTCAGAGTTTACTGTAATAAAGTGATAAAGAAAGATGTGAGTCTATTGTCTGGTTAACAATTGCACTGGGAGGGATTGTAGACTCACTCAGTGTTTGCTGCAATAAAGTGAGAAAGAAAGATGTGAGTGTATTGTCTGGTTAACAATTGCACTGGGAGGGATTGTAACTCACTCAGAGTTTACAGTAATAAAGTGATAAAGAAAGATGTGAGTGTATTGTCTGGTTAACAATTGCACTGGGAGGGACTGTAGACTCACTCAGAGTTTACAGTCATAAAGTGATAAAGAATGATGTTCATGTATTGTCTGTTTAACAATTGCACTGGGAGAGATTGTAGACTCACTCAGAGTTTAATGTAATAAAGTGATAAAGAAGGATGTGTTTGCATTGTCTGGTTAACAATTGCACTGGGAGGGATTGTAGACTCACTCAGAGTTTACTGTAATAACGTGACAAATAAAGATGTGAGTGTATTGTCTGGTTAACAATTGCACTGGGAGGGATTGTAGACTCACTCAGAGTTTGCTGCAATAAAGTAATAAAGAAAGATGTGAGTTTATGTCTGTTAACAATTGCACTGGGTGGGATTGTAGACTCACTCAGAGTTTACAGTAATAAAGTGATAAAGAAAGATGTGAGTGTATTGTCTGGTTAACAATTGCACTGGGAGGGATTGTAGACTCACTCAGAGTTTACAGTAATAAAGTGATAAAGAAAGATGTGAGTGTATTGTCTGGTTAACAATTGCACTGGGAGGGATTGTCGACTCACTCAGAGTTTACTGTAATTAAGTGATAAAGAAAGATGTGAGTGTATTGTCTGGTTAACAATTGCACTGGGAGGGATTGTAGACTCACTCAGAGTTTACAGTAAGAAAGTGATAAAGAAAGCTGTGAGTGTATTGTCTGGTTAACAATTGCACTGGGAGGGATTGTAACTCACTCAGAGTTTACAGTAATAAAGTGATAAAGAAAGATGTGAGTGTATTGTCTGGTTAACAATTGCACTGGGAGGGATTGTAGACTCACTCAGTGTTTGCTGCAATAAAGTGAGAAAGAAAGATGTGAGTTTATTGTCTGGTTAACAATTGCACTGCGAGGAATTGTAACTCACTCAGAGTTTACAGTAATAAAGTGATAAAGAAAGATGTGAGTGTATTGTCTGGTTAACAATTGCACTGGGAGGGACTGTAGACTCACTCAGAGTTTACAGTCATAAAGTGATAAAGAATGATGTTAATGTATTGTCTGTTTAACAATTGCACTGGGAGAGATTGTGGACTCACTCAGAGTTTACTGTAATAAAGTGATAAAGAAGGATGTGTTTGCATTGTCTGGTTAACAATTGCAGTGGGAGGGATTGTAGACTCACTCAGAGTTTACTGTAATAACGTGACAAAGAAAGATGTGAGTGTATTGTCTGGTTAACAATTGCACTGGGAGGGATTGCAGACTCACTCAGACTTTACAGTAATAAAGTGATAAAGAAAGATGTGAGTGTATTGTCTGTTAACAATTGCACTGGGAGAGATTGTAGACTCACTCAGAGTTTACAGTCATAAAGTGATAAAGAAAGATGTGAGTGGATTGTCTGGTTAACAATTGCACTGGGAGGGATTGTAGACTCACTTAGAGTTTACTGTAATAAAGTGATAAAGAAAGATGTGAGTGTATTGTCTGTTAACAATTGCACTGGGAGGGATTGTAGACTCACTCAGAGTTTACAGTCATAAAGTGATAAAGAAAGATGTGAGTGTATTGTCTGGTTAACAATTGCACTGGGAGGGATTGTAGACTCACTCAGAATTTACAGTAATAAAGTGATAAAGAAAGATGTGAGTGTATTGTCTGGTTAACAATTGCACTGGGAGGGATTGTAGAATCACTCAGAATTTACAGTAATAAAGTGATAAAGAAAGATGTGAGTTTATGTCTGTTATCAATTGCACTGGGTGGGATTGCAGACTCACTCAGAATTTACAGTAATAAGGTGATAAAGAAAGATGTGAGTGGATTGTCTGGTTAACAATTGCACTGGGAGGGTTTGTGGGCTCAATCAGAGTTTACAGTAATAAAGTGATAAAGGAAGATGTGAGTGTATTGTCTGGTTAACAATTGCACTGGGAGGGATTGTAGACTCACTCAGAGTTTACAGTAATAAAGTGATAAAGAAAGATGTGAGTGTATTGTCTGGTTAACAATTGCACTGGGAGGGATTGTCAGCTCACTCAGAGTTTACAGTAATAAAGTGATAAAGAAAGATGTGAGTGTATTGTCTGGTTAACATTTGCACTGGGAGGGATTGTAGACTCACTCAGAATTTACAGTAATAAAGTGATAAAGAAAGATGTGAGTGTATTGTCTGGTTAACAATTGCACTGGGAGGGATTGTGGGCTCATTCATTGTTTACAGTAATAAAGTGATAAAGAAAGATGTGAGTGTATTGTCTGGTTAACATTTGCACTGGGAGGGATTGTAGACTCACTCAGAATTTACTGTAATTAAGTGATAAAGAAAGATGTGAGTGTATTGTCTGGTTAACAATTGCACTGGGAGGGATTGTCGACTCACTCAGAGTTTACTGTAATTAAGTGATAAAGAAAGATGTGAGTGTATTGTCTGGTTAACAATTGCACTGGGAGGGATTGTAGACTCACTCAGAGTTTACAGTAATCAAGTGATAAAGAAAGATGTGAGTGTATTGTCTGGTTAACAATTGCACTGCGAGGGATTGTAGACTCACTCAGAGTTTACAGTAATAAAGTGATAAAGAAAGATGTGAGTATATTGTCTGGTTAACAATTGCACTTGGAGCTATTGTGGGCTCACTCATTGTTTACAGTAATAAAGTGATAAAGAAAGATGTGAGTGTATTGTCTGGTTAACAAATGCACTGGGAGGGATTGTAGACACACTCAGAGTTTACAGTAATAAAGTGATAAAGAAAGATGTGAGTGTATTGTCTGGATAACAATTGCACTGGGAGGGATTGTAACTCACTCATAGTTTACAGTAATAAAGTGATAAAGAAAGATGTGAGTGTATTGTCTGGTTAACAATTGCACTGGGAGGGATTGTAGATTCACTCAGACTTTACAGTAATAAAGTGATAAAGAAAGATGTGAATGTATTGTCTGTTAACAATTGCACTGGGTGGGATTGTAGACTCACTCAGAGTTTACTGTAATAACGTGACAAAGAAAGATGTGAGTGTATTGTCTGGTTAACAATTGCACTGGGAGGGATTGTAGACTCACTCAGACTTTACAGTAATAAAGTGATAAAGAAAGATGTGAGTGTATTGTCTGTTAACAATTGCACTGGGAGAGATTGTAGACTCACTCAGAGTTTACTGTAATAAAGTGATAAAGAAAGATGTGAGTGTATTGTCTGGTTAACAATTGCACTGGGAGGGATTGTAGACTCACTCAGAGTTTACAGTAAGAAAGTGATAAAGAAAGCTGTGAGTGTATTGTCTGGTTAACAATTGCACTGGGAGGGATTGTAACTCACTCAGAGTTTACAGTAATAAAGTGATAAAGAAAGATGTGAGTGTATTGTCTGGTTAACAATTGCACTGGGAGGGATTGTAGACTCACTCAGTGTTTGCTGCAATAAAGTGAGAAAGAAAGATGTGAGTGTATTGTCTGGTTAACAATTGCACTGGGAGGGACTGTAGACTCACTCAGAGTTTACAGTCATAAAGTGATAAAGAATGATGTTAATGTATTGTCTGTTTAACAATTGCACTGGGAGAGATTGTGGACTCACTCAGAGTTTACTGTAATAAAGTGATAAAGAAGGATGTGTTTGCATTGTCTGGTTAACAATTGCAGTGGGAGGGATTGTAGACTCACTCAGAGTTTACTGTAATAACGTGACAAAGAAAGATGTGAGTGTATTGTCTGGTTAACAATTGCACTGGGAGGGATTGCAGACTCACTCAGACTTTACAGTAATAAAGTGATAAAGAAAGATGTGAGTGTATTGTCTGTTAACAATTGCACTGGGAGAGATTGTAGACTCACTCAGAGTTTACAGTCATAAAGTGATAAAGAAAGATGTGAGTGGATTGTCTGGTTAACAATTGCACTGGGAGGGATTGTAGACTCACTTAGAGTTTACTGTAATAAAGTGATAAAGAAAGATGTGAGTGTATTGTCTGTTAACAATTGCACTGGGAGGGATTGTAGACTCACTCAGAGTTTACAGTCATAAAGTGATAAAGAAAGATGTGAGTGTATTGTCTGGTTAACAATTGCACTGGGAGGGATTGTAGACTCACTCAGAGTTTACAGTAATAAAGTGATAAAGAAAGATGTGAGTGTATTGTCTGGTTAACAATTGAACTGGGAGGGATTGTTGACTGATTCGGAGTTTACAGTAATAAAGTGATAAAGAAAGATGTGAGTGTATTGTCTGGTTAACAATTGCACTGGGAGGGATTGTAGACTCACTCAGAATTTACAGTAATAAAGTGATAAAGAAAGATGTGAGTTTATGTCTGTTATCAATTGCACTGGGTGGGATTGCAGACTCACTCAGAATTTACAGTAATAAAGTGATAAAGAAAGATGTGAGTGGATTGTCTGGTTAACAATTGCACTGGGATGGGTTGTGGGCTCAATCAGAGTTTACAGTAATAAAGTGATAAAGGAAGATGTGAGTGTATTGTCTGGATAACAATTGCACTGGGAGGGATTGTAGACTCACTCAGAGTTTACAGTAATAAAGTGATAAAGAAAGATGTGAGTGTATTGTCTGGTTAACAATTGCACTGGGAGGGATTGTCAGCTCACTCAGAGTTTACAGTAATAAAGTGATAAAGAAAGATGTGAGTGTATTGTCTGGTTAACATTTGCACTGGGAGGGATTGTAGACTCACTCAGAATTTACAGTAATAAAGTGATAAAGAAAGATGTGAGTGTATTGTCTGGTTAACAATTGCACTGGGAGGGATTGTGGGCTCATTCATTGTTTACAGTAATAAAGTGATAAAGAAAGATGTGAGTGTATTGTCTGGTTAACAAATGCACTGGGAGGGATTGTAGACTCACTCAGAGTTTACAGTAAAGAAGTGATAAAGAAAGATGTGAGTGTATTGTCTTGTTAACAATTGCACTGGGAGGGATTGTAGATTCACTCAGACTTGACAGTAATAAAGTAATAAAGAAAGGTGTGAGTGTATTGTCTGTTAACAATTGCACTGGGAGAGATTGGAGACTAACTCAGAGTTTGCAGTCATAAAGAGATAAAGAAAGATGTGAGTGGTTTGTCTGGTTAACAATTGCACTGGGTGGGATTGTAGACTCACTCAGAGTTTACTGTAATAAAGTGATAAAGAAAGATGTGAGTGCATTGTCTGGTTAACAATTGCACTGGGAGGGATTGTAGACTCACTCAGAGTTTGCTGCAATAAAGTGATAAAGAAAGATGTGAGTGTATTGTCTGGTTAACAATTGCACTGGGAGGGATTGTAGACTCACTCAGAGTTTACAGTAATAAAGTGATAAAGAAAGATGTGAGTGTATTGTCTGGTTAACAATTGCACTGGGAGGGATTGTAGACTCACTCAGAGTTTACAGTAATAAAGTGATAAAGAAAGATGTGAGTGTATTGTCTGGTTAACAATTGCACTGGGACGGATGGTGGGCTCACTCATTGTTTACAGTAATGAAGTGATAAAGGAAGATGTGAGTCTCTTGTATGGTTAACAATTGCACTGGGAGGGATTGTAGACTCACTCAGAGTTTACAGTAATAAAGTGATAAAGAAAGATGTGAGTGTATTGTCTGTTTAGCAATTGCACTGGGAGGGATTGTAGATTCACTCAGAGTTTACAGTAATAAAGTGATAAAGAAAGATGTGAATGTATTGCTTGGTTAACAATTGCACTGGGAGGGATTGCAGACTCACTCAGAGTTTACAGTAATAAAGTGATAAAGAAAGATGTGAGTGTATTGTCTGGTTAACAATTGCACTGGGAGGGATTGTCGACTCACTCAGAGTTTACTGTAATTAAGTGATAAAGAAAGATGTCAGTATATTGTCTGGTTAACAATTGCACTGGGAGGGATTGTGGGCTCACTCATTGTTTATACTAATAAAGTGATAAAGATAGATGTGAGTGTATTGTCTGGTTAACAAATGCACTGGGAGGGATTGTAGACTCACTCAGAGTTTACAGTAATAAAGTGATAAAGAAAGATGTGAGTGTATTGTCTGGTTAACAATTGCACTGGGAGGGATTGTGGACTCACTCACTGTTTACAGTAATAAAGTGATAAAGAAAGATGTGAGTGTATTGTCTGGTTAACAATTGTTCTGGGAGGGATTGTAGACTCACTCAGAGTTTCCTGTCATAAAGTGATAAAGAAAGATGTGAGTGTGTTGTCTGGTTAACAATTGCACTGGGAGGGATTGTAGACTCACTCAGAGTTTACTGTAATAAAGTGATAAAGAAAGATGTGAGTGTATTGTCTGGTTAACAATTGCACTGGGAGGGATTGTAGACTCACTCAGAGTTTACTGCAATAACGTGATAAAGAAAGATTTGAGTGTATTATCTGGTTAACAATTGCACTGGGAGGGATTGTAGACTCACTCAGACTTTACAGTAATAAAGTGATAAAGAAAGATGTGAGTGTGTTGTCTGTTAACAATTGCACTGGGAGAGATTGGAGACTCACTCAGAGTTTGCAGTCATAAAGAGATAAAGAAAGATGTGAGTGGTTTGTCTGGTTAACAATTGCACTGGGTGGGATTGTAGACTCACTCAGAGTTTACTGTAATAAAGTGATAAAGAAAGATGTGAGTGTATTGTCTGGTTAACAATTGCACTGGGAGGGATTGTAGACTCACTCAGAGTTTGCTGCAATAAAGTGATAAAGAAAGATATGAGTGTATTGTCTGGTTAACAATTGCACTGGGAGGGATTGTAGACTCACTCAGAGTTTACAGTAATAAAGTGATAAAGAAAGATGTGAGTGTATTGTCTGGTTAACAATTGCACTGGGAGGGATTGTAGACTCACTCAGAGTTTACAGTAATAAAGTGATAAAGACAGATGTGAGTGTATTGTCTGGTTAACAATTGCACTGGGACGGATGGTGGGCTCACTCATTGTTTACAGTAATGAAGTGATAAAGGAAGATGTGAGTCTCTTGTATGGTTAACAATTGCACTGGGAGGGATTGTAGACTCACTCAGAGTTTACAGTAATAAAGTGATAAAGAAAGATGTGAGTGTATTGTCTGTTTAGCAATTGCACTGGGAGGGATTGTAGATTCACTCAGAGTTTACAGTAATAAAGTGATAAAGAAAGATGTGAATGTATTGCCTGGTTAACAATTGCACTGGGAGGGATTGCAGACTCACGCAGAGTTTACAGTAATAAAGTGATAAAGAAAGATGTGAGTGTATTGTCTGGTTAACAATTGCACTGGGAGGGATTGTCGACTCACTCAGAGTTTACTGTAATTAAGTGATAAAGAAAGATGTGAGTGTATTGTCTGGTTAACAATTGCACTGGGAGGGATTGTAGACTCACTCAGAGTTTACAGTAATCAAGTGATAAAGAAAGATGTAAGTATATTGTCTGGTTAACAATTGCACTGGGAGGGATTGTAGACTCCCTCAGAGTTTACAGTAATAAAGTGATAAAGAAAGATGTGAGTATATTGTCTGGTTAACAATTGCACTGGGAGGGATTGTGGGCTCACTCATTGTTTATAGTAATAAAGTGATAAAGATAGATGTGAGTGTATTGTCTGGTTAACAATTGCACTGGGAGGGATTGTAGACTCACTCAGAGTTTACTGTAATAAAGTGATAAAGAAAGATGTGAGTGTATTGTCTGGTTAACAATTGCACTGGGAGGGATTGTAGACTCACTCAGAGTTTACTGCAATAACGTGATAAAGAAAGATTTGAGTGTCTTGTCTGGTTAACAATTGCACTGGGAGGGATTGTAGACTCACTCAGACTTTACAGTAATAAAGTGATAAAGAAAGATGTGAGTGTGTTGTCTGTTAACAATTGCACTGGGAGAGATTGGAGACTCACTCAGAGTTTGCAGTCATAAAGAGATAAAGAAAGATGTGAGTGGTTTGTCTGGTTAACAATTGCACTGGGTGGGATTGTAGACTCACTCAGAGTTTACTGTAATAAAGTGATAAAGAAAGATGTGAGTGTATTGTCTGGTTAACAATTGCACTGGGAGGGATTGTAGACTCACTCAGAGTTTGCTGCAATAAAGTGATAAAGAAAGATATGAGTGTATTGTCTGGTTAACAATTGCACTGGGAGGGATTGTAGACTCACTCAGAGTTTACAGTAATAAAGTGATAAAGAAAGATGTGAGTGTATTGTCTGGTTAACAATTGCACTGGGAGGGATTGTAGACTCACTCAGAGTTTACAGTAATAAAGTGATAAAGAAAGATGTGAGTGTATTGTCTGGTTAACAATTGCACTGGGAGGGATGGTGGGCTCACTCATTGTTTACAGTAATGAAGTGATAAAGGAAGATGTGAGTCTCTTGTATGGTTAACAATTGCACTGGGAGGGATTGTAGACTCACTCAGAGTTTACAGTAAAAAAGTGATAAAGAAAGATGTGAGTGTATTGTCTGTTTAGAAATTGCACTGGGAGGGATTGTAGATTCACTCAGAGTTTACAGTAATAAAGTGATAAAGAAAGATGTGAATGTATTGCCTGGTTAACAATTGCACTGGGAGGGATTGTAGACTCACTCAGAGTTTACAGTAATAAAGTGATAAAGAAAGATGTGAGTGTATTGTCTGTTTAGCAATTGCACTGGGAGGGATTGCAGACTCACTCAGAGTTTACAGTAATAAAGTGATAAAGAAAGATGTGAATGTAGTGCCTGGTTAACAATTGCACTGGGAGGGATTGTAGGCTAACTCAGAGGTTACTGTAATAACGTGATAAAGAAAGATTTGAGTGTATTGTCTGGTTAACAATTGCACTGGGAGGGATTGTAGACTCACTCAGACTTCACAGTAATAAAGTGATAAAGAAAGATGTGAGTGTATTGTCTGTTAACAATTGCACTGGGAGAGATTGGAGACTCACTCAGAGTTTGCAGTCATAAAGATATAAAGAAAGATGTGAGTGGTTTGTCTGGTTAACAATTGAACTGGGTGGGATTGTAGACTCACTCAGAGTTTACAGTCATAAAGTGATAAAGAAAGATGTGAGTGTATTGTCTGGTTAACAATTGCACTGGGAGGGATTGTCGACTCACTCAGAGTTTGCTGCAATAAAGTGATAAAGAAAGATGTGAGTGTATTGTCTGGTTAACAATTGCACTGGGAGGGATTGTAGACTCACTCAGAGTTTACAGTAATAAAGTGATAAAGAAAGATGTGAGTGTATTGTCTGGTTAACAATTGCACTGGGAGGGATTGTAACTCACTCAGAGTTTACAGTAATAAAGTGATAAAGAAAGATGTGAGTGTATTGTCTGGTTAACAATTGCACTGGGAGGGATTGTCGACTCACTCAGAGTTTACTGTAATTAAGTGATAAAGAAAGATGTGAGTGTATTGTATGGTTAACAATTGCACTGGGAGGGATTGTAGACTCACTCAGAGTTTACAGTAATCAAGTGATAAAGAAAGATGTAAGTATATTGTCTGGTTAACAATTGCACTGGGAGGGATTGTAGACTCACTCAGAGTTTACAGTAATAAAGTGATAAAGAAAGATGTGAGTATATTGTATGGTTAACAATTGCACTGGGAGGGATTGTGGGCTCACTCATTGTTTATAGTAATAAAGTGATAAAGATAGATGTGAGTGTATTGTCTGGTTAACAAATGCACTGGGAGGGATTGTAGGCTCACTCAGAGTTTACAGTAATAAAGTGATAAAGAAAGATGTGAGTGTATTGTCTGGTTAACAATTGCACTGGGAGGGATTGTGGACTCACTCACTGTTTACAGTAATAAAGTGATAAAGAAAGATGTGAGTGTATTGTCTGGTTAACAATTGTTCTGGGAGGGATTGTAGACTCACTCAGAGTTTCCTGTCATAAAGTGATAAAGAAAGATGTGAGTGTGTTGTCTGGTTAACAATTGCACTGGGAGGGATTGTAGACTCACTCAGAGTTTACTGTAATAAAGTGATAAAGAAAGATGTGAGTGTATTGTCTGGTTAACAATTGCACTGGGAGGGATTGTAGACTCACTCAGAGTTTACTGCAATAACGTGATAAAGAAAGATTTGAGTGTATTGTCTGGTTAACAATTGCACTGGGAGGGATTGTAGACTCACTCAGACTTTACAGTAATAAAGTGATAAAGAAAGATGTGAGTGTGTTGTCTGTTAACAATTGCACTGGGAGAGATTGGAGACTCACTCAGAGTTTGCAGTCATAAAGAGATAAAGAAAGATGTGAGTGGTTTGTCTGGTTAACAATTGCACTGGGTGGGATTGTAGACTCACTCAGAGTTTACTGTAATAAAGTGACAAAGAAAGATATGAGTGTATTGTCTGGTTAACAATTGCACTGGGAGCGATTGTAGACTCACTCAGAGTTTACAGTAATAAAGTGATAAAGAAAGATGTGAGTGTATTGTCTGTTTAGCAATTGCACTGGGAGGGATTGTAGATTCACTCAGAGTTTACAGTAATAAAGTGATAAAGAAAGATGTGAATGTATTGCCTGGTTAACAATTGCACTGGGAGGGATTGTAGACTCACTCAGAGTTTACAGTAATAAAGTGATAAAGAAAGATGTGAGTGTATTGTCTGTTTAGCAATTCCACTGGGAGGGATTGCAGACTCACTCAGAGTTTACAGTAATAAAGTGATAAAGAAAGATGTGAATGTATTGCCTGGTTAACAATTGCACTGGGAGGGATTGTAGGCTAACTCAGAGGTTACTGTAATAACGTGATAAAGAAAGATTTGAGTGTATTGTCTGGTTAACAATTGCACTGGGAGGGATTGTAGACTCACTCAGACTTCACAGTAATAAAGTGATAAAGAAGGATGTGAGTGTATTGTCTGTTAACAATTGCACTGGGAGAGATTGGAGACTCACTCAGAGTTTGCAGTCATAAAGAGATAAAGAAAGATGTGAGTGGTTTGTCTGGTTAACAATTGCACTGGGTGGGATTGTAGACTCACTCAGAGTTTACAGTCATAAAGTGATAAAGAAAGATGTGAGTGTATTGTCTGGTTAACAATTGCACTGGGAGGGATTGTCGACTCACTCAGAGTTTGCTGCAATAAAGTGATAAAGAAAGATGTGAGTGTATTGTCTGGTTAACAATTGCACTGGGAGGGATTGTAGACTCACTCAGAGTTTACAGTAATAAAGTGATAAAGAAAGATGTGAGTGTATTGTCTGGTTAACAATTGCACTGGGAGGGATTGTAACTCACTCAGAGTTTACAGTAATAAAGTGATAAAGAAAGATGTGAGTGTATTGTCTGGTTAACAATTGCACTGGGAGGGATTGTCGACTCACTCAGAGTTTACTGTAATTAAGTGATAAAGAAAGATGTGAGTGTATTGTCTGGTTAACAATTGCACTGGGAGGGATTGTAGACTCACTCAGAGTTTACAGTAATCAAGTGATAAAGAAAGATGTAAGTATATTGTCTGGTTAACAATTGCACTGGGAGGGATTGTAGACTCACTCAGAGTTTACAGTAATAAAGTGATAAAGAAAGATGTGAGTATATTGTCTGGTTAACAATTGCACTGGGAGGGATTGTGGGCTCACTCATTGTTTATAGTAATAAAGTGATAAAGATAGATGTGAGTGTATTGTCTGGTTAACAAATGCACTGGGAGGGATTGTAGACTCACTCAGAGTTTACAGTAATAAAGTGATAAAGAAAGATGTGAGTGTATTGTCTGGTTAACAATTGCACTGGGAGGGATTGTGGACTCACTCACTGTTTACAGTAATAAAGTGATAAAGAAAGATGTGAGTGTATTGTCTGGTTAACAATTGTTCTGGGAGGGATTGTAGACTCACTCAGAGTTTCCTGTCATAAAGTGATAAAGAAAGATGTGAGTGTGTTGTCTGGTTAACAATTGCACTGGGAGGGATTGTAGACTCACTCAGAGTTTACTGTAATAAAGTGATAAAGAAAGATGTGAGTGTATTGTCTGGTTAACAATTGCACTGGGAGGGATTGTAGACTCACTCAGAGTTTACTGCAATAACGTGATAAAGAAAGATTTGAGTGTATTGTCTGGTTAACAATTGCACTGGGAGGGATTGTAGACTCACTCAGACTTTACAGTAATAAAGTGATAAAGAAAGATGTGAGTGTGTTGTCTGTTAACAATTGCACTGGGAGAGATTGGAGACTCACTCAGAGTTTGCAGTCATAAAGAGATAAAGAAAGATGTGAGTGGTTTGTCTGGTTAACAATTGCACTGGGTGGGATTGTAGACTCACTCAGAGTTTACTGTAATAAATTGATAAAGAAAGATGTGAGTGTATTGTCTGGTTAACAATTGCACTGGGAGGGATTGTAGACTCACTCAGAGTTTACAGTAATAAAGTGATAAAGAAAGATGTGAGTGTATTGTCTGGTTAACAATTGCACTGGGAGGGATTGTAGACTCACTCAGAGTTTACAGTAATAAAGTGATAAAGAAAGATGTGAGTGTATTGTCTGGTTAACAATTGCACTGGGAGGGATGGTGGGTTCACTCATTGTTTACAGTAATGAAGTGATAAAGGAAGATGTGAGTCTCTTGTATGGTTAACAATTGCACTGGGAGGGATTTTAGACTCACTCAGAGTTTACAGTAAAAAAGTGATAAAGAAAGATGTGAGTGTATTGTCTGTTTAGCAATTGCACTGGGAGGGATTGTAGATTCACTCAGAGTTTACAGTAATAAAGTGATAAAGAAAGATGTGAATGTATTGCCTGGTTAACAATTGCACTGGGAGGGATTGTAGACTCACTCAGAGTTTACAGTAATAAAGTGATAAAGAAAGATGTGAGTGTATTGTCTGTTTAGCAATTGCACTGGGAGGGATTGCAGACTCACTCAGAGTTTACAGTAATAAAGTGATAAAGAAAGATGTGAATGTATTTCCTGGTTAACAATTGCACTGGGAGGGATTGTAGGCTAACTCAGAGGTTACTGTAATAACGTGATAAAGAAAGATTTGAGTGTATTGTCTGGTTAACAATTGCACTGGGAGGGATTGTAGACTCACTCAGACTTCACAGTAATAAAGTGATAAAGAAAGATGTGAGTTTATTGTCTGTTAACAATTGCACTGGGAGAGATTGGAGACTCACTCAGAGTTTGCAGTCATAAAGAGATAAAGAAAGATGTGAGTGGTTTGTCTGGTTAACAATTGCACTGGGTGGGATTGTAGACTCACTCAGAGTTTACAGTCATAAAGTGATAAAGAAAGATGTGAGTGTATTGTCTGGTTAACAATTGCACTGGGAGGGATTGTCGACTCACTCAGAGTTTGCTGCAATAAAGTGATAAAGAAAGATGTGAGTGTATTGTCTGGTTAACAATTGCACTGGGAGGGATTGTAGACTCACTCAGAGTTTACAGTAATAAAGTGATAAAGAAAGATGTGAGTGTATTGTCTGGTTAACAATTGCACTGGGAGGGATTGTAACTCACTCAGAGTTTACAGTAATAAAGTGATAAAGAAAGATGTGAGTGTATTGTCTGTTATCAATTGCACTGGGAGGGATTGTAGACTCACTCAGAGTTTACAGTCATAAAGTGATAAAGAATGATGTTAATGTATTGTCTGGTTAACAATTGCACTGGGAGGGATTGCAGACTCACTCAGAGTTTACTGTCATAAAGTGATAAAGAAAGATGTGAGTGTATTGTCTGGTTAACAATTGCACTGGGAGGGATTGTAGACTCACTCAGAGTTTACTGTAATAAAGTGATAAAGAAGGATGTGTTTGCATTGTCTGGTTAACAATTGCACTGGGAGGGATTGTAGACTCACTCAGAGTTTACTGTAATAAAGTGATAAAGAAAGATTTGAGTGTATTGTCTGGTTAACAATTGCACTGGGAGGGATTGTGGACTCACTCACTGTTTACAGTAATAAAGTGATAAAGAAAGATGTGAGCGTATTGTCTGGTTAACAATTGTTCTGGGAGGGATTGTAGACTCACTCAGAGTTTCCTGTCATAAAGTGATAAAGAAAGATGTGAGTGTGTTGTCTGGTTAACAATTGCACTGGGAGGGATTGTAGACTCACTCAGAGTTTACTGTAATAAAGTGATAAAGAAAGATGTGAGTGTATTGTCTGGTTAACAATTGCACTGGGAGGGATTGTAGACTCACTCAGAGTTTACTGCAATAACGTGATAAAGAAAGATTTGAGTGTATTGTCTGGTTAACAATTGCACTGGGAGGGATTGTAGACTCACTCAGACTTTACAGTAATAAAGTGATAAAGAAAGATGTGAGTGTGTTGTCTGTTAACAATTGCACTGGGAGAGATTGGAGACTCACTCAGAGTTTGCAGTCATAAAGAGATAAAGAAAGATGTGAGTGGTTTGTCTGGTTAACAATTGCACTGGGTGGGATTGTAGACTCACTCAGAGTTTACTGTAATAAAGTGATAAAGAAAGATGTGAGTGTATTGTCTGGTTAACAATTGCACTGGGAGGGACTGTAGACTCACTCAGAGTTTACAGTAATAAAGTGATAAAGAAAGATGTGAGTGTATTGTCTGGTTAACAATTGCACTGGGAGGGATTGTAGACTCACTCAGAGTTTACAGTAATAAAGTGATAAAGAAAGATGTGAGTGTATTGTCTGGTTAACAATTGCACTGGGAGGGATGGTGGGCTCACTCATTGTTTACAGTAATGAAGTGATAAAGGAAGATGTGAGTCTCTTGTATGGTTAACAATTGCACTGGGAGGGATTTTAGACTCACTCAGAGTTTACAGTAAAAAAGTGATAAAGAAAGATGTGAGTGTATTGTCTGTTTAGCAATTGCACTGGGAGGGATTGTAGATTCACTCAGAGTTTACAGTAATAAAGTGATAAAGAAAGATGTGAATGTATTGCCTGGTTAACAATTGCACTGGGAGGGATTGTAGACTCACTCAGAGTTTACAGTAATAAAGTGATAAAGAAAGATGTGAGTGTATTGTCTGTTTAGCAATTGCACTGGGAGGGATTGCAGACTCACTCAGAGTTTACAGTAATAAAGTGATAAAGAAAGATGTGAATGTATTGCCTGGTTAACAATTGCACTGGGAGGGATTGTAGGCTAACTCAGAGGTTACTGTAATAACGTGATAAAGAAAGATTTGAGTGTATTGTCTGGTTAACAATTGCACTGGGAGGGATTGTAGACTCACTCAGACTTCACAGTAATAAAGTGATAAAGAAAGATGTGAGTTTATTGTCTGTTAACAATTGCACTGGGAGAGATTGGAGACTCACTTAGAGTTTGCAGTCATAAAGAGATAAAGAAAGATGTGAGTGGTTTGTCTGGTTAACAATTGCACTGGGTGGGATTGTAGACTCACTCAGAGTTTACAGTCATAAAGTGATAAAGAAAGATGTGAGTGTATTGTCTGGTTAACAATTGCACTGGGAGGGATTGTCGACTCACTCAGAGTTTGCTGCAATAAAGTGATAAAGAAAGATGTGAGTGTATTGTCTGGTTAACAATTGCACTGGGAGGGATTGTAGACTCACTCAGAGTTTACAGTAATAAAGTGATAAAGAAAGATGTGAGTGTATTGTCTGGTTAACAATTGCACTGGGAGGGATTGTAACTCACTCAGAGTTTACAGTAATAAAGTGATAAAGAAAGATGTGAGTGTATTGTCTGTTATCAATTGCACTGGGAGGGATTGTAGACTCACTCAGAGTTTACAGTCATAAAGTGATAAAGAATGATGTTAATGTATTGTCTGGTTAACAATTGCACTGGGAGGGATTGCAGACTCACTCAGAGTTTACTGTCATAAAGTGATAAAGAAAGATGTGAGTGTATTGTCTGGTTAACAATTGCACTGGGAGGGATTGTAGACTCACTCAGAGTTTACTGTAATAAAGTGATAAAGAAGGATGTGTTTGCATTGTCTGGTTAACAATTGCACTGGGAGGGATTGTAGACTCACTCAGAGTTTACTGTAATAAAGTGATAAAGAAAGATTTGAGTGTATTGTCTGGTTAACAATTGTTCTGGGAGGGATTGTAGACTCACTCAGAGTTTCCTGTCATAAAGTGATAAAGAAAGATGTGAGTGTGTTGTCTGGTTAACAATTGCACTGGGAGGGATTGTAGACTCACTCAGAGTTTACTGTAATAAAGTGATAAAGAAAGATGTGAGTGTATTGTCTGGTTAACAATTGCACTGGGAGGGATTGTAGACTCACTCAGAGTTTACTGCAATAACGTGATAAAGAAAGATTTGAGTGTATTGTCTGGTTAACAATTGCACTGGGAGGGATTGTAGACTCACTCAGACTTTACAGTAATAAAGTGATAAAGAAAGATGTGAGTGTGTTGTCTGTTAACAATTGCACTGGGAGAGATTGGAGACTCACTCAGAGTTTGCAGTCATAAAGAGATAAAGAAAGATGTGAGTGGTTTGTCTGGTTAACAATTGCACTGGGTGGGATTGTAGACTCACTCAGAGTTTACTGTAATAAAGTGATAAAGAAAGATGTGAGTGTATTGTCTGGTTAACAATTGCACTGGGAGGGATTGTAGACTCACTCAGAGTTTACAGTAATAAAGTGATAAAGAAAGATGTGAGTGTATTGTCTGGTTAACAATTGCACTGGGAGGGATTGTAGACTCACTCAGAGTTCACAGTAATAAAGTGATAAAGAAAGATGTGAGTGTATTGTCTGGTTAACAATTGCACTGGGAGGGATGGTGGGCTCACTCATTGTTTACAGTAATGAAGTGATAAAGGAAGATGTGAGTCTCTTGTATGGTTAACAATTGCACTGGGAGGGATTGTAGACTCACTCACAGTTTACAGTAAAAAAGTGATAAAGAAAGATGTGAGTGTATTGTCTGTTTAGCAATTGCACTGGGAGGGATTGTAGATTCACTCAGAGTTTACAGTAATAAAGTGATAAAGAAAGATGTGAATGTATTGCCTGGTTAACAATTGCACTGGGAGGGATTGTAGACTCACTCAGAGTTTACAGTAATAAAGTGATAAAGAAAGATGTGAGTGTATTGTCTGTTTAGCAATTGCACTGGGAGGGATTGCAGACTCACTCAGAGTTTACAGTAATAAAGTGATAAAGAAAGATGTGAATGTATTGCCTGGTTAACAATTGCACTGGGAGGGATTGTAGGCTAACTCAGAGGTTACTGTAATAACGTGATAAAGAAAGATTTGAGTGTATTGTCTGGTTAACAATTGCACTGGGAGGGATTGTAGACTCACTCAGACTTCACAGTAATAAAGTGATAAAGAAAGATGTGAGTTTATTGTCTGTTAACAATTGCACTGGGAGAGATTGGAGACTCACTCAGAGTTTGCAGTCATAAAGAGATAAAGAAAGATGTGAGTGGTTTGTCTGGTTAACAATTGCACTGGGTGGGATTGTAGACTCACTCAGAGTTTACAGTCATAAAGTGATAAAGAAAGATGTGAGTGTATTGTCTGGTTAACAATTGCACTGGGAGGGATTGTCGACTCACTCAGAGTTTGCTGCAATAAAGTGATAAAGAAAGATGTGAGTGTATTGTCTGGTTAACAATTGCACTGGGAGGGATTGTAGACTCACTCAGAGTTTACAGTAATAAAGTGATAAAGAAAGATGTGAGTGTATTGTCTGGTTAACAATTGCACTGGGAGGGATTGTAACTCACTCAGAGTTTACAGTAATAAAGTGATAAAGAAAGATGTGAGTGTATTGTCTGGTTAACAATTGCTCTGGGAGGGATTGTAGACTCAATCAGAGATTACAGTAATAAAGTGATAAAGAAAGATGTTAGTGTATTGTCTGTTATCAATTGCACTGGGAGGGATTGTAGACTCACTCAGAGTTTACAGTCATAAAGTGATAAAGAATGATGTTAATGTATTGTCTGGTTAACAATTGCACTGGGAGGGATTGCAGACTCACTCAGAGTTTACTGTCATAAAGTGATAAAGAAAGATGTGAGTGTGTTGTTTGGTTAACAATTGCACTGGAAGGGATTGCAGACTCACTCAGAGTTTACAGTAATAAAGTGATAAAGAAAGATGTGAGTGTATTGTCTGGTTAACAATTGCACTGGGAGGGATTGTAGACTCACTCAGAGTTTACTGTAATAAAGTGATAAAGAAGGATGTGTTTGCATTGTCTGGTTAACAATTGCACTGGGAGGGATTGTAGACTCACTCAGAGTTTACTGTAATAAAGTGATAAAGAAAGATTTGAGTGTATTGTCTGGTTAACAATTGCACTGGGAGGGATTGCAGACTCACTCGGAATTTTCAGTAATAAAGTGATAAAGAAAGATGTGAGTGTATTGTCTGGTTAATAATTGCACTGGGAGGGATTGCAGACTCACTCAGAGTTTACAGTAATAAAGTGATAAAGAAAGATGTGAGTGTATTGTCTGGTTTACAATTGCACTAGGAGGGATTGTCAGCTCACTCAGAGTTTACAGTAACGAGGACTGAAATATTCTCTGAGTAGGAGAAGTGGTTGGACAAAATGTCTGACCTCAATCTCATTCCAATCTGACTTCAGCAGAATAAATTCTATTTCAAGATATGATCACTTTTATGCAGGATTGCCACGGAGAACTATAAAAAGTTCAGGATTTCAAACATTGTTTGAGAGAGAGAGAAAGAGCAAAAAGCTCTGGAGTTGGAGGCCTTAATGAAAACCTTCAGTCTGCCAAGCCGGGTTCACGACCTGGAGAGAGATGCTGATTTTCACACACTGAAAACCCTTCCCCCCATGCACTTCCCCACACACAGAAACCCTTCCCCACACCCTGAAACCCCTTCCCCACACACTGAAACCCCGTCCCCACACACTGAAACCCCTTCCCCCCACAAACTGAAACCCTTCCCCACTCACTGAAACCTCTTCCCCACACACTGAAACACCTTCCTCACACACTGAAACACCTTCCCCAAACACTGAAATACCATACCCACACACTGAAACACCATTGACACACAATGAAACCCCTTCCACAGACATTGGAACACTTCCCCACACACTGAAACACCTTCCCAAAACACAGCAACACCTCCGCCACACACTGAAACAGCTTCCCCACACACTGAAACCCATCCCCACCAGCTCCTACACATCCCCACACACTGAAACTCCTTCCCCACACACTGAAACACTTCCCCACACACTGAAACAACTTTCCCACACACTGAAACCCCTCCCGCACAAACTGAAACCCATCCCCACACACTGAAACCACTTCGCACACACTGAAACCCATCCCCACACACTGAAACACCTTCCCCACACACTGAAACCCCTTCCCCACACACTGAAACACCTTCCTCACACACTGAAACCCCTTCCCCACAAACACTGAAACACCTTCCCCACACACTGAAGCACATCCCCACGCACTGAAACACCTTCCCCACACACTGAAAGCCCTTCCCAACACAATGAAACACCTTCACCACACACTAAAACACCTTCCCCACACATTGAAATCCCTTCCCCAAACACTGAAACCCTTCCCCACACTGTGAAACCCCTACCCCACACACTGAAACACCTTCCCCACAAACACTGAAACACCTTCCCCACACACTGAAGCACATCCCCACGCACTGAAACCCCTACCCCACACACTGAAACCCCTTCACCAAACACTGAAACACCTTCCCCACACACTGAAACCCCTTCTGCACACATTGAAACCCATCCCCACAAACGGAAACCCATCCCCACAAACTGATACCCCTTCCCCACACACTGAAACACCATCCCCACACACTGAAACACATCCCCACGCACCGAAACACCTTCCGCACACATTGAAACCCCTTCCCCACACACTGAAACACCTTCCCCACACTCTGAAACACCTTCCCCACACACTGAAATCCCTTCCCGACACACTTGAAACCCTTCCCCACACTGTGAAACCCCGACCCCACACACTGAAACACCTTCCCCACACACTGAAACCCCTTCACCACACACTGAAACACCTTTCCTACACACTGAAACCCCTTCCGCACACAATGAAACCCATCCCCACAAACTGAAACCCATCCCCACACACTGAAACCCATTCCCCACACACTGAAACCCATTCCCCACACACTGATACCCCTTGCCCACACACTGAAACCCCTTCCGCACAGACTGAAACCCATCCCCACACACAGAAACCCCTTCCGCACACACTGAAACCCATCCCCACACACTGAAGCACCTTCCTCACACAGACTGAAATTCCATCCCCACACACTGAAACACCTTTCCCACACACTTAAGCCCCTTCCCCAGACACTGGAACCCTTCCCCACACACTGAAACACCTTCCCCATACATTGAAACCCCTTCCCCACACACTGAAACACCATCCCCACACACTGAAAACCCTTCCCCACACACTGAAACACTTCCCCACACACTGAAACAACTTCCCCACACACTGAAACCCCTTCCGCACACACTGAAACACATCCCCACACACTGAAACACCTTCCCCACACACTGCCACCCCTTCCCCACACACTGAAACACCTTCCGCACACCCTGAAACACATCCCCACACACTGAAACACCTTCCCCACACACTGAATCCCCTTCCCCGCAAACACTGAAACACCTTTCCCACACACTGAAACGCCTTCCCCAAACACTGAAATACCATCCCCACACAATGAAACACCATTGACACACACTGAAACCCCTTCCACAGACATTGGAACCCTACCCCACACACTCAAAAACCTTCCCCAAACACTGAAACCCCTTCCCCACTCACTGAAACAGCTTCCCCACACACTGAAACCCATCCCCACCAGCTGAAACACATCCCCACACACTGAAACCCCTTCCCCACACTCTGAAACACGTCCCCACACACTGAAACAACTTCCCCACACACTGAAACCCCTCCCGCACAAACTGAAACCCATCCCCACACACTGAAACCCCTTCGCACACACTGAAACCCATCCCCACACACTGAAACACCTTTCCCACACGCTGAAACACCTTCCCCACACACTGAAACACCTTCCGCACAAACTGAAACCCCTTCCCCACAAACACTGAAACACCTTCCCCACACATTGAAAGCCCTTCCCCACACAATGAAACACCTTCCCCACACACTGAAACACCTTCCCCACACACTGAAATCCCTTCCCCAAATACTGAAATCCTTCCCCACACTGTGAAACCACTACCCCACACACTGAAACCCCTTCACCATACACTGAAACCCCTTCTGCACACAATGAAACCCATCCCCACAAACTGAAATCCATCCCCACAAACTGAAACCCCTTCCCCACACACTGAAACACATCCCCACAAACTGAAACACATCCCCACGCACTGAAACAACTTCCCCACGCACTGAAACCCCTTCCCCACACATTGAAACACCTTCCCACACACTGAAACACATTCCCCACACACTGAAACACCTTCCCCACACACTGAAACACCTTCCCCACACACTGAAATCCCTTCCCGACTCACTGAAACCCTTCCCCACACTGTGAAACCCCTACCCCACACACTGAAACCCCTTCATCACACACTGAAACACCTTCCGCACACACTGAAACCCCTTCCGCACACAATGAAACCCATCCCCACAAACTGAAACCCATCCCCACAAACTGAAACCCATTCCCCACACACTGATACCCCTTCCCCACACACTGAAACCCCTTCCGCACACACTGAAACCCATCCCCACACACAGAAGCCCCTTCCCCACACACTGAAACCCCTTCCGCACACACTGAAACCCATCCCCACACACAGAAACCCCTTCCCCACACACTGAAACCCATCCCCACACACTGAAACCCATCCCCACACACTGAAACTCCTTCCTCACACACACTGAAATTCCATCCCCACACACTGAAACCCATCCCCACACACTGAAACTCCTTCCTCACACACACTGAAATTCCATCCCCACACACTGAAACCCCTTCCCCAGACACTGGAACCCTTCCCCACACACTGAAACACCCTCCCCATACATTGAATCCCCTTCCACACACACTGAAACAGCTTCCCCACACACTGAAACCCCTTCCCCATCACTGAAACACACTCCCCACACACTGAAACAACTTCCCCACACACTGAAAAATATTCACCACACACTGAATCCCCTTCCACACATACTGAAACACGTCCTCACACACTGAAACACCTTCCCCACACACTGAAACACCTTTCCCACACGCTGAAACACCTTCCCCACACACTGAAACACCTTCCGCACAAACTGAAACCCCTTCCCCACAAACACTGAAACACCTTCCCCACACATTGAAAGCCCTTCCCCACACAATGAAACACCTTCCCCACACACTGAAACACCTTCCCCACACACTGAAATCCCTTCCCCAAATACTGAAATCCTTCCCCACACTGTGAAACCCCTACCCCACACACTGAAACCCCTTCACCATACACTGAAACCCCTTCTGCACACAATGAAACCCATCCCCACAAACTGAAATCCATCCCCACAAACTGAAACCCCTTCCCCACACACTGAAACACATCCCCACAAACTGAAACACATCCCCACGCACTGAAACACCTTCCCCACGCACTGAAACCCCTTCCCCACACATTGAAACCCCTTCCCACACACTGAAACACATTCCCCACACACTGAAACACCTTCCCCACACACTGAAACACCTTCCCCACACACTGAAATCCCTTCCCGACACACTGAAACCCTTCCCCACACTGTGAAACCCCTACCCCACACACTGAAACCCCTTCATCACACACTGAAACACCTTCCGCACACACTGAAACCCCTTCCGCACACAATGAAACCCATCCCCACAAACTGAAACCCATCCCCACAAACTGAAACCCATTCCCCACACACTGATACCCCTTCCCCACACAGTGAAACCCCTTCCGCACACACTGAAACCCATCCCCACACACAGAAGCCCCTTCCCCACACACTGAAACCCCTTCCGCACACACTGAAACCCATCCCCACACACAGAAACCCCTTCCCCACACACTGAAACCCATCCCCACACACTGAAACCCATCCCCACACACTGAAACTCCTTCCTCACACACACTGAAATTCCATCCCCACACACTGAAACCCATCCCCACACACTGAAACTCCTTCCTCACACACACAGAAATTCCATCCCCACACACTGAAACCCCTTCCCCAGACACTGGAACCCTTCCCCACACACTGAAACACCCTCCCCATACATTGAATCCCCTTCCACACACACTGAAACAGCTTCCCCACACACTGAAACCACTTCCCCATCACTGAAACACACTCCCCACACACTGAAACAACTTCCCCACACACTGAAAAATATTCACCACACACTGAATCCCCTTCCACACATACTGAAACACGTCCTCACACACTGAAACACCTTCCCCACACTCTGAAACCCCTTCCCCACAAACACTGAAACATCTTCCCCACACACTGAAACTCCTTCCTCACACACACTGAAATTCCATCCCCACACACTGAAACCCCTTCCCCAGACACTGGAACCCTTCCCCACACACTGAAACACCCTCCCCATACATTGAATCCCCTTCCACACACACTGAAACAGCTTCCCCACACACTGAAACCACTTCCCCATCACTGAAACACACTCCCCACACACTGAAACAACTTCCCCACACACTGAAAAATATTCACCACACACTGAATCCCCTTCCACACATACTGAAACACGTCCTCACACACTGAAACACCTTCCCCACACTCTGAAACCCCTTCCCCACAAACACTGAAACATCTTCCCCACACACTGAAACAACTTCCCCACACACTGAAATACCATCCCCACACACTGAAACCCCTTCCCCACACACTGAAACCCCTTCCCCACAAACACTGAAACACCTTCCCCACACACTGAAATGCCATCCCCACACACTGAAACACCTTCCCCACACACTGAAACACCTTCCCCACACACTGAAATCCCTTCCCCACACACTGAAACCCTTCCACACACTGTGAAACCCCTACCCCACCCACTGAAACCCCTACCCCAAACACTGAAACCCCTTCACCAGACACTGAAACACCTTCCCCACACACTGAAACCCCTTCTGCACACATTGAAACCCATTCCCACAAACTGAAACCCATCCCCACAAACTGAAACCCCTTCCCCACACACTGAATCACATCCCCACACACTGAAACACATCCCCACGCACTGAAACATCTTCCCCACACTTTGAAACCCCTTCCCCACACACTGAAACGCCTTCCCCACACACTGAAACACCTTCCCCACAAACTGAAATCCCTTCCCGACACACTGAAACCCTTCCCCACACTGTGAAACCCCTACCCCACACACTGAAGCACCTTCCCCAGACACTGAAACCCCTTTCCCCACACACTGAAAAACTTTTCCCACACACTGAAACCCCTTCCGCACACAATGAAACCCCTTCCCCACAAACACTGAAACATCTTCCCCACACACTGAAACAACTTCCCCACACACTGAAATACCATCCCCACACAAACTGAAACCCATCCTCACACACTGAAACCCATTCCCTGCACACTGATACCCCTTCCCCACACACTGAAACCCCTTCCACACAGACTGAAACACCTTCCCCACACACTGAAACCCCTTCACCATACACTGAAACCCCTTCTGCACACAATGAAACCCATCCCCACAAACTGAAATCCATCCCCACAAACTGAAACCCCTTCCCCACATACTGAAACACATCCCCACAAACTGAAACACATCCCCACGCACTGAAACACCTTCCCCACGCACTGAAACCCCTTCCCCACACATTGAAACCCCTTCCCACACACTGAAACACATTCCCCACACACTGAAACACCTTCCCCACACACTGAAACACCTTCCCCACACACTGAAATCCCTTCGCGACACACTGAAACCCTTCCCCACACTGTGAAACCCCTACCCCACACACTGAAACCCCTTCATCACACACTGAAACACCTTCCGCACACACTGAAACCCCTTCCGCACACAATGAAACACATCCCCACAAACTGAAACCCATCCCCACAAACTGAAACCCATTCCCCACACACTGATACCCCTTCCCCACACAGTGAAACCCCTTCCGCACACACTGAAACCCATCCCCACACACAGAAGCCCCTTCCCCACACACTGAAACCCCTTCCGCACACACTGAAACCCATCCCCACACACAGAAACCCCTTCCCCACACACTGAAACCCATCCCCACACACTGAAACCCATCCCCACACACTGAAACTCCTTCCTCACACACACTGAAATTCCATCCCCACACACTGAAACCCATCCCCACACACTGAAACTCCTTCCTCACACACACAGAAATTCCATCCCCACACACTGAAACCCCTTCCCCAGACACTGGAACCCTTCCCCACACACTGAAACACCCTCCCCATACATTGAATCCCCTTCCTCACACACTGAAACAGCTTCCCCACACACTGAAACCACTTCCCCATCACTGAAACACACTCCCCACACACTGAAACAACTTCCCCACACACTGAAAAATATTCACCACACACTGAATCCCCTTCCACACATACTGAAACACGTCCTCACACACTGAAACACCTTCCCCACACTCTGAAACCCCTTCCCCACAAACACTGAAACATCTTCCCCACACACTGAAACAACTTCCCCACACACTGAAATACCATCCCCACACACTGAAACCCCTTCCCCACACACTGAAACCCCTTCCCCACAAACACTGAAACACCTTCCCCACACACTGAAATGCCATCCCCACACACTGAAACACCTTCCCCACACACTGAAACACCTTCCCCACACACTGAAATCCCTTCCCCACACACTGAAACCCTTCCACACACTGTGAAACCCCTACCCCACCCACTGAAACCCCTACCCCAAACACTGAAACCCCTTCACCAGACACTGAAACACCTTCCCCACACACTGAAACCCCTTCTGCACACATTGAAACCCATTCCCACAAACTGAAACCCATCCCCACAAACTGAAACCCCTTCCCCACACACTGAATCACATCCCCACACACTGAAACACATCCCCACGCACTGAAACATCTTCCCCACACTTTGAAACCCCTTCCCCACACACTGAAACGCCTTCCCCACACACTGAAACACCTTCCCCACAAACTGAAATCCCTTCCCGACACACTGAAACCCTTCCCCACACTGTGAAACCCCTACCCCACACACTGAAGCACCTTCCCCAGACACTGAAACCCCTTTCCCCACACACTGAAAAACTTTTCCCACACACTGAAACCCCTTCCGCACACAATGAAACCCCTTCCCCACAAACACTGAAACATCTTCCCCACACACTGAAACAACTTCCCCACACACTGAAATACCATCCCCACACAAACTGAAACCCATCCTCACACACTGAAACCCATTCCCTGCACACTGATACCCCTTCCCCACACACTGAAACCCCTTCCACACAGACTGAAACACCTTCCCCACACACAGAAACCCCTTCCGCACACACTGAAACCCATCCCCACACACTGAAACACCTTCCTCACACAGACTAAAATTCCATCCCCACACACTGAAACACCTTTCCTACACACTGAAACCCCTTCCCCAGACACTGGAACCCTTCCCCACACACTGAAACACCTTCCCCATACATTGAAACCCCTTCCCCACACACTGAAACAGCTTCCCCACACACTGAAACAACTTCCCCACACACTGAAATACCATCCCCAGACACTGAAACACCTTCCCCACACACTGAAACCCCTTCCCCACAAACACTGAAACATCTTCCCCACAAACTGAAACACATTCCCCACACACTGAAACACCTTCCCCACACACTGAAATCCCTTCCCCACACACTGAAACCCTTCCCCACACTGTGAAACCCCTACCCCACCCACTGAAACCCCTACCCCACACCTGAAACCCCTTCACCATACACTGAAACACCTTCCCCACACACTGAAACCCCTTCTGCACACATTGAAACCCATTCCCACAAACTGAAACCCATCCCCACAAACTGAAACCCCTTCCCCACACACTGAAACACTTCCCTATACACTGAAACGCCTTCCCCACACACTGAAACACCTTCCCCACACACTGAAATCCCTTCCCGACACACTGAAACCCTTCCCCACACTGTGAAACCCCTACACCACTCACTGAACCACCTTCCCCACACACTGAAACCCCTTGCCCACACACTGAAACACCTTTCCCACACACTGAAACCCCTTCCGCACACAATGAAACCCATCCCCACAAACTGAAACCCATCCTCACACACTGAAACCCATTCCCTGCACACTGATACCCCTTCCCCACACACTGAAACCCCTTCCGCACAGACTGAAACCCATCCCCACACACAGAAAGCCCTTCCGCACACATTGAAACCCATCCCCACACACTGAAACACCTTCCTCACACAGACTGAAATTCCATCCCCACACACTGAAACACCTTTCCTACACACTGAAACCCCTTCCCCAGACACTGGAACCCTTCCCCACACACTGAAACACCTTCCCCATACATTGAAACCCCTTCCCCACACACTGAAACAGCTTCCCCACACACTGAAAACCCTTCCCCACACACTGAAACACTTCCCCGCACACTGAAACAACTTCCCCACACACTGAAACAACTTCCCCACACACTGAAACACCTTCCCCACACACTGAAACCCCTTCCCCACACACTGAAACACCTTCCGCACACACTGAAACACATCCCCACACACTGAAACACCTTCCCCACACACTGGAACCCTTCCACACACACTGAAACACCCTCCCCATACATTGAATCCCCTTCCACACACACTGAAACAGCTTCCCCACACACTGAAATCCCTTCCCCATCACTGAAACACCCTCCCCACACACTGAAACAACATCCCCACACACTGAAAAACATTCACCACACACTGAATCCCCTTCCGCACACACTGAAACACATCCTCACACACTGTAACACCTTCCCCACACTCTGAAACCCCTTCCCCACAAACACTGAAACATCTTCCCCACACACTGAAACACCATCCCCACACACTGAAAGACCTTCCCTACACACTGAAACACCTTCCCCACACACTGAAAGCCCTTCCCGACACACTGAAACCCATCCCCACACACTGAAACACCTTCCCCACACACTGAAATCCCTTCCCCACACACTGAAACACCTTCCCCACACTGTGAAACCCCTACCCCACCCACTGAAACCCCTACCACACACACTGAAAACCCTTCACCATACACTGAAACACCTTCCCCACACACTGAAACCCCTTCTGCACACATTGAAACCCATTCCCACAAACTGAAACCCATCCCCACAAACTGAAACCCCTTCCCCACACACTGAAACACATCCCCACACACTGAAACACATCCCCACACACTGAAACACATCCCCACGCACTGAAACACCTTCCCCACACTTTGAAACCCCTTCCCCACACACTGAAACGCCTTCCCCACACACTGAAACACCTTCCCCACACACTGAAATCCCTTCCCGACACACTGAAACCCTTCCCCACACTGTGAAACCCCTACCCCACCCACTGAAACACCTTCCCCACACACTGAAACCCCTTCACCACACACTGAAACACCTTTCCCACACACTGAAACCCCTTCCGCACACAATGAAACCCATCCCCACAAACTGAAACCCATCCTCACACACTGAAACCCATTCCCTGCACACTGATACCCCTTCCCCACACACTGAAACCCCTTCCGCACGGTCTGAAACCCATCCCCACACACAGAAACCCCTTCCGCACACACTGAAACCCATCCCCACACACTGAAACACCTTCCTCACACAGACTGAAATTCCATCCCCACACACTGAAACACCTTTCCCACACACTGAAACCCCTTCCCCAGACACTGGAACCCTTCCCCACACACTGAAACACCTTCCCCATACATTGAAACCCCTTCCGCACACACTGAAACACTTCCCCACACACTGAAACAACTTCCCCACACACTGAAACTCCTTCCGCACACACTGAAACCCATCCCCACAGACTGAAACACCTTCCCCACACACTGAAACCCCTTCCCCACACACTGAAACACCTTCCGCACACACTGAAACACATCCCCACACACTGAAACACCTTCCCCACACACTGAAAACCCTTCCCCACACACTGAAACACCTTCCGCACACACTGAAACACATCCCCACACACTGAAACACCTACCCCACACAATGAAACCCATTCCCCGCAAACACTGAAACACCTTTCCCACACACTGAAACACCTTCCCCAAACACTGAAATACCATCCCCACGCACTGAAACACCATTGACACACACTGAAACCCCTTCCCCACAAACAATGAAACACTTTCCCACAGACTGAAGCACATCCCACGCACTGAAACACCTTCCCCACACACTGAAAGCACTTCCCCACACAATGAAACACCTTCCCCACACACTGAAACACGTTCCCCACACACTGAAACAACTTCCCCACACACTGAAACACCTTCCCCACACACTGAAACCCCTTCCCCACACACTGAAACACCTTCCGCACACACTGAAACACATCCCCACACACTGAAACACCTTCCCCACACACTGGAACCCTTCCACACACACTGAAACACCCTCCCCATACATTGAATCCCCTTCCACACACACTGAAACAGCTTCCCCACACACTGAAATCCCTTCCCCATCACTGAAACACCCTCCCCACACACTGAAACAACATCCCCACACACTGAAAAACATTCACCACACACTGAATCCCCTTCCGCACACACTGAAACACATCCTCACACACTGTAACACCTTCCCCACACTCTGAAACCCCTTCCCCACAAACACTGAAACATCTTCCCCACACACTGAAACACCATCCCCACACACTGAAAGACCTTCCCTACACACTGAAACACCTTCCCCACACACTGAAAGCCCTTCCCGACACACTGAAACCCATCCCCACACACTGAAACACCTTCCCCACACACTGAAATCCCTTCCCCACACACTGAAACACCTTCCCCACACTGTGAAACCCCTACCCCACCCACTGAAACCCCTACCACACACACTGAAAACCCTTCACCATACACTGAAACACCTTCCCCACACACTGAAACCCCTTCTGCACACATTGAAACCCATTCCCACAAACTGAAACCCATCCCCACAAACTGAAACCCCTTCCCCACACACTGAAACACATCCCCACACACTGAAACACATCCCCACACACTGAAACACATCCCCACGCAATGAAACACCTTCCCCACACTTTGAAACCCCTTCCCCACACACTGAAACGCCTTCCCCACACACTGAAACACCTTCCCCACACACTGAAATCCCTTCCCGACACACTGAAACCCTTCCCCACACTGTGAAACCCCTACCCCACCCACTGAAACACCTTCCCCACACACTGAAACCCCTTCACCACACACTGAAACACCTTTCCCACACACTGAAACCCCTTCCGCACACAATGAAACCCATCCCCACAAACTGAAACCCATCCTCACACACTGAAACCCATTCCCTGCACACTGATACCCCTTCCCCACACACTGAAACCCCTTCCGCACGGTCTGAAACCCATCCCCACACACAGAAACCCCTTCCGCACACACTGAAACCCATCCCCACACACTGAAACACCTTCCTCACACAGACTGAAATTCCATCCCCACACACTGAAACACCTTTCCCACACACTGAAACCCCTTCCCCAGACACTGGAACCCTTCCCCACACACTGAAACACCTTCCCCATACATTGAAACCCCTTCCGCACACACTGAAACACTTCCCCACACACTGAAACAACTTCCCCACACACTGAAACTCCTTCCGCACACACTGAAACCCATCCCCACAGACTGAAACACCTTCCCCACACACTGAAACCCCTTCCCCACACACTGAAACACCTTCCGCACACACTGAAACACATCCCCACACACTGAAACACCTTCCCCACACACTGAAAACCCTTCCCCACACACTGAAACACCTTCCGCACACACTGAAACACATCCCCACACACTGAAACACCTACCCCACACAATGAAACCCATTCCCCGCAAACACTGAAACACCTTTCCCACACACTGAAACACCTTCCCCAAACACTGAAATACCATCCCCACGCACTGAAACACCATTGACACACACTGAAACCCCTTCCCCACAAACAATGAAACACTTTCCCACAGACTGAAGCACATCCCACGCACTGAAACACCTTCCCCACACACTGAAAGCACTTCCCCACACAATGAAACACCTTCCCCACACACTGAAACACGTTCCCCACACACAGAAATCCCTTCCCCACACACTGAAAACCCTTCCCCACACTGTGAAACCCCTACCCCACCCGCTGAAACACCGACCCCACACACTGAAACCCCTTCACCATACACTGAAACACCTTCCCCACACACTGACACCCCTTCCGCACACATTGAAGCCCATCCCCACAAAGGGAAACCCATCCCCGCAAACTGAAACCCCTTCCCCACACACTCAAACACATCCCCACACACTGAAACACATCCCCACGCACTGAAACACCTTCCCCACACATTGAAACCCCTTCCCCACACACTGAAACACCTTCCCCACACACTGAAACACCTTCCCCACACACTGAAATCCCTTCCATACACACTGAAACCCTTCCCCACACTGTGAAACCCCTACCCCACACACTGAAACACCTTCCCCACACACTGAAACCCCTTCACCAGACACTGAAACACCTTTCCCACACACTGAAACCCCTTCCCCACACAATGAAACCCATCCCCACAAACTGAAACCCATCCCCACACACTGAAACCCATTCCCCACACACTGATACCCCTTCCCCACACACTGAAACCCCTTCCGCACAGAATGAAACCCATCCCCACACACAGAAACCCCTTCCGCACACACTGAAACCCATCCCCACACACTGAAACACCTTCCTCACACAGACGGAAATTCCATCCCCTCACACTGAAACACCTTTCCCACACACTGAAACCCCTTCCACAGACACTGGAAACCTTCCCCACACACTGATACACCTTCCCCATACATTGAAACCCCTTCCCCACACACTGAAACAGCTTCCCCAGACACTGAAAACCCTTCCCCACACACTGAAACACTTCCCCACACACTGAATCAACTTCCCCACACACTGAAACCCCTTCCCCACACACTGAAACCCCTTCCCCACACACTGAAACACCTTCCGCACGCACTGAAACACATCCACAAACACTGAAACACCTTCCCCACACACTGAAAACCTTCCCCACACACTGAAAACCTTCCCCACACACTGAAACACCTTCCGCACACACTGAAACACATCCCCACACACTGAAACACCTTCCACACACACTGAAACCCCTTCCCCACAAACACTGAAACACCTTTCCCACACACTGAAACGCCTTCCCCAAACACTGAAATACCATCCCACACACTGAAACACCATTGACACACACTGAAACCCCTTCCACAGACATTGGAACCCTTCCCCACACACGGAAAAACCTTCCCCAAACACTGAAACACCTTCCCCACTCACTGAAATAGCTTCCCCACACACTGAAACCCATCCCCACCAGCTGAAACACATCCCCACACACTGAAACCCCTTCCCCACACACTGAAACACTTCCCCACACACTGAAACAACTTCTCCACACACTGAAACCCCTCCCGCACAAACTGAAACCCATCCCCACAAACTGAAACCCATCCCCACACACTGAAACCCATCCCCACACACTGAAACACCTTCCCCACACGCAGAAACACATTCCGCACAAACTGAAACCACTTCCCCACAAACACTGAAACACCTTCCCCACACATTGAAAGCCCTTCCCCACACAATGAAACACCTTCCTCACACACTGAAACACCTTCCCCACACACTGAAATCCCTTCCCCAAACACTGAAACCCTTCCCCACACTGTGAAACCCCTACCCCACTCACTGAAACGCCTTCACCATACACTGAAACACTTTCCCCACACACTGAAACCCCTTCTACACACTATGAAACCCATCCCCACAAACTGAAATCCATCCCCACAAACTGAAACCCTTCCCCACACACTGAAACACATCCCCACACACTGAAACACATCCACAAACACTGAAACACATCCACAAACACTGAAACACCTTCCCCACACACTGAAAACCCTTCCCCACACACTGAAACACCTTCCGCACACACTGAAACACATCCCCACACACTGAAACACCTTCCACACACACTGAAACCCCTTCCCCGCAAACACTGAAACACATTTCCCACACACTGAAACGCCTTCCCCAAACACTGAAATACCATCCCCACACACTGAAACACCATTGACACACACTGAAACCCCTTCCACAGACATTGGAACCCTTCCCCACACACTGAAACCCATCCCCACACACTGAAACCCATCCCCACACACTGAAACACCTTCCCCACACGCAGAAACCCCTTCCCCACACACTGAAACACCTACCACACAAACTGAAACAACATCCCCACAAACACTGAAACACCTTCCCCACACATTGAAAGCCCTTCCCCACAGAATGAAACACCTTCCCCACACACTGAAACACCTTCCCCACACACTGAAATCCCTTCCCCAAACACTGAAACCCTTCCCCACACTGTCAAACCCCTACACCACACACTGAAACCTCTTCACCACACACTGAAACACTTTCCCCACACACTGAAACCCCTTCTGCACACAATGAAACCCATCCCCACAAACTGAAATCCATCCCCACAAACTGAAACCCCTTCCCCACAGACTGAAACACATCCCCACACACTGAAACACATCCCCACGCACTGAAACAACTTCCCCACACACTGAAACCCCTTCCGCACACATTGGAACACATCCCCACACACTGAAACACCTTCCCCACACACTGAAACCCCTTCCCCACACACTGAAACACATCCACCAACACTGAAACACCATCCCCACACAATGAAAACCCTTCCCCACACACTGAAACACCTTCCGCACACACTGAAACACATCCCCACACACTGAAACACCTTCCCCGCAAACACTGAAACACCTTTCCCACACACTGAAACGCCTTCCCCAAACACTGAAATACCATCCCCACACACTGAAACACCATTGACACACACTGAAACCCCTTCCACAGACATTGGAACCCTTCCCCACTCACTGAAAAACCTTCCCCAAACACTGAAACCCCTTCCTCACTCACTGAAACCGCTTCCCCACACAATGAAACACCATCCCCACACACTGAAACACCTTCCCCACACACAGAAATCCCTTCCCCACACACTGAAAACCCTTCCCCACACTGTGAAACCCCTACCCCACCCACTGAAACACCGACCCCACACACTGAAACCCCTTCACCATACACTGAAACACCTTCCCCACACACTGACACCCCTTCCGCACACATTGAAACCCATCCCCACAAACGGAAACCCATCCCCACAAAGTGAAACCCCTTCCCCACACACTCAAACACATCCCCACACACTGAAACACATCCCCACGCACTGAAACACCTTCCCCACACATTGAAACCCCTTCCCCACAAACTGAAACACCTTCCCCACACACTGAAACACCTTCCCCACACACTGAAATCCCTTCCCAACACACTGTGACACCCCTACCCCACACACTGTAACACCTTCCCCACACACTGAAACCCCTTTACCACACACTGAAACACCATTCCCACACACTGAAACCCCTTCCACAGACACTGGAAACCTTCCCCACACACTGAAACACCTTCCCCATACATTGAAACCCCTTCCCCACACACTGAAACACCTTCCACACGCACTGAAACACATCCACAAACACTGAAACACCTTCCCCACACACTGAAAACCCTTCCCCACACACTGAAACACCTTCCGCACACAGTGAAACACATCCCCACACACTGAAACACCTTCCACACACACTGAAACCCCTTCCCCGCAAACACTGAAACACCTTTCCCACACACTGAAACGCCTTCCCCAAACACTGAAATACCATCCCCACACACTGAAACACCATTGACACACACTGAAACCCCTTCCACAGACATTGGAACCCTTCCCCACACACTGAAAAACCTTCCCCAAACACTGAAACCCCTTCCCCACTCACTGAAACAGCTTCCCCACACACTGAAACCCATCCCCACCAGCTGAAACAAATCCCCACACACTGAAACCCCTTTCCCACACACTGAAACACTTCCCCACACACTGAAACAACTTCTCCACACACTGAAACCCCTTCACCAGACACTGAAACACCTTTCCCACACTCTGAAACCCCTTCCCCACACAATGAAACCCATCCCCACAAACTGAAACCCATCCCCACACACTGAAACCCATTCCCCACACACTGATACCCCTTCCCCACACACTGAAACCCCTTCCGCACAGAATGAAACCCATCCCCACACACAGAAACCCCTTCCGCACACACTGAAACCCATCCCCACACACTGAAACACCTTCCTCACACAGACGGAAATTCCATCCCCTCACACTGAAACACCTTTCCCACACACTGAAACCCCTTCCACAGACACTGGAAACCTTCCCCACACACTGAAACACCTTCCCCATACATTGAAACCCCTTCCCCACACACTGAAACAGCTTCCCCAGACACTGAAAACCCTTCCCCACACACTGAAACACTTCCCCACACACTGAATCAACTTCCCCACACACTGAAACACCTTCCCCACACACTTAAACCCCTTCCCCACACACTGAAACACCTTCCGCACGCACTGAAACACATCCACAAACACTGAAACACCTTCCCCACACACTGAAAACCTTCCCCACACACTGAAAACCTTCCCCACACACTGAAACACCTTCCGCACACACTGAAACACATCCCCACACACTGAAACACCTTCCACACACACTGAAACCCCTTCCCCGCAAACACTGAAACACCTTTCCCACACACTGAAACGCCTTCCCCAAACACTGAAATACCATCCCACACACTGAAACACCATTGACACACACTGAAACCCCTTCCACAGACATTGGAACCCTTCCCCACACACGGAAAAACCTTCCCCAAACACTGAAACCCCATCCCCACTCACTGAAATAGCTTCCCCACACACTGAAACCCATCCCCACCAGCTGAAACACATCCCCACACACTGAAACCCCTTCCCCACACACTGAAACACTTCCCCACACACTGAAACAACTTCTCCACACACTGAAACCCCTCCCGCACAAACTGAAACCCATCCCCACAAACTGAAACCCATCCCCAAACACTGAAACACATCCCCACACACTGACACACCTTCCCCACACGCAGAAACACCTTCCGCACAAACTGAAACCACTTCCCCACAAACACTGAAACACCTTCCCCACACATTGAAAGCCCTTCCCCACACAATGAAACACCTTCCTCACACACTGAAACACCTTCCCCACACACTGAAATCCCTTCCCCAAACACTGAAACCCTTCCCCACACTGTGAAACCCCTACCCCACACACTGAAACGCCTTCACCATACACTGAAACACTTTCCCCACACACTGAAACCCCTTCTACACACTATGAAACCCATCCCCACAAACTGAAATCCATCCCCACAAACTGAAACCCTTCCCCACACACTGAAACACATCCCCACACACTGAAACACATCCACTAACACTGAAACACCTTCCCCACACACTGAAAACCCTTCCCCACACACTGAAACACCTTCCGCACACACTGAAACACATCCCCACACACTGAAACACCTTCCACACACACTGAAACCCCTTCCCCGCAAACACTGAAACACATTTCCCACACACTGAAACGCCTTCCCCAAACACTGAAATACCATCCCCACACACTGAAACACCATTGACACACACTGAAACCCCTTCCACAGACATTGGAACCCATCCCCACACACTGAAACCCATCCCCACACACTGAAACCCATCCCCACACACTGAAACACCTTCCCCACACGCAGAAACCCCTTCCCCACACACTGAAACACCTTCCACACAAACTGAAACCACATCCCCACAAACACTGAAACACCTTACCCACACATTGCAAGCCCTTCCCCACAGAATGAAACACCTTCCCCACACACTGAAACAACTTCCCCACACACTGAAATCCCTTCCCCAAACACTGAAACCCTTCCCCACACTGTCAAACCCCTACACCACACACTGAAACCCCTTCACCATACACTGAAACACTTTCCCCACACACTGAAACCCCTTCTGCACACAATGAAACCCATCCCCACAAACTGAAATCCATCCCCACAAACTGAAACCCCTTCCCCACAGACTGAAACACATCCCCACACACTGAAACACATCCCCACGCACTGAAACAACTTCCCCACGCACTGAAACCCCTTCCGCACACACTGAAACACATCCCCACACACGGAAACACCTTCCCCACACACTGAAACCCCTTCCCCACACACTGAAACACCTTCCGCACACACTGAAACACATCCACCAACACTGAAACACCATCCCCACACAATGAAAACCCTTCCCCAAACACTGAAACACCTTCCGCACACACTGAAACACATCCCCACACACTGAAACACCTTCCCCGCAAACACTGAAACACCTTTCCCACACACTGAAACGCCTTCCCCAAACACTGAAATACCATCCCCACACACTGAAACACCATTGACACACACTGAAACCCCTTCCACAGACATTGGAACCCTTCCCCACTCACTGAAAAACCTTCCCCAAACACTGAAACCCCTTCCTCACTCACTGAAACCGCTTCCCCACACAATGAAACACCATCCCCACACACTGAAACACCTTCCCCACACACAGAAATCCCTTCCCCACACACTGAAAACCCTTCCCCACACTGTGAAACCCCTACCCCACCCACTGAAACACCGACCCCACACACTGAAACCCCTTCACCATACACTGAAACACCTTCCCCACACACTGACACCCCTTCCGCACACATTGAAACCCATCCCCACAAACGGAAACCCATCCCCACAAAGTGAAACCCCTTCCCCACACACTCAAACACATCCCCACACACTGAAACACATCCCCACGCACTGAAACACCTTCCCCACACATTGAAACCCCTTCCCCACAAACTGAAACACCTTCCCCACACACTGAAACACCTTCCCCACACACTGAAATCCCTTCCTGACACACTGTGACACCCCTACCCCACACACTGTAACACCTTCCCCACACACTGAAACCCCTTTACCACACACTGAAACACCATTCCCACACACTGAAACCCCTTCCCCTCACAATGAAACCCATCCCCACAAACTGAAACCCATCCCCACATACTGAAACCCATTCCCCACATACTGAAACCCATTCCCCACACACTGATACCCCTTCCCCACAAACTGAAACCCCTTCCGCACAGAATGAAACCCATCCCCACACACAGAAACCCCTTCCGCACACACTGAAACACCTTCCTCACACAGACTGAAATTCCATCCCCACACACTGAAACACCTTTCCCACACACTGAAACCCCTTCCACAGACACTGGAACCCTTCCCCACACACTGAAACACCTTCCCCATACATTGAAACCCCTTCCCCACACACTGAAACAGCTTCCCCACACACTGAAAACCCTTCCCCACACACTGAAACACATCCCCACACACTGAAACACCTTCCCCACACACTGAAACCCCTTCCCCACACACTGAAACACCTTCCGCACGCACTGAAACACATCCACAAACACTGAAACACCTTCCCCACACACTGAAAACCCTTCCCCACACACTGAAACACCTTCCGCACACAGTGAAACACATCCCCACACACTGAAACACCTTCCACACACACTGAAACCCCTTCCCCGCAAACACTGAAACACCTTTCCCACACACTGAAACGCCTTCCCCAAACACTGAAATACCATCCCCACACACTGAAACACCATTGACACACACTGAAACCCCTTCCACAGACATTGGAACCCTTCACCATACACTGAAACACCTTCCCCACACACTGACACCCCTTCCGCACACATTGAAACCCATCCCCACAAACGGAAACCCATCCCCACAAAGTGAAACCCCTTCCCCACACACTCAAACACATCCCCACACACTGAAACACATCCCCACGCACTGAAACACCTTCCCCACACATTGAAACCCCTTCCCCACAAACTGAAACACCTTCCCCACACACTGAAACACCTTCCCCACACACTGAAATCCCTTCCTGACACACTGTGACACCCCTACCCCACACACTGTAACACCTTCCCCACACACTGAAACCCCTTTACCACACACTGAAACACCATTCCCACACACTGAAACCCCTTCCCCACACAATGAAACCCATCCCCACAAACTGAAACCCATCCCCACATACTGAAACCCATTCCCCACACACTGATACCCCTTCCCCACAAACTGAAACCCCTTCCGCACAGAATGAAACCCATCCCCACACACAGAAACCCCTTCCGCACACACTGAAACACCTTCCTCACACAGACTGAAATTCCATCCCCACACACTGAAACACCTTTCCCACACACTGAAACCCCTTCCACAGACACTGGAACCCTTCCCCACACACTGAAACACCTTCCCCATACATTGAAACCCCTTCCCCACACACTGAAACAGCTTCCCCACACACTGAAAACCCTTCCCCACACACTGAAACACATCCCCACACACTGAAACACCTTCCCCACACACTGAAACCCCTTCCCCACACACTGAAACACCTTCCGCACGCACTGAAACACATCCACAAACACTGAAACACCTTCCCCACACACTGAAAACCCTTCCCCACACACTGAAACACCTTCCGCACACAGTGAAACACATCCCCACACACTGAAACACCTTCCACACACACTGAAACCCCTTCCCCGCAAACACTGAAACACCTTTCCCACACACTGAAACGCCTTCCCCAAACACTGAAATACCATCCCCACACACTGAAACACCATTGACACACACTGAAACCCCTTCCACAGACATTGGAACCCTTCACCACACACTGAAAAACCTTCCCCAAACACTGAAACCCTTTCCCCACTCACTGAAACAGCTTCCCCACACACTGAAACCCATCCCCACCAGCTGAAACAAATCCCCACACACTGAAACCCCTTTCTCACACACTGAAACACTTCCCCACACACTGAAACAACTTCTCCACATACTGAAACCCCTCCTGCACAAACTGAAACCCATCCCCAGAAACTGAAACCCATCCCCACACACTGAAACCCATCCCCACACACTGAAACACCTTCCCCACACGCTGAAACCCCTTCCCCACACACTGAAACACCTTCCGCACAAACTGAAACCACTTCCCCACAAACACTGGAACACCTTCCCCACACATTGAAAGCCCTTCCCCACACAACGAAACACCTTCCCCACACACTGAGACACCTTCCCCACACACTGAAATCCCTTCCCCAAACACTGAAACCCTTCCCCACACTGTGAAACCCCTACCCCACACACTGAAACCCCTTCACCATACACTGAAACACTTTCCCCACACACTGAAACCCCTTCTGCACAAAATGAAACACATCCCCACAAACTGAAATCCATCCCCACAAACTGAAACCCCTTCCCCACACACTGAAACACATCCCCACACACTGAAACACATCCCCACGCACTGAAACAACTCCCCCACACACTGAAACCCCTTCTGCTCACACTGAAACACATCCCCACACACTGAAACACCTTCCCCACACACTGAAACCCCTTCCCCACACACTGAAACACCTTCCGCACACACTGAAACACATCCACAACACTGAAACACCATCCCCACACAATGAAAACCCTTCCCCACACACTGAAACACCTTCCGCACACACTGAAACACCTTCCGCACACACTGAAATAAATCCCCACACACTGAAACACCTTCCACACACACTGAAACCCCATCCCCGCAAAGACTGAAACACCTTTCCCACACACTGAAACGCCTTCCCCAAACACTGAAATACCATCCCCACACACTGAAACACCATTGACACACACTGAAACCCCTTCCACAGACATTGGAACCCTTCCCCACACACTGAAAAACCTTCCCCAATCACTGAAACCGCTTCCCCACACACTGAAACCCATGCCCACCAGCTGAAACACATCCCCACACACTGAAACCCCTTCCCCACACACTGAAACACTTCCCCACACACTGAAACAACTTCCCCACACACTGAAACCACTCCCGCACAAACTGAAAGCCATCCCCACACACTGAAACCCCTTCGCACACACTAAAACCCTTCGCACACACTGAAACCCATCCCCACACACTGAAACACCTTCCCCACTCGCTGAAACCCCTTCCCCACACACTGAAACACCTTCCGCACAAACTGAAACCCCTTCCCCACAAACACTGAAACACCTTCCCCACACATTGAAAGCCCTTCCCCACACAATGAAACACCTTCCCCACACACTGAAATCCCTTCCCCAAACACTGAAACCCTTCCCCACACTGTGAAACCCCAACCCCACACACTGAAACACCTTCCCCACACACTGAAACCCCTTCTGCACACAATGAAACCCATCCCCACAAACTGAAATCCATCCCCACACACTGAAACCCCTTCCCCACACACTGAAACACATCCCCGCACACTGAAACACATCCCCACGCACTGAAACTCCTTCCCCACACATTGAAACCCCTTCACCACACACTGAAACACCTTCCCCACACACTGAAACACCTTCCCCACACACTGAAATCCCTTCCCGTCACACTGAAACCCTTCCCCACACTGTGAAACCCCTACCCCAAACACTGAAACACCTTCCCACACACTGAAACCACTTCATCACACACTGAAACACCTTCCCCACACACTGAAACCCCTTCCGCACACAATGAAACCCATCCCCACAAACTGAAACCCATCCCCACACACTGAAACCCATTCTCCACACACTGATACCCCTTCCCCACACACTGAAACCCCTTCCGCACACACAGAAACCCATCCCCACACACAGAAACCCCTTCCCCACACACTGAAGCCACTTCCGCACACACTGAAAACCATCCCCACACACAGAAACCCCTTCCCCACAAACTGAATCCCATCCCCACACACTGAAACACCTTCCTCACACACACTGAAATTCCATCCCCACACACTGAAACACCTTTCCCATCACTGAAACACCCTCCCCACACACTGAAACAACATCCCCACACACTGAAAAACATTCACCACACACTGAATCCCCTTCCGCACACACTGAAACACATCCTCACACACTGAAACACCTTCCCCACACTCTGAAACCCCTTCCCCACAAACACTGAAACATCTTCCCCACACACTGAAAAAACTTACCCACACACTGAAATACCATCCCCACACACTGAAACCCCTTCCCCACAAACACTGAAACATCTTCCCCACACACTAAAACACCTTCCCCACACACTGAAATACCATCCCCACACACTGAAACACCTTCCTCACACACTGAAACACCTTCCCCACACACTGAAAGCCCTTCCCCACACACTGAAACCCATCCCCACACACTGAAACACCTTCCCCACACACTGAAATCCCTTCCCCACACACTGAAACCATTCCCCACACTGTGAAACCCCTACCCCACCCACTGAAACCCCTACCCCACCCACTGAAACCCCTTCACCATACACTGAAACACCTTCCCCAAACACTGAAACCCCTTCTGCACACATTGAAACTCATTCCCATAAACTGAAACCCATCCCCACAAACTGAAACCCCTTCCGCACACACTGAAACACATCCCCACACACTGAAACACATCACCACGCACTGAAACACCTTCACCACACATTGAAACCCCTTCCCCACACACTGAAACGCCTTCCCCACACACTGAAACACCTTCCCCACACACTGAAATCCCTTCCCGACACACTGAAACCCTTCACCACACTGTGAAACCCCTTCACCACACACTGAAACACCTTTCCCACACACTGAAACCCCTTCCGCACACAATGAAACCCATCCCCACAAACTGAAACCCATCCTCACACACTGAAACCCATTCCCTGCACACTGATACCCCTTCCCCACACACTGAAACCCCTTCCACACAGACTGAAACCCATCCCCACACACAGAAACCCCTTCCACACACACTGAAACCCATTCCCACACACTGAAACACCTTCCTCACACACACTGAAATTCCATCCCCACACACTGAAACACCTTTCCCATCACTGAAACACCCTCCCCACACACTGAAACAACATCCCCACACACTGAAAAACATTCACCACACACTGAATCCCCTTCCGCACACACTGAAACACATCCTCACACACTGAAACACCTTCCCCACACTCTGAAACCCCTTCCCCACAAACACTGAAACATCTTCCCCACACACTGAAAAAACATTCCCCACACTCTGAAATACCATCCCCACACACTGAAACCCCTTCCCCACAAACATAGAACATAGAACATAGAACATACAGCACAGAACAGGCCCTTCGGCCCACAATGTTGTGCCGATCCTTTGTCCTCTGTCAAGGACAATTTAATCTATACCCCATCATTCTCCTTTATCCATATACCTATCCAAAAGCCTTTTGAAAGTCCCTAAAGTTTCTGACTCAACAACTTCCCCGGGCAAGGCATTCCATGCCTCGACCACTCTCTGGGTAAAGAACCTTCCCCTGACATCCCCCTTATATCTCCCACCCTTCACCTTAAATTTATGACCCCTTGTAACGCTTTGCTCCACCCGGGGAAAAAGTTTCTGACTGTCTACCCTATCTATTCCCCTGATCATCTTATAAACCTCTATCATGTCACCCCTCATCCTTCTCCGTTCTAATGAGAAGAGGCCTAGAATGTTCAGCCTTTCCTCGTAAGACTTATTCTCCATTCCAGGCAACATCCTGGTAAATCTCCTCTGCACCCTCTCCAAGGCTTCCACATCCTTCCTAAAATGAGGCGACCAGAACTGCACACAGTACTCCAAATGAGGCCTTACCAAGGTCCTGTACAGCTGCATCATCACCTCACGGCTCTTAAATTCAATCCCTCTGCTAATGAACGCTAACACCCCATATGCCTTCTTCACAGCCCTATCCACTTGAGTTGCAACTTTCAATGATCTATGCACATAGACCCCAAGGTCTCTCTGCTCCTCCACATGCCCAAGAACCCTACCGTTAACCCAGTATTTTGCATTCATGTTTGTCCTTCCAAAATGGACGACCTCACACTTTTCAGGGTTAAACCCCATCTGCCACTTTTCAGCCCAGCACTGCAACCTATCCAAGTCCCTTTGCAGACGACAATAGCCCTCCTCGGTATCCACAACTCCACCAACCTTTGTATCATCTGCAAATTTACTGACCCACCCTTCGACTTCCTCATCCAAGTCGTTAATAAAAATCACAAACAGGAGAGGACCCAGAACTGATCCCTGCGGCACGCCACTGGTAACTGGGCTCCAGGCTGAGTATTTACCATCTAAGACCACTCTCTGCCTTCTATCAGTTAGCCAATTCTTAATCCAACTGGCCACATTCCCCACTATCCCATGCCTCCTGACTTTCTCCATAAGTCTACCATGGGGGACCTTATCAAATGCCTTACTAAAATCCATGTACACCACATCCACTGGTTTACCCTCATCCACTTGCTTGGTCACCTGCTCAAAGAATTCAATCAGGCTTGTGAGGCAAGACCTACCCCTCACAAAACCGTGCTGACTGTCCCGAATCAAGCAGTGTCTTTCCAGATGCTCAGAAATCCTATCCCTCAGCACCTTTTCCATCAACTTGCCTACCACCGAAGTAAGACTAACTGGCCTGTAATTCCCAGGGTTGTTCCTATTCCCTTTCTTGAACAGGGGCACAACATTTGCCACCCTCCAATCACCTGGTACCACCCACGTCAGCAGAGAAGATGAAAAGATCATTGCCAGCGGCTCTGCAATTTCATCCCTTGCTTCCCATAACATCCTTGGATATACCCCGTCAGGCCGGGGAGACTTGTCTATCTTCAAGTTATTCAAAAACCCCAACACATCTTCCCTCCTAACGAGCACTTCCTCGAGCTTACCAGTCTGCTTCCCACCGTCCTCTTCAGTAATACACCCCTTCTCATTCGTAAATACCGAAGAGAAGTACTCATTCAAAACCTCACTTATCTCTTCCGGCTCAACACACAGTCTCCCGCTATTGTCCTTGACCGGACCTACGGTCCCCCTAGTCATCCTCATATTTCTGACATACGCGTAAAAGGCCTTGGGGTTTTCTTTTATCCTACCCGCCAAGCATTTTTCATGCCCTCTCTTAGCTCTCCTAATCCCTTTCTTCAGATCCTTCCTGGCCATCTTGTATCCCTCCAGAGCTATGCCTGTGCCCTTTTTCCTCAACTTTATATACGCATCCTTCTTCTTCCTAACAAGACTCTCAACCTCTCTTGTCAACCACGGTTCCCTCACATGACCATCCCTTCCCTGTCTGACAGGGACATGCTTATCAATGGCCCCTACTATCTGCTCCTTGAAAAAGTTCCACATTTCGACCGTGCCCTTCCCTGCCAGCATATGCTCCCAACTTATGCTCTTCAGTTCCTGCCTGACAGCATCATATCTACCCTTCCCCCAATTGTAAACCTTGCCCTGTTGCACATACCTATCCCTCTCCATTACCACAGTGAATGCTACAGAATTGTGATCACTATCTCCAAAGTGCTCGCCCACCAACAGCTCTATCACTTGCCCTGGTTCATTACCTAGTACCAAATCCAATATTGCCTCCCCTCTGGTCGGGCAGTCTACATACTGAGTCAGAAAAGCTTCCTGGACATACTGCACAAACACTACCCCATCCAAACTATTCGATCTAAAGAGTTGCCAATCAATATTTGGGAAGTTGAAATCCCCCATAATTACTACCCTGTGACTTCTGCTCCTTTCCAAAATCTGTTTCCCAATCTGCTCTTCCACCTCCCTGCTGCTATTGGGGGGCCTATAGAAAACTCCCATCAAGGTGACTGCTCCTTTCCTGTTCCTGACCTCAACCCACAGTGCCTCAGTCGGCAGATCCTCCTCGAAAATTCTTTCAGCAGTTGTTACACTATTTCTAACTAACAATGCCACCCCCCCACCTCTTTTACCACCATTCCTAATCTTATGAAAACATCTATAACCAGGTACCTCCAAAAACCATTCCTCCCCCTCACCTATCCACGTTTCAGTGATGGCCACAACATCGTAGTCCCAAGTGCCCATCCACGCCTTCAATTCACTCACCTTATTCCTGATGCTTCTTGCGTTGAAGTATACGCACTTTAACCCTTCTCCGTGCCCATCTGTCCTCTGCGACAGTGCTACCTTCCCCAATACCTCACTACACTCTTTGTCTTTCTGAGTGGACCCACTGGTCCCTGGATTACAAGTCCGGTTCCCATCCCCCTCCCAAACTAGTTTAAACCCTCCCGAACAGTACTAGCAAACCTCCCTCCCAGGATATTGGTGCCCCTCTGGTTCAGATGCAGCCCGTCCTGTTTGAACAGGTCCCATCTTCCCCAGAATGCAGTCCAATTATCCAAGAACTGGAAGCCCTCCCTCCTACACCATTCCTGCAGCCACGTGTTCAGCTGTGCTCTCTCCCTATTCCTAGTCTCACTATCACGTGGCGCCGGCAACAAACCAGAGATAACAACTCTGTCCGTCCGAGCTTTCAGCTTCCAGCCTAACTCCCTAAACTCACTTCTAACATCTGTGCCACCCTTCCTTCCTACGTCGTTGGTGCCAATGTGCACCACGACCTCTGGCTGCTCCCCCTCCCCTTTAAGGATCCTGAAGACGCGATCACAAACATCACGGACCCTGGCACCAGGGAGGCAACAAACCATCCGTGCGTCTCGCCTGCGCCCACAGAACCGCCTGTCCGTACTCCTCACCATCGAGTCCCCGATGACTAGTGCTCTCCCATTCTCCCTCCTTCCCTTCTGAGCCACAGTGCAGGACCCCGTGCCAGAGGCCCGGTCACTGCAGCCTGCCCCCGATAGGCCGTCCCCCCCAACAGTATCTAAAACTGTATACTTGTTGTTGAGGGGAACGACCACAGGAGATCCCTGCACTGACCTCTTCCCACCTCTAACTGTTACCCAGCTGCCTTTGATTTGTGGAGTAACGACCTCCGTGTAGCTTCTATCTATCAACCCCTCAGCTTCCCGAATGATCCTCAGTTCATCCAGCTCCAGCTCCAATTCCCTAACACGGTCTGATAGGAGCTGGAGACGGATGCACTTCCAGCAGGTGAAGTCGGCAGGGCCACCGGAGGTTTCCCTCACCTCGAACACTGAAACATCTTCCCCACACACTGAAACACCTTCCCCACACACTGAAATACCATCCCCACACACTGAAACACCTTCCTCACACACTGAAACACCTTCCCCACACACTGAAAGCCCTTCCCCACACACTGAAACCCATCCCCACACACTGAAACACCTTCCCCACACACTGAAATCCCTTCCCCACACACTGAAACCATTCCCCACACTGAAACCCCTACCCCACCCACTGAAACCCCTACCCCACACACTGAAACCCCTTCACCATACACTGAAACACCTTCCCCACACACTGGAACCCCTTCTGCACACATTGAAACCCATTCCCATAAACTGAAACACATCCCCACGCACTGAAACACCTTCACCACACATTGAAACCCCTTCCCCACACACTGAAACGCCTTCCCCACACACTGAAACGCCTTCCCCACACACTGAAATCCCTTCCCGACACACTGAAACCCTTCACCACACTGTGAAACCCCTACCCCACACACTGAAACACCTTCCCCACACACTGAAACCCCTTCACCACACACTGAAACACCTTTCCCACACACTGAAACCCCTTCCGCACACAATGAAACCCATCCCCACAAACTGAAACCCATCCTCACACACTGAAACCCATTCCCTGCACACTGATACCCCTTCCCCACACACTGAAACCCCTTCCACACAGACTGAAACCCATCCCCACACACAGAAACCCCTTCCACACACACTGAAACCCATTCCCACACACTGAAACACCTTCCTCACACAGACTGAAATTCCATCCCCACACACTGAAACACCTTTCCCACACACTGAAACCCCTTCCCCAGACACTGGAACCCTTCCCCACACACTGAAACACCTTCCCCATACATTGAAACCCCTTCCCCACACACTGAAACAGATTCCCCACACACTGAAAACCCTTCTGCACACAATGAAACACATCCCCACAAACTGAAATCCATCCCCACAAACTGAAACCCCTTCCCCACACACTGAACCACATCCCCACACACTGAAACACATCCCCACGCACTGAAACAACTTCCCCACACACTGAAACCCCTTCCGCACACACTGAAACACATCCCCACACACTGAAATCCCTTCCCCACACACTGAAACACCTTCCGCACACACTGAAACACATCCACAACACTGAAACACCATCCCCACACAATGAAAACCTTTCCCCACACACTGAAACACCTTCCGCACACACTGAAATATATCCCCACACACTGAAACACCTTTCCCACACACTGAAACGCCTTCCCCAAACACTGAAATACCATCCCCACACACTGAAACACCATTGACACACACTGAAACCCCTTCCACAGACATTGGAACCCTTCCCCACACACTGAAAAACCTTCCCCAAACACTGAAACCCCTTCCCCACTCACTGAAACCGCTTCCCCACACACTGAAACCCATACCCACCAGCTGAAACACATCCCCACACACTGAAAACCCTTCCCCACACACTGAAACACTTCCCCACACACTGAAACAACTTCCCCACACACTGAAACCCCTCCCGCAAAAACTGAAAGCAATCCCCACACACTGAAACCCCTTCGCTCACACTGGAACCCTTCGCACACACTGAAACCCATCCCCACACACTGAAAAACCTTCCCCACTCGCTGAAACCCCTTCCCCACACACTGAAACACCTTCCGCACACTCTGAAACACTGAAACACCTTCCCCACACATTGAAAGCCCATCCCCACAAACTGAAACCCCTTCCCCACACACTGAACCTCATCCCCACACACTGAAACACATCCCCACGCACTGAAACAACTTCCCCACACACTGAAACCCCTTCCGCATACACTGAAACACATCCCCACACACTGAAACCCCTTCCCCACACACTGAAACACCTTCCGCACACACTGAAACACATCCACAACACTGAAACACCATCCCCACACAATGAAAACCCTTCCCCACACACTGAAACACCTTCCGCACACACTGAAATATATCCCCACACACTGAAACACCTTCCACACACACTGAAACCCCTTCCCCGCAAACACTGAAACACCTTTCCCACACACTGAAACGCCTTCCCCAAACACTGAAATACCATCCCCACACACTGAAACACCATTGACACACACTGAAACCCCTTCCACAGACATTGGAACCCTTCCCCACACACTGAAAAACCTTCCCCAAACACTGAAACCCCTTCCCCACTCACTGAAACCGCTTCCCCACACACTGAAACCCATACCCACCAGCTGAAACACATCCCCACACACTGAAAACCCTTCCCCACACACTGAAACACTTCCCCACACACTGAAACAACTTCCCCACACACTGAAACCCCTCCCGCAAAAACTGAAAGCCATCCCCACACACTGAAACCCCTTCGCTCACACTGAAACCCTTCGCACACACTGAAACCCATCCCCACACACTGAAAAACCTTCCCCACTCGCTGAAACCCCTTCCCCACACACTGAAACACCTTCCGCACACTCTGAAACACTGAAACACCTTCCCCACACATTGAAAGCCCTTCCCCACACAATGAAACACCTTCCCCACACACTGAAACACCTTCCCCACACACTGAAATCCCTTCCCCAAACACTGGAACCCTTCCCCACAAACTGAAATCCATCCCCACACACTGAAACCCCTTCCCCACACACTGAAACACATCCCCGCACACTGAAACACATCCCCACGCACTGAAACTCCTTCCCCACACATTGAAACCCCATTCACCACTCACTGAAACACCTTCCCCACACACTGAAACAACTTCCCAACACACTGAAATCCCTTCCCGACACACTGAAACCCCTTCCCCACAAACACTGAAACATCTTCCCCACACACTGAAAAAACTTACCCACACACTGAAACACCTTCCCCACACTCTGAAACCCCTTCCCCACAAACACTGAAACATCTTCCCCACACACTGAAAAAACTTACCCACACACTGAAATACCATCCCCACACACTGAAACCCCTTCCCCACAAATACTGAAACATCTTCCCCACACACTGAAACACCTTCCCCACACACTGAAATACCATCCCCACACACTGAAACACCTTCCTCACACACTGAAACACATTCCCCACACACTGAAGCCCTTCCCCACACACTGAAACACATCCTCACACACTGAAACACCTTCCCCACACTCTGAAACCCCTTCCCCACAAACACTGAAACATCTTCCCCACACACTGAAAAAACATTCCCCACACTCTGAAATACCATCCCCACACACTGAAACCCCTTCCCCACAAACACTGAAACATCTTCCCCACACACTGAAACACCTTCCCCACACACTGAAATACCATCCCCACACACTGAAACACCTTCCTCACACACTGAAACACCTTCCCCACACACTGAAAGCCCTTCCCCACACACTGAAACCCATCCCCACACACTGAAACACCTTCCCCACACACTGAAATCCCTTCCCCACACACTGAAACCATTCCCCACACTGAAACCCCTACCCCACCCACTGAAACCCCTACCCCACACACTGAAACCCCTTCACCATACACTGAAACACCTTCCCCACACACTGAAACCCCTTCTGCACGCATTGAAACCCATTCCCATAAACTGAAACCCATCCCCACAAACTGAAACCCCTTCCCCACACACTGAAACACATCCCCACACACTGAAACACATCCCCACGCACTGAAACACCTTCACCACACATTGAAACCCCTTCCCCACACACTGAAACGCCTTCCCCACACACTGAAACACCTTCCCCACACACTGAAATCCCTTCCCGACACACTGAAACCCTTCACCACACTGTGAAACCCCTACCCCACACACTGAAACACCTTCCCCACACACTGAAACCCCTTCACCACACACTGAAACACCTTTCCCACACACTGAAACCCCTTCCGCACACAATGAAACCCATCCCCACAAACTGAAACCCATCCTCACACACTGAAACCCATTCCCTGCACACTGATACCCCTTCCCCACACACTGAAACCCCTTCCACACAGACTGAAACCCATCCCCACACACAGAAACCCCTTCCACACACACTGAAACCCATTCCCACACACTGAAACACCTTCCTCACACAGACTGAAATTCCATCCCCACACACTGAAACACCTTTCCCATACACTGAAACCCCTTCCCCAGACACTGGAACCCTTCCCCACACACTGAAACACCTTCCCCATACATTGAAACCCCTTCCCCACACACTGAAACAGATTCCCCACACACTGAAAACCCTTCTGCACACAATGAAACACATCCCCACAAACTGAAATCCATCCCCACAAACTGAAACCCCTTCCCCACACACTGAACCACATCCCCACACACTGAAACACATCCCCACGCACTGAAACAACTTCCCCACACACTGAAACCCCTTCCGCACACACTGAAACACATCCCCACACACTGAAACCCCTTCCCCACACACTGAAACACCTTCCGCACACACTGAAACACATCCACAACACTGAAACACCATCCCCACACAATGAAAACCCTTCCCCACACACTGAAACACCTTCCGCACACACTGAAATATATCCCCACACACTGAAACACCTTCCACACACACTGAAACCCCTTCCCCGCAAACACTGAAACACCTTTCCCACACACTGAAACGCCTTCCCCAAACACTGAAATACCATCCCCACACACTGAAACACCATTGACACACACTGAAACCCCTTCCACAGACATTGGAACCCTTCCCCACACACTGAAAAACCTTCCCCAAACACTGAAACCCCTTCCCCACTCACTGAAACCGCTTCCCCACACACTGAAACCCATACCCACCAGCTGAAACACATCCCCACACACTGAAAACCCTTCCCCACACACTGAAACACTTCCCCACACACTGAAACAACTTCCCCACACACTGAAACCCCTCCCGCAAAAACTGAATTCATCCCCACACACTGCAACCCCTTCGCTCACACTGAAACCCTTCGCACACACTGAAACCCATCCCCACACACTGAAAAACCTTCCCCACTCGCTGAAACCCCTTCCCCACACACTGAAACACCTTCCGCACACTCTGAAACACTGAAACACCTTCCCCACACATTGAAAGCCCTTCCCCACACAATGAAACATCTTCCCCACACACTGAAACACCTTCCCCACACACTGAAATCCCTTCCCCAAACACTGAAACCATTCCCCACAAACTGAAATCCATCCCCACACACTGAAACCCCTTCCCCACACACTGAAACACATCCCCGCACACTGAAACACATCCCCACGCACTGAAACTCCTTCCCCACACATTGAAACCCCATTCACCACTCACTGAAACACCTTCCCCACACACTGAAACAACTTCCCAACACACTGAAATCCCTTCCCGACACACTGAAACCCCTTCCCCACAAACACTGAAACATCTTCCCCACACACTGAAAAAACTTACCCACACACTGAAACACCTTCCCCACACTCTGAAACCCCTTCCCCACAAACACTGAAACATCTTCCCCACACACTGAAAAAACTTACCCACACACTGAAATACCATCCCCACACACTGAAACCCCTTCCCCACAAACACTGAAACATCTTCCCCACACACTGAAACACCTTCCCCACACACTGAAATACCATCCCCACACACTGAAACACCTTCCTCACACACTGAAACACCTTCCCCACACACTGAAAGCCCTTCCCCACACACTGAAACCCATCCCCACACACTGAAACACCTTCCCCACACACTGAAATCCCTTCCCCACACACTGAAACCCCTACCCCACACACTGAAACCCCTTCACCATACACTGAAACACCTTCCCCACACACTGAAACCCCTTCTGCACACATTGAAACCCATTCCCATAAACTGAAACCCATCCCCACAAACTCAAACCCCTTCCCCACACACTGAAACACATCCCCACACACTGAAACACATCCCCACGCACTGAAACACCTTCACCACACATTGAAACCCCTTCCCCACACACTGAAACGCCTTCCCCACACACTGAAACACCTTCCCCACACACTGAAATCCCTTCCCGACACACTGAAACCCTTCACCACACTGTGAATCCCCTACCCCACACACTGAAACACCTTCCCCACACACTGAAACCCCTACCCCACACACTGTAACACCTTCCCCACACACTGAAACCCCTTTACCACACACTGAAACACCATTCCCACACACTGAAACCCCTTCCCCACACAATGAAACCCATCCCCACAAACTGAAACCCATCCCCACAAACTGAAACCCCTTCCGCACAGAATGAAACCCATCCCCACACACAGAAACCCCTTCCGCACACACTGAAACCCATCCCCACACACTGAAACACCTTCCTCACACAGACTGAAATTCCATCCCCACACACTGAAACACCATTCCCACACACTGAAACCCCTTCCACAGACACTGGAACCCTTCCCCACACACTGAAACACCTTCCCCATACATTGAAACCCCTTCCCCACACACTGAAACAGCTTCCCCACACACTGAAAACCCTTCCCCACACACTGAAACACATCCCCACACACTGAAACACCTTCCCCACACACTGAAACCCCTTCCCCACACACTGAAACACCTTCCGCACGCACTGAAACACATCCACAAACACTGAAACACCTTCCCCACACACTGAAAACCCTTCCCCACACACTGAAACACCTTCCGCACACAGTGAAACACATCCCCACACACTGAAACACCTTACACACACACTGAAACCCCTTCCCCGCAAACACTGAAACACCTTTCCCACACACTGAAACGTCTTCCCCAAACACTGAAATACCATCCCCACACACTGAAACACCATTGACACACACTGAAACCCCTTCCACAGACATTGGAACCCTTCCCCACACACTGAAAAACCTTCCCCAAACACTGAAACCCCTTCCCCACTCACTGAAACAGCTTCCCCACACACTGAAACCCATCCCCACCAGCTGAAACAAATCCCCACACACTGAAACCCCTTTCCCACACACTGAAACACTTCCCCACACACTGAAACAACTTTTCCACACACTGAAACCCCTCCCGCACAAACTGAAACCCATCCCCAGAAACTGAAACCCATCCCCACACACTGAAACCCATCCCCACACACTGAAACCCCTTTCCCACACGCTGAAACCCCTTCCCCACACACTGAAACACCTTCCGCACAAACTGAAACCACTTCCCCACAAACACTGGAACACCTTCCCCACACATTGAAAGCCCTTCCCCACACAACGAAACACCTTCCCCACACACTGAGACACCTTCCCCACACACTGAAATCCCTTCCCCAAACACTGAAACCCTTCCCCACACTGTGAAACCCCTACCCCACACACTGAAACCCCTTCACCATACACTGAAACACTTTCCCCACACACTGAAACCCCTTCTGCACAAAATGAAACACATCCCCACAAACTGAAATCCATCCCCACAAACGGAAACCCCTTCCCCACACACTGAAACACATCCCCACACACTGAAACACATCCCCACGCACTGAAACAACTCCCCCACACACTGAAACCCCTTCTGCACACACTGAAACACATCCCCACACACTGAAACACCTTCCCCACACACTGAAACCCCTTCCCCACACACTGAAACACCTTCCGCACACACTTAAACACATCCACAACACTGAAACACCATCCCCACACAATGAAAACCCTTCCCCACACACTGAAACACCTTCCGCACACACTGAAATATATCCCCACACACTGAAACACCTTCCACACACACTGAAACCCCTTCCCCGCAAAGACTGAAACACCTTTCCCACACACTGAAACGCCTTCCCCAAACACTGAAATACCATCCCCACACACTGAAACACCATTGACACACACTGAAACCCCTTCCACAGACATTGGAACCCTTCCCCACACACTGAAAAACCTTCCCCAAACACTGAAACCCCTTCCCCACTCACTGAAACCGCTTCCCCACACACTGAAACCCATGCCCACCAGCTGAAACACATCCCCACACACTGAAACCCCTTCCCCACACACTGAAACACTTCCCCACACACTGAAACAACTTCCCCACACACTGAAACCCCTCCCGCACAAACTGAAAGCCATCCCCACACACTGAAACCCCTTCGCACACACTAAAACCCTTCGCACACACTGAAACCCATCCCCACACACTGAAACACCTTCCCCACTCGCTGAAACCCCTTCCCCACACACTGAAACACCTTCCGCACAAACTGAAACCCCTTCCCCACAAACACTGAAACACCTTCCCCACACATTGAAAGCCCTTCCCCACACAATGAAACACCTTCCCCACACACTGAAACACCTTCCCCACACACTGAAATCCCTTCCCCAAACACTGAAACCCTTCCCCACACTGTGAAACCCCTACCCCACACACTGAAACACCTTCCCCACACACTGAAACCCCTTCTGCACACAATGAAACCCATCCCCACAAACTGAAACACATCCCCGCACACTGAAACACATCCCCACGCACTGAAACTCCTTCCCCACACATTGAAACCCCTTCACCACACACTGAAACACCTTCCCCACACACTGAAACACCTTCCCCACACACTGAAATCCCTTCCCGACACACTGAAACCCTTCCCCACACTGTGAAACCCCTACCCCACACACTGAAACACCTTCCCCACACACTGAAACCCCTTCATCACACACTGAAACACCTTCCCCACACACTGAAACCCCTTCCGCACACAATGAAACCCATCCCCACAAACTGAAACCCATCCCCACACACTGAAACCCATTCTCCACACACTGATACCCCTTCCCCACACACTGAAACCCCTTCCGCACACACAGAAACCCATCCCCACACACAGAAACCCCTTCCCCACACACTGAAGCCACTTCCGCACACACTGAAAACCATCCCCACACACAGAAACCCCTTCCCCACAAACTGAAACCCATCCCCACACACTGAAACACCTTCCTCACACACACTGAAATTCCATCCCCACACACTGAAACACCTTTCCCATCACTGAAACACCCTCCCCACACACTGAAACAACATCCCCACACACTGAAAAACATTCACCACACACTGAATCCCCTTCCGCACACACTGAAACACATCCTCACACACTGAAACACCTTCCCCACACTCTGAAACCCCTTCCCCACAAACACTGAAACATCTTCCCCACACACTGAAAAAACATTCCCCACACTCTGAAATACCATCCCCACACACTGAAACCCCTTCCCCACAAACACTGAAACATCTTCCCCACACACTGAAACACCTTCCCCACACACTGAAATACCATCCCCACACACTGAAACACCTTCCTCACACACTGAAACACCTTCCCCACACACTGAAAGCCCTTCCCCACACACTGAAACCCATCCCCACACACTGAAACACCTTCCCCACACACTGAAATCCCTTCCCCACACACTGAAACCATTCCCCACACTGAAACCCCTACCCCACCCACTGAAACCCCTACCCCACACACTGAAACCCCTTCACCATACACTGAAACACCTTCCCCACACACTGAAACCCCTTCTGCACACATTGAAACCCATTCCCATAAACTGAAACCCATCCCCACAAACTGAAACCCCTTCCCCACACACTGAAACACATCCATAAACACTGAAACACATCCCCACGCACTGAAACACCTTCACCACACATTGAAACCACTTCCCCACACACTGAAACGCCTTCCCCACACACTGAAACACCTTCCCCACACACTGAAATCCCTTCCCGACACACTGAAACCCTTCACCACACTGTGAAACCCCTACCCCACACACTGAAACACCTTCCCCACACACTGAAACCCCTTCACCACACACTGAAACACCTTTCCCACACACTGAAACCCCTTCCGCACACAATGAAACCCATCCCCACAAACTGAAACCCATCCTCACACACTGAAACCCATTCCCTGCACACTGATACCCCTTCCCCACACACTGAAACCCCTTCCACACAGACTGAAACCCATCCCCACACACAGAAACCCCTTCCACACACACTGAAACCCATTCCCACACACTGAAACACCTTCCTCACACAGACTGAAATTCCATCCCCACACACTGAAACACCTTTCCCACACACTGAAACCCCTTCCCCAGACACTGGAACCCTTCCCCACACACTGAAACACCTTCCCCATACATTGAAACCCCTTCCCCACACACTGAAACAGATTCCCCACACACTGAAAACCCTTCTGCACACAATGAAACACATCCCCACAAACTGAAATCCATCCCCACAAACTGAAACCCCTTCCCCACACACTGAACCACATCCCCACACACTGAAACACATCCCCACGCACTGAAACAACTTCCCCACACACTGAAACACCTTCCGCACAAACTGAAACCCCTTCCCCACAAACACTGAAACACCTTCCCCACACATTGAAAGCCCTTCCCCACACAATGAAACACCTTCCCCACACACTGAAACACCTTCCCCACACACTGAAATCCCTTCCCCAAACACTGAAACCCTTCCCCACACTGTGAAACCCCTACCCCACACACTGAAACACCTTCCCCACACACTGAAACCCCTTCTGCACACAATGAAACCCATCCCCACAAACTGAAACACATCCCCGCACACTGAAACACATCCCCACGCACTGAAACTCCTTCCCCACACATTGAAACCCCTTCACCACACACTGAAACACCTTCCCCACACACTGAAACACCTTCCCCACACACTGAAATCCCTTCCCGACACACTGAAACCCTTCCCCACACTGTGAAACCCCTACCCCACACACTGAAACACCTTCCCCACACACTGAAACCCCTTCATCACACACTGAAACACCTTCCCCACACACTGAAACCCCTTCCGCACACAATGAAACCCATCCCCACAAACTGAAACCCATCCCCACACACTGAAACCCATTCTCCACACACTGATACCCCTTCCCCACACACTGAAACCCCTTCCGCACACACAGAAACCCATCCCCACACACAGAAACCCCTTCCCCACACACTGAAGCCACTTCCGCACACACTGAAAACCATCCCCACACACAGAAACCCCTTCCCCACAAACTGAAACCCATCCCCACACACTGAAACACCTTCCTCACACACACTGAAATTCCATCCCCACACACTGAAACACCTTTCCCATCACTGAAACACCCTCCCCACACACTGAAACAACATCCCCACACCCTGAAAAACATTCACCACACACTGAATCCCCTTCCGCACACACTGAAACACATCCTCACACACTGAAACACCTTCCCCACACTCTGAAACCCCTTCCCCACAAACACTGAAACATCTTCCCCACACACTGAAAAAACATTCCCCACACTCTGAAATACCATCCCCACACACTGAAACCCCTTCCCCACAAACACTGAAACATCTTCCCCACACACTGAAACACCTTCCCCACACACTGAAATACCATCCCCACACACTGAAACACCTTCCTCACACACTGAAAGACCTTCCCCACACACTGAAAGCCCTTCCCCACACACTGAAACCCATCCCCACACACTGAAACACCTTCCCCACACACTGAAATCCCTTCCCCACACACTGAAACCATTCCCCACACTGAAACCCCTACCCCACCCACTGAAACCCCTACCCCACACACTGAAACCCCTTCACCATACACTGAAACACCTTCCCCACACACTGAAACCCCTTCTGCACACATTGAAACCCATTCCCATAAACTGAAACCCATCCCCACAAACTGAAACCCCTTCCCCACACACTGAAACACATCCATAAACACTGAAACACATCCCCACGCACTGAAACACCTTCACCACACATTGAAACCCCTTCCCCACACACTGAAACGCCTTCCCCACACACTGAAACACCTTCCCCACACACTGAAATCCCTTCCCGACACACTGAAACCCTTCACCACACTGTGAAACCCCTACCCCACACACTGAAACACCTTCCCCACACACTGAAACCCCTTCACCACACACTGAAACACCTTTCCCACACACTGAAACCCCTTCCGCACACAATGAAACCCATCCCCACAAACTGAAACCCATCCTCACACACTGAAACCCATTCCCTGCACACTGATACCCCTTCCCCACACACTGAAACCCCTTCCACACAGACTGAAACCCATCCCCACACACAGAAACCCCTTCCACACACACTGAAACCCATTCCCACACACTGAAACACCTTCCTCACACAGACTGAAATTCCATCCCCACACACTGAAACACCTTTCCCACACACTGAAACCCCTTCCCCAGACACTGGAACCCTTCCCCACACACTGAAACACCTTCCCCATACATTGAAACCCCTTCCCCACACACTGAAACAGATTCCCCACACACTGAAAACCCTTCTGCACACAATGAAACACATCCCCACAAACTGAAATCCATCCCCACAAACTGAAACCCCTTCCCCACACACTGAACCACATCCCCACACACTGAAACACATCCCCACGCACTGAAACAACTTCCCCACACACTGAAACCCCTTCCGCACACACTGAAACACATCCCCACACACTGAAACCCCTTCCCCACACACTAAAACACCTTCCGCACACACTGAAACACATCCACAACACTGAAACACCATCCCCACACAATGAAAACCCTTCCCCACACACTGAAACACCTTCCGCACACACTGAAATATATCCCCACACACTGAAACACCTTCCACACACACTGAAACCCCTTCCCCGCAAACACTGAAACACCTTTCCCACACACTGAAACGCCTTCCCCAAACACTGAAATACCATCCCCACACACTGAAACACCATTGACACACACTGAAACCCCTTCCACAGACATTGGAACCCTTCCCCACACACTGAAAAACCTTCCCCAAACACTGAAACCCCTTCCCCACTCACTGAAACCGCTTCCCCACACACTGAAACCCATACCCACCAGCTGAAACACATCCCCACACACTGAAAAACCTTCCCCACACACTGAAACACTTCCCCACACACTGAAACAACTTCCCCACACACTGAAACCCCTCCCGCAAAAACTGAAAGCCATCCCCACACACTGAAACCCCTTCGCTCACACTGAAACCCTTCGCACACACTGAAACCCATCCCCACACACTGAAAAACCTTCCCCACTCGCTGAAACCCCTTCCCCACACACTGAAACACCTTCCGCACACTCTGAAACACTGAAACACCTTCCCCACACATTGAAAGCCCTTCCCCACACAATGAAACACCTTCCCCACACACTGAAACACCTTCCCCACACACTGAAATCCCTTCCCCAAACACTGAAACCCTTCCCCACAAACTGAAATCCATCCCCACACACTGAAACCCCTTCCCCACACACTGAAACACATCCCCGCACACTGAAACACATCCCCACGCACTGAAACTCCTTCCCCACACATTGAAACCCCTTCACCACACACTGAAACACCTTCCCCACACACTGAAACAACTTCCCAACACACTGAAATCCCTTCCCGACACACTGAAACCCTTCCCCACACTGTGAAACCCCTACCCCACAAACACTGAAACATCTTCCCCACACACTGAAAAAACTTACCCACACACTGAAACACCTTCCCCACACTCTGAAACCCCTTCCCCACAAACACTGAAACATCTTCCCCACACACTGAAAAAACTTACCCACACACTGAAATACCATCCCCACACACTGAAACCCCTTCCCCACAAACACTGAAACATCTTCCCCACACACTGAAACACCTTCCCCACACACTGAAATACCATCCCCACACACTGAAACACCTTCCTCACACACTGAAACACCTTCCCCACACACTGAAAGCCCTTCCCCACACACTGAAACCCATCCCCACACACTGAAACACCTTCCCCACACACTGAAATCCCTTCCCCACACACTGAAACCCTTCCCCACACTGTGAAACCCCTACCACACCCACTGAAACCCCTACCCCACACACTGAAACCCCTTCACCATACACTGAAACACCTTCCCCACACACTGAAACCCCTTCTGCACACATTGAAACCCATTCCCATAAACTGAAACCCATCCCCACAAACTGAAACCCCTTCCCCACACACTGAAACACATCCCCACACACTGAAACACATCCCCACGCACTGAAACACCTTCACCACACATTGAAACCCCTTCCCCACACACTGAAACGCCTTCCCCACACACTGAAACACCTTCCCACACACTGAAATCCCTTCCCGACACACTGAAACCCTTCACCACACTGTGAAACCCCTACCCCACACACTGAAACACCTTCCCCACACACTGAAACCCCTTCACCACACACTGAAACACCTTTCCCACACACTGAAACCCCTTCCGCACACAATGAAACCCATCCCCACAAACTGAAACCCATCCTCACACACTGAAACCCATTCCCTGCACACTGATACCCCTTCCCCACACACTGAAACCCCTTCCGCACAGACTGAAACCCATCCCCACACACAGAAACCCCTTCCGCACACACTGAAACCCATTCCCACACACTGAAACACCTTCCTCACACAGACTGAATTTCCATCCCCACACACTGAAACACCTTTCCCACACACTGAAACCCCTTCCCCAGACACTGGAACCCTTCCCCACACACTGAAACACCTTCCCCATACATTGAAACCCCTTCCCCACACACTGAAACAGCTTCCCCACACACTGAAATCCCTTCCCCACACACTGAAATACTTCCCCACACACTGAAACAACTTCCCCACACACTGAAACCCCTTCCGCACACAATGAAACCCATCCCCACAAACTGAAACCCATCCTCACACACTGAAACCCATTCCCTGCACACTGATACCCCTTCCCCACACACTGAAACCCCTTCCACACAGACTGAAACCCATCCCCACACACAGAAACCCCTTCCGCACACACTGAAACCCATTCCCACACACTGAAACACCTTCCTCACACAGACTGAAATTCCATCCCCACACACTGAAACACCTTTCCCATACACTGAAAACCCTTCCCCACACACTGAAACACTTCCCCACACACTGAAACAACTTCCCCACACACTGAAACCCCTTCCGCACACAATGAAACCCATCCCCACAAACTGAAACCCATCCTCACACACTGAAACCCATTCCCTGCACACTGATACCCCTTCCCCACACACTGAAACCCCTTCCACACTGACTGAAACCCATCCCCACACACAGAAACCCCTTCCGCACACACTGAAACCCATTCCCACACACTGAAACACCTTCCTCACACAGACTGAAATTCCATCCCCACACACTGAAACACCTTTCCCACACACTGAAACCCCTTCCCCAGACACTGGAACCCTTCCCCACACACTGAAACACCTTCCCCATACATTGAAACCCCTTCCCCACACACTGAAACAGCTTCCCCACACACTGAAAACCCTTCCCCACACACTGAAACACTTCCCCACACACTGAAACAACTTCCCCACAAACTGAAACCCCTTCCGCACACACTGAAACACCTTCCGCACACACTGAAACACGTCCCCACACACTGAAACACCTTCCCCACACACTGAAACCCCTTCCCCGCAAACACTGAAACACCTTTCCCACACACTGAAACACCTTCCCCAAACACTGAAATACCATCCCCACGCACTGAAACACCATTGACACACACTGAAACCCCTTCCGCAGACATTGGAACCCTTCCCCACACACTGAAACACCTTCCCCAAACACTGAAACCCCTTCCCCACTCACTGAAACATCTTCCCCACACACTGACACCCATCCCCACCAGCTGAAACACATCCCCACACACTGAAACATCTTCCCCATACACTGAAACACTTCCCCACACACTGAAACAACTTCCCCACACACTGAAACTCCTCCCGCACAAACTGAAACCCATACCCACACACTGAAACCCCTTCGCACACACTGAAACCCATCCCCACACACTGAAACACCTTCCCCGCACGCTGAAACCCCTTCCCCACACACTGAAACATCTTCCGCACAAACTGAAACCCCTTCCCCACAAACACTGAAACACCTTCCCCACACATTGAAAGCCCTTCCCCACACAATGAAACACCTTCCCCACAGACTGAAACACCTTCCCCACACACTGAAATCCCTTCCCCAAACACTGAAACCCTTCCCCACACTGTGAAAAACCTACCTCACACACAGAAACCCCTTCACCATACACTGAAACACCTTCCCCACACACTGAAACCCCTTCTGCACACAATGAAACCCATCCCCACAAACTGGAATCCATCTCCACAAACTGACACCCCTTCCCCACACACTGAAACACATCCCCACACACTGAAACACATCCCCACGCACTGAAACACCTTCCCCACACACTGAAATCCCTTCCCGACACACTGAAACCCTTCCCCACACTGTGAAACACCTACCCCGCACAAACTGAAACCACTTCCCCACACACTGAAATCCCTTCATCACACTCTGAAACACCTTCCCCACACACTGAAACCCCTTCTGCACACAATGAAACCCATCCGCACAAACTGAAACACATCCCCACACACTGAAACCCATTCCCCACACACTGATACCCCTTCCCCACACACTGAAACCCCTTCCGCACACAGTGAAACCCATCCCCACACACAGAAACCCCTTCCCCACACACTGATACCCCTTCCGCACACACTGAAACCCATCCCCACACACAGAAACCCCTTCCCCACACACTGAAAGCCATCCCCACACACTGAAACACCTTCCTCACACACACTGAAATTCCATCCCCACACACTGATACCCCTTCCCCACACACTGAAACCCCTTCCGCACACAGTGAAACCCATCCCCACACACAGAAACCCCTTCCCCACACACTGATACCCCTTGCGCACACACTGAAACCCATCCCCACACACAGAACCCCCTTCCCCACACACTGAAAGCCATCCCAACACACTGAAACACCTTCCTCACACACACTGAAATTCCATCCCCACACACTGAAACCCCTTCCCCAGACACTGGAACCCTTCCCCACACACTGAAACACCCTCCCCATACATTGAATCCCCTTCCACACTCACTGAAACAGCGTCCCCACACACTGCAACCCCTTCCCCATCACTGAAACACCCTCCCCACACACTGAAACAACTTCCCCACACACTGAAAAACGTTCACCACCCACTGAATCCCCTTCCACACACACTGAAACACATCCTCACACACTGAAACACCTTCCCCACACGCTGATACCCCTTCCCCACACACTGAAACACCTTCCACACAAACTGAAACCACTTCCCCACACTGCGAAACCCCTACCCCACACACTGAAACCCATCACCACACACAGAAACCCCTTCCCCACACACTGAAACACACTCAGAGTTTACTGTAATAAAGTGATAAAGAAAGATGTGAGTGCATTGTCTGGTTAACAATTGCACTGGGAGGGATTGTAGACTCACTCAGAGTTTGCTGCAATAAAGTGAGAAAGAAAGATGTGAGTGTATTGTCTGGTTAACAATTGCACTGGGAGGGATTGTAGACTCACTCAGAGTTTACAGTAAGAAAGTGATAAAGAAAGCTGTGAGTGTATTGTCTGGTTAACAATTGCACTGGGAAGGATTGTAACTCACTCAGAGTTTACAGTAATAAAGTGATAAAGAAAGATGTGAGTGTATTGTCTGTTAACAATTGCACTGTGAGGGATTGTAGACTCACTCAGAGTTTACAGTCATAAAGTGATAAAGAATGATGTTAATGTATTGTCTGGTTAACAATTGTTCTGGGAGGGTTTGTAGACTCACTCAGAGTTTACAGTAATAAAGTGATAAAGAAAGATGTGAGTGTATTGTCTGGTTAACAATTGCACTGGGAGGGATTGTAGACTCACTCAGAGTTTACAGTAATAAAGTGATAAAGAAAGATGTGAGTGTATTGTCTGGTTAACAATTGAACTGGGAGGGATTGTTGACTCATTCAGAGTTTACAGTAATAAAGTGATAAAGAAAGATGTGAGTGTACTGTCTGGTTAACAATTGCACTGGGAGGGATTGTAGACTCAATCAGAATTTACAGTAATAAAGTGATAAAGAAAGATGTGAGTTTATGTCTGTTATCAATGGCACTGGGTGGGATTGTAGACTCACTCAGAGTTTACAATAATAAAGTGATAAGGAAAGATGTGAGTGGATTGTCTGGTTAACAATTGCACTGGGAGGGGTTGTGGGCTCTATCAGAGTTTACAGTAATACAGTGATAAAGGAAGATGTGAGTGTATTGTCTGGTTAACAATTGCACTGGGAGGGATTGTAGACTCACTCAGAGTTTACAGTAATAAAGTGATAAAGAAAGATGTGAGTGTATTGTCTGGTTAACATTTGCACTGGGAGGGATTGTAGACTCACTCAGAATTTACAGTAATAAAGTGATAAAGAAAGTTGTGAGTGTATTGTCTGGTTAACAATTGCACTGGGAGGGATTGTGGGCTCACTCATTGTTTACAGTAATAAAGTGATAAAGAAAGATGTGAGTGTATTGTCTGGTTAACAAATGCACTGGGAGGGATTGTAGACTCACTCAGAGTTTACAGTAAACAAGTGATAAAGAAAGATGTGAGTGTATTGTCTGGTTAACAATTGCTCTGGGAGGGATTGTAGATTCACTCAGACTTTACAGTAATAAAGTAATAAAGAAAGGTGTGTGTTTATGTCTGTTAACAATTGCACTGGGTGGGATTGTAGACTCACACAGAGTTTACAGTAATAAAGTGATAAAGAAAGATGTGAGTGTATTGTCTGGTTAACAATTGCACTGGGAGGGATTGCAGACTCACTCAGAGTTTACAGTAATAAAGTGATAAAGAAAGATGTGAGTGTATTGTCTGGTTAACAATTGCACTGGGAGGGATTGTCGACTCACTCAGAGTTTACTGTAATTAAGTGATAAAGAAAGATGTGAGTGTATTGTCTGGTTAACAATTGCACTGGGAGGGATTGTAGACTCACTCAGAGTTTACAGTAATCAAGTGATAAAGAAAGATGTGAGTGTATTGTCTGGTTAACAATTGCACTGGGAGGGATTGTAGACTCACTCAGAGTTTACAGTAATAAAGTGATAAAGAAAGATGTGAGTATATTGTCTGGTTAACAATTGCACTGGGAGGGATTGTGGGCTCACTCATTGTTTACAGTAATAAAGTGATAAAGAAAGATGTGAGTGTATTGTCTGGTTAACAAATGCACTGGGAGGGATTGTAGACTCACTCAGAGTTTACAGTAATAAAGTGATAAAGAAAGATGTGAGTGTATTGTCTGGTTAACAATTGCACTGGGAGGGATTGTGGGCTCACTCACTGTTTACAGTAATAAAGTGATAAAGAAAGATGTGATTGTGTTGTCTGGTTAACAATTGCACTGGGAGGGATTGTAGACTCACTCAGAGTTTACTGTAATAAAGTGATAAAGAAAGATGTGAGTGTATTGTCTGGTTAACAATTGCACTGGGAGGGATTGTAGACTCACTCAGAGTTTACTGTAATAACGTGATAAAGAAAGATTTGAGTGTATTGTCTGGTTAACAATTGCACTGGGAGGGATTGTAGACTCACTCAGACTTTACAGTAATAAAGTGATAAAGAAAGATGTGAGTGTATTGTCTATTAACAATTGCACTGGGAGAGATTGGAGACTCACTCAGAGTTTACTGTAATAAAGTGATAAAGAAAGATGTGAGTGGTTTGTCTGGTTAACAATTGCACTGGGTGGGATTGTAGACTCACTCAGAGTTTACTGTAATAAAGTGATAAAGAAAGATGTGAGTGTATTGTCTGGTTAACAATTGCACTGGGAGGGATTGTAGACTCACTCAGAGTTTGCTGCAACAAAGTGATAAAGAAAGATGTGAGTGTATTGTCTGGTTAACAATTGCACTGGGAGGGATTGTAGACTCACTCAGAGTTTACAGTAATAAAGTGATAAAGAAAGATGTGAGTGTATTGTCTGGTTAACAATTGCACTGGGAGGGATGGTGGGCTCACTCATTGTTTACAGTAATGAAGTGATAAAGGAAGATGTGAGTCTCTTGTATGGTTAACAATTGCACTGGGAGGGATTGTAGACTCACTCAGAGTTTACAGTAATAAAGTGATAAAGAAAGATGTGAGTGTATTGTCTGTTTAGCAATTGCACAGGGAGGGATTGTAGATTCACTCAGAGTTTACAGTAATAAAGTGATAAAGAAAGATGTGAATGTATTGCCTGGTTAACAATTGCACTGGGAGGGATTGTAGACTCACTCAGAGTTTACAGTAATAAAGTGATAAAGAAAGATATGAGTGTATTGTCTGTTTAGCAATTGCACTGGGAGGGATTGCAGACTCACTCAGAGTTTAGAGTAATAAAGTGATAAAGAAAGATGTGAATGTATTGCCTGGTTAACAATTGCACTGGGAGGGATTGTAGGCTCACTCAGAGGTTACTGTAATAACGTGATAAAGAAAGATTTGAGTGTATTGTCTGGTTAACAATTGCACTGGGAGGGATTGTAGACTCACTCAAACTTTACAGTAATAAAGTGATAAAGAAAGATGTGAGTGTATTGTCTGTTAACAATTGCTTTGGGAGAGATTGGAGACTCACTCAGAGTTTGCAGTCATAAAGAGATAAAGAAAGATGTGAGTGGTTTGTCTGGTTAACAATTGCACTGGGAGGGATTGTAGACTCACTCAGAGTTTGCTGCAATAAAGTGATAAAGAAAGATGTGAGTGTATTGTCTGGTTAACAATTGCACTGGGAGGGATTGTAGACTCACTCAGAGTTTACTGTAATAAAGTGATAAAGAAAGATGTGAGTGTATTGTCTGGTTAACAATTGCACTGGGAGGGATTGTAGACTCACTCAGAATTTACAGTAATAAAGTGATAAAGAAAGATGTGAGTGTATTGTCTGGTTAATAATTGCACTGGGAGGGATTGTAGACTCACTCAGAGTTTACAGTAATAAAGTGATAAAGAGAGATGTGAGTGTATTGTCTGGTTTACAATTGCACTAGGAGGGATTGTCAGCTCACTCAGAGTTTACAGTAACGAGGACTGAAATATTCTCTGAGTAGGAGATGTGGTTGGACAAAATGTCTGACCTCAATCTGATTCCAATCTGACTTCAGCAGAATAAATTCTATTTCAAGATATGATCACTTTTATGCAGGATTGCCACGGAGAACTATAAAAAGTTCAGGATTTCAAACATTGTTTGAGAGAGAGAGAAAGAGCAAAAAGCTCTGGAGTTGGAGGCCTTAATGAAAACCTTCAGTCTGCCAAGCCGGGTTCACGACCTGGAGAGAGATGCTGATTTTCACACACTGAAAACCCTTCCCCCCATGCACTTCCCCACACACAGAAACCCTTCCCCACACCCTGAAACCCCTTCCCCACACACTGAAACCCCTTCCCCCCACAAACTGAAACCCTTCCCCACACACTGAAACCCCTTCCCCACACACTGAAACACCTTCCTCACACACTGAAACACCTTCCCCAAACACTGAAATACCATACCCACACACTGAAACACCATTGACACACACTGAAACCCCTTCCACAGACATTGGAAAACTTCCCCACACACTGAAACACCTTCCCAAAACACAGCAACACCTTCGCCACACACTGAAACAGCTTCCCCACACACTGAAACCCATCCCCACCAGCTGCTACACATCCCCACACACTGAAACCCATTCCCCACACACTGAAACACTTCCCCACACACTGAAACAACTTTCCCACACACTGAAACCCCTCCCGCACAAACTGAAACCCATCCTCACACACTGAAACCACTTCGCACACACTGAAACCCATCCCCACACACTGAAACACCTTCCCCACACACTGAAACCCCTTCCCCACACACTGAAACACCTTCCTCACACACTGAAACCCCTTCCCCACAAACACTGAAACACCTTCCCCACACATTGAAATCCCTTCCCCAAACACTGAAACCCTTCCCCACACTGTGAAACCCCTACCCCACACAATGAAACACCTTCCCCACAATCACTGAAACACCTTCCCCACACACTGAAGCACATCCCCACGCACTGAAACCCCTACCCCACACACTGAAACCCCTTCACCATACACTGAAACACCTTCCCCACACACTGAAACCCCTTCTGCACACATTGAAACCCATCCCCACAAACGGAAACCCATCCCCACAAACTGAAACCCCTTCCCCACTCACTGAAACACATCCCCACACACTGAAACACATCCCCACGCACTGAAGCACCTTCCCCACACATTGAAACCCCTTCCCCACACACTGAAACACATTCCCCACACACTGAAACACCTTCCCCACACACTGAAATCCCTTCCCGACACACTGAAACCCTTCCCCACACTGTGAAACCCCTACCCCACACACTGAAACACCTTCCCCACACACTGAAACCCCTTCACCACACACTGAAACAGCTTTCCTACAAACTGAAACCCCTTCCGCACTCAATGAAACCCATCCCCACAAACTGAACCCCATCCCCACACACTGAAACCCATTCCCCACACACTGATACCCCTTCCCCACACACTGAAACCCCTTCCGCACAGACTGAAACCCATCCCCACACACAGAAACCCCTTCCGCACACACTGAAACCCATCCCCACACACTGAAGCACCTTCCTCACACAGACTGAAATTCCATCCCCACACACTGAAACACCTTTCCCACACACTTAAGCCCCTTCCCCAGACACTGGAACCCTTCCCCACACACTGAAACACCTTCCCCATACATTGAAACCCCTTCCCCAAACACTGAAACACCTTCCCCACACACTGAAAACCCTTCCCCACACACTGAAACACTTCCCCACACACTGAAACAACTTCCCCACACACTGAAACACCTTCCGCACACACTGAAACACATCCCCACACACTGAAACACCTTCCCCATACACTGAAACCCCTTCCCCACACACTGAAACACCTTCCGCACACCCTGAAACACATCCCCACACACTGAAACACCTTCCCCACACACTGAATCCCCTTCCCCGCAAACACTGAAACACCTTTCCCACACACTGAAACGCCTTCCCCAAACACTGAAATACCATCCCCACACAATGAAACACCATTGACACACACTGAAACCCCTTCCACAGACATTGGAACCCTTCCCCACACACTGAAAAACCTTCCCCAAACACTGAAACCCCTTCCCCACTCACTGAAACAGCTTCCCCACACACTGAAACCCATCCCCACCAGCTGAAACACATCCCCACACACTGAAACCCCTTCCCCACACTCTGAAACACGTCCCCACACACTGAAACAACTTCCCCACACACTGAAACCCCTCCCGCACAAACTGAAACCCATCCCCACACACTGAAACCCCTTCGCACAAACTGAAACCCATCCCCACACACTGAAACACCTTTCCCACACGCTGAAACCCCTTCCCCACACACTGAAACACCTTCCGCACAAACTGAAACCCCTTCCCCACAAACACTGAAACACCTTCCCCACACATTGAAAGCCCTTCCCCACACAATGAAACACCTTCCCCACACACTGAAACACCTTCCCCACACACTGAAATCCCTTCCCCAAACACTGAAACCCTTCCCCACACTGTGAAACCCCTACCCCACACACTGAAACCCCTTCACCATACACTGAAACCCCTTCTGCACACAATGAAACCCATCCCCACAAACTGAAATCCATCCCCACAAACTGAAACCCCTTCCGCACACACTGAAACACATCCCCACAAACTGAAAGACATCCCCACGCACTGAAACACCTTCCCCACGCACTGAAACCCCTTCCCCACACATTGAAACCCCTTCCCCACACACTGAAACACCTTCCCCACACATTGAAACACCTTCCCCACACACTGAAACACCTTCCCCACACACTGAAATCCCTTCCGGACACACTGAAACCCTTCCCCACACTGTGAAACCCCTACCCCACACACTGAAACCCCTTCATCACACACTGAAACACCTTCCGCACACACTGAAACCCCTTCCGCACACAATGAAACCCATCCCCACAAACTGAAACCCATCCCCACAAACTGAAACCCATTCCCCACACACTGATACCCCTTCCCCACACACTGAAACCCCTTCCGCACACACTGAAACCCATCCCCACACACAGAAACCCCTTCCCCACACACTGAAACCCCTTCCGCACACACTGAAACCCATCCCCACACACAGAAACCCCTTCCCCACACACTGAAACCCATCCCCACACACTGAAACCCATCCCCACACACAGAAACTCCTTCCTCACACACACTGAAATTCCATCCCCACACACTGAAACCCCTTCCCCAGACACTGGAACCCTTCCCCACACACTGGAACCCTTCCCCACACACTGAAACACCCTCCCCATACATTGAATCCCCTTCCACACACACTGAAACAGCTTCCCCACACACTGAAACCCTTTCCCCATCACTGAAACACCCTCCCCACACACTGAAACAACTTCCCCACACACTGAAAAATATTCACCACACACTGAATCCCCTTCCACACATACTGAAACACATCCTCACACACTGAAACACCTTCCCCACACTCTGAAACCCCTTCCCCACAAACACTGAAACATCTTCATCACACACTGAAACAACTTCCCCACACACAGAAATACCATCCCCACACACTGAAACACCTTCCCCACACACTGAAACCCCTTCCCCACAAACACTGAAACATCTTCCCCACACACTGAAACATCTTCCCCACACACTGAAACCCATTCCCTGCACACTGATACCCCTTCCCCACACACTGAAACCCCTTCCGCACAGACTGAAACCCATCCCCACACACAGAAACCCCTTCCGCACACACTGAAACCCATCCCCACACACTGAAACACCTTCCTCACACAGACTGAAATTCCAAACCCACACACTGAAACACCTTTCCTACACACTGAAACCCCTTCCCCAGACACTGGAACCCTTCCCCACACACTGAAACACCTTCCCCATACATTGAAACCCCTTCCCCACACACTGAAACAGCTTCCCCACACACTGAAAACCCTTCCCCACACACTGAAACACTTCCCCGCACACTGAAACAACTTCCCCACACACTGAAACAACTTCCCCACACACTGAAACACCTTCCCCACACACTGAAACCCCTTCCCCACACACTGAAACCCCTTCCCCACACACTGAAACACCTTCCGCACACACTGAAACACATCCCCACACACTGAAACACCTTCCCCACACACTGGAACCCTTCCCCACACACTGAAACACCCTCCCCATACATTGACTCCCCTTCCACACACACTGAAACAGCTTCCCCACACACTGAAATCCCTTCCCCATCACTGAAACACCCTCCCCACACACTGAAACAACATCCCCACACACTGAAAAACATTCACCACACACTGAATCCCCTTCCGCACACACTGAAACACATCCTCACACACTGAAACGCCTTCCCCACACTCTGAAACCCCTTCCCCACAAACACTGAAACATCTTCCCCACACACTGAAACAACTTCCCCACACACTGAAATACCATCACCACACACTGAAACCCCTTCCCCACAAACACTGAAACATCTTCCCCACACACTGAAACACCTTCCCCACACACTGAAATACCATCCCCACACACTGAAACTCCTTCCCTACACACTGAAACACCTTCCCCACACACTGAAAGCCCTTCCCCACACACTGAAACCCATCCCCACACACTGAAACACCTTCCCCACACACAGAAATCCCTTCCCCACACACTGAAACCCTTCCCCACACTGTGAAACCCCTACCCCACCCACTGAAACCCCTACCTCACACACTGAAAACCCTTCACCATACACTGAAACACCTTCCCCACACACTGAAACCCCTTCTGCACACATTGAAACCCATTCCCACAAACTGAAACCCATCCCCACAAACTGAAACCCCTTCCCCACACACTGAAACACATCCCCACACACTGAAACACATCCCCACGCACTGAAACACCTTCCCCACACATTGAAACCCCTTCCCCACACACTGAAACGCCTTCCCCACACACTGATACACCTTCCCCACACACTGAAATCCCTTCCCGACACACTGAAACCCTTCCCCACACTGTGAAACCCCTACACCACACACTGAAGCACCTTCCCCACACACTGAAACCCCTTCACCACACACTGAAACACCTTTCCCACACACTGAAACCCCTTCCGCACACAATGAAACCCATCCCCACAAACTGAAACCCATCCCCACACACTGAAACCCATTCCCTGCACACTGATACCCCTTCCCCACACACTGAAACCCCTTCCGCACGGACTGAAACCCATCCCCACACACAGAAACCCCTTCCGCACACACTGAAACCCATCCCCACACACTGAAACACCTTCCTCACACAGACTGAAATTCCATCCCCACACACTGAAACACCTTTCCCACACACTGAAACCCCTTCCCAAGACACTGGAACCCTTCCGCACACACTGAAACACCTTCCCCATACATTGAAACCCCTTCCGCACACACTGAAACACTTCCCCACACACTGAAACAACTTCCCCACACACTGAAACTCCTTCCGCACACACTTAAACCCATCCCCACACACTGAAACACCTTCCCCACACACTGAAACCCCTTCCCCACACACTGAAACACCTTCCGCACACACTGAAACACATCCCCACACACTGAAACACCTTCCCCACACACTGAAAACCCTTCCCCACACACTGAAACACCTTCCGCACACACTGAAACACATCCCCATACACTGAAACACCTACCCCACACACTGAAACCCATTCCCCGCAAACACTGAAACACCTTTCCCACACAATGAAACACCTTCCCCAAACACTGAAATACCATCCCCACACACTGAAACACCTTCCCCACAATCACTGAAACACCTTCCCCACACACTGAAGCACATCGCCACGCACTGTAACCCCTACCCCACACACTGAAACCCCTTCACCATACACTGAAACCCTTCCCCACACTGTGAAACCCCTACCCCACTCACTGAAACACCTTCCCCACACACTGAAACCCCTTCCCCACACACTGAAACACCTTTCCCACACACTGAAACCCCTTCCGCACACAATGAAACCTATCCCCACAAACTGAAACCCATCCTCACACACTGAAACCCATTCCCTGCACACTGATACCCCTTCCCCACACACTGAAACCCCTTCCGCACAGACTGAAACCCATCCCCACACACAGAAACCCCTTCCGCACACACTGAAACCCATCCCCACACACTGAAACACCTTCCTCACACAGACTGAAATTCCATCCCCACACACTGAAACACCTTTCCTACACACTGAAACCCCTTCCCCAGACACTGGAACCCTTACCCACACACTGAAACACCTTCCCCATACATTTAAACCCCTTCCCCACACACTGAAACAGCTTCCCCACACACTGAAAACCCTTCCCCACACACTGAAACACTTCCCCGCACACTGAAACAACTTTCCCACACACTGAAACAACTTCCCCACACACTGAAACAACTTCCCCACACACTGAAACACCTTCCCCACACACTGAAACCCCTTCCCCACACACTGAAACCCCTTCCCCACACACAGAAACCCCTTCCCCACACACTGAAACACCTTCTGCACACACTGAAACACATCCCCACACACTGAAACACCTTCCCCACACACTGGAACCCTTCCCGACACACTGAAACACCCTCCCCATACATTGAATCCCCTTCCACACACACTGAAACAGCTTCCCCACACACTGAAATCCCTTCCCCATCACTGAAACACCCTCCCCACACACTGAAACAACATCCCCACACACTGAAAAACATTCACCACACACTGAATCCCCTTCCGCACACACTGAAACACATCCTCACACACTGAAACGCCTTCCCCACACTCTGAAACCCCTTCCCCACAAACACTGAAACATCTTCCCCACACACTGAAACAACTTCCCCACACACTGAAATACCATCACCACACACTGAAACCCCTTCCCCACAAACACTGAAACATCTTCCCCACACACTGAAACACCTTCCCCACACACTGAAATACCATCCCCACACACTGAAACACCTTCCCTGCACACTGAAACACCTTCCCCACACACTGAAAGCCCTTCCCCACACACTGAAACCCATCCCCACACACTGAAACACCTTCCCCACACACTGAAATTCCTTCCCCACACACTGAAACCCTTCCCCACAATGTGAAATCCCTACCCCACCCACTGAAACCCCTACCCCACACACTGAAAACCCTTCACCATACACTGAAACACCTTCCCCACACACTGAAACCCCTTCTGCACACATTGAAACCCATTCCCACAAACTGAAACCCATCCCCACAAACTGAAACCCCTTCCCCACACACTGAAACACATCCCCACACACTGAAACACATCCCCACGCACTGAAACACCTTCCCCACACATTGAAACCCCTTCCCCACACACTGAAACGCCTTCCCCACACACTGATACACCTTCCCCACACACTGAAATCCCTCCCCGACACACTGAAACCCTTCCCCACACTGTGAAACCCCTACCCCACACACTGAAACACCTTCCCCACACACTGAAACCCCTTCACCACACACTGAAACACCTTTCCCACACACTGAAACCCCTTCCGCACACAATGAAACCCATCCCCACAAACTGAAACCCATCCTCACACACTGAAACCCATTCCCTGCACACTGATACCCCTTCCCCACAAACTGAAACCCCTTCCGCACGGACTGAAACCCATCCCCACACACAGAAACCCCTTCCGCACACACTGAAACCCATCCCCACACACTGAAACACCTTCCTCACACAGACTGAAATTCCATCCCCACACACTGAAACACCTTTCCCACACACTGAAACCCCTTCCCCAGACACTGGAACCCTTCCACACACACTGAAACACCTTCCCCATACATTGAAACCCCTTCTGCACACACTGAAACACTTCCCCACACACTGAAACAACTTCCCCACACACTGAAACTCCTTCCGCACACAATGAAACCCATCCCCACAAACTGAAACCCATCCTCACACACTGAAACCCATTCCCTGCACACTGATACCCCTTCCCCACACACTGAAACCCCTTCCGCACACACTGAAACCCATCCCCACACACTGAAACACCTTCCTCACACAGACTGAAATTCCATCCCCACACTCTGAAACACCTTTCCTACACACTGAAACCCCTTCCTCAGACACTGAAACACCTTCCCCACACACTGAAACACCTTCCCCATACATTGAAACCCCTTCCCCACACACTGAAACAGCTTCCCCACACACTGAAAACCCTTCCCCACAAACTGAAACACTTCCCCACACACTGAAACACTTCCCCACACACAGAAACCCCTTCCCCACACACTGAAACACCTTCCGCACACACTGAAACACATCCCCACACACTGAAACACCTTCCCCACACACTGGAACCCTTCCCCACACACTGAAACACCCTCCCCATGCATTGAATCCCCTTCCACACACACTGAAACAGCTTCCCCACACACTGAAATCCCTTCCCCATCACTGAAACACCCTCCCCACACACTGAAACAACATCCCCACACACTGAAAAACATTCACCACACACTGAATCCCCTTCCGCACACACTGAAACACATCCTCACACACTGAAACGCCTTCCCAACACTCTGAAACCCCTTCCCCACAAACACTGAAACATCTTCCCCACACACTGAAACAACTTCCCCACACACTGTAATACCATCACCACACACTGAAACCCCTTCCCCACAAACACTGAAACATCTTCCCCACACACTGAAACACATTCCCCACACACTGAAATACCATCCCCACACACTGAAACACCTTCCCTACACACTGAAACACCTTCCCCACACACTGAAAGCCCTTCCCCACACACTGAAACCCATCCCCACACACTGCAACACCTTCCCCACACACTGAAATCCCTTCCCCACACACTGAAACCCTTCCCCACACTGAGAAACCCCTACCCCATTCACTGAAACCCCTACCCCACACACTGAAAACCCTTCACCATACACTGAAACACCTTCCCCACACACTGAAACCCCTTCTGCACACATTGAAACCCATTCCCACAAACTGAAACCCATCCCCACAAACTGAAACCCCTTCCCCACACACTGAAACACATCCCCACACACTGAAACACATCCCCACGCACTGAAACACCTTCCCCACACATTGAAACCCCTTCCCCACACACTGAAACGCCTTCCCCACACACTGATACACCTTCCCCACACACTGAAATCCCTTCCCGACACACTGAAACCCTTCCCCACACTGTGAAACCCCTACCCCACACACTGAAACACCTTCCCCACACACTGAAACCCCTTCACCACACACTGAAACACCTTTCCCACACACTGAAACCCCTTCCGCACACAATGAAACCTATCCCCACAAACTGAAACCCATCCTCACACACTGAAACCCATTCCCTGCACACTGATACCCCTTCCCCACACACTGAAACCCCTTCCGCACGGACTGAAACCCATCCCCACACACAGAAACCCCTTCCGCACACACTGAAACCCATCCCCACACACTGAAACACCTTCCTCACACAGACTGAAATTCCATCCCCACACACTGAAACACCTTTCCCACACACTGAAACCCCTTCCCCAGACACTGGAACCCTTCCCCACACACTGAAACACCTTCCTCATACATTGAAACCCCTTCCGCACACACTGAAACACTTCCCCACACACTGAAACAACTTCCCCACACACTGAAACTCCTTCCGCACACACTGAAACCCATCCCCACACACTGAAACACCTTCCCCACACACTGAAACCCCTTCCCCACACACTGAAACACCTTCCGCACACACTGAAACACATCCCCACACACTGAAACACCTTCCCCACACACTGAAAACCCTTCCCCACACACTGAAACACCTTCCGCACACACTGAAACACATCCCCACACACTGAAACACCTACCCCACACACTGAAACCCATTCCCCGCAAACACTGAAACACCTTTCCCACACACTGAAACACCTTCCCCAAACACTGAAATACCATCCCCACGCACTGAAACACCATTGACACACACTGAAACCCCTTCCCCACAAACAATGAAACACCTTCCCCACAGACTGAAGCACATCCCCACACACTGAAACACCTTCCCCACAATCACTGAAACACCTTCCCCACACACTGAAGCACATCCCCACGCTCTGAAACCCCTACCCCACACACTGAAACCCCTTCACCATACACTGAAACCCTTCCCCACACTATGAAACCCCGACCCCACTCACTGAACCACCTTCCCCACACACTGAAACCCCTTCCCCACACACTGAAACACCTTTCCCACACACTGAAACCCCTTCCGCACACAATGAAACCCATCCCCACAAACTGAAACCCATCCTCACACACTGAAACCCATTCCCTGCACACTGATACCCCTTCCCCACACACTGAAACCCCTTCCGCACAGACTGAAACCCATCCCCACACACAGAAACCCCTTCCGCACACACTGAAACCCATCCCCACACACTGAAACACCTTCCTCACACAGACTGAAATTCCATCCCCACACACTGAAACACTTTCCTACACACTGAAACCCCTTCCCCAGACACTGGAACCCTTCCCCTCACACTGAAACACCTTCCCCATACATTGAAACCTTTCCCCACACACTGAAACAGCTTCCCCACACACTGAAAACCCTTCCCCACACACTGAAACACTTCCCCGCACACTGAAACAACTTCCCCACACACTGAAACAACTTCCCCACACACTGAAACACCTTCCCCACACACTGAAACCCCTTCCCCACACACAGAAACCCCTTCCCCACACACTGAAACACCTTCCGCACACACTGAAACACATCCCCACACACTGAAACACCTTCCCCACTCACTGGAACCCTTCCCCACACACTGAAACACCCTCCCCATACATTGAATCCCCTTCCACACACACTGAAACAGCTTCCCCACACACTGAAATCCCTTCCCCATCACTGAAACACCCTCCCCACACACTGAAACAACATCCCCACACACTGAAAAACATTCACCACACACTGAATCCCCTTCCGCACACACTGAAACACATCCTCACACACTGAAACGCCTTCCCCAAACTCTGAAACCCCTTCCCCACAACCACTGAAACATCTTCCCCACACACTGAAACAACTTCCCCACACACTGAAATACCATCACCACACACTGAAACCCCTTCCCCACAAACACTGAAACATCTTCCCCACACACTGAAACACCTTCCCCACACACTGAAATACCATCCCCACACACTGAAACACCTTCCCTACACACTGAAACACCTTCCCCACACACTGAAAGCCCTTCCCCACACACTGAAACCCATCCCCACACACTGAAACACCTTCCTCACACAGACTGAAATTCCATCCCCACACACTGAAACACCTTTCCCACACACTGAAAACACTTCCCCAGACACTGGAACCCTTCCCCACACACTGAAACACCTTCCCCATACATTGAAACCCCTTCCCCACACTGTGAAACCCCTACCCCACCCACTGAAACACCGACCCCACACACTGAAACCCCTTCACCATACACTGAAACACCTTCCCCACACACTGACACCCCTTCCGCACACATTGAATCCCATCCCCACAAACGGAAACCCATCCCCACAAACTGAAACCCCTTCCCCACACACTCAAACACATCCCCACACACTGAAACACATCCCCACACACTGAAGCACCTTCCCCACACATTGAAACCCCTTCCCCACACACTGAAACACCTTCCCCACACACTGAAACACCTTCCCCACACACTGAAATCCCTTCCATACACACTGAAACCCTTCTCCACACTGTGAAACCCCGACCCCACACACTGAAACACCTTCCCCACACACTGAAACCCCTTCACCACACACTGAAACACCTTTCCCACACACTGAAACCCCTTCCCCACACAATGAAACCCATCCCCACAAACTGAAACCCATCCCCACACACTGAAACCCATTCCCCACACACTGATACCCCTTCCCCACACACTGAAACCCCTTCCGCACAGAATGAAACCCATCCCCACACACAGAAACTCCTTCCGCACACACTGAAACCCATCCCCACACACTGAAACACCTTCCTCACACAGACGGAAATTCCATCCCCTCACACTGAAACACCTTTCCCACACACTGAAACCCCTTCCACAGACACTGGAACCCTTCCCCACACACTGAAACAACTTCCCCATACACTGAAACACTTCCCCACACACTGAATCAACTTCCCCACACACTGAAACACCTTCCCCACACACTGAAACCCCTTCCCCACACACTGAAACACATCCCCACACACTGAAACCCCTTCCCCGCAAACACTGAAACACCTTTCCCACACACTGAAACGCCTTCCCCAAACACTGAAATACCATCCCCACACACTGAAACACCATTGACACACACTGAAACCCCTTCCGCAGACATTGGAACCCTTCCCCACACACGGAAAAACCTTCCCCAAACACTGAAACCCCTTCCCCACTCACTGAAACAGCTTCCCCACACACTGAAACCCATCCCCACCAGCTGAAACACATCCCCACACACTGAAACCCCTTCCCCACACACTGAAACACTTCCCCACACACTGAAACAACTTCTCCACACACTGAAACCCCTCCTGCACAAACTGAAACCCATCCCCACAAACTGAAACCCATCCTCACACACTGAAACCCATCCCCACACACTGAAACACCTTCCCCACAAGCAGAAACCCCTTCCCCACACACTGAAACACCTTCCGCACAAACTGAAACCACTTCCCCACAAACACTGAAACACCTTCCCCACACATTGAAAGCCCTTCCCCACACAATGAAACACCTTCCTCACACACTGAAACACCTTCCCCGCACACTGAAATCCCTTCCCCAAACACTGAAACCCTTCCCCACACTGTGAAACCCCTACCCCACACACTGAAACCCCTTCACCATACACTGAAACACCTTCCGAACACACTGAAACACATCCCCACACACTGAAACACCTTCCACACACACTGAAACCCCTTCCCCGCAAACACTGAAACACCTTTCCCACACACTGAAACGCCTTCCCCAAACACTGAAATACCATCCCCACACACTGAAACACCATTGACAAACACTGAAAACCCTTCCACAGACATTGGAACCCTACCCCACACACGGAAAAACCTTCCCCAAACACTGAAACCCCTTCCCCACTCACTGAAATAGCTTCCCCACACACTGAAACCCATCCCCACCAGCTGAAACACATCCCCACACACTGAAACCCCTTCCCCACACACTGAAACACTTCCCCACACATTGAAACAACTTCTCCACACACTGAAACCCCTCCCGCATAAACTGAAACCCATCCCCACAAACTGAAACCCATCCCCACACACTGAAACCCATCCCCACACACTGAAACACCTTCCCCACACGCTGAAACCCCTTCCCCACACACTGAAACACCTTCCGCACAAACTGAAACACCTTCCCCACACACTGAAACACCTTCCCCACACACTGAAACCCCTTCCCCAAACACTGAAACCCTTCCCCACACTGTCAAACCCCTACACCACACACTGAAACCCCTTCACCATACACTGAAACACTTTCCCCACACACTGAAACCCCTTCTGCACACAATGAAACACATCCCCACAAACTGAAATCCATCCCCACAAACTGAAACCCCTTCCCCACACACTGAAACACATCCCCACACACTGAAACACATCCCCACGCACTGAAACCACTTCCCCACACACTGAAACCCCTTCCGCACACACTGAAACACATCCCCACACACTGAAACACCTTCACCACACACTGAAACCCCTTCCCCACACACTGAAACACCTTCCGCACACACTGAAACACATCCACAAACATTGAAACACCATCCCCACACAATGAAAACCCTTCCCCACACACTGAAACACCTTCCGCACACACTGAAACACATCCCCACACACTGAAACACCTTCCACACACACTGAAACCCCTTCCCCGCAAACACTGAAACACCTTTCCCACACACTGAAACGCCTTCCCCAAACACTGAAATACCATCCCCACACACTGAAACACCATTGACACACACTGAAACCCCTTCCACAGACATTGGAACCATTCCCCACTCACTGAAAAACCTTCCCCAAACACTGAAACCCCTTCCCCACTCACTGAAACCGCTTCCCCACACAATGAAACACCATCCCCACACACTGAAACACCTTCCCCACACACAGAAATCCCTTCCCCACACACTGAAAACCCTTCCCCACACTGAGAAACCCCTACCCCACCCACTGAAACACCGACCCCACACACAGAAACCCCTTCACCATACACTGAAACACCTTCCCCACACACTGAAACCCCTTCCGCACACATTGAAACCCATCCCCACAAACGGAAACCCATCCCCACAAAGTGAAACCCCTTCCCCACACAATCAAACACATCCCCACACACTGAAACACATCCCCACGCACTGAAACACCTTCCCCACACATTGAAACCCCTTCCCCACACACTGAAACACCTTCCCCACACACTGAAACACCTTCCCCACACACTGAAATCCCTTCCCGACACACTGAAACCCTTCCCCACACTGTGACACCCCTACCCCACACACTGTAACACCTTCCCCACACACTGAAACCCCTTCACCACACACTGAAACACCATTCCCACACACTGAAACCCCTTCCCCACACAATGAAACCCATCCCCACAAACTGAAACCCATCCCCACATACTGAAACCCATTCCCCACACACTGATACCCCTTCCCCACAAACTGAAACCCCTTCCGCACAGAATGAAACCCATCCCCACACACAGAAACCCCTTCCGCACACACTGAAACCCATCCCCACACACTGAAACACCTTCCTCACACAGACTGAAATTCCATCCCCACACACTGATACACCTTTCCCACACACTGAAACCCCTTCCACAGACACTGGAACACTTCCCCACACACTGAAACACCTTCCCCATACATTGAAACCCCTTCCCCACACACTGAAACAGCTTCCCCACACACTGAAAACCCTTCCCCACACACTGAAACACTTCCCCACACACTGAAACAACTTCCCCACACACTGAAACCCCTTCCCCACACACTGAAACACCTTCCGCACGCACTGAAACACATCCACAAACACTGAAACACCTTCCCCACACACTGAAAACCCTTCCACACACACTGAAACACCTTCCGCACACATTGAAACACATCCCCACACACTGAAACACCTTCCACACACACTGAAACCCCTTCCCCGCAAACACTGAAACACCTTTCCCACACACTGAAACGCCTTCCCCAAACACTGAAATACCATCCCCACACACTGAAACACCATTGACACACACTGAAACCCCTTCCACAGACATTGGAACCCTTCCCCACACACTGGAAAACCTTCCCCAAACACTGAAACCCCTTCCCCACTCACTGAAACAGCTTCCCCACACACTGAAACCCATCCCCACCAGCTGAAACAAATCCCCACACACTGAAACCCCTTTCCCACACACTGAAACACCTTCTCCACACACTGAAACCCCTCCCGCACAAACTGAAACCCATCCCCAGAAACTGAAACCCATCCGCACACACTGAAACCCATCCCCACACACTGAAACACCTTCCGCTCAAACTGAAACCACTTCCCCACAAACACTGGAACACCTTCCCCACACACCGAAAACCATGCCCACCAGCTGAAACACATCCCCACACACATTGAAACCCCTTCCCCACACACTGAAACACTTCCCCACACACTGAAACAACTTCCCCACACACTGAAACCCCTCCCGCACAAACTGAAAGCCATCCCCACACACTGAAACCCCTTCGCACACACTGAAACCCCTTCGCACACACTGAAACCCATCCCCACACACTGAAACACCTTCCCCACTCGCTGATACCCCTTCCCCACACACTGAAACACCTTCCGCACAAACTGAAACCCCTTCCCCACAAACACTGAAACACCTTCCCCACACATTGAAAGCCCTTCCCCACACAATGAAACACCTTCCCCACACACTGAAACACCTTCCCCACACACTGAAATCCCTTCCCCAAACACTGAAACCATTCCCCACACTGTGAAACCCCTACCCCACACACTGAAACCCCTTCACCATTCACTGAAACACCTTCCCCACACACTGAAACCCCTTCTGCACACAATGAAACCCATCCCCACAAACTGAAATCCATCCCCACACACTGAAACCCCTTCCCCACACACTGAAACACATCCCCGCACACTGAAACACATCCCCACGCACTGAAACTCCTTCCACACACATTGAAACCCCTTCACCACACACTGAAACACCTTCCCCACACACTGAAACACCTTCCCCACACACTGAAATCCCTTCCCGACACACTGAAACCCTTCCCCACACTGTGAAACCCCTACCCCACACACTGAAACACCTTCCCCACACACTGAAACTCCTTCATCACACACTGAAACACCTTCCCCACACACTGAAACCCCTTCCGCACACAATGAAACCCATCCCCACACACAGAAACCCCTTCCCCACACACTGAAACCACTTCCGCACACACTGAAACCCATCCCCACACACAGAAACCCCTTCCCCACAAACTGAAACCCATCCCCACACACTGAAACACCTTCCTCACACACACTAAAATTCCATCCCCACACACTGAAACACTTTTCCCATCACTGAAACACCCTCCCCACACACTGAAACAACATCCCCACACACTGAAAAACATTCCCCACACTCTGGAACCCCTTTCACACAAACACTGAAACATCTTCCCCACACACTGAAAAAACTTCCCCACACACTGAAATACCATCCCCACACACTGAAACTCCTTCCCCACAAACACTGAAACATCTTCCCCACACACTGAAACACCTTCCCCACACACTGAAATACCATCCCCACACACTGAAACACCTTCCCCACACCCTGAAACATCTTCCCCACACACTGAAAGCCCTTCCCCACACACTGAAACCCATCCCCACATACTGAAACACCTTCCCCACACACTGAAATCCCTTCCCCACACACTGAAACCCTTCCCCACACTGTGAAACCCCTACCCCACCCACTGAATCCCCTTCCGCACACACTGAAACACATCCTCACACACTGAAACACCTTCCCCACACTCTGGAACCCCTTTCACACAAACACTGAAACATCTTCCCCACACACTGAAAAAACTTCCCCACACACTGAAATACCATCCCCACACACTGAAACTCCTTCCCCACAAACACTGAAACATCTTCCCCACACACTGAAACACCTTCCCCACACACTGAAATACCATCCCCACACACTGAAACACCTTCCCCACACACTGAAACATCTTCCCCACACACTGAAAGCCCTTCCCCACACACTGAAACCCATCCCCACATACTGAAACACCTTCCCCACACACTGAAATCCCTTCCCCACACACTGAAACCCTTCCCCACACTGTGAAACCCCTACCCCACCCACTGAAACCCCTACCCCACACACTGAAACCCCTTCACCATACATTGAAACACCTTCCCCACACACTGAAACACATCCCCACACACTGAAACACATCCCCACGCACTGAAACACCTTCACCACACATTGAAACCCCTTCCCCACACACTGAAACGCCTTCCCCACACACTGAAACACCTTCCCCACACACTGAAATCCCTTCCCGATACACTGAAACCCTTCACCACACTGTGAAACCCCTACCCCACACACTGAAACACCTTCCCCACACACTGAAACCCCTTCACCACACACTGAAACACCTTTCCCACACACTGAAACCCCTTCCGCACACAATGAAACCCATCCCCACAAACTGAAACCCATCCTCACACACTGAAACCCATTCCCTGCACACTGATACCCCTTCCCCACACACTGAAACCCCTTCCACACAGACTGAAACCCATCCCCACACACAGAAACCCCTTCCGCACACACTGAAACCCATTCCCACACACTGAAACACCTTCCTCACACAGACTGAAATTCCATCCCCACACACTGAAACACCTTTCCCACACACTGAAACCCCTTCCCCAGACACTGGAACCCTTCCCCACACACTGAAACAGCTTCCCCACACACTGAAAACCCTTCCCCACACACTGAAACACTTCCCCACACACTGAAACAACTTCCCCACACACTGAAACCCCTTCGGCACACAATGAAACCCATCACCACAAACTGAAACCCATCCTCACACACTGAAACCCATTCCCTGCACACTGATACCCCTTCCCCACACACTGAAACCCCTTCCACACACACAGAAACCCATCCCCACACACAGAAACCCCTTCCCCACACACTGAAACCACTTCCGCACACACTGAAACCCATCCCCACACACAGAAACCCCTTCCCCACAAACTGAAACCCATCCCCACACACTGAAACACCTTCCTCACACACACTAAAATTCCATCCCCACACACTGAAACACTTTTCCCATCACTGAAACACCCTCCCCACACACTGAAACAACATCCCCACACACTGAAAAACATTCCCCACACTCTGGAACCCCTTTCACACAAACACTGAAACATCTTCCCCACACACTGAAACACTTCCCCACACACTGAAACAACTTCCCCACACACTGAAACCCTTCCCGCACAAACTGAAACCCATCCCCACACACTGAAACCCCTTCGCACACACTGAAACCCATCCCCACACACTGAAACACCTTCCCCGCACGCTGAAACCCATCCTCACACACTGAAACCCATTCCCTGCACACTGATACCCCTTCCCCACACACTGAAACCCCTTCCACACAGACTGAAACCCATCCCCACACACAGAAACCCCTTCCGCACACACTGAAACCCATTCCCACACACTGAAACACCTTCCTCACACAGACTGAAATTCCATCCCCACACACTGAAACACCTTTCCCACACACTGAAACCCCTTCCCCAGACACTGGAACCCTTCCCCACACACTGAAACAGCTTCCCCACACACTGAAAACCCTTCCCCACACACTGAAACACTTCCCCACACACTGAAACAACTTCCCCACACACTGAAACCCCTTCGGCACACAATGAAACCCATCCCCACAAACTGAAACCCATCCTCACACACTGAAACCCATTCCCTGCACACTGATACCCCTTCCCCACACACTGAAACCCCTTCCACACAGACTGAAACCCATCCCCACACACAGAAACCCCTTCCGCACACACTGAAACCCATTCCCACACACTGAAACACCTTCCTCACACAGACTGAAATTCCATCCCCACACACTGAAACACCTTTCCCACACACTGAAACCCCTTCCCCAGACACTGGAACCCTTCCCAACACACTGAAACACCTTCCCCATACATTGAAACCCCTTCCCCACACACTGAAACAGCTTCCCCACACACTGAAAACCCTTCCCCACACACTGAAACACTTCCCCACACACTGAAACAACTTCCCCACACACTGAAACCCCTTCCGCACACACTGAAACCCATCCCCACACACTGAAACCCCTTCCACAAACACTGAAACACCTTCCCCACACACTGATACCCCTTCCCCACGCACTGAAACACCTTCCGCACACACTGAAACACATCCCCACACACTGAAACACCTTCCCCACACACTGAAAACCCATCCCCACACACTGAAACACCTTCCGCACACACTGAAACACGTCCCCACACACTGAAACACCTTCCCCACACACTGAAACCCCTTCCCCGCAAACACTGAAACACCTTTCCCACACACTGAAACACCTTCCCCAAACACTGAAATACCATCCCCACGCACTGAAACACCATTGACACACACTGAAACCCCTTCCGCAGACATTGGAACCCTTCCCCACTCACTGAAACACCTTCCCCAAACACTGAAACCCCTTCCCCACTCACTGAAACATCTTCCCCACACACTGACACCCATCCCCACCAGCTGAAACACATCTCCACACACTGAGACATCTTCCCCATACACTGAAACACTTCCCCACACACTGAAACAACTTCCCCACACACTGAAACCCTTCCCGCACAAACTGAAACCCATCCCCACACACTGAAACCCCTTCGCACACACTGAAACCCATCCCCACACACTGAAACACCTTCCCCGCACGCTGAAACCCCTTCCCCACACACTGAAACTCCTTCCGCACAAACTGAAACCCCTTCCCCACAAACACTGAAACACCTTCCCCACACATTGAAAGCCCTTCCCCACACAATGAAACACCTTCCCCACACACTGAAACACCTTCCCCACACACTGAAATCCCTTCCCCAAACACGGAAACCCTTCCCCACACTGTGAAAAACCTACCTCACACACAGAAACCCCTTCACCATACACTGAAACACCTTCCCCACACACTGAAACCCCTTCTGCACACACTGAAACACCATCCCCTAAAACTGAAATCCATCTCCACAAACTGACACCCCTTCCCCACACACTGAAACACATCCCCACACACTGAAACACATCCCCACGCACTGAAACACCTTCCCCACACACTGAAATCCCTTCCCGACACACTGAAACCCTTCCCCACACTGTGAAACACCTACCCCACACACTGAAACACCTTCCCCACACACTGAAATCCCTTCATCACACTCTGAAACACCTTCCCCACACACTGAAACCCCTTCTGCACACAATGAAACCCATCCGCACAAACTGAAACACATCCCCACACACTGAAACCCATTCCCCACACACTGATACCCCTTCCCCACACACTGAAACCCCTTCCGCACACAGTGAAACCCAACCCCACACACTGATACCCCTTCCGCACACACTGAAACCCATCCCCACACACAGAAACCCCTTCCCCACACACTGAAACCCATCCCCACACACTGAAACACCTTCCTCACACACACTGAAATTCCATCCCCACACACTGAAACACCTTTCGCACACACTGAAACCCCTTCCCCAGACACTGGAACCCTTCCCCACACACTGAAACACCCTCCCCATACATTGAATCCCCTTCCACACTCACTGAAACAGCGTCCCCACACACTGAAACCCCTGCCCCATCACTGAAACACCCTCCCCACACACTGAAACAACTTCCCCACTCACTGAAAAACGTTCACCACCCACTGAATCCCCATCCACACACACTGAAACACATCCTCACACACAGAAACACCTTCCCCACACGCTGAAACCCCTTCCCCACACACTGAAACACCTTCCGCACAAACTGAAACCACTTCCCCACACTGTGAAACCCCTACCCCACACACTGAAACCCATCCCCACACACAGAAACCCCTTCCCCACACACTGAAACCCACTCAGAGTTTACTGTAATAAAGTGATAAAGAAAGATGTGAGTGTATTGTCTGGTTACCAATTGCACTGGGAGGGATTGTAGACTCACTCAGAGTTTGCTGCAATAAAGTGAGAAAGAAAGATGTGAGTGTATTGTCTGGTTAACAATTGCACTGGGAGGGATTGCAGACTCACTCAGAGTTTACAGTAAGAAAGTGATAAAGAAAGCTGTGAGTGTATTGTCTGGTCAACAATTGCACTGGGAAGGATAGTAACTCACTCAGAGTTTACAGTAATAAAGTGATAAAGAAAGATGTGAGTGCATTGTCTGGTTAACAATTGCACTGGGAGGGATTGTAGACTCACTCAGACTTTACAGTAATAAAGTGATAAAGAAAGATGTGAGTGTATTGTCTGTTAACAATTGCACTGGGAGGGATTGTGGACTCACTCAGAGTTTACAGTCATAAAGTGATAAAGAATGATGTTAATGTATTGTCTGGTTAACAATTGTTCTGGGAGGGTTTCTAGACTCACTCAGAGTTTACAGTAATAAAGTGATAAAGAAAGATGTGAGTGTATTGTCTGGTTAAAAATTGCACTGGGAGGGATTGTAGACTCACTCAGAGTTTACAGTAATAAAGTGATAAAGAAAGATGTGAGTGTATTGTCTGGTTAACAATTGCACTGGGAGGGATTGTAGACTCACTCAGAATTTACAGTAATAAAGTGATAAAGAAAGATGTGAGTTTATGTCTGTTATCAATTGCACTGGGTGGGATTGTAGACACACTCAGAGTTTACAGTAATAAAGTGATAAAGAAAGATGTGAGTGGATTGTCTGGTTAACAATTGCACTGGGAGGGGTTGTGGGCTCAATCAGAGTTTACAGTAATAAAGTGATAAAGGAAGATGTGAGTGTATTGTCTGGTTAACAATTGCACTGGGAGGGATTGTAGACTCACTCAGAGTTTACAGTAATAAAGTGATAAAGAAAGATGTGAGTGTATTGTCTGGTTAACAATTGCACTGGGAGGGATTGTCAGCTCACTCAGAGTTTACAGTAATAAAGTGATAAAGAAAGATGTGAGTGTATTGTCTGGTTATCATTTGCACTGGGAGGGATTGTAGACTCACTCAGAATTTACAGTAATAAAGTGATAAAGAAAGATGTGAGTGTATTGTCTGGTTAACAAATGCACTGGGAGGGATTGTAGACTCACTCATTGTTTACAGTAATAAAGTGATAAAGAAAGATGTGAGTGTATTGTCTGGTTAACAAATGCACTGGGAGGGATTGTAGACTCACTCAGAGTTTACAGTAAACAAGTGATAAAGAAAGATGTGAGTGTATTGTCTGGTTAACAATTGCACTGGGAGGGATTGTAGATTCACTCAGACTTTACAGTAATAAAGTAATAAAGAAAGGTGTGAGTTTATGTCTGTTAACAATTGCACTGGGTGGGATTGTAGACTCACTCAGAGTTTACAGTAATAAAGTGATAAAGAAAGATGTGAGTGTATTGTCTGGTTAACAATTGCACTGGGAGGGATTGCAGACTCACTCAGAGTTTACAGTAATAAAGTGATAAAGAAAGATGTGAGTGTATTGTCTGGTTAAAAATTGCACTGGGAGGGATTGTCGACTCACTCAGAGTTTACTGTAATTAAGTGATAAAGAATGATGTGAGTGTATTGTCTGGTTAACAATTGCACTGGGAGGGATTGTAGACTCACTCAGAGTTTACAGTAACCAAGTGATAAAGAAAGATGTGAGTGTATTGTCTGGTTAACAATTGCACTGGGAGGGATTGGAGACTCACTCAGAGTTTACAGTAAGAAAGTGATAAAGAAAGATGTGAGTATATTGTCTGGTTAACAATTGCACTGGGAGGGATTGTGGGCTCACTCATTGTTTACAGTAATAAAGTGATAAAGAAAGATGTGAGTGTATTGTCTGGTTAACAAATGCACTGGGAGGGATTGTAGACTCACTCAGAGTTTACAGTAATAAAGTGATAAAGAAAGATGTGAGTGTATTGTCTGGTTAACAATTGCACTGGGAGTGATTGTGGGCTCACTCACTGTTTACAGTAATAAAGTGATAAAGAAAGATGTGAGTGTATTGTCTGGTTAACAATTGTTCTGGGAGGGATTGTAGACTCACTCAGAGTTTCCTGTCATAAAGTGATAAAGAAAGATGTGAGTGTGTTGTCTGGTTAACAATTGCACTGGGACGGATTGTAGACTCACTCAGAGTTTACTGTAATAAAGTGATAAAGAAAGATGTGAGTGTATTGTCTGGTTAACAATTGCACTGGGAGGGATTGTAGACTCACTCAGAGTTTACTGTAATAACGTGATAAAGAAAGATTTGAGTGTATTGTCTGGTTAACAATTGCACTGGGAGGGATTGTAGACTCACTCAGACTTTACAGTAATAAAGTGATAAAGAAAGATGTGAGTGTATTGTCTGTTAACAATTGCACTGGGAGAGATTGGAGACTCACTCAGAGTTTGCAGTCATAAAGAGATAAAGAAAGATGTGAGTGGTTTGTCTGGTTAACAATTGCACTGGATGGGATTGTAGACTCACTCAGAGTTTACTGTAATAAAGTGATAAAGAAAGATGTGAGTGTATTATCTGGTTAACAATTGCACTGGGAGGGATTGTAGACTCACTCAGAGTTTGCTGCAATAAAGTGATAAAGAAAGATGTGAGTGTATTGTCTGGTTAACAATTGCACTGGGAGGGATTGTAGACTCACTCAGAGTTTACAGTAATAAAGTGATAAAGAAAGATGTGAGTGTATTGTCTGGTTAACAATTGCACTGGGAGGGATTGTAGACTCACTCAGAGTTTACAGTAATAAAGTGATAAAGAAAGATGTGAGTGTATTGTCTGCTTAACAATTGCACTGGGAGGGATGGTGGGCTCACTCATTGTTCACAGTAATGAAGTGATAAAGAAAGCTGTGAGTCTCTTGTATGGTTAACAATTGCACTGGGTGGGATTGTAGACTCACTCAGAGTTTACAGTAATAAAGTGATAAAGAAAGATGTGAGTGTATTGTCTGTTTAGCAATTGCACTGGGAGGGATTGTAGATTCACTCAGAGTTTACAGTAATAAAGTGATAAAGAAAGACGTGAATGTTTTGCCTGGTTAACAATTGCACTGGGAGGGATTGTAGACTCACTCAGAGTTTACAGTAATAAAGTGATAAAGAAAGATGTGAGTGTATTGTCTGTTTAGCAATTGCACTGGGAGGGTTTGCAGACTCACTCAGAGTTTACAGTAATAAAGTGATAAAGAAAGATGTGAATGTATTGCCTGGTTAACAATTGCACTGGGAGGGATTGTAGGCTCACTCAGAGGTTACTGTAATAACGTGATAAAGAAAGATTTGAGTGTATTGTCTGGTTAACAATTGCACTGCATGGATTGTAGACTCACTCAGACTTTACAGTAATAAAGTGATAAAGAAAGATGTGAGTGTATTGTCTGTTAACAATTGCACTGGGAGAGATTGGAGACTCACTCAGAGTTTGCAGTCATAAAGAGATAAAGAAAGATGTGAGTGGTTTGTCTGGTTAACAATTGCACTGGGTGGGATTGTAGACTCACTCAGAGTTTACAGTCATAAAGTGATAAAGAAAGATGTGAGTGTATTGTCTGGTTAACAATTGCACTGGGAGGGATTGTAGACTCACTCAGAGTTTGCTGCAATAAAGTGATAAAGAAAGATGTGAGTGTATTGTCTCGTTAACAATTGCACTGGGAGGGATTGTAGACTCACTCAGAGTTTACAGTAATAAAGTGATAAAGAAAGATGTGAGTGTATTGTCTGGTTAACAATTGCACTGGGAGGGATTGTAACTCACTCAGAGTTTACAGTAATAAAGTGATAAAGAAAGATGTGAGTGTATTGTCTGGTTAACAATTGCACTGGGAGGGATTGAAGACTCAATCAGACTTTACTGTAATAACGTGATAAAGAAAGATTTGAGTGTATTGTCTGGTTAACAATTGCACTGGGAGGGATTGTAGACTCACTCAGACTTTACAGTAATAAAGTGATAAAGAAAGATGTGAGTGTATTGTCTGTTAACAATTGCACTGGGAGAGATTGGAGACTCACTCAGAGTTTGCAGTCATAAAGAGATAAAGAAAGATGTGAGTGGTTTGTCTGGTTAACAATTGCACTGGGAGGGATTGTAGACTCACTCAGAGTTTGCTGCAATAAAGTGATAAAGAAAGATGTGAGTGTATTGTCTGGTTAACAATTGCACTGGGAGGGATTGTAGACTCACTCAGAGTTTACAGTAATAAAGTGATAAAGAAAGATGTGAGTCTCTTGCATGGTTAACAATTGCACTGGGAGGGATTGTAGACTCACTCAGAGTTTACAGTAATAAAGTGATAAAGAAAGATGTGAGTGTATTGTCTGTTTAGCAATTGCACTGGGAGGGATTGCAGACTCACTCAGAGTTTACAGTAATAAAGTGATAAAGAAAGATGTGAATGTATTGCCTGGTTAACAATTGCACTGGGAGGGATTGTAGGCTCACTCAGAGGTTACTGTAATAACGTGATAAAGAAAGATTTGAGTGTATTGTCTGGTTAACAATTGCACTGGGAGGGTGTGTAGACTCACTCAGACTTTACAGTAATAAAGTGATAAAGAAAGATGTGAGTGTATTGTCTGGTTAACAATTGCACTGGGAGAGATTGGAGACTCACTCAGAGTTTGCAGTCATAAAGAGATAAAGAAAGATGTGAGTGGTTTGTCTGGTTAACAATTGCACTGGGTGGGATTGTAGACTCACTCAGAGTTTACAGTCATAAAGTGATAAAGAAAGATGTGAGTGTATTGTCTGGTTAACAATTGCACTGGGAGGGATTGTAGACTCACTCAGAGTTTGCTGCAATAAAGTGATAAAGAAAGATGTGAGTGTATTGTCTGGTTAACAATTGCACTGGGAGGGATTGTAGACTCACTCAGAGTTTACAGTAATAAAGTGATAAAGAAAGATGTGAGTGTATTGTCTGGTTAACAATTGCACTGGGAGGGATTGTAACTCACTCAGAGTTTACAGTAATAAAGTGATAAAGAAAGATGTGAGTGTATTGTCTGGTTAACAATTGCACTGGGAGGGATTGTAGACTCAATCAGACTTTACAGTAATAAAGTGATAAAGAAAGATGTGAGTGTATTGTCTGTTATCAATTGCACTGGGAGGGATTGTAGACTCACTCAGAGTTTACAGTCATAAAGTGATAAAGAATGATGTTAATGTATTGTCTGGTTAACAATTGCACTGGGAGGGATTGCAGACTCACTCAGAGTTTACTGTCATAAAGTGATAAAGAAAGATGTGAGTGTGTTGTCTGGTTAACAATTGCACTGGAAGGGATTGTAGACTCATTCAGAGTTTACAGTAATAAAGTGATAAAGAAAGATGTGAGTGTATTGTCTGGTTAACAATTGCACTGGGAGGGATTGTAGACTCACTCAGAGTTTACTGCAATAAAGTGATAAAGAAGGATGTGTTTGCATTGTCTGGTTAACAATTGCACTGGGAGGGATTGTAGACTCACTCAGAGTTTACAGTAATAAAGTTATAAAGAAAGATGTGAGTGTATTGTCTGGTTAACAATTGCACTGGGAGGGATTGTAGACTCACTCAGAGTTTACTGTAATAAAGTGATAAAGAAAGATGTGAGTGTATTGTCTGGTTAACAATGGCACTGGGAGGGATTGTAGACTCACTCAGAATTTACAGTAATAAAGTGAGAAAGAAAGATGTGAGTGTATTGTCTGGTTAATAATTGCACTGGGAGGGATTGTAGACTCACTCAGAGTTTACAGTAATAAAGTGATAAAGAAAGATGTGAGTGTATTGTCTGGTTTACAATTGCACTAGGAGGGATTGTCAGCTCACTCAGAGTTTACAGTAACGAGGACTGAAATATTCTCTGAGTAGGAGAAGTGGTTGGACAAAATGTCTGACCTCAATCTGATTCCAATCTGACTTCAGCAGAATAAATTCTGTTTCAAGATATGATCACTTTTATGCAGGATTGCCACGGAGAAGTATAAAAAGTTCAGGATTTCAAACATTGTTTGAGAGAGAGAGAAAGAGCAAAAAGCTCTGGAGTTGGAGGCCTTAATGAAAACCTTCAGTCTGCCAAGCCGGGTTCACGACCTGGAGAGAGATGCTGATTTTCACACACTGAAAACCCTTCCCCCCATGCACTTCCCCACACACAGAAACCCTTCCCCACACCCTGAAACCCCTTCCCCACACACTGAAACCCCGTCCCCACACACTGAAACCCCGTCCCCACACACTGAAACCCCTTCCCCCCACAAACTGAAACCCTTCCCCACACACTGAAACCCCTTCCCCACACACTGAAACACCTTCCTCACACACTGAAACACCTTCCCCAAACACTGAAATACCATACCCACACACTGAAACACCATTGACACACACTGAAACCCCTTCCACAGACATTGGAACACTTCCCCACACACTGAAACACCTTCCCAAAACACAGCAACACCTTCGCCACACACTGAAACAGCTTCCCCACACACTGAAACCCATCCCCAACAGCTGCTACACATCCCCACACACTGAAACTCATTCCCCACACACTGAAACACTTCCCCACACACTGAAATAACTTTCCCACACAATGAAACCCCTCCCGCACAAACTGAAACCCATCCCCACACACTGAAACCACTTCGCACACACTGAATCCCATCCCCACACACTGAAACAACTTCCCCACACACTGAAACCCCTTCCCCACACACTGAAACACCTTCCTCACACACTGAAACCCCTTCCCCACAAACACTGAAACACCTTCCCCACACACTGAAGCACATCCCCACGCACTGAAACACCTTCCCCACACACTGAAAGCCCTTCCCAACACAATGAAACACCTTCCCCACACATTGAAATCCCTTCCCCAAACACTGAAACCCTTCCCCACACTGTGAAACCCCTACCCCACACACTGAAACACCTTCCCCACAAACACTGAAACACCTTCCCCACACACTGAAGCACATCCCCACGCACTGAAACCCCTACCCCACACACTGAAACCCCTTCACCATACACTGAAACACCTTCCCCACACAGTGAAACCCCTTCTGCACACATTGAAACCCATCCCCACCAACGGAAACCCATCCCCACAAACTGAAACCCCTTCCCCAGACACTGAAACACATCTCCACACACTGAAACAGATCCCCACGCACTGAAACACCTTCCCCACACATTGAAACCCCTTCCCCACACACTGAAACACCTTCCCCACATACTGAAACACCCTCCCCACACACTGAAATCCCTTCCCGACACACTGAAACCCTTCCCCACACTGTGAAACCCCTACCCCACACACTGAAACACCTTCCCCACACACTGAAACCACTTCACCACACACTGAAACACCTTTCCTACACACAATGAAACCCATCCCCACAAACTGAACCCCATCCCCACTCACTGAAACCCATTCCCCACACACTGATACACCTTCCCCACACACTGAAACCCCTTCCGCACAGACGGAAACCCATCCCCACACACTGAAACCCCTTCCGCACACACTGAAACCCATCCCCACACACTGTAGCACCTTCCTCACACAGACTGAAATTCCATCCCCACACACTGAAACACCTTTCCCACACACTTAAGCCCCTTCCCCAGACACTGGAACCCTTCCCCACACACTGAAACACCTTCCCCATACATTGAAACACCTTCCCCACACACTGAAACACCTTCCCCACACACTGAAACACTTCCCCACACACTAAAACACTTCCCCACACACTGAAACAACTTCCCCACCCACTGAAACCCCTACCCCACACACTGAAAACCCTTCACCATACACTGAAACACCTTCCCACACACTGAAACCCCTTCTGCACACATTGAAACCCATTCCCACAAACTGAAACCCATCCCCACAAACTGAAACCCCTTCCCCACACACTGAAACACATCCCCACACACTGAAACACATCCCCACGCACTGAAACACCTTCCCCACACATTGAAACCCCTTCCCCACACACTGAAACGCCTTCCCCACACACTGAAACACCTTCCCCACACACTGAAATCCCTTCCCGACATAATGAAACCCTTCCCCACACTGTGAAACCCCTACCCCACACACTGAAACACCTTCCCCACACACTGAAACCCCTTCACCACACACTGAAACACCTTTCCCACACACTGAAACCCCTTCCGCACACAATGAAACCCATCCCCACAAACTGAAACACATCCTCACACACTGAAACCCATTCCCTGCACACTGATACCCCTTCCCCACACACTGAAACCCCTTCCGCACGGACTGAAACCCATCCCCACACACAGAAACCCCTTCCGCACACACTGAAACCCATCCCCACACACTGAAACACCTTCCTCACACAGACTGAAATTCCATCCCCACACACTGAAACCCCTTCCCCAGACACTGGAACCCTTCCCCACAGACTGAAACACCTTCCCCATACATTGAAACCCCTTCCGCACACACTGAAACACTTCCCCACACACTGAAACAACTTCCCCACACACTGAAACTCCTTCCGCACACACTGAAACCCATCCCCACACACTGAAACACCTTCCCCACACACTGAAACCCCTTCCCCAAACACTGAAACCTCTTCCCCACACACTGAAACACCTTCCTCACACACTGAAACACATCCCCACACACTGAAACACCTTCCCCACACACTGAAAACCCTTCCCCACACACTGAAACACTATCCGCACACACTGCAACACATCCCCACACACTGAAACACCTACCCCACATACTGAAACCTATTCCCTGCAAACACTGAAACACCTTTCCACACACTGAAACACCTTCCCCAAACACTGAAATACCATCCCCACGCACTGAAACACCATTGACACACACTGAAACCTCTTCCCCACAAACAATGAAACACATTCCCCACAGACTGAAGCACATCCCCACGCACTGAAACACCTTCCCCACACACTGAAAGCCCTTCCCCACACAATGAAACACCTTCCCCACACACTGAAACACCTTCCCCACACACAGAAATCCCTTCCCCACACACTGAAAACCCTTCCCCACACTGTGAAGCCCCTACCCCACCCACTGAAACACCGACCCCACACACTGAAACCCCTTCACCATACACTGAAACACCTTCCCCACACACTGACACCCCTTCCGCACACATTGAATCCCATCCCCACAAACGGAAACCCATCCCCACAAACTGAAACCCCTTCCCCACACACACAAACACATCCCCACACACACAAAAACATCCCCACACACTCAAACACATCCCCACACACTGAAACACATCCCCACGCACTGAAACACCTTCCCCACACATTGAAACCCCTTCCCCACACACTGAAACACCTTCCCCACACACTGAAACACCTTCCCCACACACTGAAATCCCTTCCATACACACTGAAAGCCTTCCCCACACTGTGAAACCCCTACCCCACACACTGAAACACCTTCCCCACACACTGAAACCCCTTCACCACACACTGAAACACCTTTCCCACACACTGAAACCCCTTCCCCACACAATGAAACCCATCCCCACAAACTGAAACCCATCCCCACACACTGAAACCCATTCCCCACACACTGATACCCCTTCCCCACACACTGAAACCCCTTCCGCACAGAATGAAACCCATCCCCACACACAGAAACCCCTTCCGCACACACTGAAACCCATCCCCACACACTGAAACAACTTCCTCACACAGACGGAAATTCCATCCCCTCACACTGAAACACCTTTCCCACACACTGAAACCCCTTCCACAGACACTGGAACCCTTCCACACACACTGAAACACCTTCCCCATACATTGAAACCCCTTCCCCACACACTGAAACAGCTTCCCCACACACTGAAACACTTCCCCACACACTGAATCAAATTCCCCACACACTGAAACACCTTCCCCACACACTGAAACACCTTCCGCACGCACTGAAACACATCCACAAACACTGAAACACCTTCCCCACACACTGAAAACCCTTCCCCACACACTGAAACACCTTCCACACACACTGAAACACATCCCCACACACTGAAACACCTTCCACACACACTGAAACCCCTTCCCCGCAAACACTGAAACACCTTTCCCACACACTGAAACGGCTTCCCCAAACACTGAAATACAATCCCCACACACTGAAACACCATTGACACACACTGAAACCCCTTCCACAGACATTGGAACCCTTCCCCACACACGGAAAAACCTTCCCCAAACACTGAAACCCCTTCCCCACTCACTGAAACAGCTTCCCCACACACTGAAACACATCCCCACCAGCTGAAACACATCCGCACACACTGAAACCCCTTCCCCACACACTGAAACACTTCCCCACACACTGAAACAACTTCTCCACACACTGAAACCCCTCCCGCACAAACTGAAACCCATCCCCACAAACTGAAACCCATCCCCACACACTGAAACCCATCCCCACACACTGAAACACCTTCCCCACACGCAGAAACCCCTTCCCCACACACTGAAACACCTTCCGCACAAACTGAAATACCATCCCCACGCACTGAAACACCATTGACACACAATGAAACCCCTTCCGCAGACATTGGAACCATTCCCCACACACTGAAACACCTTCCCCAAACACTGAAACCCCTTCCCCACTCACTGAAACATCTTCCCCACACACTGAAACATCTTCCCCATACACTGAAACACTTCCCCACACACTGAAACACCTTTCCCACACACTGAAACACCTTCCGCACACAATGAAACCCATCCCCACAAACTGAAACCCATCCTCACACACTGAAACCCATTCCCTGCACACAGATACCCCTTCCCCACACACTGAAACCCCTTCCACACAGACTGAAACCCATCCCCACACCCAGAAACCCCTTCCGCACACACTGAAACCCATTCCCACACACTGAAACACCTTCCTCACACAGACTGAAATTCCATCCCCACACACTGAAACACCTTTCCCACACACTGAAACCCCTTCCCCAGACACTGGAACCCTTCCCCACACACTGAAACACCTTCCCCATACATTGAAACCCCTTCCCCACACACTGAAACAGCTTTCCCACACACTGAAAACCCTTCCCCACACACTGAAACACTTCCCCACACACTGAAACAACTTCCCCACACACTGAAACCCCTTCCGCACACACTGAAACCCATCCCCACACACTGACACAACTTCCACACAGACTGAAACACCTTCCCCACACACTGATACCCCTTCCCCACGCACTGAAACACCTTCCGCACACACGGAAACACATCCCCACACACTGAAACACCTTCCCCACACACTGAAAACCCTTCCCCACACACTGAAACACCTTCCGCACACACTGAAACACGTCCCCACACACTGAAACACCTTCCCCACACACTGAAACCCCTTCCCCGCAAACACTGAAACACCTTTCCCGCACACTGAAACACCTTCCCCAAACACTGAAATACCATCCCCACGCACTGAAACACCATTGACACACACTGAAACCCCTTCCGCAGACATTGGAACCCTTCCCCACTCACTGAAACACCTTCCCCAAACACTGAAACCCCTTCCCCACTCACTGAAACATCTTCCCCACACACTGACACCCATCCCCACCAGCTGAAACACATCCTCACACACTGAAACACCTTCCCCAAACTCTGAAACCCCTTCCCCACAAACACTGAAACATCTTCCCCACACACTGAAACAACTTCCCGACACACTGAAATACCATCCACACACACTGAAACACCTTCCCCACACACTGAAACCCCTTCCAAACAAAGACTGAAACATCTTCCCCACACACTGAAACACCTTCCCCACACACTGAAATACCATCCCCACACACTGAAACACCATCCCCACACACTGAAACACCTTCCCCACACACTGAAACACCTTCCCCACACACTGAAACACCTTCCCCACACACTGAAACATCTTCCCCACACAGTGAAACACCTTTCCCACGCACTGAAACCCCTTCCACAGACACTGGAACCCTTCCCCACACACTGAAACACCTTCCCCAAACACTGAAACCCCTTCCTCACACACTGAAACAGCTTCCCCACACACTGAAACACCTTCCCCACACGCTGAAACACCTTCCCCACACATTGAAAACCCTTCTGCACACAATGAAACCCATCCCCACAAACTGAAACCCATCCCCACAAACTGAAACCCATTCCCCACACACTGAAACACATCCCCACACACTGAAACACATCCCCACGCACTGAAACACCTTCCCCACACATTGAAACCCCTTCCCCACACACTGAAACACCTTCCCCACACAGTGAAACACCTTCCCCACACACTGAAATCCCTTCCCGACACACTGAAACCCTTCCCCACACTGTGAAACCCCTACCCCACACACTGAAACACCTTCCCCACACACTGAAACCCCTTCACCACACACTGAAACACCTTCCCCACACACTGAAACCCCTTCCGCACACAATGAATCTCATCCCCACAAACTGAAACCCATCCCCGCACACTGAAACCCATTCCCCACAGACTGATACCCCTTCCCCACACGCTGAAACCCCTCCCGCACACACTGAAACCCATCCTCACACACAGAAACCCCTTCCCCACACACTAAAACCCATCCCCACACACTGAAACACCTTCCTCACACACTGAAACACCTTCCCCACACACTGAAACCCCTTCCCCGCAAACACTGAAACACCTTTCCCACACACTGAAATACCATCCCCACACACTGAAACGCCATTGACACACACTGAAACCTCTTCCACAGACATTGGAACCCTTCCCCACACACTGAAAAACCTTCCCCAAACACTGAAACCCCTTCCCCACTCACTGAAACAGCTTCCCCACACACTGAAACCCATCCCCACCAGCTGAAACACATCCCCACACACTGAAACCCCTTCCCCACACACTGAAACACTTCCCCACACACTGAAACAACTTCCCCACACACTGAAACCCCTCCCGCACAAACTGAAACCCATCCCCACACACTGAAACCCCTTCGCACACACTGAAACCCATCCCCACACACTGAAACACCTTCCCCACACGCTGAAACCCCTTCCCCACACACTGAAACGCCTTCCGCACAAACTGAAACCCCTTCCCCACAAACACTGAAACACCTTCCCCACACATTGAAAGCCCTTCCCCACACAATGAAACACCTTCCCCACACACTGAAACATCTTCCCAACACACTGAAATCCCTTCCCCAAACACTGAAACCCTTCCCCACACTGTGAAACCCCTACCCCACACACTGAAACCCCTTCACCATACACTGAAACACCTTCCCCACACACTGAAACCCCTTCTGCACACAATGAAACCCATCCCCACAAACGGAAACCCATCCCCACAAACTGAAACCCCTTCCCCACACACTGAAACACATCCCCACGCACTGAAACACCTTCCCCACACATTGAAACCCCTTCACCACACATTGGAACCCCTTCACCACACACTGAAACCCCTTCCCCACAAACTGAAACCCATCCCCACACACTGAAACACCTTCCACACACACACTGAAATTCCATCCCCACACACTGAAACACCTTTCCCACACACTGAAACCCCTTCCCCAGACACTGGAACCCTTCCCCACACACTGAAACACACTCCCCATACATTGAATCCCCTTCCACACACACTGAAACAGCTTCCCCACACACTGAAATCCCTTCCCCATCACTGAAACACCCTCGCCAAACACTGAAACAACATCCCCACACACTGAAAAACATTCACCACACACTGAATCCCCTTCCGCACACACTGAAACACATCCTCACACACTGAAACACCTTCCCCACACTCTGAAACCCCTTCCCCACAAACACTGAAACATCTTCCCCACACACTGAAACAATTTCCCCACACACATAAATACCATCCGCACACACTGAAACCCCTTCCCCACAAACACTGAAACATCTTCCCCACACACTGAAACACCTTCCCCACACACTGAAACACCTTCCCCACACACTGAAATACCATCCCCACACACTGAAAAACCTTCCCCACACACTGAAACACCTTCCCCACACACTGAAAGCCCTTCCCCACACACTGAAACCCATCCCCACACACTGAAACACCTTCCCCACACACTGAAATCCCTTCCCCACACACTGAAACCCTTCCCCACACTGTGAAACCCCTACCCCACCCACTGAAACCCCTACCCCACACACTGAAACCCCTTCACCATACACTGAAACACCTTCCCCACACACTGAAACCCCTTCTGCACACATTGAAACCCATTCCCACAAACTGAAACCCATCCCCACAAACTGAAACCCCTTCCCCACACACTGAAACGCATCCCCACACACTGAAACACATCCCCACGCACTGAAACACCTTTCCCACACATTGAAACCCCTTCACCACACACTGAAACGCCTTCCCCACACACTGAAACACCTTCCCCACACACTGAACTCCCTTCCCGACACACTGAAACCCATCCCCACACACAGAAACCCCTTCCCCACACACTGAAACCCATCCCCACACACTGAAACACCTTCCCCACACACACTGAAATTCCATCCCCACACACTGAAACCCCTTCCCCACACACTGGAACCCTTCCCCACACACTGAAACACCCTCCCCATACATTGAATCCCCTTCCACACTCACTGAAACAGCGTCCCCACACACTGAAACCCCTTCTCCATCACTGAAACACCCTCCCCACACACTGAAACAACTTCCCCACACACTGAAATAACATCCACACACACTGAAACACCTTCCCCACACACTGAAATCCCTTCCCCACACACTGAAATCCCTTCCCCAAACACTGAAACCCTTTCCCACACTGTGAAAAACCAACCTCACACACTTAAACCCCTTCACCATACACTGAAACACCTTCCCCACACACTGAAACCCCTTCTGCACACAATGAAATCCATCCCCACAAACTGAAATCCATCCCCACAAACTGAAACCCCTTCCCCACACACTGAAACACATCCCCACACACTGAAACACATCCCCACGCACTGAAACACCTTCCCCACACACTGAAATCCCTTCCCGACACACTGAAACCCTTCCCCACACTGTGAAACCCCTACCCCACACACTGAAACACCTTCCCCACACACTGAAACCCCTTCATCACACACTGAAACACCTTCCCCACACACTGAAACCCCTTCTGCAAACAATGAAACCCATCCCCGCAAACTGAAACCCATTCCCCACACACTGATACCCCTTCCCCACACACTGATACCCCTTCCCCACACACTGAAACCCATCCCCACACACAGAAACCCCTTCCCCACACACTGATACCCCTTCCGCACACACTGAAACCCATCCCCATACACAGAAACCCCTTCCCCACACACTGAAACCCATCCCCACACACTGAAACACCTTCCCCACACACACTGAAATTCCATCCCCACACACTGAAACACCTTTCCCACACACTGAAACCCATTCCCCAGACACTGGAACCCTTCCCCACACACTGAAACGCCCTCCCCATACATTGAATCCCCTTCCACACACACTGAAACAGCGTCCCCACACACCGAAACCCCTTCCCCATCACTGGAACACCCTCCCCACACACTGAACAACTTCCCCACACACTGAAAAACATTCACCACACACTGAATCCCCTTCCGCACACATTGAAACACATCCTCACAAACTGAAACACATCCTCACACACTGAAACACCTTCCCCACACTCTGAAACCCCTTCCCCACAAACACTGAAACATCTTCCCCACACACTGAAACAACTTCCCGACACACTGAAATACCATCCACACACACTGAAACACCTTCCCCACACACTGAAACTCCTTCCCCACAAACACTGAAACATCTTCCCCACACACTGAAACACCTTCCCCACACACTGAAATACCATCCCCACACACTGAAACACCATCCCCACACACTGAAACACCTTCCCCACACACTGAAACACCTTCCCCACACACCGAAACACCTTCCCCACACACTGAAACATCTTCCCCACGCACTGAAACCCCTTCCACAGACACTGGAACCCTTCCCCACACACTGAAACACCTTCCCCAAACACTGAAACCCCTTCCTCACACACTGAAACAGCTTCCCCACACACTGAAACACCTTCCCCACACGCTGAAACACCTTCCCCACACATTGAAAACCCTTCTGCACACAATGAAACCCATCCCCACAAACTGAAACCCATCCCCACAAACTGAAACCCCTTCCCCACACACTGAAACACATCCCCACACACTGAAACACATCCCCACGCACTGAAACACCTTCCCCACACATTGAAACCCCTTCCCCACATACTGAAACACCTTCCCCACACACTGATACCCCTTCCCCACACACTGAAACCCCTTCCGCACAGAATGAAACCCATCCCCACACACAGAAACCCCTTCCGCACACACTGAAACCCATCCCCACACACTGAAACACCTTCCTCACACAGACTGAAATTCCATCCCCACACACTGAAACACCTTTTCCACACACTGAAACCCCTTCCACAGACACTGGAACCCTTCCCCACACACTGAAACACCTTCCCCAAACACTGAAACCCCTTCCTCACACACTGAAACAGCTTCCCCACACACTGAAACACCTTCCCCACACGCTGAAACACCTTCCCCACACATTGAAAACCCTTCTGCACACAATGAAACCCATCCCCACAAACTGAAACCCATCCCCACAAACTGAAACCCCTTCCCCACACACTGAAACACATCCCCACACACTGAAACACATCCCCACGCACTGAAACACCTTCCCCACACATTGAAACCCCTTCCCCACATACTGAAACACCTTCCCCACACAGTGAAACACCTTCCCCACACACTGAAACCCTTCCCCACACTGTGACACCCCTACCGCACACACTGAAACACCTTCCCCACACACTGAAACCCCTTCACCACACACTGAAACATCTTCCCCACACACTGAAACCCCTTCTGCACACAATAAATCCCATCCCCACAAACTGAAACCCATCCCCGCACACTGAAACCCATTCCCCACAGACTGATACCCCTTCGCCACACGCTGAAATCCCTTCCGCACACACTGAAACCCATCCTCACACACAGAAACCCCTTCCCCACACACTAAAACCCATCCCCACACACTGAAACACCTTCCTCACACACTGAAACACCTTCCCCACACACTGAAACCCCTTCCCCGCAAACACTGAAACACCTTTCCCACACACTGAAATACCATCCCCACACACTGAAACGCCATTGACACACACTGAAACCCCTTCCACAGACATTGGAACCCTTCCCCACACACTGAAAAACCTTCCCCAAACACTGAAACCCCTTCCCCACTCACTGAAACAGCTTCCCCACAAACTGAAACCCATCCCCACCAGCTGAAACACATCCCCACACACTGAAACCCCTTCCCCACACACTGAAACACTTCCCCACACACTGAAACAACTTCCCCACACACTGAAACCCCTCCCGCACAAACTGAAACCCATCCCCACACACTGAAACCACTTCGCACACACTGAAACCCATCCCCACACACTGGAACACCTTCCCCACACGCTGAAACCCCTTCCCCACACACTGAAACACCTTCCGCACAAACTGAAACCCCTTCCCCACGAACACTGAAACACCTTCCCCACACACTGAAACACCTTCCCCACACACTGAAATCCCTTCCCCAAACACTGAAACCCTTCCCCACACTGTGAAACCCCTACCCCACACACTGAAACCCCTTCACCATACACTGAAACACCTTCCCCACACACTGAAACCCCTTCTGCACACAATGAAACCCATCCCCAAAAACTGAAATCCATCCCCACAAACTGAAACCCCTTCCCCACACACTGAAGCACATCCCCACGCACTGAAACACCTTCCCCGCACATTGAAACCCCTTCACCACACATTGGAACCCCTTCACCACACACTGAAACACATTCCCCACACACTGAAACACCTTCCCCACACACTGAAATCCCTTCCCGACACACTGAAACCCTTCCCCACACTGTGAAACCCCTACCCCACACACTGAAACACCTTCCCCACACACTGAAACCCCTTCATCACACACTGAAACACCTTCCCCACACTCTGAAACCCCTTCCGCACACAATGAAACCCATCCCCACAAACTGAAACCCATCCCCACACACTGAAACCCATTCTCCACACACTGAAACCCATTCTCCACACACTGATACCCCTTCCCCACACACTGAAACCCCTTCCGCACACACTGAAACCCATCCCCACACACAGAAACCCCTTCCCCACACACTGAAACCCCTTCCGCACACACTGAAACCCATCCCCACACACAGAAACCCCTTCCCCACAAACTGAAACCCATCCCCACACACTGAAACACCTTCCACACACACACTGAAATTCCATCCCCACACACTGAAACACCTTTCCCACACACTGAAACCCCTTTCCCAGACACTGGAACCCTTCCCCACACACTGAAACACACTCCCCATACATTGAATCCCCTTCCACACACACTGAAACAGCTTCCCCACACACTGAAATCCCTTCCCCATCACTGAAACACCCTCCCCACACACTGAAACAACATCCCCACACAGTGAAAAACATTCATCACACACTGAATCCCCTTCCGCACACACTGAAACACATCCTCACACACTGAAAAACCTTCCCCACACTCTGAAACCCCTTCCCCACAAACACTGAAACATCTTCCCCACACACTGAAACAATTTCCCCACACACTGAAATACCATCCCCACACATTGAAACCCCTTCCCCACAAACACTGAAACATCTTCCCCACACACTGAAACACCTTCCCCACACACTGAAATACCATCCCCACACACTGAAAAACCTTCCCCACACACTGAAACACCTTCCCCACACACTGAAAGCCCTTCCCCACACACTGAAACCCATCCCCACACACTGAAACACCTTCCCCACACACTGAAATCCCTTCCCCACACACTGAAACCCTTCCCCACACTGTGAAACCCCTACCCCACACACTGAAACCCCTACCCCACACACTGAAACCCCTTCACCATACACTGAAACACCTTCCCCACACACTGAAACCCCTTCTGCACACATTGAAACCCATTCCCACAAACTGAAACCCATCCCCACAAACTGAAACCCCTTCCCCACACACTGAAACACATCCCCACACACTGAAACACATCCCCACGCACTGAAACACCTTCCCCACACATTGAAACCCCTTCCCCACACACTGAAACGCCTTCCCCACACACTGAAACACCTTCCCCACACACTGAAATCCCTTCCCGACACACTGAAACCCTTCCCCACACTGTGAAACCCCTACCCCACACACTGAAACACCTTCCCCACACACTGAAACACCTTCCCCACACACTGAAACCCCTTCACCACACACTGAAACACCTTTCCCACACACTGAAACCCCTTCCGCACACAATGAAACCCATCCCCACAAACTGAAACCCATCCTCGCACACTGAAACCCATTCCTTGCACAGTGATACCCCTTCCCCACACACTGAAACCCCTTCTGCACAGACTGAAACCCATCCCCACACACAGAAACCCCTTCCGCACACACTGAAACCCATCGCCACACACTGAAACACCTTCCTCACACAGACTGAAATTCCATCCCCACACACTGAAACACCTTTCCCACACACTGAAACCCCTTCCCCAGACACTGGAACCCTTCCCCACACACTGAAACACCTTCCCCATACATTGAAACCCATTCCCCACACACTGAAACAGCTTCCCCACACACTGAAAACCCTTCCCCACACACTGAAACACTTCCCCACACACTGAAACAACTTCCCCACACACTGAAACACCTTCCCCACACACTGATACCCCTTCCCCACGCACTGAAACACCTTCCGCACACACTGAAACACATCCCCACACACTGAAACACCTTACCCACACACTGAAAACCCTTCCCCACACACTGAGACCCCTCCCGCACAAACTGAAACCCCTTCCCCACAAACACTGAAACACTTTCCCCACATATTGAAAGCCCTTCCCCACACACTGAAATCCCTTCCCCAAACACTGAAACCCTTCCCCACATTTTGAAAAACCTACCTCACACACTGAAACCCCTTCACCATTCACTGAAATACCTTTTCCACACACTGAAACCCCTTCTGCACACAATGAAACCCATCCCCACAAACTGAAATCCATCCCCACAAACTGAAACCCCTTCCCCACACACTGAAACCCATCCCCACAAACTGAAACACATCCCCACACACTGAAACCCATTCCCCACACACTGATACCCCTTCCCCACACACTGAAACCCCTTCTGCACACACTGGAACCCATCCCCACACACAGAAACCCCTTCCCCACACACTGAAACCCCTTCCCCACACACTGAAACCCCTTCCGCACACACTGAAACCCCTTCCGCACACACTGAAACCCATCCCCACACACAGAAACCCCTTCCCCACACACTGAAACCCATCCCCACACACTGAAACACCTTCCTCACACACACTGAAATTCCATCCCCACACACTGAAACACCTTTCCCACACACTGAAACCCCTTCCCCTGACACTGGAACCCTTCCCCACACACTGAAACACCCACCCCATACATTGAATCCCCTTCCCCACACACTGAAACAGCGTCCCCACACACTGAAACCCCTTCCCTATCAATGAAACACCCTCCCCACACACTGAAACAACTTCCAAACACACTGAAAAACATTCACCACACACTGAATCCCCTTCCGCACACACTGAAACACCATCCTCACACACTGAAACCCCTTCCTCACACTCTGAAACCCCTTCCCCACAAGCACTGAAACATCTTCCCAACACACTGAAACAACATCCCCACACACTGAAATACCATCCACAAACACTGAAACACCTTCCCCACACTCTGAAACCTCTTCCCCACAAACTAAAACATCTGCCCCACACACTGAAAGACCTTCCCCACACACTTAAATACCATCCCCACACACTGAAATATCATCCCCACACACTGAAATACCATCCCCACACACTGAAACACCTTCCCCACACACTGAAACACCTTCCCCACACACTGAAATACCTTTCCCACGCACTGAATCCCCTTCCACAGACACTGGAACCCTTCCCCACACAATGAAACACCTTCCCCAAACACTGAAACCCCTTCCTCACACACTGAAACAGCATCCCCACACACTGAATCAACTTCCCCACACGCTGAAACACCTTCCCCACACACTGAAAACCCTTGCGCACACAATGAAACCCATCCCCACAAACTGAAACCCATCCCCACAAACTGAAACCCCTTCCCCACACACTGAAACACATCCCCACACACTGAAACACATCCCCACGCACTGAAACACCTTCCCCACACATTGAAACCCCTTCCCCACACACTGAAACACCTTCCCCACACACTGAAACACCTTCCCCACACAATGTATCCCATCCCCACAAACTGAAACCCATTCCCACACACAGAAACCCCTTCCCCACACACTAAAACCCATCCACACACTGAAACACCTTCCTCACACACACTGAAATTCCATCCCCACACACTGAAACACCTTTCCCACACACTGAAACCCCTTCCCCAGACACTGGAACACTTCCCCACACACTGAAACACCTTCCCCATACATTGAATCCCCTTCCCCACACACTGATACAGCTTCCCCACACACTGAAACCCCTTTCCCTCACACTGAAACACCCTCTCCACACACTGAAACAACTTCCTCACACATTGAAAAACATTCACCACACGCTGAATCCCCTTCCGCACACACTGAAACACATCCTCACACACTGAAACCCCTTCCCCACACACTGAAACCCCTTCCCCACAAACACTGAAACATCTTCCCCACACACTGAAACACCTTCCCCACACACTGAAATACCATCCCCACACACTGAAACACCTTCCCCACACAATGAAACCCCTTCCCCACAAACACTGAAACATCTTCCCCACACAGTGAAACACCTTTCCCACACACTGAAACCCCTTCCACAGACACTGGAACCCTTCCGCACACTGAAACACCTTCCCCAAACACTGAAACCCCTTCCTCACACACTGCAACAGCTTCCCCACGCACTGAAACACCTTCCCCACACGCAGAAACCCTTCCCCACACACTGAAATACCTTCCCCGCACACTGAAACACCTTCCCCGCACACTGAAACACCTTCCCCGCACAATGAAACCCATTCCGCACACATTGAAACACCTTTCCCACACACTGAAAACCTTCCCCACACACTGAAACCCCTTCCCCACACACTGAAACACTTCCATACACACTGAAACCCCTTCCCCACACACTGAAACCCCTTCCCCACAAACACTGAAACATCTTCCCCACACACTGAAACACCTTCCCCACACACTGAAATACCATCCCCACACACTGAAACACCTTCCCCACACACTGAAACCCCTTCCCCACAAACACTGAAACATCTTACCCACACAGTGAAACACCTTTCCCACACACTGAAACCCCTTCCACAGACACTGGAACCCTTCCCCACACTGAAACACCTTCCCCAAACACTGAAACCCCTTCCTCACACACTGCAACAGCTTCCCCACGCACTGAAACACCTTCCCCACACGCAGAAACCCTTCCCCACACACTGAAACACCTTCCCCGCACACTGAAACACCTTCCCCGCACAATGAAACCCATTCCACACACATTGAAACACCTTTCCCACACACTGAAAACCTTCCCCACACACTGAAACCCCTTCCCCACACACTGAAACACTTCCATACACACTGAAACCCCTTCCCCACACACTGAAACACCTTCCCCACACACTGAAATACCTTTCCCACGCACTGAATCCCCTTCCACAGACACTGGAACCCTTCCCCAAACAATGAAACACCTTCCCCAAACACTGAAACCCCTTCCCCAAACACTGAAACCCTTCCCCACATTTTGAAAAACCTACCTCACACACTGAAACCCCTTCACCATTCACTGAAATACCTTTTCCACACACTGAAACCCCTTCTGCACACAATGAAACCCATCCCCACAAACTGAAATCCATCCCCACAAACTGAAACCCCTTCCCCACACACTGAAACCCATCCCCACAAACTGAAACACATCCCCACACACTGAAACCCATTCCCCACACACTGATACCCCTTCCCCACACACTGAAACCCCTTCTGCACACACTGAAACCCATCCCCACACACAGAAACCCCTTCCCCACACACTGAAACCCCTTCCCCACACACTGAAACCCCTTCCGCACACACTGAAACCCCTTCCGCACACACTGAAACCCATCCCCACACACAGAAACCCCTTCCCCACACACTGAAACCCATCCCCACACACTGAAACACCTTCCTCACACACACTGAAATTCCATCCCCACACACTGAAACACCTTTCCCACACACTGAAACCCCTTCCCCTGACACTGGAACCCTTCCCCACACACTGAAACACCCACCCCATACATTGAATCCCCTTCCCCACACACTGAAACAGCGTCCCCACACACTGAAACCCCTTCCCTATCAATGAAACACCCTCCCCACACACTGAAACAACTTCCAAACACACTGAAAAACATTCACCACACACTGAATCCCCTTCCGCACACACTGAAACACCATCCTCACACACTGAAACCCCTTCCTCACACTCTGAAACCCCTTCCCCACAAGCACTGAAACATCTTCCCAACACACTGAAACAACATCCCCACACACTGAAATACCATCCACAAACACTGAAACACCTTCCCCACACACTGAAACCTCTTCCCCACAAACTAAAACATCTGCCCCACACACTGAAAGACCTTCCCCACACACTTAAATACCATCCCCACACACTGAAATATCATCCCCACACACTGAAATACCATCCCCACACACTGAAATACCTTCCCCACACACTGAAACACCTTCCCCACACACTGAAATACCTTTCCCACGCACTGAATCCCCTTCCACAGACACTGGAACCCTTCCCCACACAATGAAACACCTTCCCCAAACACTGAAACCCCTTCCTCACACACTGAAACAGCATCCCCACACACTGAATCAACTTCCCCACACGCTGAAACACCTTCCCCACACACTGAAAACCCTTGCGCACACAATGAAACCCATCCCCACAAACTGAAACCCATCCCCACAAACTGAAACCCCTTCCCCACACACTGAAACACATCCCCACACACTGAAACACATCCCCACGCACTGAAACACCTTCCCCACACATTGAAACCCCTTCCCCACACACTGAAACACCTTCCCCACACACTGAAACACCTTCCCCACACAATGTATCCCATCCCCACAAACTGAAACCCATTCCCACACACAGAAACCCCTTCCCCACACACTAAAACCCATCCACACACTGAAACACCTTCCTCACACACACTGAAATTCCATCCCCACACACTGAAACACCTTTCCCACACACTGAAACCCCTTCCCCAGACACTGGAACACTTCCCCACACACTGAAACACCTTCCCCATACATTGAATCCCCTTCCCCACACACTGATACAGCTTCCCCACACACTGAAACCCCTTTCCCTCACACTGAAACACCCTCTCCACACACTGAAACAACTTCCTCACACATTGAAAAACATTCACCACACGCTGAATCCCCTTCCGCACACACTGAAACACATCCTCACACACTGAAACCCCTTCCCCACACACTGAAACCCCTTCCCCACAAACACTGAAACATCTTCCCCACACACTGAAACACCTTCCCCACACACTGAAATACCATCCCCACACACTGAAACACCTTCCCCACACACTGAAACCCCTTCCCCACAAACACTGAAACATCTTCCCCACACAGTGAAACACCTTTCCCACACACTGAAACCCCTTCCACAGACACTGGAACCCTTCCGCACACTGAAACACCTTCCCCAAACACTGAAACCCCTTCCTCACACACTGCAACAGCTTCCCCACGCACTGAAACACCTTCCCCACACGCAGAAACCCTTCCCCACACACTGAAATACCTTCCCTGCACACTGAAACACCTTCCCCGCACACTGAAACACCTTCCCCGCACAATGAAACCCATTCCGCACACATTGAAACACCTTTCCCACACACTGAAAACCTTCCCCACACACTGAAACCCCTTCCCCACACACTGAAACACTTCCATACACACTGAAACCCCTTCCCCACACACTGAAACCCCATCCCCACAAACACTGAAACATCTTCCCCACACACTGAAACACCTTCCCCACACACTGAAATACCATCCCCACACACTGAAACACCTTCCCCACACACTGAAACCCCTTCCCCACAAACACTGAAACATCTTCCCCACACAGTGAAACACCTTTCCCACACACTGAAACCCCTTCCACAGACACTGGAACCCTTCCCCACACTGAAACACCTTCCCCAAACACTGAAACCCCTTCCTCACACACTGCAACAGCTTCCCCACGCACTGAAACACCTTCCCCACACGCAGAAACCCTTCCCCACACACTGAAACACCTTCCCCGCACACTGAAACACCTTCCCCGCACAATGAAACCCATTCCACACACATTGAAACACCTTTCCCACACACTGAAAACCTTCCCCACACACTGAAACCCCTTCCCCACACACTGAAACACTTCCATACACACTGAAACCCCTTCCCCACACACTGAAACACCTTCCCCACACACTGAAATACCTTTCCCACGCACTGAATCCCCTTCCACAGACACTGGAACCCTTCCCCAAACAATGAAACACCTTCCCCAAACACTGAAACCCCTTCCTCACACACTGAAACAGCTTCCCCACACACTGAATCAACTTCCCCACACGCTGAAACACCTTCCCCACACACTGAAAACCCTTCCGCACACAATGAAACCCGTCCCCACAAACTGAAACCCATCCCCACAAACTGAAACCCCTTCCCCACACACTGAAACACATCCCCACACACTGAAACACATCCCCACGCACTGAAACACCTTCCCCACACATTGAAACCCCTTCCCCACACACTGAAACACCTTCCCCACACACTGAAACACCTTCCCCACACAATGTATCCCATCCCCACAAACTGAAACCCATCCCCGCACACTGAAACCCATTCCCCACATACTGATACCCCTTCCCCACACGCTGAAACCCCTTCCGCACACAGTGAAACCCATTCCCACACACAGAAACCCCTTCCCCACACACTAAAACCCATCCACACACTGAAACACCTTCCTCGCACACACTGAAATTCCATCCCCACACACTGAAACACCTTTCCCACACAATGAAACCCCTTCCCCAGACACTGGAACCCTTCCCCACACACTGAAACACCTTCCCCATACATTGAATCCCCTTCCCCACACACTGATACAGCTTCCCCACACACTGAAACCCCTTTCCCTCACACTGAAACACCCTCTCCACACACTGAAACAACTTCCTCACACACTGAAAAACATTCACCACACGCTGAATCCCCTTCCGCACACACTGAAACACATCCTCACACACTGAAACCCCTTCCCCACACACTGAAACCCCTTCCCCACAAACACTGAAACATCTTCCCCACACACTGAAACACCTTCCCCACACACTGAAATACCATCCCCACACACTGAAACACCTTCCCCACACACTGAAACCCCTTCCCCACAAACACTGAAACCCCTTCCCCACACACTGAAACACCTTCCCCACACACTGAAATACCATCCCCACACACTGAAACACCTTCCCCACACACTGAAACCCCTTCCCCACAAACACTGAAACATCTTACCCACACAGTGAAACACCTTTCCCACACACTGAAACCCCTTCCACAGACACTGGAACCCTTCCCCACACTGAAACACCTTCCCCAAACACTGAAACCCCTTCCTCACACACTGCAACAGCTTCCCCACGCACTGAAACACCTTCCCCACACGCAGAAACCCTTCCCCACACACTGAAACACCTTCCCCGCACACTGAAACACCTTCCCCGCACAATGAAACCCATTCCACACACATTGAAACACCTTTCCCACACACTGAAAACCTTCCCCACACACTGAAACCCCTTCCCCACACACTGAAACACTTCCATACACACTGAAACCCCTTCCCCACACACTGAAACACCTTCCCCACACACTGAAATACCTTTCCCACGCACTGAATCCCCTTCCACAGACACTGGAACCCTTCCCCAAACAATGAAACACCTTCCCCAAACACTGAAACCCCTTCCCCAAACACTGAAACCCTTCCCCACATTTTGAAAAACCTACCTCACACACTGAAACCCCTTCACCATTCACTGAAATACCTTTTCCACACACTGAAACCCCTTCTGCACACAATGAAACCCATCCCCACAAACTGAAATCCATCCCCACAAACTGAAACCCCTTCCCCACACACTGAAACCCATCCCCACAAACTGAAACACATCCCCACACACTGAAACCCATTCCCCACACACTGATACCCCTTCCCCACACACTGAAACCCCTTCTGCACACACTGAAACCCATCCCCACACACAGAAACCCCTTCCCCACACACTGAAACCCCTTCCCCACACACTGAAACCCCTTCCGCACACACTGAAACCCCTTCCGCACACACTGAAACCCATCCCCACACACAGAAACCCCTTCCCCACACACTGAAACCCATCCCCACACACTGAAACACCTTCCTCACACACACTGAAATTCCATCCCCACACACTGAAACACCTTTCCCACACACTGAAACCCCTTCCCCTGACACTGGAACCCTTCCCCACACACTGAAACACCCACCCCATACATTGAATCCCCTTCCCCACACACTGAAACAGCGTCCCCACACACTGAAACCCCTTCCCTATCAATGAAACACCCTCCCCACACACTGAAACAACTTCCAAACACACTGAAAAACATTCACCACACACTGAATCCCCTTCCGCACACACTGAAACACCATCCTCACACACTGAAACCCCTTCCTCACACTCTGAAACCCCTTCCCCACAAGCACTGAAACATCTTCCCAACACACTGAAACAACATCCCCACACACTGAAATACCATCCACAAACACTGAAACACCTTCCCCACACACTGAAACCTCTTCCCCACAAACTAAAACATCTGCCCCACACACTGAAAGACCTTCCCCACACACTTAAATACCATCCCCACACACTGAAATATCATCCCCACACACTGAAATACCATCCCCACACACTGAAATACCTTCCCCACACACTGAAACACCTTCCCCACACACTGAAATACCTTTCCCACGCACTGAATCCCCTTCCACAGACACTGGAACCCTTCCCCACACAATGAAACACCTTCCCCAAACACTGAAACCCCTTCCTCACACACTGAAACAGCATCCCCACACACTGAATCAACTTCCCCACACGCTGAAACACCTTCCCCACACACTGAAAACCCTTGCGCACACAATGAAACCCATCCCCACAAACTGAAACCCATCCCCACAAACTGAAACCCCTTCCCCACACACTGAAACACATCCCCACACACTGAAACACATCCCCACGCACTGAAACACCTTCCCCACACATTGAAACCCCTTCCCCACACACTGAAACACCTTCCCCACACACTGAAACACCTTCCCCACACAATGTATCCCATCCCCACAAACTGAAACCCATTCCCACACACAGAAACCCCTTCCCCACACACTAAAACCCATCCACACACTGAAACACCTTCCTCACACACACTGAAATTCCATCCCCACACACTGAAACACCTTTCCCACACACTGAAACCCCTTCCCCAGACACTGGAACACTTCCCCACACACTGAAACACCTTCCCCATACATTGAATCCCCTTCCCCACACACTGATACAGCTTCCCCACACACTGAAACCCCTTTCCCTCACACTGAAACACCCTCTCCACACACTGAAACAACTTCCTCACACATTGAAAAACATTCACCACACGCTGAATCCCCTTCCGCACACACTGAAACACATCCTCACACACTGAAACCCCTTCCCCACACACTGAAACCCCTTCCCCACAAACACTGAAACATCTTCCCCACACACTGAAACACCTTCCCCACACACTGAAATACCATCCCCACACACTGAAACACCTTCCCCACACACTGAAACCCCTTCCCCACAAACACTGAAACATCTTCCCCACACAGTGAAACACCTTTCCCACACACTGAAACCCCTTCCACAGACACTGGAACCCTTCCGCACACTGAAACACCTTCCCCAAACACTGAAACCCCTTCCTCACACACTGCAACAGCTTCCCCACGCACTGAAACACCTTCCCCACACGCAGAAACCCTTCCCCACACACTGAAATACCTTCCCTGCACACTGAAACACCTTCCCCGCACACTGAAACACCTTCCCCGCACAATGAAACCCATTCCGCACACATTGAAACACCTTTCCCACACACTGAAAACCTTCCCCACACACTGAAACCCCTTCCCCACACACTGAAACACTTCCATACACACTGAAACCCCTTCCCCACACACTGAAACCCCATCCCCACAAACACTGAAACATCTTCCCCACACACTGAAACACCTTCCCCACACACTGAAATACCATCCCCACACACTGAAACACCTTCCCCACACACTGAAACCCCTTCCCCACAAACACTGAAACATCTTCCCCACACAGTGAAACACCTTTCCCACACACTGAAACCCCTTCCACAGACACTGGAACCCTTCCCCACACTGAAACACCTTCCCCAAACACTGAAACCCCTTCCTCACACACTGCAACAGCTTCCCCACGCACTGAAACACCTTCCCCACACGCAGAAACCCTTCCCCACACACTGAAACACCTTCCCCGCACACTGAAACACCTTCCCCGCACAATGAAACCCATTCCACACACATTGAAACACCTTTCCCACACACTGAAAACCTTCCCCACACACTGAAACCCCTTCCCCACACACTGAAACACTTCCATACACACTGAAACCCCTTCCCCACACACTGAAACACCTTCCCCACACACTGAAATACCTTTCCCACGCACTGAATCCCCTTCCACAGACACTGGAACCCTTCCCCAAACAATGAAACACCTTCCCCAAACACTGAAACCCCTTCCTCACACACTGAAACAGCTTCCCCACACACTGAATCAACTTCCCCACACGCTGAAACACCTTCCCCACACACTGAAAACCCTTCCGCACACAATGAAACCCGTCCCCACAAACTGAAACCCATCCCCACAAACTGAAACCCCTTCCCCACACACTGAAACACATCCCCACACACTGAAACACATCCCCACGCACTGAAACACCTTCCCCACACATTGAAACCCCTTCCCCACACACTGAAACACCTTCCCCACACACTGAAACACCTTCCCCACACAATGTATCCCATCCCCACAAACTGAAACCCATCCCCGCACACTGAAACCCATTCCCCACATACTGATACCCCTTCCCCACACGCTGAAACCCCTTCCGCACACAGTGAAACCCATTCCCACACACAGAAACCCCTTCCCCACACACTAAAACCCATCCACACACTGAAACACCTTCCTCGCACACACTGAAATTCCATCCCCACACACTGAAACACCTTTCCCACACAATGAAACCCCTTCCCCAGACACTGGAACCCTTCCCCACACACTGAAACACCTTCCCCATACATTGAATCCCCTTCCCCACACACTGATACAGCTTCCCCACACACTGAAACCCCTTTCCCTCACACTGAAACACCCTCTCCACACACTGAAACAACTTCCTCACACACTGAAAAACATTCACCACACGCTGAATCCCCTTCCGCACACACTGAAACACATCCTCACACACTGAAACCCCTTCCCCACACACTGAAACCCCTTCCCCACAAACACTGAAACATCTTCCCCACACACTGAAACACCTTCCCCACACACTGAAATACCATCCCCACACACTGAAACACCTTCCCCACACACTGAAACCCCTTCCCCACAAACACTGAAACATCTTCCCCACACACTGAAACATCTTCCCCACACAGTGAAACACCTTTCCCACACACTGAAACCCCTTCCACAGACACTGGAACCCTTCCCCACACTGAAACACCTTCCCCAAACACTGAAACCCCTTCCTCACACACTGCAACAGCTTCCCCACACACTGAAACACCTTCCCCACACGCTGAAACCCTTCCCCACACACTGAAACACCTTCCCCGCACACTGAAACACCTTCCCCGCACACTGAAACACCTTCACCGCACAATGAAACCCATTCCGCACACATTGAAACACCTTTCCCACACACTGAAAACCTTCCCCACACACTGAAACCCCTTCCCCACACACTGAAACACTTCCACACACACTGAAACACCTTCCCCACACACTGAAACACCTTCCCCACACACTGAAACCCCTTCCCCACACTCTGAAACCCCTTCCGCACACAATGAAACCCCTTCCGCACACAATGAAACACCTTCCCCACACACTGAAACCCTTCCCCACACACTGAAACACCTTCGCCACACACTGAAACACTTCCCAACACAGTGAAACACCTTCCCCACAAACACTGAAACATCTTCCCCACACACTGAAACACCTTCCCCACACACTGAAATACCATCCCCACGCACTGAAAAACCTTCCCCACACACTGAAACACCTTCCCCACACACTGAAAGCCCTTCCCCACACACTGAACCCATCCCCACACACTGAAACACCTTCCCCACACACTGAAATCCCTTCCCCACACACTGAAACCCTTCCCCACACTGTGAAACCCCTACCCCACCCACTGAAACCCCTACCCCAAACACTGAAAACCCTTCACCATACACTGAAACACCTTCCCCACACACTGAAACCCCTTCTGCACACATTGAAACCCATTCCCACAAACTGAAACCCATCCCCACAAACTGAAACCCCTTCCCCACACACTGAAACACATCCCCACACACTGAAACACATCCCCACGCACTGAAACACCTTTCCCACACATTGAAACCCCTTCCCCACACACTGAAACGCCTTCCCCACACACTGAAACACCTTCCCCACACACTGAAATCCCTTCCCGACACACTGAAACCCTTCCCCACACTGTGAAACCCCTACCCCACACACTGAAACACCTTCCCCACACACTGATACCCCTTCCGCACACACTGAAACCCATCCCCACACACACTGAAACCCCTTCCCCACACACTGAAACCCATCCCCACACACTGAAACACCTTCCCCACACACACTGAAATTCCATCCCCACACACTGAAACACCTTTCCCACACACTGAAACCCCTTCCCCACACACTGGAACCCTTCCCCACACAATGAAACACCTTCCCCACACACTGAAACCCTTCCCCACACACTGAAACACCTTCGCCACACACTGAAACACTTCCCAACACACTGAAACACCTTCCCCACAAACACTGAAACATCTTCCCCACACACTGAAACACCTTCCCCACACACTGAAATACCATCCCCACACACTGAAAAACCTTCCCCACACACTGAAACACCTTCCCCACACACTGAAAGCCCTTCCCCACACACTGAACCCATCCCCACACACTGAAACACCTTCCCCACACACTGAAATCCCTTCCCCACACACTGAAACCCTTCCCCACACTGTGAAACCCCTACCCCACCCACTGAAACCCCTACCCCACACACTGAAAACCCTTCACCATACACTGAAACACCTTCCCCACACACTGAAACCCCTTCTGCACACATTGAAACCCATTCCCACAAACTGAAACCCATCCCCACAAACTGAAACCCCTTCCCCACACACTGAAGCACATCCCCACACACTGAAACACATCCCCACGCACTGAAACACCTTTCCCACACATTGAAACCCCTTCCCCACACACTGAAACGCCTTCCCCACACACTGAAACACCTTCCCCACACACTGAAATCCCTTCCCGACACACTGAAACCCTTCCCCACACTGTGAAACCCCTACCCCACACACTGAAACACCTTCCCCACACACTGATACCCCTTCCGCACACACTGAAACCCATCCCCACACACAGAAACCCCTTCCCCACACACTGAAACCCATCCCCACACACTGAAACACCTTCCCCACACACACTGAAATTCCATCCCCACACACTGAAACACCTTTCCCACACACTGAAACCCCTTCCCCACACACTGGAACCCTTCCCCACACACTGCAACACCCTCCCCATACATTGAATCCCCTTCCACACTCACTGAAACAGCGTCCCCACACACTGAAACCCCTTCCCCATCACTGAAACAACCTCCCCACACACTGAAACAACTTCCCCACACACTGAAAAACGTTCACCACCCACTGAATCCCCTTCCACACACACTGAAACACATCCTCACACACTGAAACTCCTTCCCCACACTCTGAAACCCCATCCCCACAAACACTGAAACATCTTCCCCACACACTGAAACAACTTCCCCACACACTGAAATAACATCCACACACACTGAAACACCTTCCCCACACACTGAAACACCTTCCCCACACACTGAAATCCCTTCCCCACACACTGAAATCCCTTCCCCAAACACTGAAACCCTTTCCCACACTGTGAAAAACCTACCTCACACACTTAAACCCCTTCACCATACACTGAAACACCTTCCCCACACACTGAAACCCCTTCTGCACACAATGAAATCCATCCCCACAAACTGAAATCCATCCCCACAAACTGAAACCCCTTCCCCACAGACTGAAACACATCCCCACACACTGAAACACATCCCCACGCACTGAAACACCTTCGCCACACACTGAAATCCCTTCCCGACACACTGAAACCCTTCCCCACACTGTGAAACCCCTACCCCACACACTGAAACACCTTCCCCACACACTGAAACCCCTTCATCACACACTGAAACACCTTCCCCACACAGTGAAACCCCTTCTGCACACAATGAAACCCATCCCCGCAAACTGAAACACATCCCCACACACTGAAACCCATTCCCCACACACTGATACCCCTTCCCCACACACTGATACCCCTTACGCACACACTGAAACCCATCCCCATACACAGAAACCCCTTCCCCACACACTGATACCCCTTCCGCACACACTGAAACCCATCCCCATACACAGAAACCCCTTCCCCACACACTGAAACACATCCCCACACACTGAAACACCTTCCCCACACACACTGAAATTCCATCCCCACACACTGAAACACCTTTCCCACACACTGAAACCCATTCCCCAGACACTGGAACCCTTCCCCACACACTGAAACACCCTCCCCATACATTGAATCCCCTTCCACACACACTGAAACAGCGTCCCCACACACTGAAACCCCTTCCCCATCACTGGAACACCCTCCCCACACACTGAAACAACTTCCCCACGCACTGAAAAACATTCACCACACACTGAATCCCCTTCCGCACACATTGAAACACATCCTCACAAACTGAAACACATCCTCACACACTGAAACACCTTCCCCACACTCTGAAACCCCTTCCCCACAAACACTGAAACATCTTCCCCACACACTGAAACAACTTCCCGACACACTGAAATACCATCCACACACACTGAAACACCTTCCCCACACACTGAAACTCCTTCCCCACAAACACTGAAACATCTTCCCCACACACTGAAACACCTTCCCCACACACTGAAATACCATCCCCACACACTGAAACACCATCCCCACACACTGAAACACCTTCCCCACACACTGAAACACCTTCCCCACACACTGAAACACCTTTCCCACGCACTGAAACCCCTTCCACAGTCACTGGAACCCTTCCCCACACACTGAAACACCTTCCCCAAACACTGAAACCCCTTCCGCACACACTGAAACAGCTTCCCCACACACTGAAACACCTTCCCCACACACTGAAACACCTTCCCCACACATTGAAAACCCTTCTGCACACAATGAAACCCATCCCCACAAACTGTAACCCATCCCCACAAACTGAAACCCCTTCCCCACACACTGAAACACATCCCCACACACTGAAACACATCCCCACGCACTGAAACACCTTCCCCACACATTGAAACCCCTTCCCCACACACTGAAACACCTTCCCCACACAGTGAAACACCTTCCCCACACACTGAAATCTCTTCCCGACACACTGAAACCCTTCCCCACACTGTGAAACCCCTACCGCACACACTGAAACACCTTCCCCACACACTGAAACCCCTTCACCACACACTGAAACACCTTCCCCACACACTGAAACCCCTTCCGCACACAATGAATCCCATCCCCACAAACTGAAACCCATCCCCGCACACTGAAACCCATTCCCCACAGACTGATACCCCTTCCCCACACGCTGAAACCCCTTCCGCACACACTGAAACCCATCCTCACACACAGAAACCCCTTCCCCACACACTAAAACCCATCCCCACACACTGAAACACCTTCCTCACACACTGAAACAACTTCCCCACACACTGAAACCCCTTCCCCGCAAACACTGAAACACCTTTCCCACACACTGAAATACCATCCCCACACACTGAAACGCCATTGACACACACTGAAACCCCTTCCACAGACATTGGAACCCTTCCCCACACACTGAAAAACCTTCCCCAAACACTGAAACCCCTTACCCACTCACTGAAACAGCTTCCCCACACACTGAAACCCATCCCCACCAGCTGAAACACATCCCCACACACTGAAACCCCTTCCCCACACACTGAAACACTTCCCCACACACTGAAACAACTTCCCCACACACTGAAACCCCTCCCGCACAAAGTGAAACCCATCCCCACACACTGAAATCCCTTCGCACACACTGAAACCCATCCCCACACACTGAAACACCTTCCCCACACGCTGAAACACCTTCCCCACATACTGAAACACCTTCCCCACACACTGAAATCCCTTCCCCAAACACTGAAACCCTTCCCCACACTGTGAAACCCCTACCCCACACACTGAAACCCCTTCACCATACACTGAAACACCTTCCCCACACACTGAAACCCCTTCTGCACACAATGAAACCCATCCCCAAAAACTGAAATCCATCCCCACAAACTGAAACCCTTTCCCCACACACTGAAACACATCCCCACGCACTGAAACACCTTCCCCGCACACTGAAACCCCTTCACCACACATTGGAACCCCTTCACCACACACTGAAACACATTCCCCACACACTGAAACACCTTCCCCACACACTGAAATCCCTTCCCGACACACTGAAACCCTTCCCCACACTGTGAAACCCCTACCCCACACACTGAAACACCTTCCCCACACACTGAAACCCCTTCATCACACACTGAAACACCTTCCCCACACACTGAAACCCCTTCTGCACACAATGAAACCCATCCCCACAAACTGAAACACAGCCCCACACACTGAAACCCATTCTCCACACACTGATACCCCTTCCCCACACACTGAAACCCCTTCCGCACACACTGAAACCCATCCCCACACACTGAAACCCATCCCCACACACAGAAACCCCTTCCCCACACACTGAAACCCCTTCCGCACACACTGAAACCCATCCCCACACACAGAAACCCCTTCCCCACAAACTGAAACCCATCCCCACACACTGAAACACCTTTCCCACACACTGAAACCCCTTCCCCAGACACTGGAACCCTTCCCCACACACTGAAACACACTCCCCATACATTGAATCCCCTTCCACACACACTGAAGCAGCTTCCCCACACACTGAAATCCCTTCCCCATCACTGAAACACCCTCCCCACACACTGAAACAACATCCCCACACACTGAAAAACATTCATCACACACTGAATCCCCTTCCGCACACACTGAAACACATCCTCACACACTGAAAAACCTTCCCCACACTCTGAAACCCCTTCCCCACAAACACTGAAACATCTTCCCCACACACTGAAACAATTTCCCCACACACTGAAATACCATCCCCACACACTGAAACCCCTTCCCCACAAACACTGAAACATCTTCCCCACACACTGAAACACCTTCCCCACACACTGAAATACCATCCCCACACACTGAAAAACCTTCCCCACACACTGAAACACCTTCCCCACACACTGAAACACCTTCCCCACACACTGAAAGCCCTTCCCCACACACTGAAACCCATCCCCACACACTGAAACACCTTCCCCACACACTGAAATCCCTTCCCCACACACTGAAACCCTTCCCCACACTGTGAAACCCCTACCCCACCCACTGAAACCCCTACCCCACACACTGAAACCCCTTCACCATACACTGAAACACCTTCCCCACACACTGAAACCCCTTCTGCACACATTGAAACCCATTCCCACAAACTGAAACCCAACCTCACAAACTGAAACCCCTTCCCCACACACTGAAACACATCCCCACACACTGAAACACATCCCCACGCACTGAAACACCTTCCCCACACATTGAAACCCCTTCCCCACACACTGAAACGCCTTCCCCACACACTGAAACACCTTCCCCACACACTGAAATCCCTTCCCGACACACTGAAACCCTTCCCCACACTGTGAAACCCCTACCCCACACACTGAATCACCTTCCCCACACACTGAAACACCTTCCCCACACACTGAAACCCCTTCACCACACACTGAAACACCTTTCCCACACACTGAAACCCCTTCCGCACACAATGAAACCCATCCCCACAAACTGAAACCCATCCTCGCACACTGAAACCCATTCCTTGCACAGTGATACCCCTTCCCCACAAACTGAAACACCTTCCGCACAGACTGAAACCCATCCCCACACACAGAAACCCCTTCCGCACACACTGAAACCCATCGCCACACACTGAAACACCTTCCTCACACAGACTGAAATTCCATCCCCACACACTGAAACACCTTTCCCACACACTGAAACCCCTTCCCCGAAATTCTGGAACCCTTCCCCACACACTGAAACACCTTCCCCATACATTGAAACCCATTCCCCACACACTGAAACAGCTTCCCCACACACTGAAAACCCTTCCCCACACACTGAAACACTTCCCCACACACTGAAACAACTTCCCCACACACTGAAACAACTTCCCCACACACTGAAACCCATCCCCACAGACTGAAACACCTTCCCCACACACTGAAAACCCTTCCCCACACACTGAGACCCCTCCCGCACAAACTGAAACCCCTTCCCCACAAACACTGAAACACTTTCCCCACACATTGAAAGCCCTTTCCCACACACTGAAACCCCTTCCCCAGACACTGGAACCCTTCCCCACACACTGAAACACCTTCCCCATACATTGAAACCCATTCCCCACACACTGAAACAGCTTCCCCACACACTGAAAACCCTTCCCCACACACTGAAACACTTCCCCACACACTGAAACAACTTCCCCACGCACTGAAACACCTTCCGCACACACTGAAACACATCCCCACACACTGAAACACCTTACCCACACACTGAAAACCCTTCCCCACACACTGAGACCCCTCCCGCACAAACTGAAACCCCTTCCCCACAAACACTGAAACACTTTCCCCACACATTGAAAGCCCTTCCCCACACACTGAAATCCCTTCCCCAAACACTGAAACCCTTCCCCAGACTTTGAAAAACCTACCTCACACACTGAAACCCCTTCACCATTCACTGAAATACCTTTTCCACACACTGAAACCCCTTCTGCACACAATGGAACCCATCCCCACAAACTGAAATCCATCCCCACAAACTGAAACCCCTTCCCCACACACTGAAACCCATCCCCACATACGGAAACACATCCCCACACACTGAAACCCATTCCCCACACACTGATACCCCTTCCCCACACACTGAAACCCCTTCTGCACACACTGAAACCCCTTCCGCACACACTGAAACCCCTTCCGCACACACTGAAACCCATCCCCACACACAGAAACCCCTTCCCCACACACTGAAACCCATCCCCACACACTGAAACACCTTCCTCACACACACTGAAATTCCATCCCCACACACAGAAACACCTTTCCCACACACTGAAACCGCTTCCCCTGACACTGGAACGCTTCCCCACACACTGAAACACCCACCCCATACATTGAATCCCCTTCCCCACACACTGAAGCAGCGTCCCCACACACTGAAACCCCTTCCCCATCACTGAAACACCCTCCCCACACACTGAAACAACTTCCAAACACACTGAAAAACATTCACCACACACTGAATCCCCTTCCGCACACACTGAAACACCATCCTCACACACTGAAACACCTTCCTCACACTCTGAAACCCCTTCCCCGCAAACACTGAAACATCTTCCCAACACACTGAAACAACATCCCCACACACTGAAATACCATCCACAAACACTGAAACACCTTCCCCACACACTGAAACCTCTTCCCCACAAACTAAAACATCTGCACCACACACTGAAAGACCTTCCCCACACACTTAAATACCATCCCCACACACTGAAATACCATCCCCACACACTGAAATACCATCCCCACACACTGAAATACCTTCCCCACACACTGAAACACCTTCCCCACACACTGAAATACCTTTCCCACGCACTGAATCCCCTTCCACAGACACTGGAACCCTTCCCCACACAATGAAACACCTTCCCCAAACACTGAAACCCCTTCCTCACACACTGAAACAGCTTCCCCACACACTGAATCAACTTCCCCACACGCTGAAACACCTTCCCCACACACTGAAAACCCTTCCGCACACAATGAAACCCATCCCCACAAACTGAAACCCATCCCCACAAACTGAAACCCCTTCCCCACACACTGAAACACATCCCCACACACTGAAACACATCCCCACGCACTGAAACACCTTCCCCACACATTGAAACCCCTTCCCCACACACTGAAACACCTTCCCCACACACTGAAACACCTTCCCCACACAATGAATCCCATCCCCACAAACTGAAACCCATCCCCGCACACTGAAACCCATTCCCCACATACTGATACCCCTTCCCCACACGCTGAAACCCCTTCCGCACACACTGAAACCCATTCCCACACACAGAAACCCCTTCCCCACACACTAAAACCCATCCACACACTGAAACACCTTCCTCACACACACTGAAATTCCATCCCCACACACTGAAACACCTTTCCCACACACTGAAACCCCTTCCCCAGACACTGGAACCCTTCCCCACACACTGAAACACCTTCCCCAGACATTGAATCCCCTTCCCCACACACTGATACAGCTTCCCCACACACTGAAACCCCTTTCCCTCACACTGAAACACCCTCTCCACACACTGAAACAACTTCCTCACACACTGAAAAACATTTACCACACGCTGAATCCACTTCCGCACACACAGAAACACATCCTCACACACTGAAACCCCTTCCCCACACACTGAAACCCCTTCCCCACAAACACTGAAACATCTTCCCCACACACTGAAACACCTTCCCCACACACTGAAATACCATCCCCACACACTGAAACACCTTCCCCACACACTGAAACCCCTTCCCCACAAACACTGAAACATCTTCCCCACACACTGAAACATCTTCCCCACACAGTGAAACACCTTTCCCACACACTGAAACCCCTTCCACAGACACTGGAACACTTCCCCACACTGAAACACCTTCCCCAAACACTGAAACCCCTTCCTCACACACTGCAACAGCTTCCCCACACACTGAAACACCTTCCCCACACGCTGAAACCCTTCCCCACACACTGAAACACCTTCCCCGCACACTGAAACACCTTCCCCGCACACTGAAACACCTTCACCGCACAATGAAACCCATTCCGCACACATTGAAACACCTTTCCCACACACTGAAAACCTTCCCCACACACTGAAACCCCTTCCCCACACACTGAAACACCTTCCCCACACACTGAAATACCTTTCCCACGCACTGAATCCCCTTCCACAGACACTGGAACCCTTCCCCACACAATGAAACACCTTCCCCAAACACTGAAACCCCTTCCTCACACACTGAAACAGCTTCCCCACACACTGAATCAACTTCCCCACACGCTGAAACACCTTCCCCACACACTGAAAACCCTTCCGCACACAATGAAACCCATCCCCACAAACTGAAACCCATCCCCACAAACTGAAACCCCTTCCCCACACACTGAAACACATCCCCACACACTGAAACACATCCCCACACACTGAAACACATCCCCACGCACTGAAACACCTTCCCCACACATTGAAACCCCTTCCCCACACACTGAAACACCTTCCCCTCACACTGAAACACATTCCCCACACACTGAAACACATTCCCCACACACTGAAACACATTCCCCACACACTGAAACAAATTCCCCACACACTGAAACTCTTCCCCACACACTGAAACACCATCCCCACACACTGAAACACCTTCCCCACACACTGAAACCCCTCACCCACACACTGAATCCCCTTCCGCACACAGTGAAACCCTTCCCCAAACACTGAAACACCTTCCCCACACACTGAAACACCTTCCCCACACACAGAAACACCTTCCTCACAGACACTGTAACCCTTTCCCCACACACTGAAACACCTTCCCCACACACTGAAACACCTTCCCCACACTCTGAAACCCCTTCCGCACACAATGAAACACATTCCCCAGACACTGAAACCCTTCCCCACACACTGAAACACCTTCCCCACACTCTGAAACCCCTTCCCCACGCACTGAAACACCTTCCCCACATACTGAAATACCTTCCCCACACTCTGAAACCCCTTCCGCACACAATGAAACACTTTCCCCACACACTGAAACCCTTCCCCACACACTGAAACACCTTCGCCACACACTGAAACACTTCCCAACACACTGAAACACCTTCCCCACTCACTGAAACCCCTTCCCCACACACTGAAACCCCTTCCCCACACACTGAAACACCTTCCCCACATACTGAAACACCATCCCCACACACTGAAACACATTCCCCACACACTGAAACCCCTTCCCCACAGACTGAAACCCTTCCCCAAACACTGAAACCCATTCACCACACACTGAAACACATTCCCCACACACTGAAACCCTTCCCCACACACTGAACCACATTCTCCACAACCTGAAACCCCTTCCGCACGCACTGAAATCCCTTCCGCACACACTGAAACACCTTCCCCGCACACTGAAACCCCTTCCCCACACACTGAAACACCTTCCGCACATACTGAAACACCTTCGCCACACACTGAAACACCTTCCCCACACACTGAAACCCCTTCCCCACACACTGAATCCCCTTCCGCACACAGTGATAACCCTTCGCCACACACTGAAACCCCTTCCCCACACACTGGAAAACATCCCCACAAAATGAAACCACTTCCCCACACACTGAAACCCCTTCCCCCGACACTGAAACCCATTCCCCCCACACTGAAACCCCTTCCCCACACACTGAATCCCCTTCCGCACACAGTGATAACCCTTCGCCACACACTGAAACCCCTTCCCCACACACTGGAAAACATCCCCACAAAATGAAACCCCTTCCCCACACACTGAAACCCCTTCCCCCGACACTGAAACCCCTTCCCCCCACACTGAAACCCTTCCCCGCACTCTGAAACCCCTTCCTCACACAATTAAACACTTTCGCCACACCCTGAAACACATCCCCAAAAACTGAAACTCATTCCCTACACACTGAAACCCGTTCCGCAAACACTGAAACCCATCCCCACACACTGAAACCCATCGCCACACACTGAAACAGCTTCCCCACACACTGAAACCCTTCCCCACACACTGAAACACATCCCCACACACTGAAGCACATCCCCACGCACTGAAACACCTTCCCCACACGCTGAAACCCTTCCCCACACACTGAAACACCTTCCCCGCACACTGAAACACCTTCACCGCACAATGAAACCCCTTCCGCACACATTGAAATACCTTCCCACACACTGAAAACCTTCCCCACACACTGAAACCCCTTCCCCACACACTGAAACACTTCCACACACACTGAAACCCCTTCCCCACACACTGAAACACCTTCCCCACACACTGAAACACCTTCCCCACACACTGAAACACCTTCCCCACACTCTGAAACCCCTTCCGCACACAATGAAACCCCTTCCGTACACAATGAAACACCTTCCCCACACACTTAAACCCTTCCCCACACACTGAAACAACTTCGACACACACTGAAACACTTCCCAACACACTGAAACACCTTCCCCACTCACTGAAACCCCTTCCCCACACACTGAAACCCCTTCCCCACACACTGAAACACCTTCCCCACATACTGAAACCCCATCCCCACACACTGAAACACATTCCCCACACACTGAAACCCCTTCCCCACAGACTGAAACCCTTCCCCGAACACTGAAACCCATTCACCAAACACTGAAACACATTCCCCACACACTGAAACCCTTCCCCACATACTGAACCACATTCTCCACTACCTGAAACCCCTTCCGCACGCACTGAAATCCCTTCCGCACACACTGAAACACCTTCCCCACACACTGAAACCCCTTCCCCACACACTGAAACCCCTTCCGCACATACTGAAACACCTTCGCCACACACTGAAACACCTTCCCCACACACTGAAACCCCTTCCCCACACACTGAATCCCCTTCCGCACACAGTGATAACCCTTCGCATCACACTGAAACCACTTCCCCACACACTGAAACCACTTCCCCCGACACTGAAACCCCTTCCCCCCACACTGAAACCCTTCCCCACACTCTGAAACCCCTTCCCCACACAATTAAACACTTTCCCCACACTCTGAAACCCCTACCCCTCACAATGAAACCACTTCCCCACACCCTGAAACACATCCCCACACACTGAAACCTATCGCCACACACTGAAACAGCTTCCCCACACACTGAAACCCTTCCCCACACACTGAAACACATCCCCACACACTGAAGCACATCCCCACGCAATGCAACACCTTCCCCACACAGTGAAACACCTTCCCCACACACTGAAACCCCTTCTGCACACACAGAAACACCTTCCCCACACACTGAAAACCCTTCCGCACAAACTGAAACACCTTCCCCACACACTGAAACCCTTCCCCACACACTGAAACACCTTCCCCACACACTGAAACACCTTCCCCACACACTGAAAAACTTCCCCACAAAATGAAACCCCTTCCCCACACACTGAAACCCCTTCCCCCGACACTGAAACCCCTTCCCCCCACACTGAAACCCTTCCCCACACTCTGAAACCCCTACCCCACACACTGAAACCCCATCCGCACACTCTGAAACCCATCCCCACACACTGAAACCCATCGCCACACACTGAAACAGCTTCCCCACACACTGAAACCGTTCCCCACACACTGAAACACATCCCCACACACTGAAGCACATCCCCACGCACTGAAACACCTTCCCCACACACTGAAACCCCTTCTGCACACACAGAAACACCTTCCCCACTCACTGAAACCCCTTCCGCACAAACTGAAACACCTTCCCCACATACTGAAACCCTTCCCCATACACTGAAACACCTTCCCCACACACTGAAACACTTCCCCACACACTGAAACACCATCCCCACACACTGAAAAACACCTTCCCCACACACTGACACCCTTTTGCCATACACTGAAACCCCTTCCCCACATATTGAAACCCCATCGCCTCATACGGAAACACATCCCCACACACTGAAACACAATCCCCACACACTGAAACCCTTCCCCACACACTGAAACACATTCCCCACACACTGAAACCCCTTCCGCCCACACTGAAACCCCTTCAGCACATACTGAAACCCCTTCCGCACTCACTGAAATACTATCCCCACACACTGAAACACCTTCCCCGCACACTGAAACACCTTCACCGCACAATGAAACCCCTTCCGCACACATTGAAATACCTTCCCACACACTGAAAACCTTCCCCACACACTGAAACCCCTTCCCCACACACTGAAACACTTCCACACACACTGAAACCCCTTCCCCACACACTGAAACACCTTCCCCACACACTGAAACACCTTCCCCACACACTGAAACACCTTCCCCACACTCTGAAACCCCTTCCGCACACAATGAAACCCCTTCCGTACACAATGGAACACCTTCCCCACACACTTAAACCCTTCCCCACACACTGAAACACCTTCGACACACACTGAAACACTTTCCAACACACTGAAACACCTTCCCCACTCACTGAAACCCCTTCCCCACACACTGAAACCCCTTCCCCACACACTGAAACACCTTCCCCACATACTGAAACCCCATCCCCACACACTGAAACACATTCCCCACACACTGAAACCCCTTCCCCACAGACTGAAACCCTTCCCCGAACACTGAAACCCATTCACCAAACACTGAAACACATTCCCCACACACTGAAACCCTTCCCCACATACTGAACCACATTCTCCACAACCTGAAACCCCTTCCGCACGCACTGAAATCCCTTCCGCACACACTGAAACACCTTCCCCACACACTGAAACCCCTTCCCCACACACTGAAACCCCTTCCGCACATACTGAAACACCTTCGCCACACACTGAAACACCTTCCCCACACACTGAAACCCCTTCCCCACACACTGAATCCCCTTCCGCACACAGTGATAACCCTTCGCATCACACTGAAACCCCTTCCCCACACACTGAAACCACTTCCCCCGACACTGAAACCCCTTCCCCCCACACTGAAACCCTTCCCCACACTCTGAAACCCCTTCCCCACACAATTAAACACTTTCCCCACACTCTGAAACCCCTACCCCTCACAATGAAACCACTTCCCCACACCCTGAAACACATCCCCACACACTGAAACCTATCGCCACACACTGAAACAGCTTCCCCACACACTGAAACCCTTCCCCACACACTGAAACACATCCCCACACACTGAAGCACATCCCCACGCAATGCAACACCTTCCCCACACACTGAAACACCTTCCCCACACACTGAAACCCCTTCTGCACACACAGAAACACCTTCCCCACACACTGAAAACCCTTCCGCACAAACTGAAACACCTTCCCCACACACTGAAACCCTTCCCCACACACTGAAACACCTTCCCCACACACTGAAACACCTTCCCCACACACTGAAACACTTCCCCACACACTGAAACCCCTTCCCCACACACTGAAAAACTTCCCCACAAAATGAAACCCCTTCCCCACACACTGAAACCCCTTCCCCCGACACTGAAACCCCTTCCCCCCACACTGAAACCCTTCCCCACACTCTGAAACCCCTACCCCACACACTGAAACCCCATCCGCACACTCTGAAACCCATCCCCACACACTGAAACCCATCGCCACACACTGAAACAGCTTCCCCACACACTGAAACCGTTCCCCACACACTGAAACACATCCCCACACACTGAAAAACACCTTCCCCACACACTGACACCCTTTTGCCATACACTGAAACCCCTTCCCCACATATTGAAACCCCATCGCCTCATACGGAAACACATCCCCACACACTGAAACACAATCCCCACACACTGAAACCCTTCCCCACACACTGAAACACATTCCCCACACACTGAAACCCCTTCCGCCCACACTGAAACCCCTTCAGCACATACTGAAACCCCTTCTGCACTCACTGAAATACTATCCCCACACACTGAAACCCCTTCCGCCCACACTGAAACCCCTTCCGCCCACACTGAAACCGCTTCCGCCCATACTGAAACAACTTCCCCACACCCTGAAACACCTTCCCCACACGCTGAAACACCTTCCCCACACCCTGAAACACCTTCCCCACACACTGAATCCCCTTCCGCACACAGTGAAACCCTTCCCCACACACTGAAAACCCTTCCCCACACACTTTCACCCCTTTCCCATACACTGAAACCCCTTCCCCACATACTGAAACCCCATCCCCACGCACGGAAACACATCCCCACACACTGAAACACATTCCCCACACACTGAAAACCTTCCCCACACACTGAAACACATTCCCCACACACTGAAACACATTCCCCACACACTGAAACCCCTTCCGCACACACTGAAACCCCTTCCCCACACACTGAAACCCCTTCCCCATACACTGAAAAACATCCCCACAAAATGAAACCCCTTCCCCAAACACTGAAACCCCTTCTGCCGACACTGAAACCACTTCCCCCCACACTGAAACCATTCCCCACACTCTGAAACCCCTTCCCCACACTCTGAAACCCCTTCCCCAAACAATGAAACCCATCCCCACACTCTGAAACCCCTTCCCCACACAATGAAACACCTTCCCCACACACTGAAACCCCTTCCCCACAAACTGAAACACATTCCCCACACTCTGAAACCCATTCCCACTCACTGAAACCCATCCCCACACACTGAAACCCATCCCCACACTCTGAAACCCCTTCCCCACACACTGAAACACCTTCCCCTCACACTCAAACCCCTTCCCCACTAACTGAAAAACCTTCCCCACACCCTGAAACGCCTTCCCACTCACTGAAACCCATCCCCACACACTGAAACCCATCCCCACACACTGAAACCACTTCCCCTCACACTGAAACCCCTTCCCAACACACTGAAACACATCCCCACACACTGAAACACCTTCCCCACACATTGAAACCCCTTCCGCACACACGGAAAGCCATCCCCACACACTGACACCCATCCGCACACACTGAAACACATCCCCACACACTGAAACACCTCCCCCACACCCTGAAACCCCTTCCCACTCACTGAAACCCATCCCCACACACTGAAACACATCCCCACACTCTGAAACCCCTTCCCCACACACTGAAACACCTTCCCCTCACACTCAAACCCCTTCCCCACTAACTGAAACACCTTCCCCACACCCTGAAACGCCTTCCCACTCACTGAATCCCATCCCCACACACTGAAACCCATCCCCACACACTGAAACCACTTCCCCTCACACTGAAACCCCTTCCCAACACCCTGAAACACATCCCCACACACTGAAACCCCTTCCCCACACACTGAAACCCCTTCCCCACACACTGAAACCCTTCCCCACACTGTGAAACCCCTACCCCACACACTGAAACACCTTCCCCGCACACTGAAACCCCTGCCCCACACACTGAAACACATTCCCCAAACACTGAAACACTTCCCCGCACACTGAAACCCCTTCCCCACACACTGGATCCCCTTAAGCACACAGTGAAACCCTTCCCCACACACTGAAACCCCTTCCCCACACACTTTTACCACTTTCCCATACACTGAAACCCCTTCCCCACATACTGAAACACCATCCCCACGCACGGAAACACATCCCCACACACTGAAACACATTCCCCACACACTGAAAACCTTCCCCACACACTGAAACACATTCCCCACACAATGAAACTGCTTCCGCACACACTGAATCCCCTTCCGCACACACTGAAACACCTTCCCCACACAGTGAAACCCCTTCCCCACACACTGAAATCCCTTCCGCACACAATGAAACACCTTCCCCACACACTGAAACAGTTTCCCCACACACTGAAACCCCTTCCCCACACACTGAATCCCCTTCCGCACACAGTGAAACCCTTCCCCACACACTGAACCCCCTTCCTCACACACTGAAACCCCTTCCCCACACACTGAAACCCCTTCCCCACACACTGAAAAACATCCCCACAACATGAAACCCCTTCCCCAAAGACTGAAACCCCTTCCGCCGACACTGAAACCACTTCCCCTCACACTGAATCCCTTTCCCACACTCTGAAATCCCTTCCCCACACTCTGAAATCCCTTCCCCATACAAAGAAACCCATCCCCACACTCTGAAACCCCTTCCCCACTCAATGAAACACCTTCCCCACACACTGAAACCCCTTCCCCACAAACTGAAACACATTCCCCACACCCTGAAACCCATCCCCACACTCTGAAACCCCTTCCCCACACACTGAAACACCTTCCCCTCACACTCAAACCCCTTCCCCACTAACTGAAACACCTTCCCCACACCCTGAAACGCCTTCCCACTCACTGAAACCCATCCCCACACACTGACACCCATCCCCACACACTGAAACCACTTCCCCTCACAATGAAACCCCTTCCCCACACCCTGAAGCACATCCCCACACACTGAAACATCTTCCCCACACATTGAAACCGCATCCGCACACACTGAAACCCATCCCCACACACTGACACCCATCCGCACACACTGAAACCCATTCCGACACACTGAAACACCTCCCCCACACACTGAAACACCTCCCCCACACACTGAAACCCTTCCCCACACACTGAAACACATTCCCACACACTGAAGCACATCCCCACGAACTGAAACCCCTTCCCCACGCACTGATACCCCTTCCCCACACACTGAAACACCTTCCCCACACACTGAAACACCTTCCCCACACACTGAAATCCCTTCCCCACACACTGAAACCCTTCCCCACACTGTGAAACCCCTAACCCAACCACTGAAACACCTTCCCCGCACACTGAAACCCCTTCCCCACACACTGAAACACATTCCCCAAACACTGAAACACATCCCCACACACTGAAACAACTTCCCCACACACCGTAACGCATCCCCAAAAGCTGAAACCCATCCCCACACACTGAAACCCCTTCCCCACACACTGAAACCCCTTCCCCACAAACTGAAACACATCCCCACACACTGAAACAATTTCCCCCCACACTGAAACCCCTTCCGCACAGATTGAAACCCAACCCCACACACTGAAACCCCTTCGCACTCACTGAAACCCATCCCCACACACTGAAACACATTCCCCACACACTGAAACCCCTTCCCCACAGACTGAAACACCTTCCGCACACACTGAAACACATCCTCACACACTGAAACACCTTCCCCTCACACTGAAACCCCTACCCCACCCACTGAAACACCTTCCCCGCACACTGAAAGCCTTTCCCCACACACTGAAACACATTCCCCACACACTGAAACATTTCCCCACACACTGAAACAACTTCCCCACACACTGAAACCCATCCCCAAAAGCTGAAACCCATCCCCACACACTGAAACCCCTTCCCCACACACTGAAACGCCTTCCCCACACACTGAAACACTTACCCACACACTGAAACAATTTCCCCACACACTGAAACCCCTTCTGCACAGACAGAAACCTCTCCCCACACACTGAAAAACCCTTCGCACTCACTGAAACCCATCCCCACACACTGAAACACCTTCCCCACACACTGAAACCCCTTCCCCACAAACTGAAACACCTTCCGCACACACTGAAACACATGCTCACACACTGAAACACCTTCCCCACACACTGAAACCCCATCCCCACAAACACTGAAACATCTTCACCACACACTGAAACACCTTCCCCACACACTGAAATACCATCCCCACACACTGAAACACCTTTCCCACACACTGAAACCCCTTCCCCAGACACTGGAAACCTTCCCCACACACTGAAACACCTTACCCACACACTGAAACACCTTACCCACACACTGAAACACTTCCCCACACACAGACACACCTTCCCCACATACTGAAAACCCTTCCCCACACACTGAAGCACATCCCCACACATTGAAACACATTCACCACACACTGAAACCCCTTCCGCACACACTGAAACACCTTCCCCACACACTGAAACCCTTCCCCACACACTGAACCCCCTTCCCCACACACTGAAACCCCTTCCCCACACACTGAAACCCCTTCCCCACACACTGAAACACCATCCCCACACACTGATACAACTTCCCCACAAACTGAAGCAGCTTCCCCACACACTGAAACCCATTCCGCACACACTGAAACCCCTTCCCCACACACTGAAACACCTTCCCCACACACTGAAACACCTTTCCCACACACTGAAACCCCATCCCCAAACACTGAAATACATCCCCACACACTGAAACCCCATCCCCAAACACTGAAATACGTCCCCAAACACTGAAACACTTCCCCAAACACTGAAACCCCTTCCCCACACACTGAATCCCCTTCCGCACACAGTGAAACCCTTCCCCACACACTGAAACCCCTTCCCCACACACTGAAACACCTTCCCCACACACTGAAACACCTTCCCCACACACAGAAACACCTTCCTCACAGACACTGTAACCCCTTCCCCACACACTGAAACACCTTCCCCACACACTGAAACACCTTCCCCACACTCTGAAACCCCTTCCGCACACAATGAAACACCTTCCGAACACACTGAAACCCTTCCCCACACACTGAAACACCTTCGCCACACACTGAAACACTTCCCAACACACTGAAACACCTTCCCCACACACTGAAACACCTTCGCCACACACTGAAACACTTCCCAACACACTGAAACCCCTTCCCCACACACTGAATCCCCTTCCGCACACAGTGTAACCCTTCGCCACACACTGAAACCCCTTCCCCACACACTGGAAAACATCCCCACAAAATGAAACCCCTTCCCCACACACTGAAACCCCTTCCCCCGACACTGAAACCCCTTCCCCCCACACTGAAACCCTTCCCCACACTCTGAAACCCCTTCCCCACACAATTGAACCCTTTCCCCACACCCTGAAACACATCCCCACAAACTGAAACTCCTTCCCCACTCACTGAAACCTGTTCCGCAAACACTGAAACCCATCCCCACACACTGATACCCATCGCCACACACTGAAACAGCTTCCCCACACACTGAAACCCTTCCCCACACACTGAAACACATCCCCACACACTGAAGCACATCCCCACGCACTGAAACACCTTCCCCACACACTGAAACCCCTTCCCCACACACTGAAAAACTTCCCCACAAAATGAAACCCCTTCCCCACACACTGAAACATCTTCCCCCACACACTGAAACCCCTTCCCAACACACTGAATCCCCTTCCGCACACAGTGTAACCCTTCACCACACACTGAAACCCCTTCCCCACACACTGGAAAACATCCCCACAAAATGAAACCCCTTCCCCACACACTGAAACCCCTTCCCCCGACACTGAAACCCCTTCCCCACACTCTGAAACCCCTTCCCCACACAATTAAACCCTTTCCCCACACCCTGAAACACATCCCCACAAACTGAAACTCCTTCCCCCCACACTGAAACCCGTTCTGCAAACACTGAAACCCATCCCCACACACTGATACCCATCGCCACACACTGAAACAGCTTCCCCACACACTGAAACCCTTCCCCACATACTGAAACACATCCCCACACACTGAAGCACATCCCCACGCACTGAAACACCTTCCCCACACACTGAAACCCCTTCCCCACACACTGAAAAACTTCCCCACAAAATGAAACCCCTTCCCCACACACTGAAACATCTTCCCCCGACACTGAAACCCCTTCCCCCCACACTGAAACCTTTCCCCACACTCTGAAACCCCTTCTGCACACACAGAAACACCTTCCCCACACACTGAAACCCCTTCCGCACAAACTGAAACACCTTCCCCACACACTGAAACCCTTCCCCACACACTGAAACACCTTCCCCACACACAGAAACACATTCCCCACACACTGAAACAAATTCCCCACACACTGAAACTCTTCCCCACACACTGAAACACCATCCCCACACACTGAAACACCTTCCCCACACACTGAAACCCCTTCCCCACACACTGAATCCCCTTCCGCACACAGTGAAACCCTTCCCCACACACTGAAACACCTTCCCCACACACTGAAACACCTTCCCCACACACAGAAACACCTTCCTCACAGACACTGTAACCCCTTCCCCACACACTGAAACACCTTCCCCACACACTGAAACACCTTCCCCACACTCTGAAACCCCTTCCGCACACAATGAAACACCTTCCCCAGACACTGAAACCCTTCCCCACACACTGAAACACCTTCCCCACACACTGAAACCCCTTCCCCACGCACTGAAACACCTTCCCCACATACTGAAATACCTTCCCCACACTCTGAAACCCCTTCCGCACACAATGAAACACCTTCCCCACACACTGAAACCCTTCCCCACACACTGAAACACCTTCGCCACACACTGAAACACTTCCCAACACACTGAAACACCTTCCCCACACACTGAAACACCTTCCCCACACACTGAAACCCCTTCCCCACACACTGAATCCCCTTCCTCACACAGTGTAACCCTTCGCCACACACTGAAACCCCTTCCCCACACACTGGAAAACATCCCCACAATATGAAACCCCTACCCCACACACTGAAACCCCTTCCCTCGACACTGAAACCCCTTCCCCCCACACTGAAACCCTTCCCCACACTCTGAAACCCCTTCCCCACACAATTAAACCCTTTCCCCACACCCTGAAACACATCCCCACAAACTGAAACTCCTTCCCCACACACTGAAACCCGTTCCGCAAACACTGAAACCCATCCCCACACACTGATACCCATCGCCACACACTGAAACAGCTTCCCCACACACTGAAACCCTTCCCCACACACTGAAACACATCCCCACACACTGAAGCACATCCCCACGCACTGAAACCCCTTCCCCACACACTGAAACCCCTTCCCCACACACTGAAAAACTTCCCCACAAAATGAAACCCCTTCCCCACACACTGAAACATCTTCCCCCACACACTGAAACCCCTTCCCCACACACTGAATCCCCTTCCGCACACAGTGTAACCCTTCGCCACACACTGAAACCCCTTCCCCACACACTGGAAAACATCCCCACAAAATGAAACCCCTTCCCCACACACTGAAACCCCTTCCCCCGACACTGAAACCCCTTCCCCCCACACTGAAACCCATCGCCACACACTGAAACAGCTTCCCCACACACTGAAACCCCTTCCCCCCACACTGAAACCCTTCCCCCCACACTGAAACCCCTACCCCACACAATGAAACCACTTCCGCACACAGTGAAACCCTTCCATACACACTGAAACACCTTCCCCACACACTGAAAAACCTTCCCCACACACAGAAACACCTTCCTCACAGACACTGTAACCCCTTCCCCACACACTGAAACCCTTCCCCACACACTGAAACCCATCGCTACACACTGAAACAGCTTCCCCACACACTGAAACCCCTTCCCCCCACACTGAAACCCTTCCCCACACTCTGAAACCCCTACCCCACACAATGAAACCACTTCCCCACACACTGAAACACCTTCCCCACACTCTGAAACCCCTTCCGCACACAATGAAACACCTTCCCCACACACTGAAACCCTTCCCCACACACTGAAACATCTTCCCCCGACACTGAAACCCCTTCCCCCCACACTGAAACCCTTCCCCACACTCTGAAACCCCTACCCCACACAATGAAACCACTTACCTACACCCTGAAACACATCCCCACAAACTGAAACACCTTCCCCACACACTGAAACCCCTTCCGCACACACTGAAACCCATCCCCACGCACTGAAACCCATCGCCACACACTGAAAGAGCTTCCCCACACACTGAAACCCTTCCCCACACACTGAAACCCTTCCCCACACACTGAAACACATCCCCACACATTGAAGCACATCCCCACGCACTGAAACAACTTCCCCACACACTGAAACACCTTCCCCACACACTGAAACCCCTTCTGCACACACAGAAACAGCTTCCCCACACACTGAAACCCCTTCCGCACAAACTGAAACACCTTCCCCACACACTGAAACCCTTCCCCACACACTGAAACACCTTCCCCTCACACTGAAACACATTCCCCACACACTGAAACACATTCCCCACACACTGAAACAAATTCCCCACACACTGAAACTCTTCCCCACACACTGAAACACCATCCCCACACACTGAAACACCTTCCCCACACACTGAAACCCCTCACCCACACACTGAATCCCCTTCCGCACACAGTGAAACCCTTCCCCACACACTGAAACACCTTCCCCACACACTGAAACACCTTCCCCACACACAGAAACACCTTCCTCACAGACACTGTAACCCCTTCCCCACACACTGAAACACCTTCCCCACACACTGAAACACCTTCCCCACATTCTGAAACCCCTTCCGCACACAATGAAACACCTTCCCCAGACACTGAAACCCTTCCCCACACACTGAAACACCTTCCCCACACACTGAAACCCCTTCCCCACGCACTGAAACACCTTCCCCACATACTGAAATACCTTCCCCACACTCTGAAACCCCTTCCGCACACAATGAAACACCTTCCTCACACACTGAAACCCTTCCCCACACACTGAAACACCTTCGCCACACACTGAAACACTTCCCAACACACTGAAACACCTTCCCCACACACTGAAACACCTTCCCCACACACTGAAACCCCTTCCCCACACACTGAATCCCCTTCCGCACACAGTGTAACCCTTCGCCACACACTGAAACCCCTTCACAACACACTGGAAAACATCCCCACAAAATGAAACCCCTACCCCACACACTGAAACCCCTTCCCTCGACACTGAAACCCCTTCCCCCCACACTGAAACCCTTCCCCACACTCTGAAACCCCTTCCCCACACAATTAAACCCTTTCCCCACACCCTGAAACACATCCCCACAAACTGAAACTCCTTCCCCACACACTGAAACCCGTTCCGCAAACACTGAAACCCATCCCCACACACTGATACCCATCGCCACACACTGAAACAGCTTCCCCACAAACTGAAACCCTTCCCCACACACTGAAACACATCCCCACACACTGAAGCACATCCCCACGCACTGAAACCCCTTCCCCACACACTGAAACCCCTTCCCCACACACTGAAAAACTTCCCCACAAAATGAAACCCCTTCCCCACACACTGAAACATCTTCCCCCACACACTGAAACCCCTTCCCCACACACTGAATCCTCTTCCGCACACAGTGTAACCCTTCGCCACACACTGAAACCCCTTCCCCACACACTGGAAAACATCCCCACAAAATGAAACCCCTTCCCCACACACTGAAACCCCTTCCCCCGACACTGAAACCCCTTCCCCCCACACTGAAACCCTTCCCCACACACTGAAACCCATCGCCACACACTGAAACAGCTTCCCCACACACTGAAACCCTTTCCCCCCACACTGAAACCCTTCCCCACACTCTGAAACCCCTACCCCACACAATGAGACCACTTCCGCACACAGTGAAACCCTTCCCCACACACTGAAACACCTTCCCCACACACTGAAAAACCTTCCCCACACACAGAAACACCTTCCTCACAGACACTGTAACCCCTTCCCCACACACTGAAACCCTTCCCCACACACTGAAACCCATCGCCACACACTGAAACAGCTTCCCCACACACTGAAACCCCTTCCCCCCACACTGAAACCCTTCCCCACACTCTGAAACTCCTACCCCACACAATGAAACCACTTCCCCACACACTGAAACACCTTCCCCACACTCTGAAACCCCTTCCGCACACAATGAAACACCTTCCCCACACACTGAAACCCTTCCCCACACACTGAAACATCTTCCCCCGACACTGAAACCCCTTCCCCCCACACTGAAACCCTTCCCCACACTCTGAAACCCCTACCCCACACAATGAAACCACTTACCTACACCCTGAAACACATCCCCACAAACTGAAACACCTTCCCCACACACTGAAACCCCTTCCCCCCACACTGAAACCCTTCCCCCCACACTGAAACCCCTACCCCACACAATGAAACCACATCCGCACACAGTGAAACCCTTCCATACACACTGAAACACCTTCCCCACACACTGAAAAACCTTCCCCACACACAGAAACACCTTCCTCACAGACACTGTAACCCCTTCCCCACACACTGAAACCCTTCCCCACACACTGAAACCCATCGCTACACACTGAAACAGCTTCCCCACACACTGAAACCCCTTCCCCCCACACTGAAACCCTTCCCCACACTCTGAAACCCCTACCCCACACAATGAAACCACTTCCCCACACACTGAAACACCTTCCCCACACTCTGAAACCCCTTCCGCACACAATGAAACACCTTCCCCACACACTGAAACCCTTCCCCACACACTGAAACATCTTCCCCCGACACTGAAACCCCTTCCCCCCACACTGAAACCCTTCCCCACACTCTGAAACCCCTACCCCACACAATGAAACCACTTACCTACACCCTGAAACACATCCCCACAAACTGAAACACCTTCCCCACACACTGAAACCCCTTCCGCACACACTGAAACCCATCCCCACGCACTGAAACCCATCGCCACACACTGAAAGAGCTTCCCCACACACTGAAACCCTTCCCCACACACTGAAACCCTTCCCCACACACTGAAACACATCCCCACACATTGAAGCACATCCCCACGCACTGAAACAACTTCCCCACACACTGAAACACCTTCCCCACACACTGAAACCCCTTCTGCACACACAGAAACAGCTTCCCCACACACTGAAACCCCTTCCGCACAAACTGAAACACCTTCCCCACACACTGAAACCCTTCCCCACACACTGAAACACCTTCCCCTCACACTGAAACACATTCCCCACACACTGAAACAAATTCCCCACACACTGAAACTCTTCCCCACACACTGAAACACCATCCCCACACACTGAAACACCTTCCCCACACACTGAAACCCCTCACCCACACACTGAATCCCCTTCCGCACACAGTGAAACCCTTCCCCACACACTGAAACACCTTCCCCACACACTGAAACACCTTCCCCACACACAGAAACACCTTCCTCACAGACACTGTAACCCCTTCCCCACACACTGAAACACCTTCCCCACACACTGAAACACCTTCCCCACATTCTGAAACCCCTTCCGCACACAATGAAACACCTTCCCCAGACACTGAAACCCTTCCCCACACACTGAAACACCTTCCCCACACACTGAAACCCCTTCCCCACGCACTGAAACACCTTCCCCACATACTGAAATACCTTCCCCACACTCTGAAACCCCTTCCGCACACAATGAAACACCTTCCCCACACACTGAAACCCTTCCCCACACACTGAAACACCTTCGCCACACACTGAAACACTTCCCAACACACTGAAACACCTTCCCCACACACTGAAACACCTTCCCCACACACTGAAACCCCTTCCCCACACACTGAATCCCCTTCCGCACACAGTGTAACCCTTCGCCACACACTGAAACCCCTTCACAACACACTGGAAAACATCCCCACAAAATGAAACCCCTACCCCACACACTGAAACCCCTTCCCTCGACACTGAAACCCCTTCCCCCCACACTGAAACCCTTCCCCACACTCTGAAACCCCTTCCCCACACAATTAAACCCTTTCCCCACACCCTGAAACACATCCCCACAAACTGAAACTCCTTCCCCACACACTGAAACCCGTTCCGCAAACACTGAAACCCATCCCCACACACTGATACCCATCGCCACACACTGAAACAGCTTCCCCACAAACTGAAACCCTTCCCCACACACTGAAACACATCCCCACACACTGAAGCACATCCCCACGCACTGAAACCCCTTCCCCACACACTGAAACCCCTTCCCCACACACTGAAAAACTTCCCCACAAAATGAAACCCCTTCCCCACACACTGAAACATCTTCCCCCACACACTGAAACCCCTTCCCCACACACTGAATCCTCTTCCGCACACAGTGTAACCCTTCGCCACACACTGAAACCCCTTCCCCACACACTGGAAAACATCCCCACAAAATGAAACCCCTTCCCCACACACTGAAACCCCTTCCCCCGACACTGAAACCCCTTCCCCCCACACTGAAACCCTTCCCCACACACTGAAACCCATCGCCACACACTGAAACAGCTTCCCCACACACTGAAACCCTTTCCCCCCACACTGAAACCCTTCCCCACACTCTGAAACCCCTACCCCACACAATGAGACCACTTCCGCACACAGTGAAACCCTTCCCCACACACTGAAACACCTTCCCCACACACTGAAAAACCTTCCCCACACACAGAAACACCTTCCTCACAGACACTGTAACCCCTTCCCCACACACTGAAACCCTTCCCCACACACTGAAACCCATCGCCACACACTGAAACAGCTTCCCCACACACTGAAACCCCTTCCCCCCACACTGAAACCCTTCCCCACACTCTGAAACTCCTACCCCACACAATGAAACCACTTCCCCACACACTGAAACACCTTCCCCACACTCTGAAACCCCTTCCGCACACAATGAAACACCTTCCCCACACACTGAAACCCTTCCCCACACACTGAAACATCTTCCCCCGACACTGAAACCCCTTCCCCCCACACTGAAACCCTTCCCCACACTCTGAAACCCCTACCCCACACAATGAAACCACTTACCTACACCCTGAAACACATCCCCACAAACTGAAACACCTTCCCCACACACTGAAACCCCTTCCGCACACACTGAAACCCAACCCCACGCACTGAAACCCATCGCCACACACTGAAACAGCTTCCCCACACACTGAAACCCTTCCCCACACACTGAAACCCTTCCCCACACACTGAAACACATCCCCACACACTGAAGCACATCCCCACGCACTGAAACAACTTCCCCACAAACTGAAACACCTTCCCCACACACTGAAACCCCTTCTGCACACACAGAAACACCTTCCCCACACACTGAAACCCCTTCCGCACAAACTGAAACACCTTCCCCACACACTGAAACCCTTCCCCACACACTGAAACACCTTCCCCACACACTGAAACACATTCCCCACACACTGAAACACATTCCCCACACACTGAAACTCTTCCCCACACTCTGAAACACCATCCCCACACACTGAAACACCTTCCCCACACATTGAAACCCCTTCCCCACACACTGAATTCCCTTCCGCACTCAGTGAAACCCTTCCCCACACATTGAAACCCCTTCACCACACACTGAAACACCTTCCCCACACACTGAAACACCTTCCCCACACACAGAAACACCTTCCTCAAAGACACTGTAACCCCTTCCCCACACACTGAAACACCTTCCTTTCACACTGAAACACCTTCCCCACACTCTGAAACCCCTTCCGCACACAATGAAACACCTTCCCCAGACACTGAAACCCTTCCCCACACACTGAAACACCTTCCCCACACACTGAAACCCCTTCCCCACGCACTGAAACACCTTCCCCACATACTGAAACCCCATCCCCACAAACGGAAACACATCCCCACACACTGAAACACATTCCCCACGCCCTGAAACCCCTTCCCCACAGACTGAATCCCTTCCCCAAACACTGAAACCCATTCACCACACACTGAAACACATTCCCCACACACTGAAACCCTTCCCCACACACTGAACCACATTCCCCACAAACTGAAACCCCTTCCCCACACACTGAAACCCCTTCCGCACACACTGAAACACCTTTGCCACACACTGAAACACCTTCCCCACACACTGAAACCCCTTCCCCACACACTGAATCCCCTTCCGCAAACAGTGAAACCCTTTGCCACACACTGAAACCCCTTCCCCACACACTGGAAAACATCCCCATAAAATGAAACCCCTTCCCCACACACTGAAACACCTTCCCCCGACACTGAAACCCCTTCCCCCCACACTGAAACCCTTCCCCACACTCTGAAACGCCTTCCCCACACAATTAAACCCTTTCCCCACACCCTGAAACACATCCCCACAAACTGAAACTCCTTCCCCACACACTGAAACCCGTTCCGCAAACACTGAAACCCATGCCCACACACTGAAACCCATCGCCACACACTGAAACAGCTTCCCCACACACTGAAACCCTTCCCCACACACTGAAACCCTTCCCCACACACTTAAACACATCCCCACACACTGAAGCACATCCCCACGCACTGAAACACCTTCCCCACACACTGAATCCCCTTCCCCACACACTGAAAAAGTTCCCCCCAAAACGAAACCCCTTCCCCACACACTGAAACCCCTTCCCCACACACTGAAACCCCTTTCCCCGACACTGAAACCCCTTCCCCCCACACTGAAACCCTTCCCCACACTCTGAAACCCCTACCCCACACAATGAAACCACTTCCCCACACCCTGAAACACATCCCCACAAACTAAAACACCTTCCCCACACACTGAAACCCCTTCCGCACACACTGAAACCCATCCCCACACACTGAAACCCATCGCCACACTTTGAAACAGCTTCCCCACACACTGAAACCCTTCCCCACACACTGAAACACATCCCCACACACTGAAGCACATCCCCACGCACTGAAACAACATCCCCACACACTGAAACACCTTCCCCACACACTGAAACCCCTTCTGCACTCACAGAAACACCTTCCCCACACACTGAAACCCCTTCCACACAAACTGAAACACCTTCCCCACACACTGAAACCCTTCCCCACACACGGAAACACCTTCCCCACGCACTGAAACACATTCCCCACACACTGAAACACATTCCCCACACACTGAAACTCTTCCCCACACTCTGAAAAAACATCCCCACATACTAAAACACCTTCCCCACACACTGAAACCCCTTCCCCACACACTGAATCCCCTTCCGCACACAGTGAAACCCTTCCCCACACACTGAAACACCTTCCCCACACACTGAAACACCTTCCCCACACACAGAAACACCTTCCTCACAGACACTGTAACCCCTTCCCCACACACTGAAACACCTTCCCCACACACTGAAACACCTTCCCCACACTCTGAAACCCCTTCCGCACACAATGAAACACCTTCCCCACACACTGAAACCCTTCCCCACACACTGAAACACCTTCCCCACACATTGAAACCCCTTCCCCACGCACTGAAACACCTTCCCCACATACTGAAACCCCATCCCCACACACGGAAACACATCCCCACACACTGAAACACATTCCCCACACACTGAAACCCCTTCCCCACAGACTGAATACCTTCCCCAAACACTGAAACCCATTCACCACACACTGAAACACATTCCCCACACACTGAAACCCTTCCCCACACACTGAACCACATTCCCCACAAACTGAAACCCCTTCCCCACACACTGAAACCCCTTCCGCACACACTGAAACACCTTCGCCACACACTGAAACACCTTCCCCACACACTGAAACCCCTTCCCCACACACTGAATCCCCTTCCGCAAACAGTGAAACCCTTCGCCACACACTGAAACCCCTTCCCCACACATTGGAAAACATCCCCACAAAATGAAACCCCTTCCCCACACACTGAAACACCTTCCCCCGACACTGAAACCCCTTCCCCCTACACTGAAACCGTTCCCCACACTCTGAAACGCCTTCCCCACACAATTAAACCCTTTCCCCACACCCTGAAATACATCCCCACAAACTGAAACTCCTTCCCCACACACTGAAACCCGTTCCGCAAACACTGAAACCCATCCCCACACACTGAAACCCATCGCCACACACTGAAACAGCTTCCCCACACACTGAAACCCTTCCCCACACACTGAAACACTTCCCCACACACTGAAAAAGTTCCCCACAAAACGAAACCCCTTCCCCACGCACTGAAACCCCTTCCCCACACACTGAAACCCCTTCCCCAAATACGGAAACACATCCCCACGCACTGAAACACATTCCCCACACACTGAAACCCTTCCCCACACACTGAAACACATTCCCCACACACTGAAACACCTTCCCCACACACTGAAACACCTTCCCCACACACAGAAACACCTTCCTCACAGACACTGTAACCACTTCCCCACACACTGAAACACCTTCCCCACACACTGAAACACCTTCCCCACACTCTGAAACCCCTTCCGCACACAATGAAACACCTTCCCCACACACTGAAACCCTTCCCCACACACTGAAACACCTTCCCCACACATTGAAACCCCTTCCCCACGCACTGAAACACCTTCCCCAAATACTGAAACCCCATCCCCACACACGGAAACACATCCCCACACACTGAAACACATTCCCCACACACTGAAACCCCTTCCCCACAGACTGAATACCTTCCCCAAACACTGAAACCCATTCACCACACACTGAAACACATTCCCCACACACTGAAACCCTTCCCCACACACTGAACCACATTCCCCACAAACTGAAACCCCTTCCCCACACACTGAAACCCCTTCCGCACACACTGAAACACCTTCGCCACACACTGAAACACCTTCCCCACACACTGAAACCCCTTCCCCACACACTGAATCCCCTTCCGCAAACAGTGAAACCCTTCGCCACACACTGAAACCCCTTCCCCACACACTGGAAAACATCCCCACAAAATGAAACCCCTTCCCCACACACTGAAACACCTTCCCCCGACACTGAAACCCCTTCCCCCTACACTGAAACCGTTCCCCACACTCGTGAAACGCCTTCCCCACACAATTAAACCCTTTCCCCACACCCTGAAATACATCCCCACAAACTGAAACTCCTTCCCCACACACTGAAACCCGTTCCGCAAACACTGAAACCCATCCCCACACACTGAAACCCATCGCCACACACTGAAACAGCTTCCCCACACACTGAAACCCTTCCCCACACACTGAAACCCTTCCCCACACACTTAAACACATCCCCACAGACTGAACCACCTTCCCCACTCACTGAATCCCCTTCCCCACACACTGAAAAAGTTCCCCACAAAACGAAACCCCTTCCCCACACACTGAAACCCCTTCCCCACACACTGAAACCCCTTTCCCCGACACTGAAACCCCTTCCCCCCACACTGAAACCCTTCCCCACACTCTGAAACCCCTACCCCACTCAATGAAACCACTTCCCCACACCCTGAAACACATCCCCACAAACTGAAACACCTTCCCCACACACTGAAACACTTCCCCACACACTGAAACACCTTCCCCACACACTGAAACACATTCCCCACACACTGAAACACCTTCCCCACACACTGAAACACCTTCCCCACACACTGAAACACTTCCCCACACACTGAAACACCATCCCCACACACTGAAACACCTTCCCCACATACTGACACCCCTTTCCCATACAGTGAAACCCCTTCCACACATATTGAAACCGCATCCCCAAATACGGAAACACATCCCCACACACTGAAACACATTCCCCACACACTGAAACCCTTCCCCACACACTGAAACACATTCCCCACACACTGAAACCCCTTCCGCACATACTGAAACCCCTTCCGCACTCACCGAAACCCCTTCCCCACACACTGGAACCCCTTCCGCCCACACTGAAACACCTTCCCCACACCCTGAAACACCTTCCCCACACACTGAAACCCCTTCCCCACACACTGAATCCCCTTCCGCAAACAGTGAAACCCTTCCCCACACACAGAAACCCCTTCACTACACACTTTCACCCCTTTCCCATACACTGAAACCCCTTCCCCACATACTGAAACCCCATCCCCACGCACGGAAACACATCCCCACACACTGAAACACATTCCCCACACACTGAAACTCCTTCTGCACACACTGAAACCCCTTCCGCACACACTGAAACCCCTTCCCCACACACTGAAAAACATCCCCACAAAATGAAACCCCTTCCCCAAACACTAAAACCCCTTCCGCCGACACTGAAACCACTTCCCCCCACACTGAAACCCTTCACCACACTCTGAAACCCCTTCGCCACACAATGAAACACCTTCCCCACACACTGAAACCCCTTCCCCACAAACTGAAACACATGCCCCACACCCTGAAACCCCTTCCCACTCACTGAAACCCATCCCCACACACTGAAACCCATCCCCACACTCTGAAACCCCTTCCCCACACACTGAAACACCTTCCCCTCACACTCAAACCCCTTCCCCACTAACTGAAACACCTTCCCCACACCCTGAAAAGCCTTCCCACTCACTGAAACCCATCCACACACACTGAAACCCATCCCCACACGCTGAAACCACTTCCCCTCACACTGAAACCCCTTCCCCACACCCTGAAACACATCCCTACACACTGAAACACCTTCCCCACACACTGAAACACCTTCCCCACACATTGAAACCCCTTCCGCACACACTGAAAGCCATCCCCACACACTGACACCCTTCCGCAAACACTGAAACCCATCCCCACACACTGAAACGCCTCCCCCACACACTGAAACCCCTTCCCCACACACTGAAACCCCTTCCCCACACAGTGAAACACCTTCCAGACAGACTGAAACACCTTCCCCACACACTGAATCCCCTCAGGCACACAGTGAAACACGTCCCCACACACTGAAACCCCTTCCCCACACACTTTCACCCCTTTCCCATGCACTGAAACCCCTTCCCCACATACTGAAACCCCATCCCCACGCACGGAAACACATCCCCACACACTGAAACACATTCCCCACACACTGAAACACATTCCCCACACACTGAACGCCTTTCCCACACACTGAAACCCTTCCCCACACACTGAAACACATCCCCACACACTGAAGCACATCCCCACGCACTGAAACACCTACCCCACACACTGAAACTCCTTCCCCACACACTGAAACCCCTTCTGCACACACAGAAACACCTTCCCCACACACTGAAACACCTTCCGCACAAACTGAAACACCTTCCCCACACACTGAAACACTTTCCCACAAACTGAAACACCTTCCCCACACACTGAAACACATTCCCCACACACTGAAACACCTTCCCCACACACTGAAACACCTTCCCCACACACTGAAACACTTCCCCACACACTGAAACACCATCCCCACACACTGAAACACCTTCCCCACATACTGACACCCCTTACCCATACAGTGAAACCCCTTCCACACATATTGAAACCGCATCCCCAAATACGGAAACACATCCCCACACACTGAAACACATTCCCCACACACTGAAACCCTTCCCCACACACTGAAACACATTCCCCACACACTGAAACCCCTTCCGCACATACTGAAACCCCTTCCGCACTCACCGAAACCCCGTCCCCACACACTGGAACCCCTTCCGCCCACACTGAAACACCTTCCCCACACCCTGAAACACCTTCCCCACACACTGAAACCCCTTCCCCACACACTGAATCCCCTTCCGCAAACAGTGAAACCCTTCCCCACACACAGAAACCCCTTCACTACACACTTTCACCCCTTTCCCATACACTGAAACCCCTTCCCCACACACTGAAAAACATCCCCACAAAATGAAACCCCTTCCCCAAACACTAAAACCCCTTCCGCCGACACTGAAACCACTTCCCCCCACACTGAAACCCTTCACCACACTCTGAAACCCCTTCGCCACACAATGAAACACCTTCCCCACACACTGAAACCCCTTCCCCACAAACTGAAACACATTCCCCAAACCCTGAAACCCCTTCCCACTCACTGAAACCCATCCCCACACACTGAAACCCATCCCCACACTCTGAAACCCCTTCCCCACACACTGAAACACCTTCCCCTCACATTCAAACCCCTTCCCCACTAACTGAAACACCTTCCCCACACCCTGAAAAGCCTTCCCACTCACTGAAACCCATCCACACACACTGAAACCCATCCCCACACGCTGAAACCACTTCCCCTCACACTGAAACCCCTTCCCCACACCCTGAAACACATCCCCACACACTGAAACACCTTCCCCACACACTGAAACACCTTCCCCACACATTGAAACCCCTTCCGCACACACTGAAAGCCATCCCCACACACTGACACCCTTCCGCAAACACTGAAACCCATCCCCACACACTGAAACGCCTCCCCCACACACTGAAACCCCTTCCCCACACACTGAAACCCCTTCCCCACACAGTGAAACACCTTCCAGACAGACTGAAACACCTTCCCCACACACTGAATCCCCTCAGGCACACAGTGAAACCCGTCCCCACACACTGAAACCCCTTCCCCACATACTTTCACCCCTTTCCCATGCACTGAAACCCCTTCCCCACATACTGAAACCCCATCCCCACGCACGGAAACACATCCCCACACACTGAAACACATTCCCCACACACTGAAACACATTCCCCACACACTGAACGCCTTTCCCACACACTGAAACCCTTCCCCACACACTGAAGCACATCCCCACGCACTGAAGCACATCCCCACGCACTGAAACACCTACCCCACACACTGAAACTCCTTCCCCACACACTGAAACCCCTTCTGCACACACAGAAACACCTTCCCCACACACTGAAACACCTTCCGCACAAACTGAAACACCTTCCCCACACACTGAAACACCTTCCCCACACACTGAAACCCCTTCTGCACACACAGAAACACCTTCCCCACACACTGAAACACCTTCCGCACAAACTGAAACACCTTCCCCACACACTGAAACACTTTCCCACAAACTGAAACACCTTCCCCACACACTGAAACACATTCCCCACACACTGAAACACCTTCCCCACACACTGAAACACCTTCCCCACACACTGAAACACTTCCCCACACACTGAAACACCATCCCCACACACTGAAACACCTTCCCCACATACTGACACCCCTTACCCATACAGTGAAACCCCTTCCACACATATTGAAACCGCATCCCCAAATACGGAAACACATCCCCACACACTGAAACACATTCCCCACACACTGAAACCCTTCCCCACACACTGAAACACATTCCCCACACACTGAAACCCCTTCCGCACATACTGAAACCCCTTCCGCACTCACCGAAACCCCGTCCCCACACACTGGAACCCCTTCCGCCCACACTGAAACACCTTCCCCACACCCTGAAACACCTTCCCCACACACTGAAACCCCTTCCCCACACACTGAATCCCCTTCCGCAAACAGTGAAACCCTTCCCCACACACAGAAACCCCTTCACTACACACTTTCACCCCTTTCCCATACACTGAAACCCCTTCCCCACACACTGAAAAACATCCCTACAAAATGAAACCCCTTCCCCAAACACTAAAACCCCTTCCGCCGACACTGAAACCACTTCCCCCCACACTGAAACCCTTCACCACACTCTGAAACCCCTTCGCCACACAATGAAACACCTTCCCCACACACTGAAACCCCTTCCCCACAAACTGAAACACATTCCCCAAACCCTGAAACCCCTTCCCACTCACTGAAACCCATCCCCACACACTGAAACCCATCCCCACACTCTGAAACCCCTTCCCCACACACTGAAACACCTTCCCCTCACATTCAAACCCCTTCCCCACTAACTGAAACACCTTCCCCACACCCTGAAAAGCCTTCCCACTCACTGAAACCCATCCACACACACTGAAACCCATCCCCACACGCTGAAACCACTTCCCCTCACACTGAAACCCCTTCCCCACACCCTGAAACACATCCCCACACACTGAAACACCTTCCCCACACACTGAAACACCTTCCCCACACATTGAAAACCCTTCCGCACACACTGAAAGCCATCCCCACACACTGACACCCTTCCGCAAACACTGAAACCCATCCCCACACACTGAAATGCCTCCCCCACACACTGAAACCCCTTCCCCACACACTGAAACCCCTTCCCCACACAGTGAAACACTTTCCCACAAACTGAAACACCTTCCCCACACACTGAAACACATTCCCCACACACTGAAACACCTTCCCCACACACTGAAACACCTTCCCCACACACTGAAACACTTCCCCACACACTGAAACACCATCCCCACACACTGAAACACCTTCCCCACATACTGACACCCCTTACCCATACAGTGAAACCCCTTCCACACATATTGAAACCGCATCCCCAAATACGGAAACACATCCCCACACACTGAAACACATTCCCCACACACTGAAACCCTTCCCCACACACTGAAACACATTCCCCACACACTGAAACCCCTTCCGCACATACTGAAACCCCTTCCGCACTCACCGAAACCCCGTCCCCACACACTGGAACCCCTTCCGCCCACACTGAAACACCTTCCCCACACCCTGAAACACCTTCCCCACACACTGAAACCCCTTCCCCACACACTGAATCCCCTTCCGCAAACAGTGAAACCCTTCCCCACACACAGAAACCCCTTCACTACACACTTTCACCCCTTTCCCATACACTGAAACCCCTTCCCCACACACTGAAAAACATCCCCACAAAATGAAACCCCTTCCCCAAACACTAAAACCCCTTCCGCCGACACTGAAACCACTTCCCCCCACACTGAAACCCTTCACCACACTCTGAAACCCCTTCGCCACACAATGAAACACCTTCCCCACACACTGAAACCCCTTCCCCACAAACTGAAACACATTCCCCAAACCCTGAAACCCCTTCCCACTCACTGAAACCCATCCCCACACACTGAAACCCATCCCCACACTCTGAAACCCCTTCCCCACACACTGAAACACCTTCCCCTCACATTCAAACCCCTTCCCCACTAACTGAAACACCTTCCCCACACCCTGAAAAGCCTTCCCACTCACTGAAACCCATCCACACACACTGAAACCCATCCCCACACGCTGAAACCACTTCCCCTCACACTGAAACCCCTTCCCCACACCCTGAAACACATCCCCACACACTGAAACACCTTCCCCACACACTGAAACACCTTCCCCACACATTGAAAACCCTTCCGCACACACTGAAAGCCATCCCCACACACTGACACCCTTCCGCAAACACTGAAACCCATCCCCACACACTGAAACGCCTCCCCCACACACTGAAACCCCTTCCCCACACACTGAAACCCCTTCCCCACACAGTGAAACACCTTCCAGACAGACTGAAACACCTTCCCCACACACTGAATCCCCTCAGGCACACAGTGAAACCCGTCCCCACACACTGAAACCCCTTCCCCACACACTTTCACCCCTTTCCCATGCACTGAAACCCCTTCCCCACATACTGAAACCCCATCCCCACGCACGGAAACACATCCCCACACACTGAAACACATTCCCCACACACTGAAACACATTCCCCACACACTGAACGCCTTTCCCACACACTGAAACCCTTCCCCACACACTGAAACACATCCCCACACACTGAAGCACATCCCCACGCACTGAAACACCTACCCCACACACTGAAACTCCTTCCCCACACACTGAAACCCCTTCTGCACACACAGAAACACCTTCCCCACACACTGAAACACCTTCCGCAAAAACTGAAACACCTTCCCCACACACTGAAACACTTTCCCACAAACTGAAACACCTTCCCCACACACTGAAACACATTCCCCACACACTGAAACACCTTCCCCACACACTGAAACACCTTCCCCACACACTGAAACACTTCCCCACACACTGAAACACCATCCCCACACACTGAAACACCTTCCCCACATACTGACACCCCTTACCCATACAGTGAAACCCCTTCCACACATATTGAAACCGCATCCCCAAATACGGAAACACATCCCCACACACTGAAACACATTCCCCACACACTGAAACCCTTCCCCACACACTGAAACACATTCCCCACACACTGAAACCCCTTCCGCACATACTGAAACCCCTTCCGCACTCACCGAAACCCCGTCCCCACACACTGGAACCCCTTCCGCCCACACTGAAACACCTTCCCCACACCCTGAAACACCTTCCCCACACACTGAAACCCCTTCCCCACACACTGAATCCCCTTCCGCAAACAGTGAAACCCTTCCCCACACACAGAAACCCCTTCACTACACACTTTCACCCCTTTCCCATACACTGAAACCCCTTCCCCACACACTGAAAAACATCCCCACAAAATGAAACCCCTTCCCCAAACACTAAAACCCCTTCCGCCGACACTGAAACCACTTCCCCCCACACTGAAACCCTTCACCACACTCTGAAACCCCTTCGCCACTCAATGAAACACCTTCCCCACACACTGAAACCCCTTCCCCACAAACTGAAACACATTCCCCAAACCCTGAAAACCCTTCCCACTCACTGAAACCCATCCCCACACACTGAAACCCATCCCCACACTCTGAAACCCCTTCCCCACACACTGAAACACCTTCCCCTCACACTCAAACCCCTTCCCCACTAACTGAAACACCTTCCCCACACCCTGAAAAGCCTTCCCACTCACTGAAACCCATCCACACACACTGAAACCCATCCCCACACGCTGAAACCACTTCCCCTCACACTGAAACCCCTTCCCCACACCCTGAAACACATCCCCACACACTGAAACACCTTCCCCACACACTGAAACACCTTCCCCACACATTGAAACCCCTTCCGCACACACTGAAAGCCATCCCCACACACTGACACCCTTCCGCAAACACTGAAACCCATCCCCACACACTGAAACGCCTCCCCCACACACTGAAACCCCTTCCCCACACACTGAAACCCCTTCCCCACACACTGAAACACCTTCCAGACAGACTGAAACACCTTCCCCACACACTGAATCCCCTCAGGCACACAGTGAAACCCGTCCCCACACACTGAAACCCCTTCCCCACACACTTTCACCCCTTTCCCATGCACTGAAACCCCTTCCCCACATACTGAAACCCCATCCCCACGCACGGAAACACATCCCCACACACTGAAACACATTCCCCACACACTGAACGCCTTTCCCACACACTGAAACCCTTCCCCACACACTGAAACACATCCCCACACACTGAAGCACATCCCCACGCACTGAAACACCTACCCCACACACTGAAACACCTTCCCCACACACTGAAACCCCTTCTGCACACACAGAAACACCTTCCCCACACACTGAAACACCTTCCGCACAAACTGAAACACCTTCCCCACACACTGAAACACTTTCCCACAAACTGAAACACCTTCCCCACACACTGAAACACATTCCCCACACACTGAAACACCTTCCCCACACACTGAAACACCTTCCCCACACACTGAAACACTTCCCCACACACTGAAACACCATCCCCACACACTGAAACACCTTCCCCACATACTGACACCCCTTACCCATACAGTGAAACCCCTTCCACACATATTGAAACCGCATCCCCAAATACGGAAACACATCCCCACACACTGAAACACATTCCCCACACACTGAAACCCTTCCCCACACACTGAAACACATTCCCCACACACTGAAACCCCTTCCGCACATACTGAAACCCCTTCCGCACTCACCGAAACCCCGTCCCCACACACTGGAACCCCTTCCGCCCACACTGAAACACCTTCCCCACACCCTGAAACACCTTCCCCACACACTGAAACCCCTTCCCCACACACTGAATCCCCTTCCGCAAACAGTGAAACCCTTCCCCACACACAGAAACCCCTTCACTACACACTTTCACCCCTTTCCCATACACTGAAACCCCTTCCCCACACACTGAAAAACATCCCCACAAAATGAAACCCCTTCCCCAAACACTAAAACCCCTTCCGCCGACACTGAAACCACTTCCCCCCACACTGAAACCCTTCACCACACTCTGAAACCCCTTCGCCACACAATGAAACACCTTCCCCACACACTGAAACCCCTTCCCCACAAACTGAAACACATTCCCCAAACCCTGAAACCCCTTCCCACTCACTGAAACCCATCCCCACACACTGAAACCCATCCCCACACTCTGAAACCCCTTCCCCACACACTGAAACACCTTCCCCTCACACTCAAACCCCTTCCCCACTAACTGAAACACCTTCCCCACACCCTGAAAAGCCTTCCCACTCACTGAAACCCATCCACACACACTGAAACCCATCCCCACACGCTGAAACCACTTCCCCTCACACTGAAACCCCTTCCCCACACCCTGAAACACATCCCCACACACTGAAACACCTTCCCCACACACTGAAACACCTTCCCCACACATTGAAACCCCTTCCGCACACACTGAAAGCCATCCCCACACACTGACACCCTTCCGCAAACACTGAAACCCATCCCCACACACTGAAACGCCTCCCCCACACACTGAAACCCCTTCCCCACACACTGAAACCCCTTCCCCACACACTGAAACACCTTCCAGACAGACTGAAACACCTTCCCCACACACTGAATCCCCTCAGGCACACAGTGAAACCCGTCCCCACACACTGAAACCCCTTCCCCACACACTTTCACCCCTTTCCCATGCACTGAAACCCCTTCCCCACATACTGAAACCCCATCCCCACGCACGGAAACACATCCCCACACACTGAAACACATTCCCCACACACTGAACGCCTTTCCCACACACTGAAACCCTTCCCCACACACTGAAACACATCCCCACACACTGAAGCACATCCCCACGCACTGAAACACCTACCCCACACACTGAAACACCTTCCCCACACACTGAAACCCCTTCTGCACACACAGAAACACCTTCCCCACACACTGAAACACCTTCCGCACAAACTGAAACACCTTCCCCACACACTGAAACACTTTCCCACAAACTGAAACACCTTCCCCACACACTGAAACACATTCCCCACACACTGAAACACCTTCCCCACACACTGAAACACTTCCCCACACACTGAAACACCATCCCCACACACTGAAACACCTTCCCCACATACTGACACCCCTTACCCATACAGTGAAACCCCTTCCACACATATTGAAACCGCATCCCCAAATACGGAAACACATCCCCACACACTGAAACACATTCCCCACACACTGAAACCCTTCCCCACACACTGAAACACATTCCCCACACACTGAAACCCCTTCCGCACATACTGAAACCCCTTCCGCACTCACCGAAACCCCGTCCCCACACACTGGAACCCCTTCCGCCCACACTGAAACACCTTCCCCACACCCTGAAACACCTTCCCCACACACTGAAACCCCTTCCCCACACACTGAATCCCCTTCCGCAAACAGTGAAACCCTTCCCCACACACAGAAACCCCTTCACTACACACTTTCACCCCTTTCCCATACACTGAAACCCCTTCCCCACATACTGAAACCCCATCCCCACGCACGGAAACACATCCCCACACACTGAAACACATTCCCCACACACTGAAACTCCTTCCGCACACACTGAAACCCCTTCCGCACACACTGAAACCCCTTCCCCACACACTGAAAAACATCCCCACAAAATGAAACCCCTTCCCCAAACACTAAAACCCCTTCCGCCGACACTGAAACCACTTCCCCCCACACTGAAACCCTTCACCACACTCTGAAACCCCTTCGCCACTCAATGAAACACCTTCCCCACACACTGAAACCCCTTCCCCACAAACTGAAACACATTCCCCACACCCTGAAACCCCTTCCCACTCACTGAAACCCATCCCCACACACTGAAACCCATCCCCACACTCTGAAACCCCTTCCCCACACACTGAAACACCTTCCCCTCACACTCAAACCCCTTCCCCACTAACTGAAACACCTTCCCCACACCCTGAAAAGCCTTCCCACTCACTGAAACCCATCCACACACACTGAAACCCATCCCCACACGCTGAAACCACTTCCCCTCACACTGAAACCCCTTCCCCACACCCTGAAACACATCCCCACACACTGAAACACCTTCCCCACACACTGAAACACCTTCCCCACACATTGAAACCCCTTCCGCACACACTGAAAGCCATCCCCACACACTGACACCCTTCCGCAAACACTGAAACCCATCCCCACACACTGAAACGCCTCCCCCACACACTGAAACCCCTTCCCCACACACTGAAACCCCTTCCCCACACACTGAAACACCTTCCAGACAGACTGAAACACCTTCCCCACACACTGAATCCCCTCAGGCACACAGTGAAACCCGTCCCCACACACTGAAACCCCTTCCCCACACACTTTCACCCCTTTCCCATGCACTGAAACCCCTTCCCCACATACTGAAACCCCATCCCCACGCACGGAAACACATCCCCACACACTGAAACACATTCCCCACACACTGAACGCCTTCCCCACACACTGAAAGCCTTCCCCACACACCGAAACACATTCCCCACACAATGAAATCGCTTCCGCACACACTGAAACCCCTTCCGCACACACTGAAACACCTTCCCCACACACTGAAACCCCTTCCCCACACACTGAAATCCCTTCCGCACACAATGAAACACCTTCCCCACACACTGAAACACCTTCCCCACACACTGAAACCCCTTCCCCACACACTGAATCCCCTTCCGCACACAGTGAAACCCTTCCCCACACACTGAAACCCCTTCCCCACACACTGAAACCCCTTCCCCACATACTGAAAAACATCCCCACAAAATGAAAACCCTTCCCCAAACACTGAAACCCATTCCGCCGACACTGAAACCACTTCCCCTCACACTGAAACACTTCCCCACACTCTGAAATCCCTTCCCCACACTCTGAAACCCCTTCCCCATACAAAGAAACCCATCCCCACACTCTGAAACCCCTTCCCCATTCAACGAAACACCTTCCCCACACACTGAAACCCCTTCCCCACAAACTGAAACACATTCCCCACACCCTGAAACCCCTTCCCACTCACTGAAACCCATCCCCACACTCTGAAACCCCTTCCCCACACACTGAAACACCTTCCCCTCACACTCAACCCCCTTCCCCACTAACTGAAACACCTTCCCCACACCCTGAAACGCCTTCCCACTCACTGAAACCCATCCCCACACACTGAAACCCATCCCCACACACTGAAACCACTTCCCCTCACACTGAAACCCCTTCCCCACACCCTGAAACACATCCCCACACACTGAAACACCTTCCCCACACATTGAAACCCCATCCGCACACACTGAAACCCTTCCCCACACACTGACACCCATCCGCACACACTGAAACCCTTTCTGACACACTGAAACACCTCCCCCACACACTGAAAACCTTCCCCACACACTGAAACACCTTCCCCACACACTGAAACATTTCCCCACACACTGAAACACCTTCCCCACACACTGAAACTCCTTCCGCACACACTGAAACCCCTTCCACACACACTGAAACCCCTTCCCCACACACAGAAACCCCTTCCCCACACACTGAAAAACATCCCCACGAAATGATACCCCTTCCCCAAACACTAAAACCCCTTCCGCCGACACTGAAATCACTTCCCCCCACACTGAAACCCTTCCCCACACTCTGAAACCCCTTCCCCACACAATGAAACACCTTCCCCACACACTGAAACCCCTTCCCCACAAACTGAAACACATTCCCCACACCCTGAAACCCCTTCCCACTCACTGAAACCCATCCACACACACTGAAACGCATCCCCACACACTGAAACCCATCCCCACACTCTGAACCCCCATCCCCACACACTGAAACACCTTCCCCTCACACTCAAACCCCTTCCCCACTAACTGAAACACCTTCCCCACTCCCTGAAACGCATTCCCACTCACTGAAACCCATCCCCACACACTGAAACACCTTCCCCACACCCTGAAACACATCCCCACACACTGAAACACCTTCCCCACACATTGAAACCCCTTCCGCACACACTGAAGGCCATCCCCACACACTGACACCCATCCGCAAACACTGAAACCCATCCACACACACTGAAACACCTCCCCCACACACTGAAACCCCTTCCTCACACACTGAAACCCCTTCCCCACACACTGAAACCCCTACGCCACCCACTGAAACACCTTCCCCGCACACTGAAACCCCTTCCCCGCACACTGAAACCCCTTCCCCACACACTGAAACACTTCCCCGCACACTGAAACCCCTTCCCCACACACTGAATCCCCTTAGGCACACAGTGAAACACTTCCCCACACTCTGAAACCCCTTCCCCACACACTTTCACCCCTTTCCCATACACTGAAACCCCTTCCCCACATACTGAAACCCCATCCCCACGCACGGAAACACATCCCCACACACTGAAACACATTCCCCACACACTGAAAACCTTCCCCACACACTGAAACACATTCCCCACACAATGAAACTGCTTCCACACACGCTGAAACCCCTTCCGCACACACTGAAACACCTTCCCCACACACTGAAACCCCTTCCCCACACACTGAAATCCCTTCCGCACACAATGAAACACCTTCCCCACACACTGAAACAACTTCCCCCCACACTGAAACCCCTTCCCCACACACTGAAAAACATCCCCACAAAATGAAACCCCTTCCCCAAACACTGAAACCCCTTCCGCCGACACTGAAACCACTTCCCCTCACACTGAAACCCTTCCCCACACTCTGAAACCCCTTCCCCATACAAAGAAACCCATCCCCACACTCTGAAACCCCTTCCCCACTCAATGAAACACCTTCCCCACACACTGAAACCCCTTCCCCACAAACTGAAACACATTCCCCACACCCTGAAACCCCTTCCCACTCACTGAAACCCATCCCCACACACTGAAACCCATCCCCACACACTGAAACCCATCCCCACACTCTGAAACCCCTTCCCCACACACTGAAACACCTTCCCCTCACACTCAACCCCCTTCCCCGCATACTGAAACCCCTTCCCCACACACTGAAACACCTTCCGCACACACTGAAACCCCATCCCCATACACTGAAATACATCCCCACACACTGAAACCCCATCCCCAAACACTGAAATACATCCCCAAACACTGAAACACTTCCCCAAACACTGAAACCCATTCACCACACACTGAAACACCTTCCCCACACACTGAAACCCCTTCCCCACACTCTGAATCCCCTTCCACACACAGTGAAACCCTTCCCCACACATTGAAACCCATTCCCCACACACTGAAACACCTTCCCCACACACTGAAAAACATCCCCACAAAATGAAACCCCTTCCCCAAACACAGAAACCCCTTCCGCCTACACAGGAACTGCTTCGCCCCACACTGAAACCCTTCCCCACACTCTGAAACCCCTACCCCACCCACTGAAACAAATTCCCCGCACACTGAAACCCTTTCCCCACACACTGAAACACATTCCCCACACACTGAAACCCATCCCCACACACTGAAAAACCCTTCGCAATCACTGAAACCCATCCCCACACACTGAAACACCTTCCCCACACACTGAAACCCCTTCCCCACACACTGAAACACCTTCCGCACACACTGAAACACATCCTCACACACTGAAACACATTCCCCACACACTGAAACCCCTTCCCCACACACTGAAAAACATCCCCACAAAATGAAACCCCTTCCCCAAACACAGAAACCCCTTCCGCCTACACAGGAACACCTTCGCCCCACACTGAAACCCTTCCCCACACTCTGAAACCCCTACCCCACCCACTGAAACACCTTCCCCGCACACTGAAACCCTTTCCCCACACACTGAAACACATTCCCCACACACTGAAACCCATCCCCAAAAGCTGAAACCCATCCCCACACACTGAAAACCCTTCCCCACACACTGAAACACTTCCCCACACACTGAAACACTTCCCCACACACAGAAACAATTTCCCCACACACTGAAACCCCTTCTGCACAGACTGAAACCCATCCCCACACACTGAAACACCCTTCGCAATCACTGAAACCCATCCCCACACACTGAAACACCTTCCCCACACACTGAAACCCCTTCCCCACACACTGAAACACCTTCCGCACACACTGAAACACATCCTCACACACTGAAACACATTCCCCACACACTGAAACCCCTTCCCCACAAACATTGAAACATCTTCACCACACACTGAAATACCATCCCCACACACTGAAACACCTTTCCCACACACTGAAACCCCTTCCCCACAAACTGAAATCCCTTCCCCACACACTGAAACACCTTACCCACACACTGAAACACTTCCCCACACACAGAAACACCTTCCCCACATACTGAAACCCCTTCCCCACACACTGAAACCCATCCCCACACACTGAAACACATACAACACTCACTGTAACCCCTTCCGCACACACTGAAACACCTTCCCCACACACTGAAACCCTTCCCCACACACTGAAACCCCTTCCCCACCCACTGAAACCCTTCCCCACACACTGAAACTCTTCCCCACATAATGAAACCCCTTCCCCACACACTGAAACAACTTCACCACACACTGAAACACCTTCCCCACACACGGAAACACCTTCCTCACACAAACTGAAACCCCTTCCCCACACACTGAAACACCATCCCCACACACTGATACAACTTCCCCACACACTGAAGCAGCTTCCCCACACACTGAAACCCCTACCGCACACGCTGAAACACCTTCCCCACACACTGAAACCCTTACCCACACGCTGTGAAACACCTTACCCACACACTGAAAAACTTCCCCACACACTGAAACACCTTCCCCGCATACTGAAACCCCTTCCCCGCATACTGAAACCCCTTCCCCGCATACTGAAACCCCTTCCCCACACACTGAAACACCTTCCCCACACACTGAAACCCCATCCCCAACCACTGAAATACATCCCCACACACTGAAACCCCATCCCCAAACAATGAAATACATCCCCAAACACTGAAACACTTCCCCAAACACTGAAACCCATTCACCACACACTGAAACACCTTCCCCACACACTGAACCGCCTTCCCCACAATCTGAATCCCCTTCCGCACACAGTGAAACCCTTCCCCACACACTGAAACCCATTCCCCACACACTGAAACCCCTTCATACACACTGAAAAATATCCCCACAAAATGAAACCCCTTCCCCAAACACAGAAACCCCTTCCGCCTACACAAGAACACCTTCGCCCCACAGTGAAACCCTTCCCCACACTCTGAAACCCCTTCCCCAAACACTGAAACACCTTCCGCAAACACTGAAACACCTTCCGCACACACTGAAATACCTTCCCCACACACTGAAACCCCTTCCCCACAAACTCTGAAACATCTTCCCCACACACTGAAACATCTTCCCCACACACTGAAACCCCTTCCCCACACACTGAAACACCTTTGCCACACCCTGAAACCCCTTCCCCAGAATCTGCAAACCTTCCCCACACACTGAAACACCTTCCCCATACACTGAAACCCCTTCCTCACACACTGATACAGCTTCCCCACACACTGAAACCCCTTCCCCACACACTGAAACCCCTTCCCCACACACTGAAACACCTTCCCCACACACTGAAACACATTCACCACACACTGAACCCCTTCTGCACACACTGAAACATCTTTCCCACACACTGAAACCCTTCCCCACACACTGAAACCCCTTCCCCACACACTGAAACCCCTTACCCACACACTGAAACACCTTCACCACACACTGAAACACCATCCCCACACACTGAAACAACTTCCGCACACACTGAAACACCTTCACCACACACTGATACCCTTCCCCGCACACTGAAACACCTTCTGCACACACTGAAACACTTCCCCACACACTGAAACACCTTCCCCATACACTGAAACCCCATCCCCAAACACTGAAATACATCCCCACACACTGAAACACATTCCCCACAAACACTGAAACATCTTCACCACACACTGAAACACCTTCCCCACACACTGAAACACCTTCTGCACACACTGAAACACTTCCCCACACACTAAAACACCTTCCCCATACATTGAAACCCCATCCCCAAACACTGAAATACATCCCCACACACTGAAACACATTCCCCACAAACACTGAAACATCTTCACCACACACTGAAACACCTTCCCCACACACTGAAATACCATCCCCACACACTGAAACACCTTTCCCACACACTGAAACCCCTTCCTCAGACACTGGAACCCTTCCCCACACACTGAAACCCCTGCCCCACACACTGAATCACCTTACCCACACACTCAAACACTTCCCCACACACAGAGGCACCTTCCCCACATACTGAAACCCCTTCCCCACACACTGAAACCCATCCCCACACACTGAAACACATTCCCCACACACTGAAACCCTTCCCCACACACTGAAACCCCTTCCCCACACACTGAAACCCCTTCCTCACAAACTGAAACCCCTTCCCCACACACTGAAACAACTTCACCACACACTGAAACACCTTCCCCACACAGGGAAACACCTTCCTCACACAAACTGAAACCCCTTCCCCACACACTGAAACACCATCCCCACACACTGATACAACTTCCCCACACACTGAAGCAGCTTCCCCACACACTGAAACCCCCTCCGCACACACTGAAACACCTTCCCCACACACTGAAACCCTTACCCACTCGCTGAAACACCTTACCCACACACTGAAAAACTTCCCCACACACTGAAACCCCTTCCCCACACACTGAAACCCCTTCCCCACACACTGAAATACATCCCCACAGACTGAAACACTTCCCAAAACACAGAAACCCATTCACCACACACTGAAACACATTCCCCACACACTGAAAACCTTCCCCACACACTGAAACACATTCCCCACACATTGAAACACATCCCCACACAATGAAACTCCTTCCCCACAAACTGAAACCCCTTCCCAATCACTGAAACCCATCCCCACACACTGAAAACCATCCCCACAAACTGAAACCCCTTCCCCACACAATGAAACCCCTTCCTCACACCCTGAAACACATCCCCACACATTGAAACACCATCCCCAGACACTGAAACCCCTTCCGCACCCACTGAAACCCATCCCCACACACTGAAACCCATCCCCACACACTGAAACACCTTCCCCACACACTGAAACCCTTCCCCACTCCCTGAAACGCCTTCCCACTCACTGAAACCCATCCCCACACACTGAAACCCATCCCCACACACTGAAACCACTTCCCCTCACACTGAAACCCCTTCCCCACACCCTGAAACACATCCCCACACACTGAAACACCTTCCCCACACATTGAAACCCCATCCGCACACACTGAAACCCATCCCCACACACTGACACCCATCCGCACACACTGAAACCCTTTCTGACACACTGAAACACCTCCCCCACACACTGAAAACCTTCCCCACACACTGAAACACCTTCCCCACACACTGAAACATTTCCCCACACACTGAAACACCTTCCCCACACACTGAAACTCCTTCCGCACACACTGAAACCCCTTCCGCACACACTGAAACCCCTTCCCCACACACAGAAACCCCATCCCCACACACTGAAAACCATCCCCACAAACTGAAACCCCTTCCCACACAATGAAACCCCTTCCTCACACCCTGAAACACATCCCCACACATTGAAACACCATCCCCAGACACTGAAACCCCTTCCGCACCCACTGAAACCCATCCCCACACACTGAAACCCATCCCCACACACTGAAACACCTTCCCCACACACTGAAACCCTTCCCCACACCCTGAAACGCCTTCCCACTCACTGAAACCCATCCCCACACACTGAAACCCATCTCAACACACACTGAAACCACTTCCCCTCACACTGAAACCCCTTCCCCACACCCTGAAACACATCCCCACACACTGAAACACCTTCCCCACACATTGAAACCCCATCCGCACACACTGAAACCCATCCCCACACACTGACACCCATCCGCACACACTGAAACACTTTCTGACACACTGAAACACCTCCCCCACACACTGAAAACCTTCCCCACACACTGAAACACCTTCCCCACACACTGAAACATTTCCCCACACACTGAAACCCCTTCCGCACACACTGAAACCCCTTCCCCACACACAGAAACCCCTTCCCCACACACTGAAAAACATCCCCACGAAATGAAACCCCTTCCCCAAACACTGAAACCCCTTCCGCCGACACTGAAATCACTTCCCCCCCAGACTGAAACCCTTCCCCACACTCTGAAACCCCTTCCCCACACAATGAAACACCTTCCCCACACAATGAAACACATTCCCCACACACTGAAACCCCTTCCCCACAAACTGAAACACATTCCCCACACCCTGAAACCCCTTCCCACTCACTGAAACCCATCCACACACACTCAAACGCATCCCCACACACTGAAACCCAACCCCACACTCTGAAACCCCATCCGCACACACTGAAACACCTTCCCCACACACTGAAACACCTTCCCCTCACACTCAAACCCCTTCCCCACTAACTGAAACACCTTCCCCACACCCTGAAACGCATTCCTACTCACTGAAACACCTTCCCCACACCCTGAAACACATCCCCACACACTGAAACACATTCCCCACACACTGAAAACCTTCCCCACACACTGAAACACATTCCCCACACAATGAAACTGCTTCCACACACGCTGAAACCCCTTCCGCACACACTGAAACACCTTCCCCACACACTGAAACCCCTTCCCCACACACTGAAATCCCTTCCGCACACAATGAAACACCTTCCCCACACACTGAAACACCTTCCCCCCACACTGAAACACCTTCCCCCCACACTGAAATACATCCCCACAAAATGAAACCCCTTCCCCAAACACTGAAACCCCTTCCGCCGACACTGAAACCACTTCCCCTCACACTGAAACCCTTCCCCACACTATGAAATCCCTTCCCCACACTCTGAAACCACTTCCCCATACAAAGAAACCCATCCCCACACTCTGAAACCCCTTCCCCACTCAATGAAACACCTTCCCCACACACTGAAACCCCTTCCCCACAAACTGAAACACATTCCCCACACCCTGAAACCCCTTCCCACTCACTGAAACCCATCCCCACACACTGAAACCCATCCCCACACACTGAAACCCATCCCCACACACTGAAAAACATCCCCACAAAATGAAACCCCTTCCCCAAACACAGAAACCCCTTCCGCCTACACAGGAACTGCTTCGCCCCACACTGAAACCCTTCCCCACACTCTGAAACCCCTACCCCACCCACTGAAACACCTTCCCCGCACACTGAAACCCTTTCCCCACACACTGAAACACATTCCCCACACACTGAAACCCATCCCCAAAAGCTGAAACCCATCCCCACACACTGAAATCCCTTCCCCACACACTGAAACCCCTTCCCCACACACTGAAACCCCTTCCCCACACACTGAAACAATTTCCCCACACACTGAAACCCCTTCTGCACAGACTGAAACCCATCCCCACACACTGAAAAACCCTTCGCAATCACTGAAACCCATCCCCACACACTGAAACACCTTCCCCACACACTGAAACCCCTTCCCCACACACTGAAACACCTTCCGCACACACTGAAACACATCCTCACACACTGAAACACATTCCCCACACACTGAAACCCCTTCCCCACACACTGAAAAACATCCCCACAAAATGAAACCCCTTCCCCAAACACAGAAACCCCTTCCGCCTACACAGGAACACCTTCGCCCCACACTGAAACCCTTCCCCACACTCTGAAACCCCTACCCCACCCACTGAAACACCTTCCCCGCACACTGAAACCCTTTCCCCACACACTGAAACACATTCCCCACACACTGAAACCCATCCCCAAAAGCTGAAACCCATCCCCACACACTGAAAACCCTTCCCCACACACTGAAACACTTCCCCACACACTGAAACACTTCCCCACACACTGAAACAATTTCCCCACACACTGAAACCCCTTCTGCACAGACTGAAACCCATCCCCACGCACTGAAAAACCCTTCGCAATCACTGAAACCCATCCCCACACACTGAAACACCTTCCCCACACACTGAAACCCCTTCCCCACACACTGAAACACCTTCCGCACACACTGAAACACATCCTCACACACTGAAACACATTCCCCACACACTGAAACCCCTGCCCCACAAACACTGAAACATCTTCACCACACACTGAAACACCTTCCCCACACACTGAAATACCATCCCCACACACTGAAACACCTTTCCCACACACTGAAACCCCTTCCCCACAAACTGAAATCCCTTCCCCACACACTGAAACACCTTACCCACACACTGAAACACTTCCCCACACACAGAAACACCTTCCCCACATACTGAAACCCCTTCCCCAACACTGAAACCCATCCCCACACACTGAAACACATTCAACACTCACTGTAACCCCTTCCGCACACACTGAAACACCTTCCCCACAAACTGAATCCCCTTCCACACACAGTGAAACCCTTCCCCACACACTGAAACCCATTCCCCACACACTGAAACCCCTTCATACACACTGAAAAATATCCCCACAAAATGAAACCCCTTCCCCAAACACAGAAACCCCTTCCGCCTACACAGAAACCCCTTCGCCCCACACTGAAACCCTTCCCCACACTCTGAAACCCCTTTCCCATACACTGATACCCCTTCCCCACACACTGAAACACCTTCCGCAAACACTGAAACACCTTCCGCACACACTGAAACACATCCTCACACACAGAAATACCTTCCCCACACACTGAAACCCCTTCCCCACAAACTCTGAAACATCTTCCCCACACACTGAAACATCTTCCCCACACACTGAAATACAATCCCCACACACTGAAACACCTTCCCCATACACTGAAACCCCATCCCCAAACACTGAAATACATCCCCACACTCTGAAACACATTCCCCACAAACACTGAAACATCTTCACCACACACTGAAACACCTTCCCCACACACTGAAATACCATCCCCACACACTGAAACACCTTTCCCACACACTGAAACCCCTTCCTCAGACACTGGAACCCTTCCCCACACACTGAAACCCCTGCCGCACACACTGAAACACCTTACCCACACACTCAAACACTTCCGCACACACAGAAGCACCTTCCCCACATACTGAAACCCCTTCCCCACACACTGAAACCCATCCCCACACACTGAAACACATTACCCACACACTGAAACCCTTCCCCACACACTGAAACCCCTTCCCCACACACTGAAACCCTTCCCCACATCCTGAAACCCCTTCCCCACACACAGAAACAACTTCACCACACACTGAAACACCTTCCCCACACACTGATACAACTTCCCCACACACTGAAGCAGCTTCCCCACACACTGAAACCCCCTCCGCACACACTGAAACACCTTCCCCACACACTGAAACCCTTACCCACTCGCTGAAACACCTTACCCACACACTGAAAAACTTCCCCACACACTGAAACACCTTCCCCGCATACTGAAACCCCTTCCCCACACACTTAAACACCTTCCCCACACACTGAAACACAATCCCCAAACACTGAAATACATCCCCACACACTGAAACACATTCCCCACACACTGAAATCCCTTCACCACACACTGAAACACCTTCCACACACACTGAAACCCCTTCCCCACACACTGAATCCCATTCCGCACACAGTGAAACCCTTCCCCACACACTGAAACACATTCCCCACACACTGAAACCCCTTCCCCACACACTGAAAATCATCCCCACAAAATGAAACCCCTTCCCCAAACACAGAAACTCCTTGCGCCGACACAGAAACCGCTGCGCCCAACACTGAAACCCTTCCCCACACTCTGAAACCCCTTCCTCACACTCTGAAACCAGTTTCCCACACACTGAAACCCCTTCCCCACACACTGAAACACCTTCCCCACACACTGAAACCCCTTCCCCACAAACACTGAAACATCTGCCCCACACACTGAAACACATTCCCCACACACTGAAATACAATCCCCACACACTGCCACACCTTTGCCACACCCTGAAACCCCTTCCCCAGAAACTGCAAACCTTCCCCACGCACTGAAAAACCTTCCCCATACACTGCAACCCCTTCCCCACACACTGAAACACCTTCCCCAAACACTGAAACTCCTTCCACACACACTGAAACACCTTCCCCACACACTGAAACACATTCGCCACACACTGAAACCCCTTCCGCACACACTGAAACATCTTCCCCACACACTGAAACCCTTCCCCACACATTGAAACATCATCCCCACAAACTGAAACACCTTCCTCACACACACTGAAACCCCTTCCCCACACACTGATACATCTTCCCCACACACTTAAACAACTTCCCCACACACTGAAACAACTTCCCCACACACTGAAACCTCTTCCGCACGCACTGAAACACATTCACCACACACTGATACCCTTCACCGCACACTGAAACACCTTCTGCACACACTGAAACACTTCCCCACACACTGAAACCCCTTCCCCACACACTGAAAACCTTCCCCACACACTGAAACACATTCCCCACACACTGAAACACATCCCCACACAATGAAACTCCTTCCCCACAAACTGAAACCCCTTCCCAATCACTGAAACCCATCCCCACACACTGAAAACCATCCCCACAAACTGAAACCCCTTCCCCACACAATGAAACCCCTTCCTCACACCCTGAAACACATCCCCACACATTGAAACACCATCCCCAGACACTGAAACCCCTTCCGCACCCACTGAAACCCATCCCCACACACTGAAACCCATCACCACACACTGAAACACCTTCCCCACACACTGAAACTCTTCCCCACACCCTGAAACACATCCACACACACTGAAACACCTTACCCACACACTGAAACCCCTTCCCCACACACTGAAACACCTTCCCCACACACTGAAACACCTTCCCCACACACTGAAACACATTCACCACACACTGAAACCCCTTCCGCACACACTGAAACATCTTCCCCACACACTGAAACCCTTCCCCACACATTGAAACATCATCCCCACACACTGAAACACCTTCCTCACACACACTGTAACCCCTTCCCCACACACTGATACATCTTCCCCACACACTTAAACAACTTCCCCACACACTGAAACAACTTCCCCACACATTGAAACCCCTTCCGCACACACTGAAACACATTCACCACACACTGATACCCTTCCACGCACACTGAAACACCTTCTGCACACACTGAAACACTTCCCCACACACTGAAACCCCTTCCCCACACACTGAAACCCCTTCCCCACACACTGAAATACATCCCCACACACTGAAACACATTCCCCACACACTGAAATCCCTTCCCCACAGACTGAAACACTTCCCAAAACACAGAAACCCATTCAACACACACTGAAACACATTCCCCACACACTGAAATCCTTCCCCACACACTGAAACACATTCCACACACACTGAAACACATCCCCACACAATGAAACTCCTTCCCCACAACCTGAAACCCCTTCCCAATCACTGAAACCCATCCCCACACACTGAAACCCATCCCCACAAACTGAAACCCCTTCCCCACACAATGAAACCCCTTCCTCACACCCTGAAACACATCCCCACACATTGAAACACCATCCCCAGACACTGAAACCCCTTCCGCACCCACTGAAACCCATCCCCACACACTGAAACCCATCCCCACACACTGAAACACCTACCCCACACACTGAAACCCTTCCACACACCATGAAACACATCCCCACACACTGAAACACCTTCCCCACACACTGAAACCCCTTCCCCAGACACTGGAACCCTTCCCGACACACTGAAACACCTTCTCCATACACTGAAACCCCTTCCCCACACACTGAAACAGCTTGCCCACACACTGAAACCCTTTCCCCACTCACTGAAACACCTTCCCTACACACTGAAACACATTCACCACACACTGAAACCCCTTCTGCCCACACTGAAACCCCTTCCGCACACACTGAAACATCTTCCCCACACACTGAAACCCTTCCCCACACACTGAAACCCCTTCCCCACACACTGAAACACCTTCACCACACACTGAAACATCATCCCCACACACTGAAACACCTTGCACACACACACTGAAACCCCTTCCCCACACACTGAAACATCTTCCCCACACACTGAAACAACTTCCCCACACACTGAAACAGCTTCCCCACACACTGAAACCCCTTCCGCACACACTGAAACCCCTTCACCACACACTGATACCCTTCCCCGCACATGGAAACACCTTCTGCACACACTGAAACATCTTCCCCACACACTGATACAACTTCCCCACACACTGAAACCCCTTCCCCACACACTGAAACCCCTTCCCCACACACTGAAACACCTACCCCATACACTGAAACCCCATCCCCAAACACTGAAATACATCCCCACACACTGAAACACATTCCCCACACACTGAAACACATTCCCCACATACAGAAACCACTTCCCCACTCACTGAAACCCCTTCCCCACACACTGAAACACCTTCCACTCACACTGAAACACATCCCCACACAATGAAACTCCTTCCCCACAACCTGAAAACCCTTCCCAATCACTGAAACCCATCCCCACACACTGAAACCCATCCCCACAAACTGAAACCCCTTCCCCACACAATGAAACCCCTTCCTCACACCCTGAAACACATCCCCACACATTGAAACACCATCCCCAGACACTGAAACCCCTTCCGCACCCACTGAAACCCATCCCCACACACTGAAACCCATCCCCACACACTGAAACACCTACCCCAAACACTGAAACCCTTCCCCACACCATGAAACACATCCCCACACACTGAAACACCTTCCCCACACACTGAAACCCCTTCCCCAGACACTGGAACCCTTCCCGACACACTGAAACACCTTCTCCATACACTGAAACCCCTTCCCCACACACTGAAACAGCTTCCCCACACACTGAAACCCTTTCCCCACTCACTGAAACACCTTCCCTACACACTGAAACACATTCACCACATACTGAAACCCCTTCTGCCCACACTGAAACCCCTTCCGCACACACTGAAACATCTTCCCCACACACTGAAACCCTTCCCCACACACTGAAACCCCTTCCGCACACACTGAAACCCCTTCCCCACACACTGAAACACCTTCACCACACACTGAAACATCATCCCCACACACTGAAACACCTTGCACACACACACTGAAACCCCTTCCCCACACACTGAAACATCTTCCCCACACACTGAAACAACTTCCCCACACACTGAAACCCCTTCCGCACACACTGAAACCCCTTCACCACACACTGATACCCTTCCCCTCACATGGAAACACCTTCTGCACACACTGAAACATCTTCCCCACACACTGAAACAACTTCCCCACACACTGAAACCCCTTCCCCACACACTGAAACCCCTTCCCCACACACTGAAACACCTACCCCATACACTGAAACCCCATCCCCAAACACTGAAATACATCCCCACACAATGAAACACATTCCCACAAACTGAAATCCCTTCCCCACAGACTGAAGTTTTCCCAAAACACAGAAACCCATTCACCACACACTGAAACACATTCCCCACACACTGAAAACCTTCCCCACACACTGAAACACATTCCCCACACACTGAAACCACTTCCCCACTCACTGAAACCCCTTCCCCACACACTGAAACACCTTGCACTCACACTGAAACACATCCCCACACAATGAAACTCCTTCCCCCCAACCTGAAACCCCTTCCCAATCACTGAAACCCATCCCCACACAATGAAACCCATCCCCACACACTGAAACCCCTTCCCCACACAATGACACCCCTTCCCCACACCCTGAAACACATCCCCACACATTGAAACACATCCCCAGACACTGAAACCCCTTCCGCACCCACTGAAACCCATCCCCACACACTGAAACCCATCCCCACACACTGAAACCCTTCCCCACAACCTGAAACACATCCCCACACACTGAAACACCTTCCCCACACACTAAAACCCCTTCCGCACACACTGAAACCCATCCCCACACACTGAAACCCCTTCCCCAGACACTGGAACCCTTCCCCACACACTGAAACACATTCTCCATACACTGAAACCCCTTCCCCTCACACTGAAACAGCTTCCCCACACACTGAAACCCTTTACCCACTCACAGAAACACCTTCCCTACACACTGAAACACATTCACCACACACTGAAATACAAGCCCCGCACACTGACACACCTTTGCCACACCCTGAAACACCTTCCTCAGAAACTGCAAACCTTCCCCACACACTGAAACACCTTCCCCATACACTGAAACCCCTTCCCCACACACTGAAACAGCTTCCCCACACCCTGAAACCCCTTCCCCACACACTGAAACACCTTCCCCACACACTGAAACCCTTTCTGCACACAATGAAACCCCTTCCGCACACACTGAAACATCTTCCCCACACACTGAAACCCTTCCCCACACACTGAAACCCTTCCCCACACACTGAAACCCTTCCCCACACACTGAAACCCCTTCCCCACACACTGAAACCCCTTCCCCACACACAGAAACACCTTCACCACACACTGAAACATCATCCCCACACATCGAAACACCTTCCTCACACACACTGAAACCCCTTCCCCACACACTGAAACATCTTCCCCACACACTGCAACAACTTCCCCACACACTGAAACAACTTCTCCACACACTGAAACCCCTTCCGCACACACTGAAACACCTTCACCACACATTGATAACCTTCCCCGTACACTGAAACACCTTCTGCACACACTGAAAAACTTCCCCACACACTGAAACACCTTCCGCACACACTGAAACCCCTTCCCCACACACTGTAGCACCTTCCCCATACACTGAAACCCCATCCGCAAACACTGAAATACATCCCCACACACTGAAACACATTCCCCACACACTAATCCCTTCCCCACAGACTGAAACACTTCCCAAAACAAAGAAACCCATTCACCACACACTGAAACACATTCCCCACACACTGAAAACCTTCCCCACACACTGAAACACATTCCCCACACACTGAAACCACCTCCCCACACACTGAATCCACTTCCCCACACACTGAAACCCCTTCCCCACACACAGAAACCCCTTCCCCACACAATGAAACAACTTCCCCACACCCTGAAACACATCCCCACACATTGAAACACCATCCCCAGACACTGCAACCCCTTCCACAAACAATGAAACCCCTTCCCCACAACCTGAAACCCATTCCCAATCACTGAAACCCATCCCCACACACTGAAACCCATCCCCACACACTGAAACCCATCCCCACACACTGAAACCCATCCCCACATACTGAAACACATCCCCACACATTGAAACACCATCCCCAGACACTGAAACACCTTCCGCACCCACTGAAACCCATCCCCACACACTGTAACCCATCCCCACACAGTGAAACACCTTCCCCATACACTGAAACCCTTCCCCACACCCTGAAACACATCTCCACACACTGAAACACGTTCCCCACACACTGAAACCCCTTCCGCACACACTGAAACACCTTCCCCACACACTGAAACCCTTCCCCACACCCTGAAACACATCCCCACACACTGAAACACGTTCCCCACACACTGAAACCCCTTCCGCACACACTGGAACCCTTCCCCACACACTGAAACACCTTCCCCATACACTGAAAACTCTTCCCCATACACTGAAACAGCTTCCCCACAGACTAAAACCCCTTCCCCACTCACTGAAACACCTTCCCTACACACTGAAACACATTCACCACACACTGAAACCCCTTCTGCACACACTGAAACCCCTTCCGCACACACTGAAACCCCTTCGGCACACTCTGAAACACCTTCACCACACACTGAAACATCATCCCCACACACTGAAACACCTTGCACACACACACTGAAACCCCTTCCCCACACACTGAAACATCTTCCCCACACACTGAAACAACTTCCCCACACACTGAAACACCTTCCCCACACACTGAAACCCCTTCCGCACACACTGAAACCCCTTCACCACACACTGATACCCTTCCCCGCACACTGAAACACCTTCTGCACACACTGAAACACTTACCCACACACTGAAACTACTTCCCCACACACTGAAACCCCTTCCCCACACACTGAAACACCTTCCCCATACACTGAAACCCCTTCCCCACACACTGAAACAGCTTCCCCACACCCTGAAACCCCTTCCCCACACACTGAAACACCTTCCCCACACACTGAAACCCTTTCTGCACACAATGAAACCCCTTCCGCACACACTGAAACATCTTCCCCACACACTGAAACCCTTCCCCACACACTGAAACCCTTCCCCACACACTGAAACCCCTTCCCCACACACTGAAACCCCTTCCCCACACACTGAAACCCCTTCCCCACACACTGAAACACCTTCACCACACACTGAAACATCATCCCCACACATCGAAACACCTTCCTCACACACACTGAAACCCCTTCCCCACACATTGTAACATCTTCCCCACACACTGAAACAACTTCCCCACACACTGAAACAACTTCTCCACACACTGAAACCCCTTCCGCACACACTGGAAAACTTCCCCACACACTAAAACACCTTCCGCACACACTGAAACCCCTTCCCCACACACTGTAGCACCTTCCCCATACACTGAAACCCCATCCGCAAACACTGAAATACATCCCCACACACTGAAATACATTCCCCACACACTGAAAACCTTCCCCACACACTGATACACATTCCCCACACACTGAAACCACTTCCCCACACACTGAAACCCCTTCCCCACACACTGAAACCCCTTCCCCACACACTGAAACCCCTTCCCCACACAATGAAACCACTTCCCCACACCCTGAAACACATCCCCACACATTGAAACACCATCCCCAGACACTGCAACCCCTTCCCCACACAATGAAACCCCTTCCCCACAACCTGAAACCCATTCCCAATCACTGAAACCCATCCCCACACACTGAAACCCATCCCCACACACTGAAACCCATCCCCACATACTGAAACACATCCCCACACATTGAAACACCATCCCCAGACACTGAAACACCTTCCGCACCCACTGAAACCCATCCCCACACACTGAAACCCATCCCCACACACTGAAACACCTTCCGCACACACTGAAACCCTTCCCCACACCCTGAAACACATCCCCACACATTGAAACACCATCCCCAGACACTGCAACCCCTTCCCCACACAATGAAACCCCTTCCCCACAACCTGAAACCCATTCCCAATCACTGAAACCCATCCCCACACACTGAAACCCATCCCCACACACTGAAACCCATCCCCACATACTGAAACACATCCCCACACATTGAAACACCATCCCCAGACACTGAAACACCTTCCGCACCCACTGAAACCCATCCCCACACACTGAAACCCATCCCCACATACTGAAACACATCCCCACACATTGAAACACCATCCCCAGACACTGCAACCCCTTCCCCACACAATGAAACCCCTTCCCCACAACCTGAAACCCATTCCCAATCACTGAAACCCATCCCCACACACTGAAACCCATCCCCACACACTGAAACCCATCCCCACATACTGAAACACATCCCCACACATTGAAACACCATCCCCAGACACTGAAACACCTTCCGCACCCACTGAAACCCATCCCCACACACTGAAACCCATCCCCACACACTGAAACACGTTCCCCACACACTGAAACCCCTTCTGCACACACTGGAACCCTTCCACACACTGAAACATCTTCCCCATACACTGAAAACCCTTCCCCATACACTGAAACAGCTTCCCCACAGACTAAAACCCCTTCCCCACTCACTGAAACACCTTCCCTACACACTGAAACACATTCACCACACATTGAAACCCCTTCTGCACACACTGAAACCCCTTCCGCACACACTGAAACCCCTTCCGCACACACTGAAACCCCTTCGCCACACTCTGAAACACCTTTACCACACACTGAAACATCATCCCCACACACTGAAACACCTTGCACACACACACTGAAACCCCTTCCCCACACACTGAAATATCTTCCCCACACACTGAAACAACTTCCCCACACACTGAAACACCTTCCCCACACACTGAAACCCCTTCCGCACACACTGAAACCCCTTCACCACACACTGATATCCTTCCCCGCACACTGAAACACCTTCTGCACACACTGAAACACTTACCCACACACTGAAACACCTTCCCCACACACTGAAACCCCTTCCCCACACACTGAAACACCTTCCCCATACACTGAAACCCCATCCCCAAACACTGAAATACATCCCCACACACTGAAACACATTCCCCACACACTGAAATCCCTTCCCCACAGACTGAAACACTTCCCAAAACACAGAAACCCATTCACCACGCACTGAAACACATTCCCCACACACTGAATACCTTCCCCACACACTGAAACTCATTCCCCACACACTGAAACCACTTCCCCACACACTGAAACCCCTTCCCCACACACTGAAACACCTTCCACTCACACTGAAACACATCCCCACACAATGAAACCCCTTCCCCACAACCTGAAACCCTTTCCCCACACCCGGAACCCCTACCCCACACACTGAAACACCTTCCCCCTCAACGAAACACCTTCCCCACACACTGAAACCCCTTCCGCACACACTGAAAGACATTCCCAACGCAGTGAAAACCTTCCCCACACACTGAAACACCTTCCCCACACACTGAAACACTTCCCCACACACTGAAACACCTTCCCCAAACACTGGAACCCCTTCCCCACACACTGAAACCCCTTCCCCAAACACTGAAAGACCTTCCCCACACACTGAAACCCCATGCCCACACACTGCAACACATCCCCACACAATGAAACACCTTCCCCACTCACAGAAACCCCTTCCCCACTCACTGAAACCCTTCCCCAAACACTGAAACCCATTCACCACACACTGAAACACATACCCCACACACTGAAACCCTTCCAAACACACTGAAACACATTCCCCACACACTGAAATACCTTCCCCAGACACTGAAACACCTTCCCCACACACAGAAATCCCTTCCCCACACACTGAAACCACTTCCACACACACTGAAACAACTTCCCCACACACTGAAACACCTTCCCCACACACTGAAACCCTTCCCCACACACTGAAACCCCTTCCGCACACACTGAAACCCCTTCCCCACACACTGAAACACCTTCACCACACACTGAAACATCATCCCCACACACTGAAACACCTTGCACACACACACTGAAACCCCTTCCCCACACACTGAAACATCTTCCCCACACACTGAAACAACTTCCCCACACACTGAAACCCCTTCCGCACACACTGAAACCCCTTCACCACACACTGATACCCTTCCCCTCACATGGAAACACCTTCTGCACACACTGAAACATCTTCCCCACACACTGAAACAACTTCCCCACACACTGAAACCCCTTCCCCACACACTGAAACCCCTTCCCCACACACTGAAACACCTACCCCATACACTGAAACCCCATCCCCAAACACTGAAATACATCCCCACACAATGAAACACATTCCCACAAACTGAAATCCCTTCCCCACAGACTGAAGTTTTCCCAAAACACAGAAACCCATTCACCACACACTGAAACACATTCCCCACACACTGAAAACCTTCCCCACACACTGAAACACATTCCCCACACACTGAAACCACATCCCCACTCACTGAAACCCCTTCCCCACACACTGAAACACCTTGCACTCACACTGAAACACATCCCCACACAATGAAACTCCTTCCCCCCAACCTGAAACCCCTTCCCAATCACTGAAACCCATCCCCACACAATGAAACCCATCCCCACACACTGAAACCCCTTCCCCACACAATGACACCCCTTCCCCACACCCTGAAACACATCCCCACACATTGAAACACATCCCCAGACACTGAAACCCCTTCCGCACCCACTGAAACCCATCCCCACACACTGAAACCCATCCCCACACACTGAAACCCTTCCCCACAACCTGAAACACATCCCCACACACTGAAACACCTTCCCCACACACTAAAACCCCTTCCGCACACACTGAAACCCATCCCCACACACTGAAACCCCTTCCCCAGACACTGGAACCCTTCCCCACACACTGAAACACATTCTCCATACACTGAAACCCCTTCCCCTCACACTGAAACAGCTTCCCCACACACTGAAACCCTTTACCCACTCACAGAAACACCTTCCCTACACACTGAAACACATTCACCACACACTGAAATACAAGCCCCGCACACTGACACACCTTTGCCACACCCTGAAACACCTTCCTCAGAAACTGCAAACCTTCCCCACACACTGAAACACCTTCCCCATACACTGAAACCCCTTCCCCACACACTGAAACAGCTTCCCCACACCCTGAAACCCCTTCCCCACACACTGAAACACCTTCCCCACACACTGAAACCCTTTCTGCACACAATGAAACCCCTTCCGCACACACTGAAACATCTTCCCCACACACTGAAACCCTTCCCCACACACTGAAACCCTTCCCCACACACTGAAACCCTTCCCCACACACTGAAACCCCTTCCCCACACACTGAAACCCCTTCCCCACACACAGAAACACCTTCACCACACACTGAAACATCATCCCCACACATCGAAACACCTTCCTCACACACACTGAAACCCCTTCCCCACACACTGAAACATCTTCCCCACACACTGCAACAACTTCCCCACACACTGAAACAACTTCTCCACACACTGAAACCCCTTCCGCACACACTGAAACACCTTCACCACACATTGATAACCTTCCCCGTACACTGAAACACCTTCTGCACACACTGAAAAACATCCCCACACACTGAAACACCTTCCGCACACACTGAAACCCCTTCCCCACACACTGTAGCACCTTCCCCATACACTGAAACCCCATCCGCAAACACTGAAATACATCCCCACACACTGAAACACATTCCCCACACACTAATCCCTTCCCCACAGACTGAAACACTTCCCAAAACAAAGAAACCCATTCACCACACACTGAAACACATTCCCCACACACTGAAAACCTTCCCCACACACTGAAACACATTCCCCACACACTGAAACCACCTCCCCACACACTGAATCCACTTCCCCACACACTGAAACCCCTTCCCCACACACAGAAACCCCTTCCCCACACAATGAAACAACTTCCCCACACCCTGAAACACATCCCCACACATTGAAACACCATCCCCAGACACTGCAACCCCTTCCACAAACAATGAAACCCCTTCCCCACAACCTGAAACCCATTCCCAATCACTGAAACCCATCCCCACACACTGAAACCCATCCCCACACACTGAAACCCATCCCCACACACTGAAACCCATCCCCACATACTGAAACACATCCCCACACATTGAAACACCATCCCCAGACACTGAAACACCTTCCGCACCCACTGAAACCCATCCCCACACACTGTAACCCATCCCCACACAGTGAAACACCTTCCCCATACACTGAAACCCTTCCCCACACCCTGAAACACATCTCCACACACTGAAACACGTTCCCCACACACTGAAACCCCTTCCGCACACACTGAAACACCTTCCCCACACACTGAAACCCTTCCCCACACCCTGAAACACATCCCCACACACTGAAACACGTTCCCCACACACTGAAACCCCTTCCGCACACACTGGAACCCTTCCCCACACACTGAAACACCTTCCCCATACACTGAAAACTCTTCCCCATACACTGAAACAGCTTCCCCACAGACTAAAACCCCTTCCCCACTCACTGAAACACCTTCCCTACACACTGAAACACATTCACCACACACTGAAACCCCTTCTGCACACACTGAAACCCCTTCCGCACACACTGAAACCCCTTCGGCACACTCTGAAACACCTTCACCACACACTGAAACATCATCCCCACACACTGAAACACCTTGCACACACACACTGAAACCCCTTCCCCACACACTGAAACATCTTCCCCACACACTGAAACAACTTCCCCACACACTGAAACACCTTCCCCACACACTGAAACCCCTTCCGCACACACTGAAACCCCTTCACCACACACTGATACCCTTCCCCGCACACTGAAACACCTTCTGCACACACTGAAACACTTACCCACACACTGAAACTACTTCCCCACACACTGAAACCCCTTCCCCACACACTGAAACACCTTCCCCATACACTGAAACCCCTTCCCCACACACTGAAACAGCTTCCCCACACCCTGAAACCCCTTCCCCACACACTGAAACACCTTCCCCACACACTAAAACCCTTTCTGCACACAATGAAACCCCTTCCGCACACACTGAAACATCTTCCCCACACACTGAAACCCTTCCCCACACACTGAAACCCTTCCCCACACACTGAAACCCCTTCCCCACACACTGAAACCCCTTCCCCACACACTGAAACCCCTTCCCCACACACTGAAACACCTTCACCACACACTGAAACATCATCCCCACACATCGAAACACCTTCCTCACACACACTGAAACCCCTTCCCCACACATTGTAACATCTTCCCCACACACTGAAACAACTTCCCCACACACTGAAACAACTTCTCCACACACTGAAACCCCTTCCGCACACACTGGAAAACTTCCCCACACACTAAAACACCTTCCGCACACACTGAAACCCCTTCCCCACACACTGTACCACCTTCCCCATACACTGAAACCCCATCCGCAAACACTGAAATACATCCCCACACACTGAAATACATTCCCCACACACTGAAAACCTTCCCCACACACTGATACACATTCCCCACACACTGAAACCACTTCCCCACACACTGAAACCCCTTCCCCACACACTGAAACCCCTTCCCCACACACTGAAACCCCTTCCCCACACAATGAAACCACTTCCCCACACCCTGAAACACATCCCCACACATTGAAACACCATCCCCAGACACTGCAACCCCTTCCCCACACAATGAAACCCCTTCCCCACAACCTGAAACCCATTCCCAATCACTGAAACCCATCCCCACACACTGAAACCCATCCCCACACACTGAAACCCATCCCCACATACTGAAACACATCCCCACACATTGAAACACCATCCCCAGACACTGAAACACCTTCCGCACCCACTGAAACCCATCCCCACACACTGAAACCCATCCCCACACACTGAAACACCTTCCGCACACACTGAAACCCTTCCCCACACCCTGAAACACATCCCCACACATTGAAACACCATCCCCAGACACTGCAACCCCTTCCCCACACAATGAAACCCCTTCCCCACAACCTGAAACCCATTCCCAATCACTGAAACCCATCCCCACACACTGAAACCCATCCCCACACACTGAAACCCATCCCCACATACTGAAACACATCCCCACACATTGAAACACCATCCCCAGACACTGAAACACCTTCCGCACCCACTGAAACCCATCCCCACACACTGAAACCCATCCCCACATACTGAAACACATCCCCACACATTGAAACACCATCCCCAGACACTGCAACCCCTTCCCCACACAATGAAACCCCTTCCCCACAACCTGAAACCCATTCCCAATCACTGAAACCCATCCCCACACACTGAAACCCATCCCCACACACTGAAACCCATCCCCACATACTGAAACACATCCCCACACATTGAAACACCATCCCCAGACACTGAAACACCTTCCGCACCCACTGAAACCCATCCCCACACACTGAAACCCATCCCCACACACTGAAACACGTTCCCCACACACTGAAACCCCTTCTGCACACACTGGAACCCTTCCACACACTGAAACATCTTCCCCATACACTGAAAACCCTTCCCCATACACTGAAACAGCTTCCCCACAGACTAAAACCCCTTCCCCACTCACTGAAACACCTTCCCTACACACTGAAACACATTCACCACACATTGAAACCCCTTCTGCACACACTGAAACCCCTTCCGCACACACTGAAACCCCTTCCGCACACACTGAAACCCCTTCGCCACACTCTGAAACACCTTTACCACACACTGAAACATCATCCCCACACACTGAAACACCTTGCACACACACACTGAAACCCCTTCCCCACACACTGAAATATCTTCCCCACACACTGAAACAACTTCCCCACACACTGAAACACCTTCCCCACACACTGAAACCCCTTCCGCACACACTGAAACCCCTTCACCACACACTGATATCCTTCCCCGCACACTGAAACACCTTCTGCACACACTGAAACACTTACCCACACACTGAAACACCTTCCCCACACACTGAAACCCCTTCCCCACACACTGAAACACCTTCCCCATACACTGAAACCCCATCCCCAAACACTGAAATACATCCCCACACACTGAAACACATTCCCCACACACTGAAATCCCTTCCCCACAGACTGAAACACTTCCCAAAACACAGAAACCCATTCACCACGCACTGAAACACATTCCCCACACACTGAATACCTTCCCCACACACTGAAACTCATTCCCCACACACTGAAACCACTTCCCCACACACTGAAACCCCTTCCCCACACACTGAAACACCTTCCACTCACACTGAAACACATCCCCACACAATGAAACCCCTTCCCCACAACCTGAAACCCTTTCCCCACACCCGGAACCCCTACCCCACACACTGAAACACCTTCCCCCTCAACGAAACACCTTCCCCACACACTGAAACCCCTTCCGCACACACTGAAAGACATTCCCAACGCAGTGAAAACCTTCCCCACACACTGAAACACCTTCCCCACACACTGAAACACTTCCCCACACACTGAAACACCTTCCCCAAACACTGGAACCCCTTCCCCACACACTGAAACCCCTTCCCCAAACACTGAAAGACCTTCCCCACACACTGAAACCCCATGCCCACACACTGCAACACATCCCCACACAATGAAACACCTTCCCCACTCACAGAAACCCCTTCCCCACTCACTGAAACCCTTCCCCAAACACTGAAACCCATTCACCACACACTGAAACACATACCCCACACACTGAAACCCTTCCAAACACACTGAAACACATTCCCCACACACTGAAATACCTTCCCCAGACACTGAAACACCTTCCCCACACACAGAAATCCCTTCCCCACACACTGAAACCACTTCCACACACACTGAAACAACTTCCCCACACACTGAAACAACTTCCCCACGCACTTAAACACCTTCCCCACACAATGAAACACATCCCCACACAAAGAAACCCCTTCCATACCCACTGAAACCCCTTCAGCAGACATTGAAACACCTTCCCCACACACTGAAACCCCTTCCCCACACACTGAAACCCCTTCCCCACACACTGAAACCCCTTCCGCACACACTGAAACCCCTTCCGCACACACTGAAAAACCTTTCCCACACACTGAAACCCCTTCCCCACACACTGCAACCCCTTCCCCACATACTGAAACCCCTTCCGCACACACTGAAACACCTTCCCCACACAATGAAACAGATCCCCACACACTGAAACACCTTCCCTAAACACTGAAACCCCTTCCGCACACACTGAAACACCTTCCCCACACACTGAAACCCTTCCCCACATTCAGAAACACATACCCACACACTGAAACCACTTCCCCACGCACTGAAACACCTTCCCCACACACTGAAACACCTTCCACACACACTGAAATACCTTCCCCACACACTGAAACACATTCCCGACACACTGAAATCCCTTCCCCACACACTGCAACCCCTTCCCCACAAACTGAAACCCCGTCCGCACACACGGTAATCCTTCCCCACACACTGAAACACTTCCCCACACACTGAAACCCATTCCCCACAAACTGAAACCCCTTCCCCACACCCTGAAACCCCTTCCACACACAATGAAACACCTTCCCCACACAATGAAACACCTTCCCCGCACACTGAAACGCCTTCCCCACACACTAAAACACCTTCCCCACACACTGAAACACCTTCCCCACACACTGTAATACCATCCCGACACACTGAAACACATTTCCCACACACTGAAACCCCTTCCCCACGCACTGGAACCCTTCCCCACACACTGAAACACCTTCCCCAAACACTGCAACCCCTTCCGCACACACTGAAACAGCTTCCCCCCACACTGAAACCCCTTCCCCACACACTGAAACACCTTCCCCACACACTGAAACACTTTCCCCACACACTGAAACACTTTCCCCAGACACTGAAACCCCTTCTGCACACACTGAAACACCTTCCCCACACACTGAAACCCTTTCCCACACACTGAAACCCCTTCCCCACACACTGAATCCATTCCCCACACACTGAAACATCTTCCGCACATACTGAAACTCCTTCCCCACACACTGAAACCCCTACTCCACACACTAAAACACCTTCCCCCACACCGAAACACCTTCCGCACACACTGAAACACCTTCCGCACACACTGAAACACCTTCCCCACACACTGAAACCCTTCCCCACACACTGAAACACCTTCCCCACACACTGAAACACTTACCCACACAGTGAAACACCTTCACAACACACTGGAACCCCTTCCCCCCACACTGAAACCCCTTCCCCAAACACTGAAATACCTTCCGCACACACTGAAACCCCATCCCCACACACTGAAACCCCATCCTCACACACTGCAATACATCCCCACACAATGAAACACATTCCCCACACACTGAAACCCCTTCGCCACACACTGAAACACTTCCCAAAACACTGAAACCCATTCACCACACACTGAAACACATTCCCCACACACTGAAACCCTTCCAAACACACTGAAACACATTCCCCACACACTGAAACCTCTTCCCCACACACTGAAACCTCTTCCCCACACTCTGAACCCCCTTCCCCACAGACTGAAACGTCTTCCACACTCACTGAAACCCCTTTCGCACACACTGAAAAACCTTCCCCACACACTGAAACCCCTTCCCCACTCACTGAAACCCCTTCCGCAAACAGTGAAACCCTTCCCCACACACTGAGACACCTTCCCCACACACTGAAACACCTTCCCCATGCACTGAAATACCATCCCGACACACTGAAACACCTTTCCCACACACTGAAACCCCTTCCCCACACACTGGAATCCTTCCCCACACACTGAAACACCTTCCCCAAACACTGAAACACCTTCCCCTCACAATAAAACAGCTTCCCCCGACACTGAAACCCCTTCCCCACACACTGAAACACCTTCCCCACACCCGGATCCCCTACCCCATACACTGAAACACATTCCCCCACACCGAAACACCTTCCCCTCACACTGAAACCCCTTCCGCACACACTGAAACACATTCCCCACACAGTGAACCCCTTCCCAACACACTGAAACACCTTCCCCACACACTGAAACACTTCTCCACACACTGAAACACCTTCCCCAAACACTGGAACCCCTTCCCGACACACTGAAACCCCTTCCCCAAACACTGAAAGACCTTCCCCACACACTGAAACCCCATCCCCAAAACTCTGCAACACATCTCCACACAATGAAACACCTTCCCCACACACTGAAACCCCTTCCCCACACACTGAAATCCTTCCCCAAACACTGAAACCCATTCACCACACACTGAAACCCATTCCCCACACACTGAAACCCCTTCCCCACACACTGAAACCCCTTGCCCACACACTGAAATGCCTTCCGCTTTCACTGAAACCCTTTCCGCACACACTGAAACCCCTTCCCCACACACTGAAACAATTCCCCACACACTGAAACACCTTCCCCACACAATGAAACTCCTTCCGCACACACTGAAACCCATCCCCACACACTGAAACCCATCCCCACACACTGAAACCCATACCCACAAACTGAAACATCCTCCCCACACACTGAAACATTTCCCCACACACTGAAACACATCCCCACACACTGAAACACATCCCCACACACTGAAAGACCCTCCCCGCACACTGAAACGCCTTCCCCACACACTAAAACCCCTTCCCCACACACTGAAACGCCTTCCCCACACAATGAAACAGCTTCCCCCCACGCTGAATCCCCTTCCCCACACACTGAAACACCTTCCCCACACACTGAAACACCTTCCCCACACACTGAAACGAATTCCCCAGACGGTGAAAACCTTCCCCACACACTGAAACCCCTTCCCCACACCCGGAACCCCTACCCCACACACTGAAACACCTTCCCCCTTAGCGAAATACCTTCCCCACACACTGAAGCCCCTTCCACACACACTGAAACACATTCCCCACACAGTGAAAACCTTCCCCACACACTGAAACACATTCCCCACACACTGAAACACTTCCCCACACTCTGAAACACCTTCCCCAAACGCTGGAACCCCTTCCCCACACACTGAAACCCCTTCCCCAAACACTGAAAGACCATCCCCACACACTGAAACCCCATCCCCACACACTGCAACACATCCCCACACAATGAAACACCTTCCCCACACACAGAAACCCCTTCCCCACTCACTGAACCCCTTCCCCAAACACTGAAACCCATTCACCACACACTGAAACACATTCCCCACACACTGAAACCCTTCCAAACACACTGAAACCCTTCCAAACACACTGAAACACATTCCCCACACACTGAAACACATTCCCCACACACTGAAACACATTTCCCACACACTGAAACCCCTTCCCCACACACTGAAACCACTTCCCCACACACTGAAACGCCTTCCACACACACTGAAACACCTTCCCCACACACTGAAACCCCTTCCCCACACACTGAAACCCCTTCCGCACACAGTTAAACCCTTCCCCACACACTGAAACACCAACCCCACACACTGAAACACATCCCCACAAACTGAAACCCCTTCCCCACACACTGAAACACATTCCCACTCACTGAAACGCCTTCCCCACACACTGAAACATCTTCCACACACACTGAAACACCTTCCCCACACTGAAACCCCTTCCGCACACAGTGAAACCCTTCCCCACACAGTGAAACCATTCCCCACAGACTGAAACCCTTCCCCACACAATGAAACGCCATCCCCTCACACTGAAACCCTTCCCCAAACACTGAAACGCCTTCCCCACACACTGAAACCCCTTCCCCACACACTGAAACACATCCCCACAAACTGAAACACCTTCCCCACACACTGAAGCACCTTCCCCACACACTGAAACCCCTTCCCCACACACTGAAACCCCTTCCCCAGACACAGAAACCCTTCCCCACGCACTGGAACACCTTCCCCACACACTGAAACACCTTCCCCACACTTTGAACCCCTTCCCCACACTTTGAACCCCTTCCCCACACACTGAAACCCCTTCCCCACACACAGAAACACCTTCCCCACATACTGAAACCCCATCCCCAAAAACTGCAACAAATCACCACACACTGAAACTCCTTCTGCACACACTGAAACCCCTTCGACACCCACTGCAACACATACCCACTCACTGAAACACCGTCCCCACACACTGAAACACCTTCCCCACACACTGAAACACCTTCCCCACACTGAAACCCCTTCCGCACACAGTGAAACCCTACACCACACACTGAAACCCCTTCCTCACACACTGAAACACATCCCCAAATACTGAAACCCCGTCCCCACACACTGAAACACCTTCCCCACACACTGAAACACGTTCCTCACACGCTGAAACCCCTTCCGCACACAGTGAAACCCTTCCCCACACACTGAAACCCCTTCCCCACACACTGAAACACATCCCTACACACTGAAACCCCTTCCCCACACACTGAAACCCCTTGCGCACACACTGAAACACCATCCCCACAGACTGAAACCCCTTCCCCACACACTGAACCCCTTCCGCACACACTGAAACCCTTTCCACACACACTGAAGTACCTTCCCCACACACTGAAACCCCTTCCCCACACACTGAAACCCCTTCGGCACACACTGAAACACCTTCCCCACACACTGAAACCCTTTCCGCACACACTGAAACACCTTCTGCACACAGTGAAACCCTTCCCCACACACAGAAACCCCTTCCCCACGCACTGAAACCCCTTCATCACACACTGAAACACATCCCCACACACTGAAACCCCTTCCCCACACACTGAAACCCCTTCCCCACACAATGAAAACACATCCCCCCGCACTGAATCCATTCCCCACACTCCGAAATCCCTTCCCCACGCACTGAAACACCTTCCCCACACTCTGAAACCCTTACTCACACACTGAAACCCCTTCCCCATACAGTGGAAAACCTTCCCCACACACTGAAAACCCTTTCCCACACACTGAAACCCCTTCCCCACACACTGAAACCCCTTCCCAACAAACTGAAACACCTTTCCCACACACTGAAACCCCTTCCGCACACACTGAAACCCATCCCCACACACTGAATCACCTTCCCCACACACTGAAACCCCTTCCCCACACTCTGAAATCCCTTCCCCACACACTGAAACACATCCCCACACAGAGAATCACATTCCCCACACACTGAAACACCTTCCCCACACACTGAAACCCCTTCCCCAATCACTGAAACGCCTTCCGCTTTCACTGAAACCCCTTCCACACACAGTGAAACCCTTCCCCACACACTGAAACCCTTCCCCACACACTGAAACACCTTCCTCACACACTGAAACACATCCCCAAATACTGAAACCCCTTCCTCACTCACTGAAACCCCGTCCCCACACACTGAAACACCTTCCCCACACACTGAAACCCCTTCCGCACAAAGTGAAACCCTTCACCACACACTGAAACACATTCCTCACACACTGAAACACATCCCCAAATACTGAAACCCCTTTCCCACACACTGAAAACCTTCCCCACACACTGAAACCCTTCCCCAAACACTGACACCCATTCACCACACACTGAAACACATTCCCCACACACTGAAACCCTTCCAAACACACTGAAACACATTCCCCACACACTGAAACCCCTTCCCCACACACTGAAACCCCTCCCCACACACTGAAACGCCTTCCGCTTTCACTGAAACCCTTTCCGCACACACTGAAACCCCTTCCCCACACACTGAAACAATTCCCCACAGACTGAAACACCTTCCCCACACAATGAAACTCCTTCCGCACACACTGAAACCCATCCCCACACACTGAAACCCATCCCCACACACTGAAACCCATACCCACAAACTGAAACATCTTCCCCACACACTGAAACCATTCCCCACAGACTGAAACACATCCCCACACACTGAAACACATCCCCACACACTGAAGGACCCTCCCCGCACACTGAAACGCCTTCCCCACACACTAAAACCCCTTCCCCACACTCTGAAACACCTTCCGCACACACTGAAATACCATCCCGACACACTGAAACACCTTTCCCACACACTGAAACCCATTCCCCACACACTGGAACCCTTCCCCACACACTGAAACACCTTCCCCAAATACTGAAACCCCTTCCCCACACACTGAAACGGCTTCCCCCCACACTGAAACCCCTTTCCCACACACTGAACACCTTCCCCACACACTGAAACACCTTCCCCACACACTGAAACCCGTTCTGCACACACTGAAACACCTTCCCCACACACTGAAACCCTTTCCCACACACTGAAACCCATTCCCCACACACTGGAACCCTTCCCCACACACTGAAACTCCTTCCCCAAATACTGAAGCCCCTTCCCCACACACTGAAACCCCTTCCCCACACCCGGAACCCCTACCCCACACACTGAAACACCTTCCCCCGAAGCGAAACACCTTCCCCACACACTGAAACCCCTTCCGCACACACTGAAACACATTCCCCACACAGTGAAAACCTTCCCCACACACTGAAACACATTCCCCACACACTGCAACACATCCCCACACAATGAAACACCTTCCCCACACACAGAAACCCCTTCCCCACTCACTGAAACCCTTCCCCAAACACTGAAACCCATTCACCAGACACTGAAACACATTCCCCACACACTGAAACCCTTCCAAACACACTGAAACCCTTCCAAACACACTGAAACACATTCCCCACACACTGAAACACATTCCCCACACACTGAAACCCCTTCCCCACACACTGAAACCCCTTCCCCACACACTGAAACCCCTTCCCCACACACTGAAACCCCTTCCCCACACACTGAAACCATTTCCGCACACAGTTAAACCCTTCCCCACACACTGAAACACCAACCCCACACACTGAAACACATCCCCACAACCTGAAACCCCTTCCCCACACACTGAAACACATCCCCCCTCACTGAAACCCCTTCCCCACACACTGAAACACATCCCCACAACCTGAAACCCCTTCCCCACACACTGAAACACATCCCCCCTCACTGAAACCCCTTCCCCACACACTGAAACACCTTCCCCACACTGAAACCCCTTCCACACACAGTGAAACCCTTCCCCACACAGTGAAACCATTCCCCACAGACTGAAACCCTTCCCCACACAATGAAACGCCATCCCCTCACACTGAAACCCTTCCCCAAACACTGAAACGCCTTCCCCACACACTGAAACACCTTCCCCACACACTGAAACACATCCCCACAAACTGAAACACCTTCCCCACACACTGAAACACCTTCCCCACACACTGAAACCCCTTCTGCACACACTGAAACACCTTCCCCAGACACAGAAACCCTTCCCCACTCACTGGAACACCTTCCCCACACACTGAAACACCTTCCCCACACTTTGAACCCCTTCTCCACACTTTGAACCCCTTCCCCACACACTGAAACCCCTTCCCCACACACAGAAACACCTTCCCCACATACTGAAACCCCATCCCCACAAACTGCAACAAATCACCACACACTGAAACTCCTTCTGCACACACTGAAACCCCTTCGACACCCACTGCAACACATACCCACTCACTGAAACCCCGTCCCCACACACTGAAACACCTCCCCCACACACTGAAACACCTTCCCCACACTGAAACCCCTTCCGCACACAGTGAAACCCTTCACCACACACTGAAACCCCTTCCTCACACACTGAAACACATCCCCAAATACTGAAACCCCGTCCTCACACATTGAAACACCTTCCCCACACACTGAAACACGTTCCCCACACGCTGAAACCCCTTCCGCACAGAGTGAAATCCTTCCCCACACACTGAAACCCCTTCCCCACACACTGAAACACATCCCTACACACTGAAACCCCTTCCCCACACACTGAAACCCCTTGCGCACACACTGAAACACCATCCCCACAGACTGAAACCCCTTCCTCACACACTGAAACCCCTTCCGCACACACTGAAACCCTTTCCACACACACTGAAGTACCTTCCCCACACACTGAAACCCCTTCCCCACACACTGAAACCCCTTCGGCACACACTGAAACACCTTCCCCACACACTGAAACCCTTTCCGCACACACTGAAACACCTTCCGCACACAGTGAAACCCTTCCCCACACGCTGAAACCCCTTCCCCACACACTGAAACCCCTTCATCACACACTGAAACACATCCCCACACACTGAAACCCCTTCCCCACACACTGAAACCCCTTCCCCACACAATGAAAACACTTCCCCCCGCACTGAGTCCCTTCCCCACACTCTGAAATCCCTTCCCCACGCACTGAAACACCTTCCCCACACACTGAAACCCTTACTCACACACTGAAACCCCTTCCCCATACAGTGGAAAACCTTCCCCACACACTGAAAACCCTTTCCCACACACTGAAACCCCTTCCCCACACACTGAAACCCCATCCCAACAAACTGAAACACCTTTCCCACACACTGAAACCCCTTCCGCACACACTGAAACCCATCCCCACACACTGAATCACCTTCCCCACACACTGAAACCCCTTCCCCACACTCTGAAATCCCTTCCCCACACACTGAAACACATTCCCACACAGAGAATCACATTCCCCACACACTGAAACACCTTCCCCACACACTGAAACCCCTTCCACACACACTTAAACGCCTTCCGCTTTCACTGAAACCCCCTCCACACACACTGAAACACCATCCCCACACACTGAAACCCCTTCCCCACACAATGAAACCCCATCCGCACACAGTGAAACCCTTCCCCACACACTGAAACACCCTCCCCACACACTGAAACACCTTCCCCACGCACTGAAACACCTTCCCCACACACTGAAACACATCCCCACTCACTGAAACCCCTTTCCCACACACTGAAACACCTTCCCCACACACTGAAACACCTTCCCCACACTGAAACCCCTTCCGCACACAGTGAAACCATTCCCCACACAGTGAAACCCTTCCCCACACACTGAAACACCTTCCTCACACACTGAAACACATCCCCAAATACTGAAACCCCTTCCTCACTCACTGAAACCCCGTCCCCACACACTGAAACACCTTCCCCACACACTGAAACCCCTTCCGCACAAAGTGAAACCCTTCACCACACACTGAAACACATTCCTCAATGACTGAAACACATCCCCAAATACTGAAACCCCTTTCCCACACACTGAAAACCTTCCCCAAACACTGAAACCCTTCCCCAAACACTGAAACCCTTTCACCACACACTGAAAACATTACCCACACACTGAAACCCTTCCAAACACACTGAAACACATTCCCCACACACTGAAACCCCTTCCCCACACACTGAAACCCCTCCCCACACACTGAAACGCCTTCCGCTTTCACTGAAACCCTTTCCGCACACACTGAAACCCCTTCCCCACACACTGAAACAATTCCCCACAGACTGAAACACCTTCCCCACACAATGAAACTCCTTCCGCACACACTGAAACCCATCCCCACACACTGAAACCCATCCCCACACACTGAAACCCATACCCACAAACTGAAACATCTTCCCCACACACTGAAACCATTCCCCACAGACTGAAACACATCCCCACACACTGAAACACATCCCCACACACTGAAGGACCCTTCCCGCACACTGAAACGCCTTCCCCCCACACAAAAACCCCTTCCCCACACTCTGAAACACCTTCCGCACACACTGAAATACCATCCCGACACACTGAAACACCTTTCCCACACACTGAAACACATTAACCACACACTGGAACCCTTCCCCACACACTGAAACACCTTCCCCAAATACTGAAACCCCTTCCCCACACACTGAAACGGCTTCCCCCCACACTGAAACCCCTTTCCCACACACAGAAACACCTTCCCCACACACTGAAACACCTTCCCCACACACTGAAACCCGTTCTGCACACACTGAAACACCTTCCCCACACACTGAAACCCTTTCCCACACACTGAAACCCTTTCCCACACACTGAAACCCATTCCCCACATACTGGAACCCTTCCCCACACACTGAAACACCTTCCCCAAATACTGAAACCCCTTCCCCACACACTGAAACGGCTTCCCCCCACACTGAAACCCCTTTCCCACACACTGAAACACCTTCCCCACACACTGAAACCCGTTCTGCACAAACTGAAACACCTTCCCCACACACTGAAACCCTTTCCCACACACTGAAACCCCTTCCCCACACACTGAAAGCATTCCCCACACACAGCCAGGGGGCTGCTGGGTAAGTAAAACACTATATATTTGGGCGGTTTAAAATAACTTTCTTTTCATTGCAGCAGCTTTTTCGGGAGCAGCGAGTGAGCAGCTGGGAAGGTCAGTTTGAAAGTAAATTTAATTTCCTTTTGTTTTTCGGCGGAGGCCAGGGGGCTGCTGGGTAAGTAAAACACTATATATTTGGGCGGTTTAAAATAACTTTCCTTTCATTGCAGCAGCTTTTTCGGGAGCAGCGAGTGAGCAGCTGGGAAGGTCAGTTTGAAAGTAAATTTAATTTCCTTTTGTTTTTCGGCGGAGGCCAGGGGGCTGCTGGGTAAGTAAAACACTATATATTTGGGCGGTTTAAAATAACTTTCCTTTCATTGCAGCAGCTTTTTCGGGAGCAGCGAGTGAGCAGCTGGGAAGGTCAGTTTGAAAGTAAATTTAATTTCCTTTTGTTTTTCGGCGGAGGCCAGGGGGCTGCTGGGTAAGTAAAACACTATATATTTGGGCGGTTTAAAATAACTTTCCTTTCATTGCAGCAGCTTTTTCGGGAGCAGCGAGTGAGCAGCTGGGAAGGTCAGTTTGAAAGTAAATTTAATTTCCTTTTGTTTTTCGGCGGAGGCCAGGGGGCTGCTGGGTAAGTAAAACACTATATATTTGGGCGGTTTAAAATAACTTTCCTTTCATTGCAGCAGCTTTTTCGGGAGCAGCGAGTGAGCAGCTGGGAAGGTCAGTTTGAAAGTAAATTTAATTTCCTTTTGTTTTTCGGCGGAGGCCAGGGGGCTGCTGGGTAGGTAAAACACTATATATTTGGGCGGTTTAAAATAACTTTCCTTTCATTGCAGCAGCTTTTTCGGGAGCAGCGAGTGAGCAGCTGGGAAGGTCAGTTTGAAAGTAAATTTAATTTCCTTTTGTTTTTCGGCGGAGGCCAGGGGGCTGCTGGGTAAGTAAAACACTATATATTTGGGCGGTTTAAAATAACTTTCCTTTCATTGCAGCAGCTTTTTCGGGAGCAGCGAGTGAGCAGCTGGGAAGGTCAGTTTGAAAGTAAATTTAATTTCCTTTTGTTTTTCGGCGGAGGCCAGGGGGCTGCTGGGTAAGTAAAACACTATATATTTGGGCGGTTTAAAATAACTTTCCTTTCATTGCAGCAGCTTTTTCGGGAGCAGCGAGTGAGCAGCTGGGAAGGTCAGTTTGAAAGTAAATTTAATTTCCTTTTGTTTTTCGGCGGAGGCCAGGGGGCTGCTGGGTAAGTAAAACACTATATATTTGGGCGGTTTAAAATAACTTTCCTTTCATTGCAGCAGCTTTTTCGGGAGCAGCGAGTGAGCAGCTGGGAAGGTCAGTTTGAAAGTAAATTTAATTTCCTTTTGTTTTTCGGCGGAGGCCAGGGGGCTGCTGGGTAAGTAAAACACTATATATTTGGGCGGTTTAAAATAACTTTCCTTTCATTGCAGCAGCTTTTTCGGGAGCAGCGAGTGAGCAGCTGGGAAGGTCAGTTTGAAAGTAAATTTAATTTCCTTTTGTTTTTCGGCGGAGGCCAGGGGGCTGCTGGGTAAGTAAAACACTATATATTTGGGCGGTTTAAAATAACTTTCCTTTCATTGCAGCAGCTTTTTCGGGAGCAGCGAGTGAGCAGCTGGGAAGGTCAGTTTGAAAGTAAATTTAATTTCCTTTTGTTTTTCGGCGGAGGCCAGGGGGCTGCTGGGTAAGTAAAACACTATATATTTGGGCGGTTTAAAATAACTTTCCTTTCATTGCAGCAGCTTTTTCGGGAGCAGCGAGTGAGCAGCTGGGAAGGTCAGTTTGAAAGTAAATTTAATTTCCTTTTGTTTTTCGGCGGAGGCCAGGGGGCTGCTGGGTAAGTAAAACACTATATATTTGGGCGGTTTAAAATAACTTTCCTTTCATTGCAGCAGCTTTTTCGGGAGCAGCGAGTGAGCAGCTGGGAAGGTCAGTTTGAAAGTAAATTTAATTTCCTTTTGTTTTTCGGCGGAGGCCAGGGGGCTGCTGGGTAAGTAAAACACTATATATTTGGGCGGTTTCTGAACTCGAGACACCACACTTGTCGTGTCTCCCACCCGCCCTCCTCCTCTAACCAAAAAAAAAGGACTCGGTGGGGTGTTTATAAGGTAAGGTTTTTTCGATTTCTCTGGTTTATTGTGATTGGTAAAAACTTTTCGTTCCTTTTTCATTTAACTAAGTTAAGCTTAAGATTAAAAATGGCAGGAGATCTCAGACCCGTGTCATGCTCCTCTTGCTCAATGTGGGAGCTCAGGGACATGGCTGATGTCCCTGACTCCTTCACGTGCAGGAAGTGTGTCCAACTGCAGCTCTTGTTAGACCGCATGACGGCTCTCGAGCTGCGGATGGACTCACTTTGGAGCATGCGCGATGCTGAGGAGGTCGTGGATAGCACGTTTAGTGAATTGGTCACACCGCAGATTAGGATTGCTGAGAGAGAAAGGGAATGGGTGACCAAAAGGCAGAGAAAGAGCAGGAAGGCAGCGCAGCAGTCCCCTGCGGTCATCTCCCTCCAAAACAAGTATACCGTTTTGGATACTGTTGGGGGAGATGGCTCACCAGGGGAAGGCAGCAGTAGCCAGGTCCATGGCACCGTGGCTGGCTCTGCTGTTCAGAAGGGCGGGAAAAAGAGTGGAAGGGCTATAGTCGTAGGGGATTCGATTGTAAGGGGAGTAGATAGGCGGTTCTGTGGTCGAAAACGAGGCTCCCGAATGGTATGTTGCCTCCCAGGTGCACGGGTCAGGGATGTCTCAGATCGGCTGCAGAACATTCTAAAGGGGGAGGGTGAACAGCCAGTTGTCATTGTGCACATAGGCACTAATGATATAGGTAAAAAACGGGATGAGGTCCTACAAGCAGAGTTTAGGGAGTTAGGAGCCAAGTTAAAAAGTAGGACCTCAGAGGTAGTAATCTCAGGATTACTACCAGTGCCACGTGATAGTCAGAGTAAAAATGAAAGAATAGTCAGGATGAATGCGTGGCTTGAGAGATGGTGCAGGAAGGAGGGGTTCAGATTTTTGGGACATTGGGACCGGTTTTGGGGGAGGTGGGACTATTACAAATTGGACGGTCTACACCTGGGCCGGACTGGAACCAATGTCCTTGGAGGTGCTTTTGCTAACGCTGTTGGGGAGGGTTTAAACTAATGTGGCAGGGGGATGGGAACCAATTGAGGTCAGTTGACAGTAAGGAGGTAGTAACAAAAGCCTGTAAGGAACTAGATAATGAAGTCAGTGTGACTAAGGGGAAGAGCAGGCAGGGAGCAGATGATGAATATAAAGGGACTGGTGGTCTGAGGTGCATTTGTTTTAATGCAAGAAGTGTAGTAGGTAAGGCAGATGAACTTAGGGCTTGGATTAGTACCTGGGAGTATGATGTTATTGCTATTACTGAGACTTGGTTGAGGGAAGGGCATGATTGGCAACTAAATATCCCAGGATATCGATGCTTCAGGCGGGATAGAGAGGGAGGTAAAAGGGGTGGAGGAGTTGCATTACTGGTCAAAGAGGATATCACAGCTGTGCTGAAGGAGGGCACTATGGAGGACTCGAGCAGTGAGGCAATATGGACAGAACTCAGAAATCGGAAGGGTGCGGTAACAATGTTGGGGCTGTACTACAGGCCTCCCAACAGCGAGCGTGAGATAGAGGTACAAATATGTAAACAGATTATGGAAAGATGTAGGAGCAACAGGGTGGTGGTGATAGGAGATTTTAATTTTCCCAACATTGACTGGGATTCGCTTAGTGTTAGAGGTCCAGATGGAGCAGAATTTGTAAGGAGCAGCCAGGAAGGTTTTCTAGAGCAGTATGTAAATAGTCCAACTCGGGAAGGGGCCATACTGGACCTGCTGTTGGGGAATGAGCCCGGCCAGGTTGTTGAAGTTTCAGTAGGGGACTACTTTGGGAATAGTGATCACAATTCCGTAAGCTTTAAAATACTCATGGACAAAGACGAGAGTGGTCCGAAAGGAAGAGTGCTAAATTGGGGAAAGGCCAACTATACCAAAATTCGGCAGGAGCTGGGAAATGTAGATTGGGAGCAGCTGTTTGAAGGTAAATCCACATGTGATATGTGGGAGGCTTTTAAAGAGAGGTTGATTAGCGTTCAGGAGAGACATGTTCCTGTGAAAATGAGGGATAGAAATGGCAACATTAGGGAACCATGGATGACAGGTGAAATTATGAGACTAGCTAAGAGGAAAAAGGAAGCATACATAAGGTGTAGGCGGCTGATGAAAGACGAAGCTTTGAAAGAATATCGGGAATGTAGGACAAATCTGAAACGAGGAATTAAGAGGGCTAAAAGTGGTCATGAAATATCTTTAGCAAACAGGGTTAAGGAAAATCCCAAAGCCTTTTATTCATATATAAGGAGAAAGAGGGTAACTAGAGAAAGGATTGGCCCACTAAAGGACAACGGAGGAATGTTATGCTTGGACTCAGAGAAAATGGGTGAGATTCTAAACGAGTACTTTGCATCGGTATTCACCGAGGAGAGGGACATGACGGATGTTGATGTTAGGAACAGATGTTTGATTACTCTAGGTCAAGTCGGCATAAGGAGGGAGGAAGTGTTGGGTATTCTAAAGGGCATTAAGGTGGACAAGTCCCCAGGTCCGGATGGGATCTATCCCAGGTTACTGAGGGAAGCGAGAGAGGAAATAGCTGGGGCCTTAACAGATATCTTTGCAGCATCCTTAAACACGGGTGAGGTCCCGGAGGACTGGAGAATTGCTAATGTTGTCCCCTTGTTTAAGAAGGGTAGCAGGGATAATCCAGGTAATTATAGACCGGTGAACCTGACGTCAGTGGTAGGGAAGCTGCTGGAGAAGATACTGAGGGATAGGATCTATTCCCATTTGGAAGAAAATGGGCTCATCAGTGATAGGCAACATGGTTTTGTGCAGGGAAGGTCATGTCTTACCAACTTAATAGAATTCTTTGAGGAAGTGACAAAGTTGATTGATGAGGGAAGGGCTGTCGATGTCATATACATGGACTTCAGTAAGGCGTTTGATAAGGTTCCCCATGGCAGGCTGATGGAGAAAGTGAAGGCGCTTGGGGTCCAAGGTGTACTAGCTAGATGGATAAAGAACTGGCTGGGCAACAGGAGACAGAGTAGCAGTAGAGGGGAGTTTCTCAAAATGGAGACGTGTGACCAGTGGTGTTCCACAGGGATCCGTGCTGGGACCACTGTTGTTTGTGATATACATTAATGATTTGGAGGAAAGTATAGGTGGACTGATTAGCAAGTTTGCAGACGACACTAAGATTGGTGGAGTAGCAGATAGTGAAGGGGACTGTCAGAATACAGCAGAATATAGAAATATTAGAGAGTTGGGCAGAGAAATGGCAGATGGAGTTCAATCAGGGCAAATGCGAGGTGATGCATTTTGGAAGATCCAATTCAAGAGTGAACTATACAGTAAATGGAAAAGTCCTGGGGAAAATTGATGTCCAGAGAGATTTGGGTGTTCAGGTCCACTGTTCCCTGAAGGTGGCAACGCAGGTAAATAGAGTGGTCAAGAAGGCATACGGCATGCTTTCCTTCATCGGACGGGGCATTGAGTACAAGAGTTGGCAGGTCATGTTACAGTTGTATAGGACTTTGGTTCGGCCACATTTGGAATACTGCGTACAGTTCTGGTCGCCACATTATCAAAAGGATGTGGATGCTTTGGAGAGGGTGCAGAGGAGGTTCACCAGGATGTTGCCTGGTATGGAGGGCGCTAGCTATAAAGAGAGGTTGAGTAGATTAGGATTATTTTCATTAGAAAGACGGAGGTTGAGGGGGGACCTGATAGAGGTGTACAAAATCATGAGAGGTATAGACAGGGTGGACAGCAAGAGGCTTTTTCCCAGAGTAGGGGTTTCAATTACTAGAGGACACGAGTTCAAAGTGAAAGGGGAAATGTTTAGGGGGGATATGCGTGGAAAGTTCTTTACGCAGAGGGTGGTGGGCACCTGGAACGCGTTGCTAGCGGAGGTGGTAGACGCGGGCACGATGGAGTCTTTTAAGATGTATCTAGACAGATACATGAATGGGCAGGAAGAAAAGAGATACAGAACCTAAGAAAATAGGCGACATGTTTAGAGAGAGGATCTGGATCGGCGCAGGCATGGAGGGCCGAAGGGCCTGTTCCTGAGCTGCAATTATCTTTGTTCTTTGTTCTTTGTTCTGAATCACCTTCCCCACACACTGAAACCCCTTCCCCACACACTGAAACCCCTTCCCCACACACTGAAACCCCTTCCCCACACACTGAAACCCCTTCCCCACACACTGAAACCCCTTCCCCACACACTGAAACCCCTTCCCAAAAGACTGAAACCCCTTCCCAAAAGACTGAAACCCCTTCCCAAAAGACTGAAACCCCTTCCCAAAACACTGAAACCCCTTCCCCACACACTGAAACCCCTTCCCCACACACTGAAACCCCTTCCCCACACACTGAAACCCCTTCCCCACACACTGAAACCCCTTCCCCACACACTGAAACCCCTTCCCCACACACTGAAACCCCTTCCCCACACACTGAAACCCCTTCCCCACACACTGAAACCCCTTCCCCACACACTGAAACCCCTTCCCCACACACTGAAACCAATCCCCCCACACACTGAAACCAATCCCCCCACACCGAAATCCTTCCCCACACTCTGAAACCCCTTCCTAAAGCACCGAAACACCTTCCCCGCACGCGGAAACCCTTACCCACACTCTGAAACCCCTTACCCACACTCTGAAACCCCTTACCCACACTCTGAAACCCCTTCCTCACACTCTGAAACCCCTTCCTCACACTCTGAAACCCCTTCCTCACACTCTGAAACCCCTTCCTCACACTCTGAAACCCCTTCCTCACACTCTGAAACCCCTTCCTCACACTCTGAAACCCCTTCCTCACACTCTGAAACCCCTTCCTCACACTCTGAAACCCCTTCCTCACACTCTGAAACCCCTTCCTCACACACTGAAACCCCTTCCTCACACACTGAAACACCTTCCTCACACACTGAAACACCTTCCCCACACACTGAAACGCCTTTCTCACACACTGAAACCCCTTTCTCACACACTGAAACCCCTTTCTCACACACTGAAACCCCTTTCCCACACACTGAAACCCCTTTCCCACACACTGAAACCCCTTTCCCACACACTGAAACCCCTTTCCCACACACTGAAACCCCTTTCCCACACACTGAAACCCCTTTCCCACACACTGAAACCCCTTTCCCACACACTGAAACCCCTTTCCCACACACTGAAACCCCTTTCCCACACACTGAAACCCCTTTCCCACACACTGAAACCCCTTTCCCACACACTGAAACCCCTTTCCCACACACTGAAACCCCTTTCCCACACACTGAAACCCCTTTCCCACACACTGAAACCCCTTTCCCACACACTGAAACCCCTTTCCCACACACTGAAACCCCTTTCCCACACACTGAAACCCCTTTCCCACACACTGAAACCCCTTTCCCACACACTGAAACCCCTTCCTCACACACTGAAACCCCTTCCCCACACACTGAAACCCCTTCCCCACACACTGAAACCCCTTCCCCACACACTGAAACCCCTTCCCCACACACTGAAACCCCTTCCCCACACACTGAAACCCCTTCCCCACACACTGAAACCCCTTCCCCACACACTGAAACCCCTTCCCCACACACTGAAACCCCTTCCCCACACACTGAAACCCCTTCCCCACACACTGAAACCCCTTCCCCACACACTGAAACCCCTTCCCCACACACTGAAACCCCTTCCCCACACACTGAAACCCCTTCCCCACTTGCAGAAACACCTTCCCCAAACACTGAAACACCTTCCCCACACACTGAAACACCTTCCCCACACACTGAACCCCCTTCCGCACACAGTGAACCCCCTTCCGCACACAGTGAAACCCTTCCGCACACAGTGAAACCCTTCCGCACACAGTGAAACCCTTCCGCACACAGTGAAACCCTTCCGCACACAGTGAAACCCTTCCGCACACAGTGAAACCCTTCCGCACACAGTGAAACCCTTCCGCACACAGTGAAACCCTTCCGCACACAGTGAAACCCTTCCGCACACAGTGAAACCCTTCCGCACACAGTGAAACCCTTCCGCACACAGTGAAACCCTTCCGCACACAGTGAAACCCTTCCGCACACAGTGAAACCCTTCCGCACACAGTGAAACCCTTCCGCACACAGTGAAACCCTTCCGCACACAGTGAAACCCTTCCGCACACAGTGAAACCCTTCCGCACACAGTGAAACCCTTCCGCACACAGTGAAACCCTTCCGCACACAGTGAAACCCTTCCGCACACAGTGAAACCCTTCCGCACACAGTGAAACCCTTCCGCACACAGTGAAACCCTTCCGCACACAGTGAAACCCTTCCGCACACAGTGAAACCCTTCCGCACACAGTGAAACCCTTCCGCACACAGTGAAACCCTTCCGCACACAGTGAAACCCTTCCGCACACAGTGAAACCCTTCCGCACACAGTGAAACCCTTCCGCACACAGTGAAACCCTTCCGCACACAGTGAAACCCTTCCGCACACAGTGAAACCCTTCCGCACACAGTGAAACCCTTCCGCACACAGTGAAACCCTTCCGCACACAGTGAAACCCTTCCGCACACAGTGAAACCCTTCCGCGCACAGTGAAACCCTTCCGCGCACAGTGAAACCCTTCCGCGCACAGTGAAACCCTTCCGCGCACAGTGAAACCCTTCCGCGCACAGTGAAACCCTTCCGCGCACAGTGAAACCCTTCCGCGCACAGTGAAACCCTTCCGCGCACAGTGAAACCCTTCCGCGCACAGTGAAACCCTTCCGCGCACAGTGAAACCCTTCCGCGCACAGTGAAACCCTTCCGCGCACAGTGAAACCCTTCCGCGCACAGTGAAACCCTTCCGCGCACAGTGAAACCCTTCCGCGCACAGTGAAACCCTTCCGCGCACAGTGAAACCCTTCCGCGCACAGTGAAACCCTTCCGCGCACAGTGAAACCCTTCCGCGCACAGTGAAACCCTTCCGCGCACAGTGAAACCCTTCCGCGCACAGTGAAACCCTTCCGCGCACAGTGAAACCCTTCCGCGCACAGTGAAACCCTTCCGCGCACAGTGAAACCCTTCCGCGCACAGTGAAACCCTTCCGCGCACAGTGAAACCCTTCCGCGCACAGTGAAACCCTTCCGCGCACAGTGAAACCCTTCCGCGCACAGTGAAACCCTTCCGCGCACAGTGAAACCCTTCCGCGCACAGTGAAACCCTTCCGCGCACAGTGAAACCCTTCCGCGCACAGTGAAACCCTTCCGCGCACAGTGAAACCCTTCCGCGCACAGTGAAACCCTTCCGCGCACAGTGAAACCCTTCCGCGCACAGTGAAACCCTTCCGCGCACAGTGAAACCCTTCCGCGCACAGTGAAACCCTTCCGCGCACAGTGAAACCCTTCCGCGCACAGTGAAACCCTTCCGCGCACAGTGAAACCCTTCCGCGCACAGTGAAACCCTTCCGCGCACAGTGAAACCCTTCCGCGCACAGTGAAACCCTTCCGCGCACAGTGAAACCCTTCCGCGCACAGTGAAACCCTTCCGCGCACAGTGAAACCCTTCCGCGCACAGTGAAACCCTTCCGCGCACAGTGAAACCCTTCCGCGCACAGTGAAACCCTTCCGCGCACAGTGAAACCCTTCCGCGCACAGTGAAACCCTTCCGCGCACAGTGAAACCCTTCCGCGCACAGTGAAACCCTTCCGCGCACAGTGAAACCCTTCCGCGCACAGTGAAACCCTTCCGCGCACAGTGAAACCCTTCCGCGCACAGTGAAACCCTTCCGCGCACAGTGAAACCCTTCCGCGCACAGTGAAACCCTTCCGCGCACAGTGAAACCCTTCCGCGCACAGTGAAACCCTTCCGCGCACAGTGAAACCCTTCCGCGCACAGTGAAACCCTTCCGCGCACAGTGAAACCCTTCCGCGCACAGTGAAACCCTTCCGCGCACAGTGAAACCCTTCCGCGCACAGTGAAACCCTTCCGCGCACAGTGAAACCCTTCCGCGCACAGTGAAACCCTTCCGCGCACAGTGAAACCCTTCCGCGCACAGTGAAACCCTTCCGCGCACAGTGAAACCCTTCCGCGCACAGTGAAACCCTTCCGCGCACAGTGAAACCCTTCCGCGCACAGTGAAACCCTTCCGCGCACAGTGAAACCCTTCCGCGCACAGTGAAACCCTTCCGCGCACAGTGAAACCCTTCCGCGCACAGTGAAACCCTTCCGCGCACAGTGAAACCCTTCCGCGCACAGTGAAACCCTTCCGCGCACAGTGAAACCCTTCCGCGCACAGTGAAACCCTTCCGCGCACAGTGAAACCCTTCCGCGCACAGTGAAACCCTTCCGCGCACAGTGAAACCCTTCCGCGCACAGTGAAACCCTTCCGCGCACAGTGAAACCCTTCCGCGCACAGTGAAACCCTTCCGCGCACAGTGAAACCCTTCCGCGCACAGTGAAACCCTTCCGCGCACAGTGAAACCCTTCCGCGCACAGTGAAACCCTTCCGCGCACAGTGAAACCCTTCCGCGCACAGTGAAACCCTTCCGCGCACAGTGAAACCCTTCCGCGCACAGTGAAACCCTTCCGCGCACAGTGAAACCCTTCCGCGCACAGTGAAACCCTTCCGCGCACAGTGAAACCCTTCCGCGCACAGTGAAACCCTTCCGCGCACAGTGAAACCCTTCCGCGCACAGTGAAACCCTTCCGCGCACAGTGAAACCCTTCCGCGCACAGTGAAACCCTTCCGCGCACAGTGAAACCCTTCCGCGCACAGTGAAACCCTTCCGCGCACAGTGAAACCCTTCCGCGCACAGTGAAACCCTTCCGCGCACAGTGAAACCCTTCCGCGCACAGTGAAACCCTTCCGCGCACAGTGAAACCCTTCCGCGCACAGTGAAACCCTTCCGCGCACAGTGAAACCCTTCCGCGCACAGTGAAACCCTTCCGCGCACAGTGAAACCCTTCCGCGCACAGTGAAACCCTTCCGCGCACAGTGAAACCCTTCCGCGCACAGTGAAACCCTTCCGCGCACAGTGAAACCCTTCCGCGCACAGTGAAACCCTTCCGCGCACAGTGAAACCCTTCCGCGCACAGTGAAACCCTTCCGCGCACAGTGAAACCCTTCCGCGCACAGTGAAACCCTTCCGCGCACAGTGAAACCCTTCCGCGCACAGTGAAACCCTTCCGCGCACAGTGAAACCCTTCCGCGCACAGTGAAACCCTTCCGCGCACAGTGAAACCCTTCCGCGCACAGTGAAACCCTTCCGCGCACAGTGAAACCCTTCCGCGCACAGTGAAACCCTTCCGCGCACAGTGAAACCCTTCCGCGCACAGTGAAACCCTTCCGCGCACAGTGAAACCCTTCCGCGCACAGTGAAACCCTTCCGCGCACAGTGAAACCCTTCCGCGCACAGTGAAACCCTTCCGCGCACAGTGAAACCCTTCCGCGCACAGTGAAACCCTTCCGCGCACAGTGAAACCCTTCCGCGCACAGTGAAACCCTTCCGCGCACAGTGAAACCCTTCCGCGCACAGTGAAACCCTTCCGCGCACAGTGAAACCCTTCCGCGCACAGTGAAACCCTTCCGCGCACAGTGAAACCCTTCCGCGCACAGTGAAACCCTTCCGCGCACAGTGAAACCCTTCCGCGCACAGTGAAACCCTTCCGCGCACAGTGAAACCCTTCCGCGCACAGTGAAACCCTTCCGCGCACAGTGAAACCCTTCCGCGCACAGTGAAACCCTTCCGCGCACAGTGAAACCCTTCCGCGCACAGTGAAACCCTTCCGCGCACAGTGAAACCCTTCCGCGCACAGTGAAACCCTTCCGCGCACAGTGAAACCCTTCCGCGCACAGTGAAACCCTTCCGCGCACAGTGAAACCCTTCCGCGCACAGTGAAACCCTTCCGCGCACAGTGAAACCCTTCCGCGCACAGTGAAACCCTTCCGCGCACAGTGAAACCCTTCCGCGCACAGTGAAACCCTTCCGCGCACAGTGAAACCCTTCCGCGCACAGTGAAACCCTTCCGCGCACAGTGAAACCCTTCCGCGCACAGTGAAACCCTTCCGCGCACAGTGAAACCCTTCCGCGCACAGTGAAACCCTTCCGCGCACAGTGAAACCCTTCCGCGCACAGTGAAACCCTTCCGCGCACAGTGAAACCCTTCCGCGCACAGTGAAACCCTTCCGCGCACAGTGAAACCCTTCCGCGCACAGTGAAACCCTTCCGCGCACAGTGAAACCCTTCCGCGCACAGTGAAACCCTTCCGCGCACAGTGAAACCCTTCCGCGCACAGTGAAACCCTTCCGCGCACAGTGAAACCCTTCCGCGCACAGTGAAACCCTTCCGCGCACAGTGAAACCCTTCCGCGCACAGTGAAACCCTTCCGCGCACAGTGAAACCCTTCCGCGCACAGTGAAACCCTTCCGCGCACAGTGAAACCCTTCCGCGCACAGTGAAACCCTTCCGCGCACAGTGAAACCCTTCCGCGCACAGTGAAACCCTTCCGCGCACAGTGAAACCCTTCCGCGCACAGTGAAACCCTTCCGCGCACAGTGAAACCCTTCCGCGCACAGTGAAACCCTTCCGCGCACAGTGAAACCCTTCCGCGCACAGTGAAACCCTTCCGCGCACAGTGAAACCCTTCCGCGCACAGTGAAACCCTTCCGCGCACAGTGAAACCCTTCCGCGCACAGTGAAACCCTTCCGCGCACAGTGAAACCCTTCCGCGCACAGTGAAACCCTTCCGCGCACAGTGAAACCCTTCCGCGCACAGTGAAACCCTTCCGCGCACAGTGAAACCCTTCCGCGCACAGTGAAACCCTTCCGCGCACAGTGAAACCCTTCCGCGCACAGTGAAACCCTTCCGCGCACAGTGAAACCCTTCCGCGCACAGTGAAACCCTTCCGCGCACAGTGAAACCCTTCCGCGCACAGTGAAACCCTTCCGCGCACAGTGAAACCCTTCCGCGCACAGTGAAACCCTTCCGCGCACAGTGAAACCCTTCCGCGCACAGTGAAACCCTTCCGCGCACAGTGAAACCCTTCCGCGCACAGTGAAACCCTTCCGCGCACAGTGAAACCCTTCCGCGCACAGTGAAACCCTTCCGCGCACAGTGAAACCCTTCCGCGCACAGTGAAACCCTTCCGCGCACAGTGAAACCCTTCCGCGCACAGTGAAACCCTTCCGCGCACAGTGAAACCCTTCCGCGCACAGTGAAACCCTTCCGCGCACAGTGAAACCCTTCCGCGCACAGTGAAACCCTTCCGCGCACAGTGAAACCCTTCCGCGCACAGTGAAACCCTTCCGCGCACAGTGAAACCCTTCCGCGCACAGTGAAACCCTTCCGCGCACAGTGAAACCCTTCCGCGCACAGTGAAACCCTTCCGCGCACAGTGAAACCCTTCCGCGCACAGTGAAACCCTTCCGCGCACAGTGAAACCCTTCCGCGCACAGTGAAACCCTTCCGCGCACAGTGAAACCCTTCCGCGCACAGTGAAACCCTTCCGCGCACAGTGAAACCCTTCCGCGCACAGTGAAACCCTTCCGCGCACAGTGAAACCCTTCCGCGCACAGTGAAACCCTTCCGCGCACAGTGAAACCCTTCCGCGCACAGTGAAACCCTTCCGCGCACAGTGAAACCCTTCCGCGCACAGTGAAACCCTTCCGCGCACAGTGAAACCCTTCCGCGCACAGTGAAACCCTTCCGCGCACAGTGAAACCCTTCCGCGCACAGTGAAACCCTTCCGCGCACAGTGAAACCCTTCCGCGCACAGTGAAACCCTTCCGCGCACAGTGAAACCCTTCCGCGCACAGTGAAACCCTTCCGCGCACAGTGAAACCCTTCCGCGCACAGTGAAACCCTTCCGCGCACAGTGAAACGCTTCCGCGCACAGTGAAACCCTTCCGCGCACAGTGAAACCCTTCCGCGCACAGTGAAACCCTTCCGCGCACAGTGAAACCCTTCCGCGCACAGTGAAACCCTTCCGCGCACAGTGAAACCCTTCCGCGCACAGTGAAACCCTTCCGCGCACAGTGAAACCCTTCCGCGCACAGTGAAACCCTTCCGCGCACAGTGAAACCCTCTTCCACTCACACTTAAACCTCTTCCGCACACACTGAAACACCTTCCGCACAGACTGTAAAGCCTTCCCCAGACATTGAAACCCCTTCCCCGCACACTGAAACCCCTTCCCCACACACTGAATCCCCTTCCACACACACGGAAAACCCTTCCCCACACACTGAAACACATCCCCACACACTGAAACCCACCCCCTCACACTGAAACCATTCCCCACACAATGAAACCCATTCGCACATACTGAAACCTCTTCCCCACACACTGAAACCCCTTATCCACACACTGAAACCCCTTCCACACACACTGAAACCCCTTCCACACACACTGAAACCCCTTCCACACACACTGAACCCTCTTCCACACACACTGAACCCTCTTCCGCACACACTTAAACCTCTTCCGCACACACTGAAACACCTTCCGCACAGACTGTAAAGCCTTCCCCAGACATTGAAACCCATCCCCACACACTGAATGCTCCTCCCCACGCACTGAAACCCTTCCCCACTCACTGAAACCTCTTCCCCGCGCACTGAAACCCCTTCCCCACGCACTGAAACCTCTTCCACACACACTGAACCCTCTTCCCCACACACTGAACCCTCTTCCCCACACACTGAACCCTCTTCCCCACACACTGAACCCTCTTCCCCACACACTGAACCCTCTTCCCCACACACTGAACCCTCTTCCCCACACACTGAACCCTCTTCCCCACACACTGAAACCCCTTCCCCACACACTGAAACCCCTTCCCCACACACTGAAACCCCTTCCCCACACACTGAAACCCCTTCCACACACACTGAACCCTCTTCCACACACACTGAAACACCTTCCGCACAGACTGTAAAGCCTTCCCCAGACATTGAAACCCCTTCCCCGCACACTGAAACCCCTTCCCCACACACTGAATCCCCTTCCACACACACGGAAAACCCTTCCCCACACACTGAAACACATCCCCTCACACTGAAACCCATCCCCACACACTGAAACCCATCCCCACACACTGAAACACATCCCCACACACTGAAACCCACCCCCTCACACTGAAACCATTCCCCACACAATGAAACACATCCGCACATACTGAAACCTCTTCCCCACACACTGAAACCCCTTCCTCACACACTGAAACCCCTTCCTCACACACTGAAACCCCTTCCTCACACACTGAAACACATCCCCACACACTGAAACACATCCCCACACACTGAAACTTTTCCCCACACACTGAAATCCTTCCCCACACACTGAAACCTCTTCCCACAGACTGAAACCCTTCCCCACAGACTGAAACCCTTCCCCACAGACTGAAACCCTTCCCCACAGACTGAAACCCTTCCCCACAGACTGAAACCTCTTTCCCGCACACCGAAACCCCTTCCCCGCACACCGAAACCCCTTCCCCGCACACTGAAACCCCTTCCCCGCACACTGAAACCCCTTCCCCGCACACTGAAACCTCTTCCCCCCACACTGAATCTTCTTCCCCACACACTGAAACCCCTTCCCCACACACTGAAACCCCTTCCCCACACACTGAAACCCCTTCCCCACACACTGAAACCCCTTCCCCACACACTGAAACCCCTTCCCCACACACTGAAACATCTTCCCCACACACTGAAACCCCTTCCCCACTGACTGAAACCTCTTATCCACACACTGAAACATCTTCCCCACACACTGAAACCCCTTCCCCACTGACTGAAACCTCTTATCCACACACTGAAACCTCTTCTGCACAGAGTGCAACCCCTTCCCCATACATTGAAACCCATCCCCACACTCTGAAACCTCAGACCCACACACTGAAACCCCTTCCACACAGACTGAAACCCTTTCCCCACACACTGAAACCCTTTCCCCACACACTGAAACCCCTTCCCCACACACTGAAACCCCTTCCCCACACACTGAAACCCCTTCCCCACACACTGAAACCCCTTCCCCACACACTGAAACCCCTTCCCCACACACTGAAACCCCTTCCCCACACACTGAAACCCCTTCCCCACACACTGAAACCCCTTCCCCACACACTGAAACCCCTTCCCCACACACTGAAACCCCTTCCCCACACACTGAAACACATCCCCACACACTGAAACCTCTTCCCCAAACACTGAAACCTCTTCCCCACACAGTGAAACCCCTTCCCCACACACTGAATCCCATCTTCACACACTGAATCCCATCTTCACACACTGAAACCTCTTCGCCAAACACTGAAACCCCTTCCCCACACACTGAAACCCCATCCCTACACACTGAAACCCATCCCCACACACTGAAACCCATCCCCACACACTGAAACCTCTTCCCACACACTGAAACCTCTTCCCCAAACACTGAAACCCCTTCCCCACACACTGAAACCCATCCCTACACACTGAAACCCATCCCTACACACTGAAACCCATCCCCACACACTGAAACCTCTTCCCACACACTGAAACCTCTTCCCACACACTGAAAACTCTTCGCCACAGACTGAAACCCTTCCCCACAGACTGAAACCCTTCCCCACAGACTGAAACCTCTTTCCCACACACCGAAACCTCTTCCCCACAGACTGAAACCCCTTCCCCGCACACTGAAACCCCTTCCCCGCACACTGAAACCCCTTCCCCGCACACTGAAACCTCTTCCCCCCACACTGAAACCTCTTCCCCCCACACTGAATCTTCTTCACCACACACTGAAACCCCTTCCCCACACACTGAAACCCCTTCCCCACACACTGAAACCTCTTCCCCACACACTGAAACCTCTTCCCCACAGACTGAAACCTCTTCCCCACAGACTGAAACCCCTTCCCTACACTCTGAAACCTCTTCCCCACACACTGAAACCTCTTCCCCACACACTGAAACCTCTTCCCCACACACTGAAACCTCTTCCCCACACACTGAAACCTCTTCCCCACAAACTGAAACCTCTTCCCCACAAACTGAAACCTCTTCCCCACAAACTGAAACCTCTTCCCCACAAACTGAAACCTCTTCCCCACAAACTGAAACCTCTTCCCCACACACTGAAACCTCTTCCCCACACACTGAAACCTCTTCCCCACACACTGAAACCTCTTCCCCACACACTGAAACATCTTCCCCACACACTGAAACCCCTTCCCCACACACTGAAACCCCTTCCCCACACACTGAAACCCCTTCCCCACACACTGAAACCCATCTTCACACACTGAAACCCATCTTCACACACTGAAACCCATCTTCACACACTGAATCCCATCTTCACACACTGAATCCCATCTTCACACACTGAAACCTCTTCCCCAAACACTGAAACCTCTTCCCCAAACACTGAAACCCCTTCCCCACACACTGAATCCCCTTCCACACACACGGAAAACCCTTCCCCACACACTGAAACACATCCCCACACACTGAAACCCACCCCCTCACACTGAAACCATTCCCCACACAATGAAACCCATTCGCACATACTGAAACCTCTTCCCCACACACTGAAACCCCTTATCCACACACTGAAACCCCTTCCCCACACACTGAAACCCCTTCCCCACACACTGAAACCCCTTCCCCACACACTGAAACCCATCTTCACACACTGAATCCCATCTTCACACACTGAATCCCATCTTCACACACTGAAACCTCTTCCCCAAACACTGAAACCCCTTCCCCAAACACTGAAACCCCTTCCCCACACACTGAATCCCCTTCCACACACACGGAAAACCCTTCCCCACACACTGAAACACATCCCCACACACTGAAACCCACCCCCTCACACTGAAACCATTCCCCACACAATGAAACCCATTCGCACATACTGAAACCTCTTCCCCACACACTGAAACCCCTTCCCCACAGACTGAAACCTCTTTCCCACACACCGAAACCTCTTCCCCACAGACTGAAACCCCTTCCCCGCACACTGAAACCCCTTCCCCGCACACTGAAACCCCTTCCCCGCACACTGAAACCTCTTCCCCCCACACTGAAACCTCTTCCCCCCACACTGAATCTTCTTCACCACACACTGAAACCCCTTCCCCACACACTGAAACCCCTTCCCCACACACTGAAACCCCTTCCCCACACACTGAAACCCCTTCCCCACACACTGAAACCCCTTCCCCACACACTGAAACCCCTTCCCCACACACTGAAACCCCTTCCCCACACACTGAAACCTCTTCCCCACACACTGAAACCTCTTCCCCACAGACTGAAACCTCTTCCCCACAGACTGAAACCCCTTCCCTACACTCTGAAACCCCTTCCCTACACTCTGAAACCTCTTCCCCACACACTGAAACCTCTTCCCCACACACTGAAACCTCTTCCCCCCACACTGAAACCTCTTCCCCCCACACTGAATCTTCTTCACCACACACTGAATCTTCTTCCCCACACACTGAAACCCCTTCCCCACACACTGAAACCCCTTCCCCACACACTGAAACCCCTTCCCCACACACTGAAACCCCTTCCCCACACACTGAAACCCCTTCCCCACACACTGAAACATCTTCCCCACACACTGAAACCCCTTCCCCACTGACTGAAACCTCTTATCCACACACTGAAACATCTTCCCCACACACTGAAACCCCTTCCCCACTGACTGAAACCTCTTATCCACACACTGAAACCTCTTCTGCACAGAGTGCAACCCCTTCCCCATACATTGAAACCCATCCCCACACTCTGAAACCTCAGACCCACACACTGAAACCCCTTCCACACAGACTGAAACCCTTTCCCCACACACTGAAACCCTTTCCCCACACACTGAAACCCCTTCCCCACACACTGAAACCCCTTCCCCACACACTGAAACCCCTTCCCCACACACTGAAACCCCTTCCCCACACACTGAAACCCCTTCCCCACACACTGAAACCCCTTCCCCACACACTGAAACCCCTTCCCCACACACTGAAACCCCTTCCCCACACACTGAAACCCCTTCCCCACACACTGAAACCCCTTCCCCACACACTGAAACCCCTTCCCCACACACTGAAACACATCCCCACACACTGAAACCTCTTCCCCAAACACTGAAACCTCTTCCCCACACAGTGAAACCCCTTCCCCACACACTGAATCCCATCTTCACACACTGAATCCCATCTTCACACACTGAAACCTCTTCGCCAAACACTGAAACCCCTTCCCCACACACTGAAACCCCATCCCTACACACTGAAACCCATCCCCACACACTGAAACCCATCCCCACACACTGAAACCTCTTCCCACACACTGAAACCTCTTCCCCAAACACTGAAACCCCTTCCCCACACACTGAAACCCATCCCTACACACTGAAACCCATCCCTACACACTGAAACCCATCCCCACACACTGAAACCTCTTCCCACACACTGAAACCTCTTCCCACACACTGAAAACTCTTCGCCACAGACTGAAACCCTTCCCCACAGACTGAAACCCTTCCCCACAGACTGAAACCTCTTTCCCACACACCGAAACCTCTTCCCCACAGACTGAAACCCCTTCCCCGCACACTGAAACCCCTTCCCCGCACACTGAAACCCCTTCCCCGCACACTGAAACCTCTTCCCCCCACACTGAAACCTCTTCCCCCCACACTGAATCTTCTTCACCACACACTGAAACCCCTTCCCCACACACTGAAACCCCTTCCCCACACACTGAAACCTCTTCCCCACACACTGAAACCTCTTCCCCACAGACTGAAACCTCTTCCCCACAGACTGAAACCCCTTCCCTACACTCTGAAACCTCTTCCCCACACACTGAAACCTCTTCCCCACACACTGAAACCTCTTCCCCACACACTGAAACCTCTTCCCCACACACTGAAACCTCTTCCCCACAAACTGAAACCTCTTCCCCACAAACTGAAACCTCTTCCCCACAAACTGAAACCTCTTCCCCACAAACTGAAACCTCTTCCCCACAAACTGAAACCTCTTCCCCACACACTGAAACCTCTTCCCCACACACTGAAACCTCTTCCCCACACACTGAAACCTCTTCCCCACACACTGAAACATCTTCCCCACACACTGAAACATCTTCCCCACACACTGAAACCCCTTCCCCACACACTGAAACCCCTTCCCCACACACTGAAACCCCTTCCCCACACACTGAAACCCATCTTCACACACTGAAACCCATCTTCACACACTGAAACCCATCTTCACACACTGAATCCCATCTTCACACACTGAATCCCATCTTCACACACTGAAACCTCTTCCCCAAACACTGAAACCTCTTCCCCAAACACTGAAACCCCTTCCCCACACACTGAATCCCCTTCCACACACACGGAAAACCCTTCCCCACACACTGAAACACATCCCCACACACTGAAACCCACCCCCTCACACTGAAACCATTCCCCACACAATGAAACCCATTCGCACATACTGAAACCTCTTCCCCACACACTGAAACCCCTTATCCACACACTGAAACCCCTTCCCCACACACTGAAACCCCTTCCCCACACACTGAAACCCCTTCCCCACACACTGAAACCCATCTTCACACACTGAATCCCATCTTCACACACTGAATCCCATCTTCACACACTGAAACCTCTTCCCCAAACACTGAAACCCCTTCCCCAAACACTGAAACCCCTTCCCCACACACTGAATCCCCTTCCACACACACGGAAAACCCTTCCCCACACACTGAAACACATCCCCACACACTGAAACCCACCCCCTCACACTGAAACCATTCCCCACACAATGAAACCCATTCGCACATACTGAAACCTCTTCCCCACACACTGAAACCCCTTCCCCACAGACTGAAACCTCTTTCCCACACACCGAAACCTCTTCCCCACAGACTGAAACCCCTTCCCCGCACACTGAAACCCCTTCCCCGCACACTGAAACCCCTTCCCCGCACACTGAAACCTCTTCCCCCCACACTGAAACCTCTTCCCCCCACACTGAATCTTCTTCACCACACACTGAAACCCCTTCCCCACACACTGAAACCCCTTCCCCACACACTGAAACCCCTTCCCCACACACTGAAACCCCTTCCCCACACACTGAAACCCCTTCCCCACACACTGAAACCCCTTCCCCACACACTGAAACCTCTTCCCCACACACTGAAACCTCTTCCCCACAGACTGAAACCTCTTCCCCACAGACTGAAACCCCTTCCCTACACTCTGAAACCCCTTCCCTACACTCTGAAACCTCTTCCCCACACACTGAAACCTCTTCCCCACACACTGAAACCTCTTCCCCACACACTGAAACCTCTTCCCCACAAACTGAAACCTCTTCCCCACAAACTGAAACCTCTTCCCCACAAACTGAAACCTCTTCCCCACAAACTGAAACCTCTTCCCCACACACTGAAACCTCTTCCCCACACACTGAAACCTCTTCCCCACACACTGAAACCTCTTCCCCACACACTGAAACCTCTTCCCCACACACTGAAACCCCTTCCCCACACACTGAAACCCCTTCCCCACACACTGAAACCCCTTCCCCACACACTGAAACCCATCTTCACACACTGAATCCCATCTTCACACACTGAATCCCATCTTCACACACTGAAACCTCTTCCCCAAACACTGAAACCTCTTCCCCAAACACTGAAACCCCTTCCCCACACACTGAATCCCCTTCCACACACACGGAAAACCCTTCCCCACACACTGAAACACATCCCCACACACTGAAACCCACCCCCTCACACTGAAACCATTCCCCACACAATGAAACCCATTCGCACATACTGAAACCTCTTCCCCACACACTGAAACCCCTTATCCACACACTGAAACCCCTTCCCCACACACTGAAACCCCTTCCCCACACACTGAAACCCATCTTCACACACTGAAACCCATCTTCACACACTGAATCCCATCTTCACACACTGAATCCCATCTTCACACACTGAAACCTCTTCCCCAAACACTGAAACCTCTTCCCCAAACACTGAAACCCCTTCCCCACACACTGAATCCCCTTCCACACACACGGAAAACCCTTCCCCACACACTGAAACACATCCCCACACACTGAAACCCACCCCCTCACACTGAAACCATTCCCCACACAATGAAACCCATTCGCACATACTGAAACCTCTTCCCCACACACTGAAACCCCTTATCCACACACTGAAACCCCTTCCCCACAGACTGAAACCTCTTCCCCACAGACTGAAACCTCTTCTGCACAGACTGTAACCCCTTCCCCAGACATTGAAACCCATCCCCACACTCTGAAACCTCATACCCACACACTGAAACCCCTTCCCCACACACTGAAACCCCTTCCCCACACACTGAAACCCCTTCCCCACACACTGAAACCCCTTCCCCACACACTGAAACCCCTTCCCCACACACTGAAACCCCTTCCCCACACACTGAAACCCCTTCCCCACACACTGAAACCCCTTCCCCACACACTGAAACCCCTTCCCCACACACTGAAACCCCTTCCCCACACACTGAAACCCATCCCCACACACTGAAACCCATCCCCACACACTGAAACCCATCCCCACACACTGAAACCCATCCCCACACACTGAAACCCATCCCCACACACTGAAACCCATCCCCACACACTGAAACACATCCCCACACACTGAAACCCATCCCCACACACTGAAACACATCCCCACACACTGAAACACATCCCCACACACTGAAACACATCCCCACACACTGAAACACATCCCCACACACTGAAACCCACCCCCTCACACTGAAACCATTCCCCACACAATGAAACACATCCGCACATACTGAAACCTCTTCCCCACACACTGAAACCCCTTCCTCACACAATGAAACACATCCGCACATACTGAAACCTCTTCCCCACAAACTGAAACCTCTTCCCCACACACTGAAACCTCTTCCCCACACACTGAAACCTCTTCCCCACACACTGAAACATCTTCCCCACACACTGAAACCCCTTCGCCACACACTGAAACCCCTTCCCCACACACTGAAACCCATCTTCACACACTGAATCCCATCTTCACACACTGAATCCCATCTTCACACACTGAAACCTCTTCCCCAAACACTGAAACCCCTTCCCCACACACTGAAACCCATCCCCACACACTGAAACCCATCCCCACACACTGAAACCCATCCCCACACACTGAAACCCATCCCCACACACTGAAACCCATCCCCACACACTGAAACCCATCCCCACACACTGAAACCCATCCCTACACACTGAAAACTCTTCGCCACAGACTGAAACCCTTCCCCACACACTGAAACCTCTTTCCCACACACTGAAACCTCTTTCCCACACACTGAAACCACTTCCCCACAAACTGAAACCTCTTCCCCAAACACTGAAACTCCTCCCGCCGCACTGAAACCTCTTCCACACGCACTGAAACCTCTTCCCCACGCACTGAAACCTCTTCCACACACAATAAAACACCTTCACCACGCGCTGAAACCCCTTCCACACACACTGTAACCCCTTCCCCGCACACTGAAACCCCTTCCCCGCACACTGAAACCCCTTCCCCACACACTGAATCCCCTTCCACACACACGGAAAACCCTTCCCCACACACTGAAACACATCCCCACACACTGCAACCCACCCCCTCACACTGAAACCATTCCCCACACAATGAAACCCATTCGCACATACTGAAACCTCTTCCCCACACACTGAAACCCCTTATCCACAGACTGAAACCTCTTCCCCACAGACTGAAACCTCTTCCCCACAGACTGAAACCTCTTCTGCACAGACTGTAACCCCTTCCCCAGACATTGAAACCCATCCCCACACTCTGAAACCTCATACCCACACACTGAAACCCCTTCCCCACACACTGAAACCCCTTCCCCACACACTGAAACCCCTTCCCCACACACTGAAACCCCTTCCCCACACACTGAAACCCCTTCCCCACACACTGAAACACATCCCCACACACTGAAACACATCCCCACACACTGAAACCCATCCCCACACACTGAAACCCATCCCCACACACTGAAACCCATCCCCACACACTGAAACCCATCCCCACACACTGAAACCCATCCCCACACACTGAAACCCATCCCCACACACTGAAACCCATCCCCACACACTGAAACCCACCCCCTCACACTGAAACCATTCCCCACACAATGAAACCCACCCCCTCACACTGAAACCATTCCCCACACAATGAAACACATCCGCACATACTGAAACCTCTTCCCCACACACTGAAACCCCTTCCTCACACACTGAAACCCCTTCCCCACACACTGAAACACATCCCCACACACTGAAACACATCCCCACACACTGAAACTTTTCCCCACACACTGAAATCCTTCCCCACACACTGAAACCTCTTCCCACAGACTGAAACCCTTCCCCACAGACTGAAACCCTTCCCCACAGACTGAAACCCTTCCCCACAGACTGAAACCTCTTTCCCACACACCGAAACCTCTTCCCCACAGACTGAAACCCCTTCCCCGCACACTGAAACCCCTTCCCCGCACACTGAAACCTCTTCCCCCCACACTGAATCTTCTTCACCACACACTGAAACCCCTTCCCCACACACTGAAACCCCTTCCCCACACACTGAAACCCCTTCCCCACACACTGAAACCTCTTCCCCACAGACTGAAACCTCTTCCCCACAGACTGAAACCCCTTCCCTACACTCTGAAACCTCTTCCCCACACACTGAAACCTCTTCCCCACACACTGAAACCTCTTCCCCACACACTGAAACTCCTCCCGCCGCACTGAAACCTCTTCCACACGCACTGAAACCTCTTCCCCACGCACTGAAACCTCTTCCACACACAATAAAACACCTTCACCACGCGCTGTAACCCCTTCCACACACACTGTAACACCTTCCCCGCACACTGAAACCCCTTCCCCACACACTGAATCCCCTTCCACACACACGGAAACCCCTTCCCCGCACACTGAAACCCTTCCCCGCACACTGAAACCCTTCCCCGCACGCTGAAACTCCTTCCACACACACTGAAACCTCTTCCACATGCACTGAAACGCATTCCGCACACTCTGAAACACATCCCCACACACTGAAACCCATCCCCTCACACTGAAACCATTCCCCACACAATGAAACCCATCCGCACATACTGAAACCACTTCCCCACACACTAAAACCCCTTATCCACCCACTGTAACCCCTTCCCCACAGACTGAAACATCTTCCCCACACACTGAAACCTCTTCTGCACTCTCTGAAACCCCTTCCCCACACACTGAAACCCCTTCCCCACACACTGAAACCCCTTCCCCACACACTGAAACCCCTTCCCCACACACAGAAACCCCTTGCCCACAGACTGAAATCCCTTAACCACACATTGAAACCCATCCCCACACACTGAAATCTCTTCCACATACACTAAAACCCCTTCCCCACTGACTGAAACCCCTTCCCCACACACTGAAACCTCTTCCCCACACACTGAAACCTCTTCCCCACACACTGAAACCTCTTCCCCACACACTGAAACCTCTTCCCCACACACTGAAACCCATCGCCACACACTGAAACCCATCGCCACACACTGAAACCCATCGCCACACACTGAAACCCATCGCCACACACTGAAACCTCTTCCCCACACACTGAAAGCTCTTCCCCACAGACTGAAACCCTTCCCGACACACTGAAACCTGTTCCCCACAGACTGTAGCCCCTTCCCCACGCACTGAAACCTCTTCCACACATACTGAAACCTCTTCCCCAAACACTGAAACTGCTTCCCCACGCACTGAAACCTCTTCCCCACGCACTGAAACCTCTTCCCCACGCACTGAAACCTCTTCCCCACACACTGAAACCTCTTCCCCACGCACTGAAAACTCTTCCCCACACGCTGAAACTTCTTCCACACGCACTGAAACCCATCACCACACAGTGAAACCCCTTCCACATAGACTGAAACCTCTTACAAAAACACTGAAACCCCTTCCCCACGCACTGAATCGTCTTCCACACACACTGTTACCCCTTCCCCGCACACTGAAACCATTCCCCACACAATGAAACCAATCCCCACACACTGAAAGCTCTTCCCCACACACTGAAAGCTCTTCCCCACACACTGAAAGCTCTTCCCCACACACTGAAAGCTCTTCCCCACAGACTGAAACCCTTCCCCACGCACTGAAACCTCTTCCCCACAGACTGAAACCCCTTCCGCACGCACTGAAACCCCTTCCACACATACTGAAACCTCTTCCCCACGCACTGAAACCCCTTCCCCACGCACTGAAACCCCTTCCCCACGCACTGAAACCTCTTCCACACACACTGAAACCTCTTCCACACACACTGAAACCTCTTCCACACACACTGAAACCTCCTCCACACACACTGAAACCTCTTCCACACACACTGAAACCTCTTCCACACACACTGAAACCTCTTCCACACACACTGAAACCTCTTCCACACACACTGAAACCTCTTCCACACACACTGAAACCTCTTCCACACACACTGAAACCTCTTCCACACACACTGAAACCTCTTCCACACACACTGAAACCTCTTCCACACACACTGAAACCTCTTCCACACACACTGAAACCTTTTCCACACACACTGAAACCTCTTCCACACACAATAAAACACCTTCCCCACGCGCTGAAACCCCTTCCACACACACTGTAACCCCTTCCCCGCACACTGAAACCCCTTCGCCACACACTGAATCCCCTTCCACACACACGGAAACCTCTTCCCCACACGCTGAAACCTCTTCCCCACACGCTGAAACCCCTACCCCACACGCTGAAACACCTTCCACACACACTGAAACCCATTCCTCACACACTGAAATCCATCCCCGCAGACTGAAACCTCTTTGCTACACACTGAAACCCATCCCCACACACTGAAACCTCTTTCCCGCAGACTGTCCCTCTTCCCCACAAACTGAAACCCCTTCACCGCACACTGAAACCCCTTCCCCACACACTGAAACCCATCGCCACACACTGAAACCGAACCCCACACACTGAAAGCTCTTCCCCACACACTGAAAGCTCTTCCGCACGCACTGAAACCTCTTCCACACATACTCAAACCTCTTCCCCACACACTGAAACCTCTTCCCCACACACTGAAACCTCTTCCCCACACACTGAAACCTCTTCCCCACACACTGAAACCTCTTACCCACGCACTGAAACCTCTTACCCACGCACTGAAACCTCTTACCCACGCACTGAAACCTCTTACCCACGCACTGAAACCTCTTACCCACGCACTGAAACCTCTTACCCACGCACTGAAACCTCTTCCCCACGCACTGAAACCTCTTCCCCACGCACTGAAACCTCTTCCCCACGCACTGAAACCTCTTCCCCACGCACTGAAACCTCTTCCCCACACACTGAAACCTCTTCCACTCACAATAAAACACCTTCCCCACGCGCTGAAACCCCTTCCACACACACTGTAACCCCTTCCACACACACTGTAACCCCTTCCCCGCACACTGAAACCCCTTCGCCACACACTGAATCCCCTTCCCCGCACACGGAAACCCCTTCCCCGCACACTGAAACCCCTTCCCCTCACACTGAAACCCTTCCCCACACGCTGAAACTCCTTCCACACACACTGAAACCTCTTCCACATGCACTGAAACGCATTCCGCACACTCTGAAACACATCCCCACACACTGAAACCCATCCCCTCACACTGAAACCATTCCCCACACAATGAAACCCATCCGCACATACTGAAACCACTTCCCCACACACTAAAACCCCTTATCCACCCACTGAAACCCCTTCCCCACTGAATGAAACCTCTTCCACATACACTGAAACCTCTTCCACATACACTGAAACCTCTTACAAAAACATTGAAACCCCTTCCCCACGCACTGAATCGTCTTCCACACACACTGTTACCCCTTCCCCGCACAATGAAACCATTCCCCACACAATGAAACCAATCCCCACACACTGAAACCTCTTCACCACACACTGAAACCTCTTCCCCACACGCTGAAACCCCTACCCCAGACGCTGAAACAACTTCCACACACACTGAAACCCATTCCTCACACACTGAAATCCATCCCCGCACACTGAAAGCTCTTCCACACACAATAAAACACCTTCCCCACGCGCATAAACCCCTTCCACACACACTGAAACCCCTTCCCCGCACACTGAAACCCCTTCCCCGCACACTGAAACCCCTTCCCCGCACACTGAAACCCCTTCCCCGCACACTGAAACCCCTTCCCCGCACACTGAAACCCCTTCCCCGCACACTGAAACCCCTTCCCCGCACACTGAAACCCCTTCCCCGCACACTGAAACCCCTTCCCCGCACACTGAAACCCCTTCCCCGCACACTGAAACCCCTTCCCCGCACATTGAAACCCCTTCCCCACACACTGAATCCCCTTCCACACACACGGAAACCCCTTCCCCGCACACTGAAACACCTTCCCCGCACACTGAAACCCTTCCCCACACGATGAAACTCCTTCCACATGAACTGAAACGCATTCCGCACACTCTGAAAAACATCCCCACACACTGAAACCCATCCCCTCACACTGAAACCATTCCCCACACAATGAAACCCATCCGCACATACTGAAACCACTTCCCCACACACTAAAACCCCTTATACACCCACTGAAACCCCTTCCCCACTGACTGAAACCCCTTCCCCACTGACTGAAACCCCTTCCCCACTGACTGAAACCCCTTCCCCACTGACTGAAACCCCTTCCCCACTGACTGAAACCCCTTCCCCACTGACTGAAACCCCTTCCCCACTGACTGAAACAACTTCCCCACTGACTGAAACCCCTTCCCCACACTCTGAAACCCCTTCCCCACACTCTGAAACCCCTTCCCCACACACTGAAACCCCTTCCCCACACACTGAAACCTCTTCCCCACAAACTGAAACCTCTTCCCCACACACTGAAACCTCTTCCCCACAGACTGAAATCCCTTGCCCACAGACTGAAATCCCTTGCCCACACACTGAAACCTCTTCCCCACACACTGAAACCTCTTCCCCACACGCTGAAACCCCTACCCCAGACGCTGAAACAACTTCCACACACACTGAAACCCATTCCTCACACACTGAAATCCATTCCCGCAGACTGAAACCTCTTCGCCACTCACTGAAACCCATCCCCACACACTGCAAGCTCTTCCACACACAATAAAACACCTTCCCCACGCGCTGAAACCCCTTCCCCGCACTCTGTAACCCCTTCCCCGCACTCTGTAACCCCTTCCCCGCACTCTGTAACCCCTTCCCCGCACTCTGTAACCCCTTCCCCGCACTCTGTAACCCCTTCCCCGCACTCTGTAACCCCTTCCCCGCACTCTGTAACCCCTTCCCCGCACTCTGTAACCCCTTCCCCGCACTCTGTAACCCCTTCCCCGCACTCTGTAACCCCTTCCCCGCACTCTGTAACCCCTTCCCCGCACTCTGTAACCCCTTCCCCGCACTCTGTAACCCCTTCCCCGCACTCTGTAACCCCTTCCCCGCACTCTGTAACCCCTTCCCCGCACTCTGTAACCCCTTCCCCGCACACTCTGAAAAACATCCCCACACACTGAAACCCATCCCCACACACTGAAACCCCTTCCGCACACACTGAAACCCCTTCCCCACACTCTGAAACCCCTTCCCCACACTCTGAAACCCCTTCCTCACACTCTGAAACCCCTTCCCCACACACTGAAACCCCTTCCCCACACACTGAAACCTCTTCCCCACACACTGAAACCTCTTCCCCACACACTGAAACCTCTTCCCCACACACTGAAACCTCTTCCCCACACACTGAAACCTCTTCCCCACACACTGAAACCTCTTCCCCACACACTGAAACCTCTTCCCCACACACTGAAACCTCTTCCCCACACACTGAAACCCCTTCCCCACACACTGAAACCTCTTCCCCACACACTGAAACCTCTTCCCCACACACTGAAACCTCTTCCCCACACACTGAAACATCTTCCCCACACACTGAAACCCCTTCCCCACTGACTGAAACCTCTTATCCACACACTGAAACCTCTTCTGCACAGACTGCAACCCCTTCCCCAGACATTGAAACCCATCCCCACACTCTGAAACCTCAGACCCACACACTGAAACCCCTTCCACACAGACTGAAACCCTTTCCCCACACACTGAAACCCCTTCCCCACACACTGAAACCCCTTCCCCACACACTGAAACCCCTTCCCCACACACTGAAACCCCTTCCCCACACACTGAAACCCCTTCCCCACACACTGAAACCCGTTCCCCACACACTGAAACCCCTTCCCCACACACTGAAACCCCTCCCCCACACTGAAACACATCCCCACACACTGAAGTCCTTCCCCACACACTGAAACCTCTTCCCACACACTGAAAACTCTTCGCCACAGATTGAAACCTCTTCCCCGCACACCGAAACCTCTTCCCCGCACACTGAAACCCCTTCCCCGCACACTGAAACCCCTTCCCCGCACACTGAAACCCCTTCACCGCACACTGAAACCCCTTCACCGCACACTGAAACCCCTTCACCGCACACTGAAACCCCTTCACCGCACACTGAAACCCCTTCACCGCACACTGAAACCCCTTCACCGCACACTGAAACCCCTTCACCGCACACTGAAACCCCTTCACCGCACACTGAAACCCCTTCACCGCACACTGAAACCCCTTCACCGCACACTGAAACCCCTTCACCGCACACTGAAACCCCTTCACCGCACACTGAAACCCCTTCACCGCACACTGAAACCCCTTCACCGCACACTGAAACCCCTTCACCGCACACTGAAACCCCTTCACCGCACACTGAAACCCCTTCACCGCACACTGAAACCCCTTCACCGCACACTGAAACCCCTTCACCGCACACTGAAACCCCTTCACCGCACACTGAAACCCCTTCACCGCACACTGAAACCCCTTCACCGCTACTGAAACCCCTTCACCGCACACTGAAACCCCTTCACCGCACACTGAAACCCCTTCACCGCACACTGAAACCCCTTCACCGCACACTGAAACCCCTTCACCGCACACTGAAACCCCTTCACCGCACACTGAAACCCCTTCACCGCACACTGAAACCCCTTCACCGCACACTGAAACCCCTTCACCGCACACTGAAACCCCTTCACCGCACACTGAAACCCCTTCACCGCACACTGAAACCCCTTCACCGCACACTGAAACCCCTTCACCGCACACTGAAACCCCTTCACCGCACACTGAAACCCCTTCACCGCACACTGAAACCCCTTCACCGCACACTGAAACCCCTTCACCGCACACTGAAACCCCTTCACCGCACACTGAAACCCCTTCACCGCACACTGAAACCCCTTCACCGCACACTGAAACCCCTTCACCGCACACTGAAACCCCTTCACCGCACACTGAAACCCCTTCACCGCACACTGAAACCCCTTCACCGCACACTGAAACCCCTTCACCGCACACTGAAACCCCTTCACCGCACACTGAAACCCCTTCACCGCACACTGAAACCCCTTCACCGCACACTGAAACCCCTTCACCGCACACTGAAACCCCTTCACCGCACACTGAAACCCCTTCACCGCACACTGAAACCCCTTCACCGCACACTGAAACCCCTTCACCGCACACTGAAACCCCTTCACCGCACACTGAAACCCCTTCACCGCACACTGAAACCCCTTCACCGCACACTGAAACCCCTTCACCGCACACTGAAACCCCTTCACCGCACACTGAAACCCCTTCACCGCACACTGAAACCCCTTCACCGCACACTGAAACCCCTTCACCGCACACTGAAACCCCTTCACCGCACACTGAAACCCCTTCACCGCACACTGAAACCCCTTCACCGCACACTGAAACCCCTTCCCCGCACACTGAAACCCCTTCACCGCACACTGAAACCCCTTCCCCGCACACTGAAACCCCTTCCCCGCACACTGAAACCCCTTCCCCGCACACTGAAACCCCTTCCCCGCACACTGAAACCCCTTCCCCGCACACTGAAACCCCTTCCCCGCACACTGAAACCCCTTCCCCGCACACTGAAACCCCTTCCCCGCACACTGAAACCCCTTCCCCGCACACTGAAACCCCTTCCCCGCACACTGAAACCCCATCGCCTCACACTGAAACCCCATCGCCACACACTGAAACCTCTTGCCCACAGACTGAAACCCTTCCCCACACACTGAAACCTCTTCCCCACTGACGGAAACCCCTTCCCCACGCAATAAAACCTCTTCCACACATACTCAAACCTCTTCCCCACACACTGAAACCTCTTCCCCAAACACTGAAACTCCTCCCGCCGCACTGAAACCTCTTCCACACGCACTGAAACCCCTTCCCCGCACACTGAAACCCCTTCCCCGCACACTGAAACTCCTTCCCCGCACGCTGAAACTCCTTCCCCGCACGCTGAAACTCCTTCCACACACACTGAAACCCATCACCACACAGTGAAACCCCTTCCACATAGACTGAAACCTCTTACAAAAACACTGAAACCCCTTCCCCACGCACTGAATCGTCTTCCACACACACTGTTACCCCTTCCCCGCACACTGAAACCATTCCCCACACAATGAAACCAATCCCCACACACAGAAACCGAACCCGACACACTGAAAGCTCTTCCCCACACACTGAAAGCTCTTCCCCACACACTGAAAGCTCTTCCCCACAGACTGAAACCCTTCCCCACGCACTGAAACCTCTTCCCCACAGACTGAAACCCCTTCCGCACGCACTGAAACCCCTTCCCCACACACTGAAACCTCTTCCCCACACACTGAAACCCCTTCCCCACGCACTGAAACCTCTTCCACACACACTGAAACCCCTTCCCCACACACTGAAACCCCTTCCCCACACACTGAAGCCTCTTCCACACACACTGAAACCTCTTCCACACACACTGAAACCTCTTCCACACACACTGAAACCCCTTCCCCACGCACTGAAACCTCTTCCACACACACTGAAACCCCTTCCCCACACACTGAAACCTCTTCCCCACACACTGAAACCTCTTCCACACACACTGAAACCTCTTCCACACACACTGAAACCTCTTCCACACACAGTGAAACCTCTTCCACACACACTGAAACCTCTTCCACACACACTGAAACCTCTTCCACACACACTGAAACCTCTTCCCCACACACTGAAACCTTTTCCACACACACTGAAACCTCTTCCACACACAATAAAACACCTTCCCCACGCGCTGAAACCCCTTCCACACACACTGAAACCCCTTCCACACACACTGAAACCCCTTCCACACACACTGAAACCCCTTCGCCACACACTGAATCCCCTTCCCCGCACACTGAAACCCCTTCCCCACACACTGAAACACCTTCCCCACACACTGAAACACCTTCCCCACACACTGAAACACCTTCCCCACACACTGAAACACCTTCCCCACACACTGAAACACCTTCCCCACACGCTGAAACACCTTCCCCACACGCTGAAACACCTTCCCCACACGCTGAAACACCTTCCACACACGCTGAAACACCTTCCACACACGCTGAAACACCTTCCACACACACTGAAACCCATTCCTCACACACTGAAATCCATCCCCGCAGACTGAAACCTCTTTGCTACACACTGAAACCCATCCCCACACACTGAAACCTCTTTCCCGCAGACTGTCCCTCTTCCCCACAAACTGAAACCCCTTCACCGCACACTGAAACCCCTTCCCCATACACTGAAACCCATCGCCACACACTGAAACCGAACCCCACACACTGAAACCGAACCCCACACACTGAAAGCTCTTCCCCACAGACTGAAAGCTCTTCCCCACAGACTGAAACCCTTCCCCACGCACTGAAACCTCTTCCCCACGCACTGAAACCCCTTCCGCACGCACTGAAACCTCTTCCACACATACTCAAACCTCTTCCCCACACACTGAAACCTCTTCCCCACGCACTGAAACCTCTTCCCCACGCACTGAAACCTCTTCCCCACGCACTGAAACCTCTTCCCCACGCACTGAAACCTCTTCCCCACGCACTGAAACCTCTTCCCCACGCACTGAAACCTCTTCCCCACGCACTGAAACCTCTTCCCCACGCACTGAAACCTCTTCCCCACGCACTGAAACCTCTTCCCCACGCACTGAAACCTCTTCCCCACGCACTGAAACCTCTTCCCCACGCACTGAAACCTCTTCCCCACGCACTGAAACCTCTTCCCCGCGCACTGAAACCTCTTCCCCGCGCACTGAAACCTCTTCCCCGCGCACTGAAACCTCTTCCCCGCGCACTGAAACCTCTTCCCCACGCACTGAAACCTCTTCCCCACGCACTGAAACCTCTTCCCCACGCACTGAAACCTCTTCCCCACGCACTGAAACCTCTTCCCCACGCACTGAAACCTCTTCCCCACGCACTGAAACCTCTTCCCCACGCACTGAAACCTCTTCCCCACGCACTGAAACCTCTTCCCCACGCACTGAAACCTCTTCCCCACGCACTGAAACCTCTTCCACTCACAATAAAACACCTTCCCCACGCGCTGAAACCCCTTCCACACACACTGTAACCCCTTCCCCGCACACTGAAACCCCTTCGCCACACACTGAAACCCCTTCGCCGCACACTGAATCCCCTTCCCCGCACACTGAATCCCCTTCCCCGCACACTGAATCCCCTTCCCCGCACACTGAATCCCCTTCCCCGCACACTGAAACCCCTTCCCCGCACACTGAAACCCCTTCCCCGCACACTGAAACCCCTTCCCCGCACACTGAAACCCCTTCCCCGCACACTGAAACCCCTTCCCCGCACACTGAAACCCCTTCCCCTCACACTGAAACCCTTCCCCACACGCTGAAACTCCTTCCACACACACTGAAACCTCTTCCACATGCACTGAAACGCATTCCGCACACTCTGAAACACATCCCCACACACTGAAACCCATCCCCTCACACTGAAACCATTCCCCACACAATGAAACCCATCCGCACATACTGAAACCACTTCCCCACACACTAAAACCCCTTATCCACCCACTGAAACCCCTTCCCCACTGAATGAAACATCTTCCCCACACACTGAAACCTCTTCCACATACACTGAAACCTCTTACAAAAACATTGAAACCCCTTCCCCACGCACTGAATCGTCTTCCACACACACTGTTACCCCTTCCCCGCACAATGAAACCATTCCCCGCACAATGAAACCATTCCCCACACAATGAAACCATTCCCCACACAATGAAACCAATCCCCACACACTGAAACCTCTTCACCACACACTGAAACCTCTTCCCCACACGCTGAAACCCCTACCCCAGACGCTGAAACAACTTCCACACACACTGAAACCCATTCCTCACACACTGAAATCCATCCCCGCAGACTGAAACCTCTTCGCCACTCACTGAAACCCATCCCCACACACTGAAAGCTCTTCCACACACAATAAAACACCTTCCCCACGCGCTGAAACCCCTTCCACACACACTGTAACCCCTTCCACACACACTGTAACCCCTTCCCCGCACACTGAAACCCCTTCCCCGCACACTGAAACCCCTTCCCCACACACTGAATCCCCTTCCACACACACGGAAACCCCTTCCCCGCACACTGAAACACCTTCCCCGCACACTGAAACCCTTCCCCACACGATGAAACTCCTTCCACACACTGAAACTTCTTCCACATGAACTGAAACGCATTCCGCACACTCTGAAAAACATCCCCACACACTGAAACCCATCCCCTCACACTGAAACCATTCCCCACACAATGAAACCCATCCGCACATACTGAAACCACTTCCCCACACACTAAAACCCCTTATCCACCCACTGAAACCCCTTCCCCACACACTGAAACCCCTTCCCCACTGACTGAAACAACTTCCCCACACACTGAAACCCCTTCCGCACACACTGAAACCCCTTCCCCACACTCTGAAACCCCTTCCCCACACACTGAAACCCCTTCCCCACACACTGAAACCCCTTCCCCACACACTGAAACCCCTTCCCCACACACTGAAACCCCTTCCCCACACACTGAAACCCCTTCCCCACACACTGAAACCCCTTCCCCACACACTGAAACCCCTTCCCCACACACTGAAACCCCTTCCCCACACACTGAAACCCCTTCCCCACACACTGAAACCCCTTCCCCACACACTGAAACCTCTTCCCCACACACTGAAACCCCTTGCCCACAGACTGAAATCCCTTAACCACACATTGAAACCCATCCCCACACACTGAAACCCCTTCCCCACACACTAAAACCCCTTCCCCACACACTAAAACCCCTTCCCCACACACTAAAACCCCTTCCCACACACTAAAACCCCTTCCCCACACACTAAAACCCCTTCCCCACACACTAAAACCCCTTCCCCACACACTAAAACCCCTTCCCCACACACTAAAACCCCTTCCCCACACACTGAAACCTCTTCCCCACACACTGAAACCTCTTCCCCACACACTGAAACCTCTTCCCCACACACTGAAACCTCTTCCCCACACACTGAAACCTCTTCCCCACACGCTGAAACCCCTACCCCAGACGCTGAAACAACTTCCACACACACTGAAACCCATTCCTCACACACTGAAATCCATCCCCGCAGACTGAAACCTCTTCGCCACTCACTGAAACCCATCCCCACACACTGCAAGCTCTTCCACACACAATAAAACACCTTCCCCACGCGCTGAAACCCCTTCCCCGCACTCTGTAACCCCTTCCCCGCACTCTGTAACCCCTTCCCCGCACTCTGTAACCCCTTCCCCGCACTCTGTAACCCCTTCCCCGCACTCTGTAACCCCTTCCCCGCACTCTGTAACCCCTTCCCCGCACTCTGTAACCCCTTCCCCGCACTCTGTAACCCCTTCCCCGCACTCTGTAACCCCTTCCCCGCACTCTGTAACCCCTTCCCCGCACTCTGTAACCCCTTCCCCGCACTCTGTAACCCCTTCCCCGCACTCTGTAACCCCTTCCCCGCACTCTGTAACCCCTTCCCCGCACTCTGTAACCCCTTCCCCGCACTCTGTAACCCCTTCCCCGCACTCTGTAACCCCTTCCCCGCACTCTGTAACCCCTTCCCCGCACTCTGTAACCCCTTCCCCGCACTCTGTAACCCCTTCCCCGCACTCTGTAACCCCTTCCCCGCACTCTGTAACCCCTTCCCCGCACTCTGTAACCCCTTCCCCGCACTCTGTAACCCCTTCCCCGCACTCTGTAACCCCTTCCCCGCACTCTGTAACCCCTTCCCCGCACTCTGTAACCCCTTCCCCGCACTCTGTAACCCCTTCCCCGCACTCTGTAACCCCTTCCCCGCACACTGAAACCCCTTCCCCACACACTGAAACCCCTTCCCCGCACACTGAAACCCCTTCCCCGCACACTGAAACCATTCCCCACACAATGAAACCCATCCGCACATACTGAAACCACTTCCCCACACACTAAAACCCCTTATCCACCCACTGAAACCCCTTGCCCACGCACTGAAACATCTTCCCCACCCACCGAAACATCTTCCCCACGCACCGAAACATCTTCCCCACGCACCGAAACATCTTCCCCACGCACCGAAACCTCTTCCCCACGCACCGAAACCTCTTCCCCACGCACCGAAACCTCTTCCCCACACACTGAAACCTCTTCCCCACACACTGAAACCTCTTCCCCACACACTGAAACCTCTTCCCCACACACTGAAACCTCTTCCCCACACACTGAAACCTCTTCCCCACACACTGTAACCTCTTCCCCACACACTGTAACCTCTTCCCCACACACTGAAACCCCTTCCCCGCACACTGAAACCTCTTCCCCACACACTGAATCCCCTACTCCACACACTGTAACCCCAACCCCATACACTGAAACCTCTTCCCCACACACTGAAACCTCTTCCCCACACACTGAAACCTCTTCCCCACAGATGGAAACCCATTCCCCACACTCTGAAACCTCTTCCCCACACTCTGAAACCTCTTCCCCACACTCTGAAACCTCTTCCCCACACTCTGAAACCTCTTCCCCACACACTGAAACCTCTTCCCCACACACTGAAACCTCTTCCCCACACACTGAAACCTCTTCCCCACACACTGTAACCTCTTCCCCACACACTGAAACCCCTTCCCCGCACACTGAAACCTCTTCCCCACACACTGAATCCCCTACTCCACACACTGTAACCCCATCCCCATACACTGAAACCTCTTCCCCACACACTGAAACCTCTTCCCCACAGATGGAAACCCATTCCCTACACTCTGAAACCTCTTCCCCACACTCAGAAACCTCTTCCCCACACTCTGAAACCTCTTCCCCACACTCTGAAACCTCTTCCCCACACTCTGAAACCTCTTCCCCACACTCTGAAACCTCTTCCCCACACTCTGAAACCTCTTCCCCACACTCTGAAACCTCTTCCCCACACTCTGAAACCTCTTCCCCACACATAGAAACCTCTTCCCCAAACATAGAAACCTCTTCCCCACACATAGAAACCACTTCCCCACGCAGAAACACCTTCCCCACACACTGAAACCTCTTCCCCACACACTGAAACCCCTTCCCCACAGTCTCAAACCACTTCCCCACACACTGAAACCACTTCCCCACACACTGAAACCAATCCTCACTCACTGAAAACCTTGCCACACACTGAAACCTCTTCCCCACACACTGAAACCTCTTCCCCACACACTGAAACCTCTTCCCCACACACTGAAACCTCTTCCCCACACACTGAAACCCCTTACCCACACACTGCCACATCTTCAACACACATTGAAACCTCTTCCCCACACACTGAAACCCCTTCCACGCACACAGAAACCTCTTCCAAAACACACTGAATCCACTTCACCACACACTGTAACCCCTTCCCCACACACTGAAACCTTTTCCCCACTCACTGAAACCTTTTCCCCACACACTGAAACCACTTCACCACACTCTAAAACCTCTTCCCCGCACATAGAACCCTCTTCCCCACACACTGAAACCTCTTCCCCAAACATAGAAACCTCTTCCCCACACATAGAAACCACTTCCCCACGCAGAAACACCTTCCCCACACACTGAAACCTCTTCCCCACACACTGAAACCCCTTCCCCACAGTCTCAAACCACTTCCCCACACACTGAAACCACTTCCCCACACACTGAAACCAATCCTCACTCACTGAAAACCTTGCCACACACTGAAACCTCTTCCCCACACACTGAAACCTCTTCCCCACACACTGAAACCTCTTCCCCACACACTGAAACCCCTTACCCACACACTGCCACATCTTCAACACACATTGAAACCTCTTCCCCACACACTGAAACCCCTTCCACGCACACAGAAACCTCTTCCAAAACACACTGAATCCACTTCACCACACACTGTAACCCCTTCCCCACACACTGAAACCTTTTCCCCACTCACTGAAACCTTTTCCCCACACACTGAAACCACTTCACCACACTCTAAAACCTCTTCCCCGCACATAGAACCCTCTTCCCCACACACTGAAGCAACTTCCCCACAGACTGAAACCCCTTCCCCACAGACTGAAACCCCTTCCCCACAGACTGAAACCCCTTCCCCACAGACTGAAACCCCTTCCCCACAGACTGAAACCCCTTCCCCACAGACTGAAACCCCTGCCCACAAACTAAAACCTCTTCCCCACATACTGAAACCCCTTCCACACACACTGAAACCCCTTCCACACACACTGAAACCCCTTCCACACACACTGAAACCCCTTCCACACACACTGAAACCCCTTCCACACACACTGAAACCCCTTCCACACACACTGAAACCCCTTCCACACACACTGAAACCTCTTCCACACATACTCAAACCTCTTCCCCACGCACTGAAACCTCTTCCCCACGCACTGAAACCTCTTCCCCACGCACTGAAACCTCTTCCCCACGCACTGAAACCTCTTCCCCACGCACTGAAACCTCTTCCCCACGCACTGAAACCTCTTCCCCACGCACTGAAACCTCTTCCCCACGCACTGAAACCTCTTCCCCACGCACTGAAACCTCTTCCCCACGCACTGAAACCTCTTCCCCACGCACTGAAACCTCTTCCCCACGCACTGAAACCTCTTCCCCACGCACTGAAACCTCTTCCCCACGCACTGAAACCTCTTCCCCACGCACTGAAACCTCTTCCCCACGCACTGAAACCTCTTCCCCACGCACTGAAACCTCTTCCCCACGCACTGAAACCTCTTCCCCACGCACTGAAACCTCTTCCCCACGCACTGAAACCTCTTCCCCACGCACTGAAACCTCTTCCCCACGCACTGAAACCTCTTCCCCACGCACTGAAACCTCTTCCCCACGCACTGAAACCTCTTCCCCACGCACTGAAACCTCTTCCCCACGCACTGAAACCTCTTCCCCACGCACTGAAACCTCTTCCCCACGCACTGAAACCTCTTCCCCACGCACTGAAACCTCTTCCCCACGCACTGAAACCTCTTCCACTCACAATAAAACACCTTCCCCACGCGCTGAAACCCCTTCCACACACACTGTAACCCCTTCGCCACACACTGAAACCCCTTCGCCACACACTGAATCCCCTTCCCCGCACACTGAATCCCCTTCCCCGCACACTGAAACCCCTTCCCCGCACACTGAAACCCCTTCCCCTCACACTGAAACCCTTCCCCACACGCTGAAACTCCTTCCACACACACTGAAACCTCTTCCACATGCACTGAAACGCATTCCGCACACTCTGAAACACATCCCCACACACTGAAACCCATCCCCTCACACTGAAACCATTCCCCACACAATGAAACCCATCCGCACATACTGAAACCACTTCCCCACACACTAAAACCCCTTATCCACCCACTGAAACCCCTTCCCCACTGAATGAAACATCTTCCCCACACACTGAAACCTCTTCCTCATACACTGAAACCTCTTCCCCACGCACTGAAACCTCTTCCCCACGCACTGAAACCTCTTCCCCACGCACTGAAACCTCTTCCCCACGCACTGAAACCTCTTCCCCACGCACTGAAACCTCTTCCACTCACAATAAAACACCTTCCCCACGCGCTGAAACCCCTTCCACACACACTGTAACCCCTTCGCCACACACTGAAACCCCTTCGCCACACACTGAATCCCCTTCCCCGCACACTGAATCCCCTTCCCCGCACACTGAAACCCCTTCCCCGCACACTGAAACCCCTTCCCCGCACACTGAAACCCCTTCCCCTCACACTGAAACCCTTCCCCACACGCTGAAACTCCTTCCACACACACTGAAACCTCTTCCACATGCACTGAAACGCATTCCGCACACTCTGAAACACATCCCCACACACTGAAACCCATCCCCTCACACTGAAACCATTCCCCACACAATGAAACCCATCCGCACATACTGAAACCACTTCCCCACACACTAAAACCCCTTATCCACCCACTGAAACCCCTTCCCCACTGAATGAAACATCTTCCCCACACACTGAAACCTCTTCCTCATACACTGAAACCTCTTACAAAAACATTGAAACCCCTTCCCCACGCACTGAATCGTCTTCCACACACACTGTTACCCCTTCCCCGCACAATGAAACCATTCCCCGCACAATGAAACCATTCCCCACACAATGAAACCAATCCCCACACACTGAAACCTCTTCACCACACACTGAAACCTCTTCCCCACACGCTGAAACCCCTACCCCAGACGCTGAAACAACTTCCACACACACTGAAACCCATTCCTCACACACTGAAATCCATCCCCGCAGACTGAAACCTCTTCGCCACTCACTGAAACCCATCCCCACACACTGAAAGCTCTTCCACACACAATAAAACACCTTCCCCACGCGCTGAAACCCCTTCCACACACACTGTAACCCCTTCCACACACACTGTAACCCCTTCCCCGCACACTGAAACCCCTTCCCCGCACACTGAAACCCCTTCCCCACACACTGAATCCCCTTCCACACACACGGAAACCCCTTCCCCGCACACTGAAACACCTTCCCCGCACACTGAAACCCTTCCCCACACGATGAAACTCCTTCCACACACTGAAACTTCTTCCACATGAACTGAAACGCATTCCGCACACTCTGAAAAACATCCCCACACACTGAAACCCATCCCCTCACACTGAAACCATTCCCCACACAATGAAACCCATCCGCACATACTGAAACCACTTCCCCACACACTAAAACCCCTTATCCACCCACTGAAACCCCTTCCCCACACACTGAAACCCCTTCCCCACTGACTGAAACAACTTCCCCACACACTGAAACCCCTTCCGCACACACTGAAACCCCTTCCCCACACTCTGAAACCCCTTCCCCACACACTGAAACCCCTTCCCCACACACTGAAACCCCTTCCCCACACACTGAAACCCCTTCCCCACACACTGAAACCCCTTCCCCACACACTGAAACCCCTTCCCCACACACTGAAACCCCTTCCCCACACACTGAAACCTCTTCCCCACAGACTGAAATCCCTTAACCACACATTGAAACCCATCCCCACACACTGAAATCTCTTCCCCACACACTAAAACCCCTTCCCCACACACTAAAACCCCTTCCCCACACACTAAAACCCCTTCCCCACACACTAAAACCCCTTCCCCACACACTAAAACCCCTTCCCCACACACTAAAACCCCTTCCCCACACACTAAAACCCCTTCCCCACACACTGAAACCCCTTCCCCACACACTGAAACCCCTTCCCCACACACTGAAACCCCTTCCCCACACACTGAAACCTCTTCCCCACACACTGAAACCTCTTCCCCACACACTGAAACCTCTTCCCCACACACTGAAACCTCTTCCCCACACGCTGAAACCCCTACCCCAGACGCTGAAACAACTTCCACACACACTGAAACCCATTCCTCACACACTGAAATCCATCCCCGCAGACTGAAACCTCTTCGCCACTCACTGAAACCCATCCCCACACACTGCAAGCTCTTCCACACACAATAAAACACCTTCCCCACGCGCTGAAACCCCTTCCCCGCACTCTGTAACCCCTTCCCCGCACTCTGTAACCCCTTCCCCGCACTCTGTAACCCCTTCCCCGCACTCTGTAACCCCTTCCCCGCACTCTGTAACCCCTTCCCCGCACTCTGTAACCCCTTCCCCGCACTCTGTAACCCCTTCCCCGCACTCTGTAACCCCTTCCCCGCACTCTGTAACCCCTTCCCCGCACTCTGTAACCCCTTCCCCGCACTCTGTAACCCCTTCCCCGCACTCTGTAACCCCTTCCCCGCACTCTGTAACCCCTTCCCCGCACTCTGTAACCCCTTCCCCGCACTCTGTAACCCCTTCCCCGCACTCTGTAACCCCTTCCCCGCACTCTGTAACCCCTTCCCCGCACTCTGTAACCCCTTCCCCGCACTCTGTAACCCCTTCCCCGCACTCTGTAACCCCTTCCCCGCACTCTGTAACCCCTTCCCCGCACACTGAAACCCCTTCCCCACACACTGAAACCCCTTCCCCGCACACTGAAACCCCTTCCCCGCACACTGAAACCATTCCCCACACAATGAAACCCATCCGCACATACTGAAACCACTTCCCCACACACTAAAACCCCTTGCCCACGCACTGAAACCCCTTGCCCACGCACTGAAACATCTTCCCCACGCACCGAAACATCTTCCCCACGCACCGAAACATCTTCCCCACGCACCGAAACATCTTCCCCACGCACCGAAACCTCTTCCCCACGCACCGAAACCTCTTCCCCACGCACCGAAACCTCTTCCCCACACACTGAAACCTCTTCCCCACACACCGAAACCTCTTCCCCACACACTGAAACCTCTTCCCCACACACTGAAACCTCTTCCCCACACACTGTAACCTCTTCCCCACACACTGTAACCTCTTCCCCACACACTGAAACCTCTTCCCCGCACACTGAAACCTCTTCCCCACACACTGAATCCCCTACTCCACACACTGTAACCCCAACCCCATACACTGAAACCTCTTCCCCACACACTGAAACCTCTTCCCCACACACTGAAACCTCTTCCCCACAGATGGAAACCCATTCCCCACACTCTGAAACCTCTTCCCCACACTCTGAAACCTCTTCCCCACACTCTGAAACCTCTTCCCCACACACTGAAACGTCTTCCCCACACACTGAAACCTCTTCCCCACACACTGAAACCTCTTCCCCACACACTGTAACCTCTTCCCCACACACTGAAACCCCTTCCCCGCACACTGAAACCTCTTCCCCACACACTGAATCCCCTACTCCACACACTGTAACCCCATCCCCATACACTGAAACCTCTTCCCCACACACTGAAACCTCTTCCCCACAGATGGAAACCCATTCCCTACACTCTGAAACCTCTTCCCCACACTCTGAAACCTCTTCCCCACACTCTGAAACCTCTTCCCCACACTCTGAAACCTCTTCCCCACACTCTGAAACCTCTTCCCCACACTCTGAAACCTCTTCCCCACACTCTGAAACCTCTTCCCCACACTCTGAAACCTCTTCCCCACACTCTGAAACCTCTTCCCCACACATAGAAACCTCTTCCCCAAACATAGAAACCTCTTCCCCACACATAGAAACCACTTCCCCACGCAGAAACACCTTCCCCACACACTGAAACCTCTTCCCCACACACTGAAACCCCTTCCCCACAGTCTCAAACCACTTCCCCACACACTGAAACCACTTCCCCACACACTGAAACCAATCCTCACTCACTGAAAACCTTGCCACACACTGAAACCTCTTCCCCACACACTGAAACCTCTTCCCCACACACTGAAACCTCTTCCCCACACACTGAAACCTCTTCCCCACACACTGAAACCTCTTCCCCACACACTGAAACCTCTTCCCCACACACTGAAACCCCTTACCCACACACTGCCACATCTTCAACACACATTGAAACCTCTTCCCCACACACTGAAACCCCTTCCACGCACACAGAAACCTCTTCCAAAACACACTGAATCCACTTCACCACACACTGTAACCCCTTCCCCACACACTGAAACCTTTTCCCCACTCACTGAAACCTTTTCCCCACACACTGAAACCACTTCACCACACTCTAAAACCTCTTCCCCGCACATAGAACCCTCTTCCCCACACACTGAAACCTCTTCCCCAAACATAGAAACCTCTTCCCCACACATAGAAACCACTTCCCCACGCAGAAACACCTTCCCCACACACTGAAACCTCTTCCCCACACACTGAAACCCCTTCCCCACAGTCTCAAACCACTTCCCCACACACTGAAACCACTTCCCCACACACTGAAACCAATCCTCACTCACTGAAAACCTTGCCACACACTGAAACCTCTTCCCCACACACTGAAACCTCTTCCCCACACACTGAAACCTCTTCCCCACACACTGAAACCCCTTACCCACACACTGCCACATCTTCAACACACATTGAAACCTCTTCCCCACACACTGAAACCCCTTCCACGCACACAGAAACCTCTTCCAAAACACACTGAATCCACTTCACCACACACTGTAACCCCTTCCCCACACACTGAAACCTTTTCCCCACTCACTGAAACCTTTTCCCCACACACTGAAACCACTTCACCACACTCTAAAACCTCTTCCCCGCACATAGAACCCTCTTCCCCACACACTGAAGCAACTTCCCCACAGACTGAAACCCCTTCCCCACAGACTGAAACCCCTTCCCCACAGACTGAAACCCCTTCCCCACAGACTGAAACCCCTTCCCCACAGACTGAAACCCCTTCCCCACAGACTGAAACCCCTTCCCCACAGACTGAAACCCCTTCCCCACAGACTGAAACCCATGCCCACAAACTAAAACCTCTTCCCCACATACTGAAACCCCTTCCACACACACTGAAACCCCTTCCACACACACTGAAACCCCTTCCACACACACTGAAACCCCTTCCACACACACTGAAACCCCTTCCACACACACTGAAACCCCTTCCACACACACTGAAACCCCTTCCACACACACTGAAACCCCTTCCACACACACTGAAACCCCTTCCACACACACTGAAACCCCTTCCACACACACTGAAACCCCTTCCACACACACTGAAACCCCTTCCACACACACTGAAACCCCTTCCACACACACTGAAACCCCTTCCACACACACTGAAACCCCTTCCACACACACTGAAACCCCTTCCACACACACTGAAACCCCTTCCACACACACTGAAACCCCTTCCACACACACTGAAACCTCTTCCACACACACTGAAACCCCTTCCACACACACTGAAACCCCTTCCACACACACTGAAACCCCTTCCACACACACTGAAACCCCTTCCACACACACTGAAACCCCTTCCACACACACTGAAACCCCTTCCCCACACACTAAAAACTTTCTCCAAACACTGAAACTACTTCCCCAGACACTGAAACCTCTTCCACACATACTGAAACCTCTTACCCACACACTGAAATCTCTTCCCCACACACTGAAATCTCTTCCCCAAACACTGAAACTCCATCCCCACACACTGAAACCTCTTCCCCACAGACTGAAACCCATCCCCACAGACTGAAACCCATCCCCACACACTGAAACCCATCCCCACACACTGAAACCTCATCCACACACACTGAAACCCCTTCCCCACACGCTGAAACCCCTTCCCCACACACTGAAATCCCTTCCAACACACTGAAACCTCTTCCCCACACACTGAAACCCCTTCCCCACACACTGAAACATCTTACACAAACACTGAAACCCCTTCCCCACGCAGTGAATCCTCTTCAACACACAGTGTAACCCCTTCCCCGCACACTGAAACCCATCCCCTCACACTGAAACCATTCCCCACACAATGAAACCCATCCCCACCCACTGAAACCCCTACCCCACCCACTGAAACCCCTACCCCACACGCTGAAACCCCTACCCCACACGCTGAAACCCCTACCCCACACGCTGAAACCCCTACCCCACACGCTGAAACCACTTCCCCACACGCTGAAACCACTTCCCCACACGCTGAAACCACTTCCCCACACACTGAAACCACTTCCCCACACACTGAAACCCCTTCCCCACACACTGAAACCCCTTCTCCACAGACTGAAACCCCTTCCCCACACACTGAAACCCATCCCCACACACTGAAACCTCATCAACACACACTGAAACCACTTCCCCACACGCTGAAACCCCTTCCCCACACACTGAAATACGTTCCAACACACCAAAACCTCTTCCCCACACACTGAAACCCATTTCCCACAGACTGAAACCCATCCCCACAGACTGAAACCCATCCCCACAGACTGAAACCCATCCCCACACACTGAAACCCATCCCCACACACTGAAACCTCATCCACACACACTGAAACCCCTTCCCCACACGCTGAAACCCCTTCCCCACACACTGAAATCCCTTCCAACACACTGAAACCTCTTCCCCACACACTGAAACCCCTTCCCCACACACTGAAACATCTTACACAAACACTGAAACCCCTTCCCCACGCAGTGAATCCTCTTCAACACACACTGTAACCCCTTCCCCGCACACTGAAACCCATCCCCTCACACTGAAACCATTCCCCACACAATGAAACCCATCCCCACACACTGAAACCTCATCAACACACACTGAAACCACTTCCCCACACGCTGAAACCCCTTCCCCACACACTGAAATACGTTCCAACACACCAAAACCTCTTCCCCACACACTGAAACCCATTTCCCACACACTGAAACCCATCCCCACACACCGTAAATCCATCCCCACACACTGAAACCCATCCTCACTCACTGAAAACCTTGCCACACACTGAAACCCTTCCCCACACACTGAAACCCTTCCCCACACACTGAAACCCTTCCCCACACACTGAAACCCTTCCCCACACACTGAAACCCTTCCCCACACACTGAATCCTCTTCCCCACACACTGAATCCTCTTCCCCACACACTGAAACCTCTTCCCCACACACTGAAACCTCTTCCCCACACACTGAAACCTCTTCCCCACACACTGAAACCTCTTCCCCACACACTGAAACCTCTTCCCCACACACTGAAACCTCTTCCCCACACACTGAAACCTCTTCCCCACACACTGAAACCTCTTCCCCACACACTGAAACCCCTTCCCCACACACTGAAACCCCTTCCCCACACACTGAAACCCCTTCCCCACACACTGAAACCCCTTCCCCACACACTGAAACCCCTTCCCCACACACTGAAACCCCTTCCCCACACACTGAAACCCCTTCCCCACACACTGAAACCCCTTCCCCACACACTGAAAACCTTTCCCCACACACTGAAAACCCTTCCCCACACACTGAAAACCCTTCCCCACACACTGAAAACCCTTCCCCACACACTGAAAACCCTTCCCCACACACTGAAAACCCTTCCCCACACACTGAAACCCCTTCCCCACACACTGAAACCCCTTCCCCACACACTGAAACCCCTTCCCCACACACTGAAACCCCTTAAGCACACACTGAAACCCCTTCCCCACACACTGAAACCCCTTCCCCACACACTGAAACACCTTCCACACACACTGAAACCTCTTCCACTCACACTGAAACCCCTTCCACACACACTGAAACCCCTTCCCCACACACTGAAACCCCTTCCCCACATACTGAAGCCCTTCCCCACATACTAAAAACCTTCTCCAAACACTGAAACCCCTTCCCCACACACTGAAACCCCTTCCCCACATACTGAAGCCCTTCCCCACACACTAAAAACCTTCTCCAAACACTGAAACCACTTCCCCAGACACTGAAACATCTTTCACACACACTGAAACCCATCCCCACACACTGAAACCTCTTTCCCACAAACTGAAACCTCATCGCCACACACTGAAAACCATCGCCACACACTGAAACCCATCCCCACACACTGAAACCTCTTTCCCACAAACTGAAACCTCATCCCCACACACTGAAAACCATCGCCACACACTGAAACCCATCCCCACACACTGAATCCTTTTCCCTACACACTGAAAGCTCTTCCCCACAGACAGAAACCTCTTCCCCACACACTGAAACCTCTTCCCCACAGACTGAAACCCCTTCCCCATGCACTGAAACCTCTTCCACACATACTGAAACCTCTTCCCCACACACTGAAATCTCTTCCCCACACACTGAAATCTCTTCCCCACGCACTGAAACTCCATCCCCACGCACTTAAACCTCTTCCACACACACTGAAACCTCTTTCCCACACACTAACCCCTTCCCCGCACACTGAAACCCATCCCCTCACACTGAAACCATTCCCCACACAATGAAACCATTCCCCACACAATGAAACCCATCCCAACCAATGAAACCTCTTCCCCACACACTGAAACCTCTTCCCCACACGCTGAAACCCCTACCCCACACGCTGAAACCACTTCCACACTTGCAGAAAGCCATTCCCCACACACTGAAACCCATCCCCGCAGACTGAAACCTCTTCCCCACACACTGAAACCCATCCCCGCAAACTGAAACCTCTTCCCCGCAGACTGAAACCTCTTCCCCACACGCTGAAACCTCTTCCCCACACACAGAAATCCTTCCCCACACGCTGAAACCCCTTCCCCACGCACTGTAACCTCTTCCCCACACACTGAAACATCTTTCACAAACACTGAAACCCATCCCCACACACTGAAGCCTGCTCTCCACACACTGAAGCCTGCTCTCCACACACTGAAATCCCTTCCGCACACACTTATACCTCTTCCACACACACTGAAACCCCTTCTTCACACACTGAAACCCTTCCCCACACACGGAAACCTCTTCCGCATACACTGAAACCACTTCCCCACACACAGAAACCCCTTCCCCACACACAGAAACCCCTTCCCCACACACAGAAACCCCTTCCCCACACACAGAAACCCCTTCCCCACACACTGAAACCTCTTCCCCACACACTGAAACCACTTCCCCACACACTGAAACCACTTCCCCACACACTGAAACCACTTCCCCACACACTGAAACCCCTTCCCCACACACTGAAACCCCTTCCCCACACACTGAAACCCCTTCCACACACACTGAAACCTCTTCCACACACACTGAAACCCCTTCCCCACACACTGAAACCCCTTCCCCACATACTGAAGCCCTTCCCCACACACTAAAAACCTTCTCCAAACACTGAAACCACTTCCCAGACACTGAAACATCTTTCACACACACTGAAACCCATCCCCACACACTGAAACCTCTTTCCCACAAACTGAAACCTCATCCCCACACACTGAAAACCATCGCCACACACTGAAACCCATCCCCACACACTGAAACCTCTTTCCCACACACTGAAACCCCTTCCCCACATACTGAAGCCCTTCCCCACACACTAAAAACCTTCTCCAAACACTGAAACCACTTCCCCAGACACTGAAACATCTTTCACACACACTGAAACCCATCCCCACACACTGAAACCTCTTTCCCACAAACTGAAACCTCATCCCCACACACTGAAAACCATCGCCACACACTGAAACCCATCCCCACACACTGAAACCTCTTTCCCACAAACTGAAACCTCATCGCCACACACTGAAAACCATCGCCACACACTGAAACCCATCCCCACACACTGAAACCTTTTCCCTACACACTGAAACCTCTTCCCCACAGACAGAAACCTCTTCCCCACAGACAGAAACCTCTTCCCCACAGACAGAAACCTCTTCCCCACAGACAGAAACCTCTTCCCCACACACTGAAACCTCTTCCCCACACACTGAAACCTCTTCCCCACAGACTGAAACCCCTTCCCCATGCACTGAAACCTCTTCCACACATACTGAAACCTCTTCCCCACACACTGAAATCTCTTCCCCACACACTGAAATCTCTTCCCCACGCACTGAAACTCCATCCCCACGCACTGAAACCTCTTCCACACACACTGAAACCTCTTTCCCGCACACTAACCCCTTCCCCGCACACTGAAACCCATCCCCTCACACTGAAACCATTCCCCACACAATGAAACCATTCCCCACACAATGAAACCCATCCCCACCCACTGAAACCTCTTCCCCACACACTGAAACCTCTTCCCCACACGCTGAAACCCCTACCCCACACGCTGAAACCACTTCCACACACACAGCCATTCCCCACACACTGAAACCCATCCCCGCAGACTGAAACCTCTTCCCCACACACTGAAACCCATCCCCGCAAACTGAAACCTCTTCCCCGCAGACTGAAACCTCTTCCCCACACGCTGAAACCTCTTCCCCACACACAGAAATCCTTCCCCACACGCTGAAACCCCTTCCCCGCGCACTGTAACCTCTTCCCCACACACTGAAACATCTTTCACAAACACTGAAACCCATCCCCACACACTGAAGCCTGCTCTCCACACACTGAAACCCCTTCCACACACACTGAAATCCCTTCCACACACACGGAAACCTCTTCCGCATACACTGAAACCACTTCCCCACACACTGAAACCTCTTCCCCACACACTGAAACCTCTTCCCCACACACTGAAACCACTTCCCCACAGACTCAAACCACTTCCCCACACACTGAAACCACTTCCCCACACACTGAAACCCCTTCCCCACACACAGATACCCCTTCCCCACACACTAAAACCCCTTCCCCACACACTGAAACCTCTTCCCCACTGACTGAAACCCCTTCCCCACACACTGAAACCCATCCGCACACACTGAAACCTCATCCCCACACACTGAAACACATTCCCCACACGCTGAAACCCCATCCCCACACAACGAAATCCGTCCCCACACACCAAAACCTCTTCCCCACACACCAAACCCATTCCCGCACACTGAAACCCATCCCCACACACTGAATCCCCATCGCCACGCACTGAAACCCATCCCCACTCACTGAAAACCTTGCCACAAACTGAAACCTCTTCCCACAGACTGAAACCGCTTCGCCACAGACTGAAACCGCTTCGCCACACACTGAAACCTCTTCCCCACACACTGAAACCCCTTCCCCACGCCCTGAAACATCTTCCACACACACTGAAACCTCTTCCCCACACACTGAAACCTCTTCCCCACACACTGAAACCTCTTCCCCACACACTGAAACCTCTTCCCAACACACTGTAACCTCTTCCCCACACACTGTAACCTCTTCCCCACACACTGAAACCCCTTCCCCGCACACTGAAACCTCATCCCCACACACTGAATCCCCTACTCCACACACTGTAACCCCATCCCCATACACTGAAACCTCTTCCCCACACACTGAAACCACTTCCCCACAGATAGAAACCCATTCCCCACACATAGAAACCTCTTCCCCACACTGAAACCTCTTCCCCACACACTGAAACCTCTTCCCCACACACTGAAACCTCTTCCCCACACACTGAAACCTCTTCCCCACACACTGAAACCCCTTCCCCACAGTCTCAAACCACTTCCCCACACACTGAAACCTCTTCCCCACACACTGCAACCTCTTCCCCACAGACTGAAACCCCTTCCCCACAGACTGAAACCCATCCCCGCACACTGAAACCTCATCCACACACACTGAAACCCCTTCCCCACACGATGAAACACCTTCCCCAAACACTGAAATCCGTCCCAACACACCAAAACCTCTTCCCCACACACTGAAACCCATTTCCCACACACTGAAACCCATCCCCACACACCGTAAATCCATCCCCACACACTGCCACATCTTCCCCTCACTCAGAAACCTCTTCCCCACACTCTGAAACCTCTTCCCCACACTCTGAAACCTCTTCCCCACACTCTGAAACCTCTTGCCCACACTCTGAAACCTCTTGCCCACACTCTGAAACCTCTTCCCCACACTCTGAAACCTCTTCCCCACACTCTGAAACCTCTTCCCCACACACTGAAACCTCTTCCCCACACACTGAAACCTCTTCCCCATACACTGAAACCTCTTCCCCATACACTGAAACCTCTTCCCCACACACTGAAACCTCTTCCCCACACACTGAAACCTCTTCCCCACACACTGAAACCTCTTCCCCACACACTGAAACCTCTTCCCCACACACTGAAACCTCTTCCCCACACACTGAAACCTCTTCCCCACACACTGAAACCTCTTCCCCACACACTGAAACCTCTTCCCCACACACTGAAACCTCTTCCCCACACACTGAAACCTCTTCCCCACACACTGAAACCTCTTCCCCACACACTGAAACCTCTTCCCCACACACTGAAACCTCTTCCCCACACAGTGAAACCACTTCCCCACACACTGAAACCACTTCCCCACACACTGAAACCACTTCCCCACACACTGAAACGCCTTCCTCACACACTGAAACCCCTTCCCCACAGACTGAAACCCCTTCTCCACCCACTGAAACCTCTTCTCCAGACACTGAAACATCTTTCACACACACTGAAACCCATCCCCACACACTGAAACCCCTTCCCCACACGCTGAAACCCCTTCCACACACACTGAAACCCCTTCCCCACATACTGAAACCCCTCCCCACACACTAAAACCCTTCTCCACAAACTGAAACCTCTTCCCCAGACACTGAAACATCTTTCACACACACTGAAACCCATCCCCACACACTGAAATCTCTTCCACATACACCAAAACCTCTTCCCCACACATTGAAACCCATTCCCCACACACTGAAACCCATCCCCACTCACTGAAAACCTTGCCACAAACTGAAACCTCTTCCTACACACTGAAACCTCTTCACCACAGACTGAAACCCCTTCTCCACACGCTGAAACCCCTTCTCCACACGCTGAAACCCCTTCTCCACACGCTGAAACCCCTTCTCCACACGCTGAAACCCCTTCTCCACACGCTGAAACCCCTTCTCCACACGCTGAAACCCCTTCTCCACACGCTGAAACCCCTTCTCCACACGCTGAAACCCCTTCTCCACACGCTGAAACCCCTTCTCCACACGCTGAAACCCCTTCTCCACACGCTGAAACCCCTTCTCCACACGCTGAAAGCCCTTCTCCACACGCTGAAACCCCTTCTCCACACGCTGAAACCCCTTCTCCACACGCTGAAACCCCTTCTCCACACGCTGAAACCCCTTCTCCACACGCTGAAACCCCTTCTCCACACGCTGAAACCCCTTCTCCACACGCTGAAACCCCTTCTCCACACGCTGAAACCCCTTCTCCACACGCTGAAACCCCTTCTCCACACGCTGAAACCCCTTCTCCACACGCTGAAACCCCTTCTCCACACGCTGAAACCCCTTCTCCACACGCTGAAACCCCTTCTCCACACGCTGAAACCCCTTCTCCACACGCTGAAACCCCTTCTCCACACGCTGAAACCCCTTCTCCACACGCTGAAACCCCTTCTCCACACGCTCAAACCTCTTCCACACACGCTGAAACCTCTTCCCCACACACTGAAACCTCTTCCCCACACACTGAAACCTCTTCCCCACACACTGAAACCTCTTCCCCACACGCTGAAACCCCTTCTCCACACGCTGAAAACCCTTCCCCACGCTCTGAAACCTCTTCCCCACGCTCTGAAACCTCTTCCCCACGCTCTGAAACCTCTTCCCCACGCTCTGAAACCTCTTCCCCACGCTCTGAAACCTCTTCCCCACGCTCTGAAACCTCTTCCCCACGCTCTGAAACCTCTTCCCCACGCTCTGAAACCTCTTCCCCACGCTCTGAAACCTCTTCCCCACGCTCTGAAACCTCTTCCCCACGCTCTGAAACCTCTTCCCCACACACTGAAACCTCTTCCCCACACACTGAAACCTCTTCCCCACACACTGAAACCTCTTCCCCACACACTGAAACCTCTTCCCCACACACTGAAACCTCTTCCCCACACACTGAAACCTCTTCCCCGCACACTGAAACCCCTTCCCCGCACACTGAAACCCCTTCCCCGCACACTGAAACCTCTTCCCCGCACACTGAAACCTCTTCCCCGCACACTGAAACCCCTTCCCCGCACACTGAAACCCCTTCCCCGCACACTGAAACCTCTTCCCCACACACTGACTCCCCGACACGACACTCTGAAACCTCTTCCCCACACTCTGAAACCTCTTCCCCACACACTGAAACCACTTCCCCACAGACAGAAACCCCTTCCCCACACTCTTAAACCTCTTCCCCACACTCTGAAACCCCTTCCCCACATACTGAAACCCTTCCCCACACACTAAAAGCCTTCTTAACACACTGAAACCTCTTCCCCAGACACGGAAACATCTTTCACACACACTGAAACCTCTTCCCCACAAACTGAAACCTCTTCCCCACAAACTGAAACCTCTTCCCCACAAATTGAAACCTCATCCCCACACACTGAAACCTCTTCCGCACACACTGAAACCCCTTCCCCACACTCTGAAACCTCTTCCCCACACACTGAAACCTCTTCCCCACACACTGAAACCACTTCCCCACAAATTGAAACCCCTTCCCCACACACTGAAACCTCTTCCCCACACACTGAAACCCCTTGCACACAGACTGAAATCCCTTAACCACACATTGAAACCCATCCCCACACACTGAAATCTCTTCCCCACAGACTGAAACCCCTTCCCCACAGACTGAAACCCCTTCCCCACAGACTGAAACCCCTTCCCCACAGACTGAAACACATCCCCACACACTGAAACCTCTTCCCCACACACTGAAACCCCTTCCCCACACACTGAAACCCCTTCCCCACACACTGAAACCCCTTCCCCACACACTGAAACCCATCGCCACACACTGAAACCCCTTCCCCACAGACTGAAACCCCTTCCCCACAGACTGAAACCCCTTCCCCACAGACTGAAACCCCTTCCCCACAGACTGAAACCCCTTCCCCACAGACTGAAACCCCATCCCCACACACTGAAACCTCTTCCCCACACACTGAAACCTCTTCCCCACACACTGAAACCTCTTCCCCACACACTGAAACCTCTTCCCCACACACTGAAACCTCTTCCCCACACACTGAAACCCCTTCCCCACACACTGAAACCCCTTCCCCACACAGTGAAACCCATCGCCACACACTGAAACCCATCCCCACACACTGAAACCTCTTCCCCACACACTGAAACCTCTTCCCCACAGACTGAAACCCTTCCCGACACACTGAAACCTCTTCCACACATACTGAAACCTCTTCCCCACACACTGAAACCGCTTCCCCACACACTGAAACTGCTTCCCCAAACACTGAAACCGCTTCCCCAAACACTGAAACCTCTTCCCCACGCAATGAAACCTCTTCCACACACACTGAAACCTCTTCCCCACACGCTGAAACCTCTTCCCCACACGCTGAAACTTAATCCACACGCACTGAAACCCATCACCACACACGGAAACCCCTTCCACATACACTGAAACCTCTTACAAAAACACTGAAACCCCTTCCCCACGCACTGAATCGTCTTCCACACACAGTGTTACCCCTTCCCCGCACACTGAAACCAATCCCCACACAATGAAACCAATCCCCACACACTGAAACCTCTTCCCCACACACTGAAACCCATTCCTCACACACTGAAATCCATCCCCGCAGACTGAAACCTCTTCGCACCTCACTGAAACCCATCCCCACACACTGAAACCTCTTCCACACACAATAAAACACCTTCCCCACGCGCTGAAACCCCTTCCACACACACTGTAATCCCTTCCACACACACGGAAACACCTTCCCCGCACACTGAAACACCTTCCCCGTACACTGAAACCCTTCCCCACACACTGAAACCACTTCCCCACACACTGAAACCCCTTGCCCACAGACTGAAATCCCTTAACCACACACTGAAACCTCTTCCTCACACACTGAAACCTCTTCCCCACACACTGAAACCCCTTCCCCACAAACTGAAACCCCTTCCACACACACTGAAACCTCTTCCCCACAGACTGTAACCCCTTCCCCACAGACTGTAACCCCTTCCCCACACACTGAAACCTCTTCCACGCATACTGAAACCTCTTCCCCACACACTGAAACCTCTTCCCCACACACTGAAACCTCTTCCCCACACACTGAAACTGCTTCCCCAAACACTGAAACTGCTTCCCCACGCACTGAAACCTCTTCCACACACACTGAAACCTCTTCCCCACACACTGAAACCTCTTCCCCACACGCTGAAACTTCTTCCACACGCACTGAAACCCATCACCACACACTGAAACCCCTTCCACATACACTGAAACCTCTTACAAAAACACTGAAACACATTCCCCACGCACTGAATCGTCTTCCACACACACTGTTACCCCTTCCCCGCACACTGAAACCATTCCCCACACAATGAAACCAATCCCCACACACTGAAACCTCTTACCCACACACTGAAACCTCTTCCCCACACGCTGAAACCCCTACCCCACACGCTGAAACACCTTCCACACACACTGAAACCCATTCCTCACACACTGAAATCCATCCCCGCAGACTGAAACCTCTTCGCCACTCACTGAAACCCATCCCCACACACTGAAACCTCTTTCCCGCAGACTGAAACCTCTACCCCACAAACTGAAACCTCTTCCCCACACACATAAACCCTTCCCCACACACATAAACCCTTCCCCACACACATAAACCCTTCCCCACACGCTGAAACCCCTTCCCCACACGCTGAAACCCCTTCCCCACACGCTGAAACCCTTCCCCACACGCTGAAACCCCTTCCCCACACGCTGAAACCCCTTCTCCACACGCTGAAACCCCTCCACACACTCTGAAACCCCTTCCACACTTACTGAAACCTCTTCCACACACACTGAAACCCCTTCCCACACGCTGAAACCCCTTCCCCACACGCTGAAACCCCTTCCACACACACTGAAACCCTTCCCCACACACGAAAACCCTTCTCCACGCACTGAAACCTCTTCCCCACACACTGAAACATCTTTCACAAATACTGAAACCCATCCCCACACACTGAAACCTGTTCCCCACACACTGAAACCTGTTCCCCACACACTGAAGCCCCTTCCACACACACTGAAACAGCTTCACAAAAACTTAAACCTCTTCCACACACACTGAACCCACTTCCGCACACACTGATAGCTCTTCCCCACACACTGAATCCTTCCCCACACACTGAAACCTCTTCCGCATACACTGAAAGCCCTTCCCCACACACAGAAACCTCTTCCCCACACACAGAAACCCCTTCCCACACACTGAAACCCCTTCCCCACAGTCTCAAACCCTTCCCCACAGTCTCAAACCCCTTCCCCACAGTCTCAAACCCCTTCCCACAGTCTCAAACCACTTCCCCACACACTGAAACCACTTCCCCACACACTGAAGCCACTTCCCCACACACTGAAACCTCTTCCCCACACACTGAAACCTCTTCCCACACACTGAAACCTCTTCCCACACACTGAAACTCTTCCCACACACTGAAACCTCTTCCCCACACACTGAAACCTCTTCCCCACACACTGAAACCTCTTCCCCACACACTGAAACCTCTTCCCCACACACTGAAACCTCTTCCCCACACACTGAAACCTCTTCCCCACACACTGAAACCTCTTCCCACACACTGAAACCTCTTCCCCACACACTGAAACCCCTTCCCCACACACTGAAACCCCTTCCCCACACACTGAAACCCCTTCCCCACACACTGAAACCCCTTCCCACACACTGAACCCATCCCCACACACTGAAACCCCAATGCCACGCACTGAAACCCATCCCACTCACTGAAAACCTTCCACAAACTGAACCTCTTCCACACACTGAAACCGCTTCGTCACAGACTGAAACCCTTCCCACACACTGAAACCCCTTCCCCGCGCACTGAAACATCTTCCACACACACTGTAACCTCTCCCCACACACTGAAACCCCTTCCCCGCAGACTGAAACCTCTTCCCACACACTGAATCCCCTACTCCACACACTGTAACCCCATCCCCACACACTGAAACCTCTTCCCACACACTGAAACCACTTCCCCACACACTGAAACCACTTCCCCACAGATAGAAACCCTTCCCCACACTCTGAAACCTCTTCCCCACACTCTGAAACCTCTTCCCCACACACTGAAACCTCTTCCCCACACACTGAAACCTCTTCCCCACACACTGAAACCCCTTCCCCACACACTGAAACCCCTTCCCCACACACTGAAACCCCTTCCCCACACACTGAAACCCATCCCCACACACTGAAACCCCAATGCCACGCACTGAAACCCATCCCCACTCACTGAAACCTTCCACAAACTGAAACCTCTTCCCACACACTGAAACCGCTTCGTCACAGACTGAAAGCCTTCCCACACACTGAAACCCCTTCCCCGCGCACTGAAACATCTTCCACACACACTGTAACCTCTTCCCCACACACTGAAACCCCTTCCCCGCAGACTGAAACCTCTTCCCACACACTGAATCCCCTACTCCACACACTGTAACCCCATCCCCATACACTGAAACCTCTTCCCCACACACTGAAACCACTTCCCACACACTGAAACCACTTCCCCACAGATAGAAACCCCTTCCCCACACTCTGAAACCTCTTCCCACACTCTGAAACCTCTTCCCCACACACTGAAACCTCTTCCCCACACACTGAAACCTCTTCCCCACACACTGAAACCCCTTCCCCACACACTGAAACCCTTCCCCACACACTGAAACCCCTTCCCCACACACTGAAACCCATCCCCACACACTGAAACCCCAATGCCACGCACTGAAACCCATCCCCACTCACTGAAAACCTTCCACAAACTGAAACCTCTTCCCACACACTGAAACCGCTTCGTCACAGACTGAAAGCCTTCCCCACACACTGAAACCCCTTCCCCGCGCACTGAAACATCTTCCACACACACTGTAACCTCTTCCCCACACACTGAAACCCCTTCCCCGCAGACTGAAACCTCTTCCCCACACACTGAATCCCCTACTCCACACACTGTAACCCCATCCCCATACACTGAAACCTCTTCCCCACACACTGAAACCACTTCCCCACACACTGAAACCACTTCCCCACAGATAGAAACCCCTTCCCCACACTCTGAAACCTCTTCCCCACACTCTGAACCTCTTCCCCACACATAGAAACGCCTTCCCACACACTGAAACGCCTTCCCCACACACTGAAACCTCTTCCCCACAGACTGAAACCCCTTCCCCACAGACTGAAACCCCTTCCCCACAGACTGAAACCCCTTCCCCACAGACTGAAACCCCTTCCCCACAGACTGAAACCCCTTCCCCACAGACTGAAACCCCTTCCCACAGACTGAAACCCCTTCCCCACAGACTGAAACCCCTTCCCCACAGACTGAAACCCCTTCCCACAGACTGAAACCCTTCTCCACACACTGAAACCTCTTCCCCAGACACTGAAACATCTTTCACACACACTGAAACCCATCCCCACACACTGAAACCTCTTCCACACACTCTGAAACCCCTTCCCCACACGCTGAAACCCCTTCCACACACACTGAAACCCCTTCCCCACATACTGAAACCCTTCCCCACACACTAAAACCCTTCTCCACAAACTGAAACCTCTTCCCCAGACACTGAAACATCGTTCACACTCACTGAAACCTCTTCCCCACACACTGAAACCTCTTCCCCACAAACTGAAACCTCATCCCCACACACTGAAACCTCTTCCCCACTGACTGAAACCCCTTCCCCACTGACTGAAACCCCTTCCCCACACACTGTAACCCGTCCGCACACACTGTAACCCATCCGCACACACTGAAACCCCTTCCCCACACACTGAAACCCCTTCCCCACACACTGAAACCCCTTCCCCACACACTGAAACCCCTTCCCCACACACTGAAACCCCTTCCCCACACACTGAAACCCCTTCCCCACACGCTGAAACCCCTTCCCCACACACTGAAACCTCTTCCCCACACTCTGAAACCTCTTCCCCACACTCTGAAACCTCTTCCCCACACTCTGAAACCTCTTCCCCACACATAGAAACCACTTCCCCACAGACAGAAACCCCTTCCCCGCACACTGAAACCTCTTCCCCGCACACTGAAACCTCTTCACCGCACACTGAAACCTCTTCCCCGCACACTGAAACCTCTTCCCCGCACACTGAAACCTCTTCCCCGCACACTGAAACCTCTTCCCCGCACACTGAATCCCCTTCAACACACACTGTAACCCCTTCCCCACACACTGAAACCTCTTCCCCACACACTGAAACCTCTTCCCCACACAATGAAACCACTTCCACACAGACAGAAACCTCTTCCCCACACTCTGAAACCTCTTCCTCACACTCTGAAACCTCTTCCCCACTGACTGAAACCCCTTCCCCACACACTGAAACCCCTTCCCACACGATGAAACCCCTTCCCCACACAATGAAATCCGTCCCCACACACAAAAACCTCTTCCCCGCACACCAAAGCCATTCCCCACACACTGAAACCCATCCCCACACACTGAAACCCCATCACCACGCACTGAAACCCATCCCCACTCACTGAAAACCTTGCCACAAACTGAAACCTCTTCCCACACACTGAAACCTCTTCGCCACAGGCTGAAACCTCTTCCCCACACACTGAAACCTCTTCCCCACACACTGAAACCTCTTCCCCACACACTGAAACCCCTTCCCCACGCACTGAAACATCTTCCCCACACACTGAAACCTCTTCCCCACACACTGAAACCTCTTCCCCACACACTGAAACCTCTTCCCCACACACTGAAACCTCTTCCCCACACACTGAAACCGCGTCCCCGCACACTGAAACCTCTTCCACACACACTGAATCCCCTACACCATACACTGTAACCCCATCCCCACACACTGAAACCCCATCCCCACACACTGAAACCCCTTCCCCACAGACCGAAACCCCTTCCCCACAGACCGAAACCCCTTCCCCACAGACCGAAACCTCTTCCCCACACTCTGAAACCTCTTCCCCACACTCTGAAACCTCTTCCCCACACTCTGAAACCTCTTCCCTACACTCTGAAACCTCTTCCCCACACACAGAAACCACTTCCCCACAGACTCAAACGCTTTCCCCACACACTGAAACCTCTTCCCCACACACTGAAACCCGTTCCACACAACCTGAAACCTCTTCCACACACACTGAAACCCCCTCCCCTCACGCTGAAACCCCTTCCCCACACACTAAAACCCTTCTCCACAAACTGAAACCTCTTCCCCAGACACTGAAACATCTTTCACACACACTGAAACCCATCCCCACACACTGAAACCCATCCCCACACACTGAAACCCATCCCCACACACTGAAACCCATCCCCACACACTGAAACCCATCCCCACACACTGAAACCCATCCCCACACACTGAAACCCATCCCCACACACTGAAACCCCTTCCCCACACACTGATACCTCTTCCCCACTCTCAGAAACCTCTTCCCCACACATAGAAACCTCTTCCCCACACACTGAGACCACTTCCCCACACACTGAAACCCCTTCCCCACAGACTGAAACCCTTTAACCACACACTGAAACCCATGCCCACACACTAAAACCTCTTCCCCACACACTGAAAACTCTTCCACACACACTGAAACCCCTTCACCACACGCTGAAACCCCTTCCACACACACTGAAACCCCTACCCCACATACTGAAACCCTTCCCCACACACTGAAACCCTTCTCCTCACACTGAAACCTCTTCCCCACACACTGAAACCCCCTCCCCCCACACACTGAAACCCCCTCCCCACACACTGAAACCCCTCCCCACACACTGAAACCCCTTCCACACACACTTAAACCTCTTCCACACATATTGAAATTTCTTCCGCACACACTGAAATTTCTTCCCCACACACTGAAACCCATCCCCACACACTGAAACCCATCCCCACACACTGACACCCATCCCCAGAAATTGAAACCTCTTCCCCACACACTGAAACCCCTTCCCCACACACTGAAACCCCTTCCCCACACACTGAAACCCCTTCCCCACACACTGAAACCCCTTCCCCACACACTGAAACCCCTTCCCCACACACTGAAACCCCTTCCCCACACACTGAAACCCCTTCCCCACACACTGAAACCCCTTCCCCACACACAGAAACCCCTTCCCCACACGCTGAAACCCCTTCCCCACACGCTGAAACCCCTTCCCCACACGCTGAAACCCCTTCCCCACACGCTGAAACCCCTTCCCCACACGCTGAAACCCCTTCCCCACACGCTGAAACCCCTTCCCCACACGCTGAAACCCCTTCCCCACACGCTGAAACCCCTTCCCCACACGCTGAAACCCCTTCCCCACACGCTGAAACCCCTTCCCCACACGCTGAAACGCCTTCCCCACACGCTGAAACGCCTTCCCCACACGCTGAAACGCCTTCCCCACACGCTGAAACGCCTTCCCCACACGCTGAAACGCCTTCCCCACACAATGAAATCCGTCCCCACACACCAAAACCTCTTCCCCACACACTGAAACCCATCCCCACACACTGAAACCCATCCCCACACACTGAAAGCCCATCACCACACACTGAAACCCATCCCCACTCATCCCCACTCACTGAAAACCTTGCCACAAACTGAAACCTCTTCCCACACACTGAAACCTCTTCGCCACAGGCTGAAGCCCTTCCCCACACACTGAAACCTCTTCCCCACACACTGAAACCTCTTCCACACACACTGAAACCCCCTCCCCACACGCTGAAACCCCTTCCACACACACTGAAACCCCTTCCCCACATACTGAAACCATTCCCCACACACTAAAACCCTTCTCCACAAACTGAAACCTCTTCCCCAGACACTGAAGCATCTTTCACACACACTGAAACCCATCCCCACACACTGAAACCTCTTCCCCACAAACTGAAACCTCATCCCCACACACTGAAACCCCTTCCGCACACACTGAAACCCCTTCCCCACACACTGAACCGTATCCCCACACACTGATACCTCTTCCCCACTGACTGAATCCCCTTCCCCACACACTGAAACCCATCCGCACACACTGAAACCCCTTCCCCACACACTGAAACCCCTTCCGCACACACTGAAACCCCTTCCGCACACACTGAAACCCCTTCCGCACACACTGAAACCCCTTCGGCACACACTGAAACCCCTTCCGCACACACTGAAACCCCTTCCGCACACACTGAAACCCCTTCCGCACACACTGAAACCCCTTCCGCACACACTGAAACCCCTTCCGCACACACTGAAACCCCTTCCGCACACACTGAAACCCCTTCCGCACACACTGAAACCCCTTCCGCACACACTGAAACCCCTTCCGCACACACTGAAACCCCTTCCGCACACACTGAAACCCCTTCCGCACACACTGAAACCCCTTCCGCACACACTGAAACCCCTTCCGCACACACTGAAACCCCTTCCGCACACACTGAAACCCCTTCCGCACACACTGAAACCCCTTCCGCACACACTGAAACCCCTTCCCCACACACTTAAACCTCTTCCCCACACACTGAAACCTCTTCCCCACACACTGAAACCCCTTCCGCACACACTGAAACCCCTTCCGCACACACTGAAACCCCTTCCGCACACACTGAAACCCCTTCCGCACACACTGAAACCCCTTCCGCACACACTGAAACCCCTTCCGCACACACTGAAACCCCTTCCGCACACACTGAAACCCCTTCCGCACACACTGAAACCCCTTCCGCACACACTGAAACCCCTTCCGCACACACTGAAACCCCTTCCGCACACACTGAAACCCCTTCCGCACACACTGAAACCCCTTCCGCACACACTGAAACCCCTTCCGCACACACTGAAACCCCTTCCGCACACACTGAAACCCCTTCCGCACACACTGAAACCCCTTCCGCACACACTGAAACCCCTTCCGCACACACTGAAACCCCTTCCGCACACACTAAAACCTCTTCCCCACACACTAAAACCTCTTCCCCACACACTTAAACCTCTTCCCCACACACTAAAACCTCTTCCCCACACACATTGAAACCCCTTCCCCACATACTGAAACCCTTCCCCACACACTGAAACGCTTCTCCACACACTGAAACCTCTTCCCCAGACACTGAAACATCTTTCACACACACTGAAACACTTCTCCACACACTGACACCCATCCTCAAACACTGAAACCTCTTCCCCACACACTGAAACCTCTTCCCCAGTGACAGAAACCCCTTCGCCACACACTGAAACCTGATCCCCACACACTGAAACCTGATCCCCACACTCTGAAACCCCTGCCCCACACGCTGAAACCCCTTCCCCACCCACTGAAATCCGTCCCCAAACACCAAAGCCTCTTCCCCACACACTGAAACCCATTCCCCGCACACTGAAACCCATTCCCCGCACACTGAAACCCATTCCCCGCACACTGAAACCCATTCCCCGCACACTGAAACCCATTCACCACACACTGAAACCCATCCCCACACACTGAAACCCATTCACCACACACTGAAACCCCTTCCGCACACACTGAAACCCCTTCCGCACACACTGAAACCCCTTCCGCACACACTGAAACCCCTTCCGCACACACTAAAACCTCTTCCCCACACACTAAAACCTCTTCCCCACACACTTAAACCTCTTCCCCACACACTAAAACCTCTTCCCCACACACATTGAAACCCCTTCCCCACATACTGAAACCCTTCCCCACACACTGAAACGCTTCTCCACACACTGAAACCTCTTCCCCAGACACTGAAACATCTTTCACACACACTGAAACCCTTCTCCACACACTGACACCCATCCTCAAACACTGAAACCTCTTCCCCACACACTGAAACCTCTTCCCCAGTGACAGAAACCCCTTCGCCACACACTGAAACCTGATCCCCACACACTGAAACCTGATCCCCACACTCTGAAACCCCTGCCCCACACGCTGAAACCCCTTCCCCACCCACTGAAATCCGTCCCCAAACACCAAAGCCTCTTCCCCACACACTGAAACCCATTCCCCGCACACTGAAACCCATTCCCCGCACACTGAAACCCATTCCCCGCACACTGAAACCCATTCCCCGCACACTGAAACCCATTCACCACACACTGAAACCCATCCCCACACACTGAAACCGCATCGCCACACACTGAAACCCATCCCCACACACTGAAACCCATTCACCACACACTGAAACCCATCCCCACACACTGAAACCGCATCGCCACACACTGAAACCCATCCCCACTCACTGAAAATCTTGCCACAAACTGAAACCTCTTCCCACACACTGAAACCTCTTCGCCACAGACTGAAACCCTTCCCCACACACTGAAACCTCTTCCCCATACACTGAAACCACTTCGCCACAGACAGAAACCCCTTCCTCACACTGTGAAACCTCTTCCCCACACATGGCAACCTCTTCCCCACACACTGAAACGCCTTCCCCACACACTGAAACGCCTTCCCCACACACTGAAACCTCTTCCCAACACACTGAAACCCCTTCCCCACTGACTGAAACCACTTAACCACACACTGAAAGCCATGCCCACACACTAAAACCTCTTCCCCACACACTGAAACCCCTTCCACACACACTGAAACCTCCTCCACACACACTGAAACCCCTTCCCCACACGCTGCAATCTCTTCCCCACACACTGAAACCCTTCCCCAAACACTGAAACCTCTTCCCCACACACTGAAACCTCTTCCCCACACACTGAAACCAGTTCCCCACACACTGAAAGACCTTCCCCACAAACTGAAACCTCTTCCCCACAAACTGAAACCTCTTCCCCACACACTGAAACCCCTTCCCCACAGACTGAAACCACTTCTCCACACACTGAAACCCATCCCCACACACTGAAACCTCATCCGCACACACTGAAACCCCTTCCCCACACACTGAGCCACCTTCCCCACACACTGAAATCCATCCCCACACACCGAAACCTCTTCCCCACACACTTAAACCCTTTCCCCACATACTGAAAACAATCCCCACACACTGAAACCCCTTCCCCACACACTGAAACACATCCCCACACACTGAAAACCTTGCCACACAATGAAACCTCTTCCCACACGCTGAAACCTCTTCGCCACACACTGAAACCTCCTCGCCACACACTGAAACCTCTTCGCCACACACTGAAACCTCTTCGCCACACACTGAAACCTCTTCGCCACACACTGAAACCTCTTCGCCACACACTGAAACCTCTTCGCCACACACTGAAACCTCTTCGCCACACACTGAAACCTCTTCGCCACACACTGAAACCTCTTCGCCACACACTGAAACCTCTTCGCCACACACTGAAACCTCTTCGCCACACACTGAAACCTCTTCGCCACACACTGAAACCTCTTCGCCACACACTGAAACCTCTTCGCCACACACTGAAACCTCTTCGCCACACACTGAAACCTCTTCGCCACACACTGAAACCTCTTCGCCACACACTGAAACCTCTTCGCCACACACTGAAACCTCTTCGCCACACACTGAAACCTCTTCGCCACACACTGAAACCTCTTCGCCACACACTGAAACCTCTTCGCCACACACTGAAACCTCTTCGCCACACACTGAAACCTGTTCCCCACGCACTGAAACCCCTTCGCCATGCACTGAAACATCTTCCACACACACTGAAATCTCTTCCCCGCACACTGAAACCCCTTCCCCGCACACTGAAACCTCTTCCCCGCACACTGAAAACCCTTCCCCGCACACTGAAACCCCTTCCCCGCACACTGAAACCCCTTCCCCGCACACTGAAACCCCTTCCCCGCACACTGAAACCCCTTCCCCGCACACTGAAACCTCTTCCCCGCACACTGAAACCCCTTCCCCACACACTGAAACCCCTTCCCCGCACACTGAAACCTCTTCCCCACACACTGTGTCCCCTTCACCACACACTGTAACCTCTTCCCCACAGACAGAAACCTCTTCCCCACTCTTTGAAACCTCTTCCCCACTCTTTGAAACCTCTTCCCCACACACTGTAACCCCATCCCCACACACTGTAACCCCATCCCCACACACTGTAACCCCATCCCCACACACTGAAACCTCTTCCTCACACACTGAAACCCCTTCCCCACCGACAGAAACCTCTTCCCCACACTCTTTAACCTCTTGCCCACACTCATTAACCTCTTCCCCACACATTGAAACCTCTTCCCCACACACTGAAACCACTTCCCCACACACTGAAACCCATCCCCACACACTGAAACCTCTTCCGCAAACACTGAATCCATCCCAACACACCGAAACCTCTTCCCCACACACTGAAACCACTTCCCCACAGACAGAACCCCTTCCCCACACTCTGAAAGCTCTTCCCCACACTCTGAAAGCTCTTCCCCACACATTGAAACCTCTTCCCCACACACTGAATCCCCTTCACCACACACTGTAACCCCTTCCCCACACACTGTAACCCCTTCCCCACACACTGTAACCCCTTCCCCACACACTGTAACCCCTTCCCCACACACTGTAACCCCTTCCCCACACACTGAAACCTCTTCCTCACACATTGAAACCTCTTCCCCACACACTGAAACCTCTTCCCCACATACTGAAACCCCTTCCCCACGCACTGAAACATCTTCCACACACACTGAAACCACTTCCCCACAGACAGAAACCCCTTCCCCACACTCTGAAAGCTCTTCCCCACACTCTGAAAGCTCTTCCCCACACACTGAAACCACTTCCCCACGCACTGAAACCCATCCCCACGCACTGAAACCTCTTCCCCACACACTGAAACCTCTTCCCCACACACTGAAACCCCTTCCACACACACTGAAACCTCTTCCACACACACTGAAACCCCTTCCCCACACGCTGAAACCCTTCCACACACACTGAAACCCCTTCCCCACACGCTGAAACCCTTCCACACACACTGAAACCCATTCCCCATATACTGAAACCCCTTCCACACACACTGAAACCTCTTCCACACACACTGAAACCCCTTCCCCACACGCTGAAACCCTTCCACACACACTGAAACCCATTCCCCATATACTGAAACCCTTTCCGCACACACTGAAAACTCTTCCCCACACACTGAAAACTCTTCCCCACACACTGAAACCCCTTCCCCACACACTGAAACCCCTTCCCCACACACTGAAACCCCTTATCTACACACTGAAACACCTTCCCCACACACTGAAACCTCTTCCCCACACACTGAAACCTCTTCCCCACACACTGAAACCTGATCCCCACACACTGAAACCTGATCCCCACACACTGAAACCTGATCCCCACACGCTGAAACCCCTTCCCCACACGCTGAAACTCCTTCACCACACACTGAAATCCGTCCCCAAACACCAAAACCTCATCCCCACACACTGAAACCCCTTCCCCGCACAACGAAACCTCTTCCCCACACACTGTAACCCCATCCCCACACACTGTAACCCCATCCCCACACACTGAAACCTCTTCCCCACACACTGAAACCATTTCCCCACACACTTAAACCCTTTCCCCACACACTGAAACCCATCCCCACACACTGACACCCCATTCCCCCGCACACTGAAACACATCCCCACACACTGAAAACCTTGCCACACAATGAAACATCTTCCCACACACTGAAACCTCTTCGCCACACACTGAAACCTCTTCGCCACACACTGAAACCTCTTCGCCACACACTGAAACCTCTTCGCCGCACACTGAAACCTCTTCCCCACAGACTGAAACCTCTTCCCCACAGACTGAAACCTCTTCCCCACAGACTGAAACCTCTTCCCCACAGACTGAAACCTCTTCCCCACAGACTGAAACCTCTTCCCCACAGACTGAAACCTCTTCCCCACAGACTGAAACCTCTTCCCCACAGACTGAAACCTCTTCCCCACAGACTGAAACCTCTTCCGCACACACTGAAACCTCTTCCCCGCACACTGAATCCCCTTCACCACACACTGTAACCCCATCCCCACACACTGAAACCTCTTCCCCACACACTGAAACCCCTTCCCCACCGACAGAAACCTCTTCCCCACACTCTTTAACCTCTTGCCCACACTCATTAACCTCTTCCCCACACATTGAAACCTCTTCCCCACACACTGAAACCACTTCCCCACACACTGAAACCCATCCCCACACACTGAAACCTCTTCCGCAAACACTGAATCCATCCCAACACACCGAAACCTCTTCCCCACACACTGAAACCACTTCCCCACAGACAGAACCCCTTCCCCACACTCTGAAAGCTCTTCCCCACACTCTGAAAGCTCTTCCCCACACATTGAAACCTCTTCCCCACACACTGAATCCCCTTCACCACACACTGTAACCCCTTCCCCACACACTGTAACCCCTTCCCCACACACTGTAACCCCTTCCCCACACACTGTAACCCCTTCCCCACACACTGTAACCCCTTCCCCACACACTGTAACCCCTTCCCCACACACTGTAACCCCTTCCCCACACACTGAAACCTCTTCCTCACACATTGAAACCTCTTCCCCACACACTGAAACCTCTTCCCCACATACTGAAACCCCTTCCCCACGCACTGAAACATCTTCCACACACACTGAAACCACTTCCCCACAGACAGAAACCCCTTCCCCACACTCTGAAAGCTCTTCCCCACACTCTGAAAGCTCTTCCCCACACACTGAAACCACTTCCCCACGCACTGAAACCCATCCCCACGCACTGAAACCTCTTCCCCACACACTGAAACCCCTTCCACACACACTGAAACCTCTTCCACACACACTGAAACCCCTTCCCCACACGCTGAAACCCTTCCACACACACTGAAACCCCTTCCCCACACGCTGAAACCCTTCCACACACACTGAAACCCATTCCCCATATACTGAAACCCCTTCCACACACACTGAAACCTCTTCCACACACACTGAAACCCCTTCCCCACACGCTGAAACCCTTCCACACACACTGAAACCCATTCCCCATATACTGAAACCCTTTCCGCACACACTGAAAACTCTTCCCCACACACTGAAAACTCTTCCCCACACACTGAAACCCCTTCCCCACACACTGAAACCCCTTATCTACACACTGAAACACCTTCCCCACACACTGAAACCTCTTCCCCACACACTGAAACCCCTTCCCCACTGACTGAAACCCCTTCCCCACACACTGAAACCTGATCCCCACACACTGAAACCTGATCCCCACACGCTGAAACCCCTTCCCCACACGCTGAAACTCCTTCACCACACACTGAAATCCGTCCCCAAACACCAAAACCTCATCCCCACACACTGAAACCCCTTCCCCGCACAACGAAACCTCTTCCCCACACACTGTAACCCCATCCCCACACACTGTAACCCCATCCCCACACACTGAAACCTCTTCCCCACACACTGAAACCATTTCCCCACACACTTAAACCCTTTCCCCACACACTGAAACCCATCCCCACACACTGACACCCCATTCCCCCGCACACTGAAACACATCCCCACACACTGAAAACCTTGCCACACAATGAAACATCTTCCCACACACTGAAACCTCTTCGCCACACACTGAAACCTCTTCGCCACACACTGAAACCTCTTCGCCACACACTGAAACCTCTTCGCCGCACACTGAAACCTCTTCCCCACAGACTGAAACCTCTTCCCCACAGACTGAAACCTCTTCCCCACAGACTGAAACCTCTTCCCCACAGACTGAAACCTCTTCCCCACAGACTGAAACCTCTTCCCCACAGACTGAAACCTCTTCCGCACACACTGAAACCTCTTCCCCGCACACTGAATCCCCTTCACCACACACTGTAACCCCATCCCCACACACTGAAACCTCTTCCCCACACACTGAAACCTCTTCCCCACACACTGAAAGCTCTTCCCCACACTCTGAAAGCTCTTCCCCACACTCTGAAAGCTCTTCCCCACACTCTGAAAGCTCATCCCCACACACTGAAACCACTTCCCCACACACTGAAACGCCTTCCTCACACACTGAAACCTATTCCCTACACACTGAAACCCCTTCCCCACAGACTGAAACCCCTTAACTACACACTGAAACACATCCCCACGCACTGAAACCCCTTCCACACACACTGAAACCCCTTCCACACACACTGAAACCCCTTCCACACACACTGAAACCCCTTCCACACACACTGAAACCCCTTCCACACACACTGAAACCCCTTCCACACACACTGAAACCCCTTCCACACACACTGAAACCCCTTCCACACACACTGAAACCCCTTCCACACACACTGAAACCCCTTCCACACACACTGAAACCCCTTCCCCATATACTGAAACCCCTTCCCCATATACTGAAACCCCTTCCCCATATACTGAAACCCCTTCCCCATATACTGAAACCCCTTCCCCATATACTGAAACCCTTACCCACACACTGAAACCTGATCCCCACACACTGAAACCTGATCCCCACACAATGAAACCTGATCCCCACTCACTGAAACCCCTTCCCCACACGCTGAAACTCCTTCACCACACACTGAAATCCGTCCCCAAACACCAAAACCTCATCCCCACACACTGAAACCCATTCCCCACACACTGAAACCCATTCCCCACACACTGAAACCCATCCCCACTCACTGAAAAGCTTGCCACAAACTGAAACCTCTTCCCACACACTGAAACCTCTTCGCCACAGACTGAAACTCTTCCCCACACACTGAAACCTCTTCCCCACACACTGAAACCCCTTCCCCACGCACTGAAACATCTTCCACACACACTGAAACCTCTTCCGCACACACTGAAACCTCTTCCCCACACACTGAAACCTCTTCCCCACACACTGAAACCTCTTCCCCACACACTGAAACCTCTTCCCCACACACTGAAACCTCTTCCCCACACACTGAAACCTCTTCCCCACACACTGAAACACCTTCCCCGCACACTGAAACCTCTTCCCCACACACTGAAACCCATACCCACACACTGAAAACTCATCCGCACACACTGAAACCCCTTCCTCACACACTGAACCCCCTTCCCCACTCGCTGAAATCCATCCCCACACACCGAAACCTCTTCCCCACACACTTAAACCCCTTCCCCACACACTGAAACACATCCCCACACACTGAAAACCTTGCCACGCAATGAAACCTCTTCGCCACACACTGAAACCTCTTCGCCACACACTGAAACCTCTTCGCCACACACTGAAACCTCTTCGCCACACACTGAAACCTCTTCGCCACACACTGAAACCTCTTCGCCACACACTGAAACCTCTTCGCCACACACTGAAACCTCTTCGCCACACACTGAAACCTCTTCGCCACACACTGAAACCTCTTCGCCACACACTGAAACCTCTTCGCCACACACTGAAACCTCTTCGCCACACACTGAAACCTCTTCGCCACACACTGAAACCTCTTCGCCACACACTGAAACCTCTTCGCCACACACTGAAACCTCTTCGCCACACACTGAAACCTCTTCGCCACACACTGAAACCTCTTCGCCACACACTGAAACCTCTTCCCCACACACTGAAACCCCTTCCCCAAGCACTGAAACCCCTTCCCCGCACACTGAATCCCCTTCCCCGCACACTGAATCCCCTTCCCCACACACTGAATCCCCTTCACCACACACTGTAACCCCATCCCCACACACTGAAACCACTTCCCCACAGACAGAAACCCCTTCCCCATACTCTTTGAAACCACTTCCCCACTCTTTGAAACCACTTCCCCACACACTGAAACCACTTCCCCACACACTGAAACCACTTCCCCACACACTGAAACCCATCCCCACACACTGAAACCTCTTCCGCACACACTGAAACCTCTTCCGCACACACTGAAACCTCTTCCGCACACACTGAAACCTCTTCCGCACACACTGAAACCTCTTCCGCACACACTGAAACCTCTTCCGCACACACTGAAACCCCTTCCCCACACACTGAACCCCTTCCCCACACACTGAACCCCTTCCCCACACACTGAAACCCCTTCCCCACTCACTGAATCCCCTACACCCACGCTGAAACCCCTTCCCCACACGCTGAAACCCCTTCCACACACACTGAAACCCTTCCCCACATACTGAAACCCTTCCCCACACACTACAACCCTTCTCCACACACTGAAACCTCTTCCCCAGAAAGTGAAACATCTTTGACACACACTGAAACCCATCCCCACACACTGAAACCTCTTCCCCACACACTGAAACCTCATCCCCACACACTGAAACCCCTTCCGCACACACTGAAACCCCTTCCACACACACTGAAACCCCTTCCACACACACTGAAACCCCTTCCACACACACGTAAACCACTTCCACACACACGTAAACCTCTTCCACACACACTGAAACCCCTTCCGCTCACACTGAAATCTCCTCCCCACACACTGAAACCCTTCCCCACACACTGAAACCCTTCCCCACACACTGAAACCCTTCCCCACACACTGAAACCCTTCCCCACACACTGAAACCCTTCCCCACACACTGAAACCCTTCCCCACACACTGAATCCCTTCCCCACACACTGAAACCCATCCCCACACACTGAAACCCATCCCCACACACTGAAACCTCTTCCCCACATACTGAAACCAGTTCCCCACACACAGAAACCTCTTCCCCACAAACTGAAACCTCTTCCCCACACACTGAAACTCCTTCCCCACAGACTGAAACCACTTCTCCACACACTGAAACCTCTTCCCCACACACTGAATCCTCTTCCCCACACACTGAATCCTCTTCCCCACAGACTGAAACCCATCCCCACACACTGAAACCTCATCCGCACACACTGAAACCCCTTCCCCACACACTGAACCCCCTTCCCCACACACTGAAATCCATCCCCACATACCGAAACCTCTTTCCCACACACCTAAACCCTTTCCCCACACACTGATACCCCTTCCCCACACACTGATACCCCTTCCCCACACACTGAAACCTATTCCCCACACACTGAATCCATTCCCCACACAATGAAACCCATCCCCAACACTGAAACCTCTTCCCCACAGACTGAAACCTCTTCCCCACACGCTGAAACCCCTTCCCCAATCGCTGTAACCCCTTTCACATGCACTGAAACCCATTCCCCTCACACTGAAACCCATCCCCACAGACTGAAACCTCTTCCCCACACACTGAAACCCATCCTCACTCACTGAATCCTCTTCCCCGCAAACTGAAACCTCTTCCCCACACACTGAAACCTCTTTCCCACACACAGAAACCCTTCCCCACACGCTGAAACCCCTTCCCCACACGCTGAAACCCCTTCCCCACACACAGAAACCCTTCCCCACACACAGAAACCCTTCCCCACACACAGAAACCCTTCCCCACACACAGAAACCCTTCCCCACACACTGAAACCCTTCCCCACACACTGAAACCAATCCCCACACACTGAAACCTCTTCCCCATACACTGAAACCCCTTCCCCACACACTGAAACCCCTTCCCCACACACTGAAACCCATCCCCACACACTGAAACATCTTCCCCGCACACTGAAACCTCTTCCCCGCACACTGAAACCTCTTCCCCGCACACTGAAACCTCTTCCCCACACACTGAAACCTCTTCCCCACACACTGAAACCACTTCTCCACACACTGAAACTCCTTCCCCACACACTGAAACGCCTTCCCCACACACTGAAACCCCTTCCCCACACACTGAAACCCCTTCCCCACACACTGAAACCCCTTCCCCACACACTGAAACCCCTTCCCCACACACTGAAACCCCTTCCCCACACACTGAAACCCCTTCCCCACACACTGAAACCCATCCCCACACACTGAAACCTCTTCCCACACACTGAAACCTCTTCCCACACACTGAAACCTCTTCCCCACACACTGAAATCTGTCCCTACACACTGAAACCAATCCCCACACACAGAAACCTCTTCCCCACGCACTGAAACCTCTTCCCCATGCACTAAAAACCTTCCCCACGCACTGAAATCCATCCCCACGCACTGAAACCTCTTCGCCACACAATGAAACCTCTTCCCCTCACACTGAAAACTTTCCCCTCACACTGAAAACTTTCCCCACACACTGAAACCCTTCCCCACACACTGAAACCCTTCCCCACACACTGAAACCCTTCCCCACACACTGAAACCCTTCCCCACACACTGAAACCCTTCCCCACACACTGAAACCCTTCCCCACACACTGAAACCCTTCCCCACACAATGAAACCAATCCCCACACACTGAAACCTCTTCCCCATACACTGAAACCTCTTCCCCATACACTGAAACCCCACACACTGAAACATCTTCCCCACACACTGAAACATCTTCCCCACACACTGAAACCTCTTCCCCACACACTGAAACACATCCCCACACACTGAAACACATCCCCACACACTGAAACCTCTTCCCCACACACTGAAACCTCTTCTCCACAGACTGAAACCCCTTCCCCACACACTGAAACCCATCCCCACACACTGAAACCTCTTCCCACACACTGAAACCTCTTCCCACACACTGAAACCTCTTCAACACACACTGAAAGCTCTTCCCCACACACTGAAAGCTCTTCCCCAAAGACTGAAACCCTTCCCCACGCACTGAAACCCTTCTCCACACACTGAAACGTCTTCCCCACACACTGAAACCCATCTCCACACACTGAAACCTCTTACCCACACACTGAAACCCCTTCCCCACAGACTGAAATCACTTCCCCGCACACTGAAACATCTTCCCCACACACTGAAACGCATTCCCCACACACAGAAAGCCTTCCCCACACACTGGAACCTCTTCCCCACACACTGGAACCTCTTCCCCACACTCTGAAACCCCTTCCCCACACTCTGAAACCCCTTCCCCACACACTGAAACACATCCCCACACACTGAAACCTCTTCCCCACACACTGAAACCTCTTCCCCACACACTGCAACCCCTTCCCCACACACAGAAACCCCTTCCCCACACACTGAAACCCCTTCCCCACACACTGAAACCCCTTCCCCACACACTGAAACCCCTTCCCCACAAACTGAAACCACTTCCCCTCACACTGAAAACTTTCCCCACACACTGAAACGCATTCCCCACACACAGAAAGCCTTCCCCACACACTGGAACCTCTTCCCCACACACTGGAACCTCTTCCCCACACACTGGAACCTCTTCCCCACACTCTGAAACCCCTTCCCCACACACTGAAACACATCCCCACACACTGAAACCTCTTCCCCACACACTGAAACCCCTTCCCCACAAACTGAAACCACTTCCCCTCACACTGAAAACTTTCCCCACACACTGAAACCCTTCCCCACACAAAGAAACCCCTTCCCCACACGCTGAAACCCCTTCCCCACACGCTGAAACCCCTTCCCCATACACTGAAACCCCTTCCCCACACACTAAAATCCATCCCCACACACTGAAACCTCTTCCCCACACACTGAAACCTCTTCCCCTCACACTGAAAACTTTCCCCACACACTGAAACCCTTCCCCACACACTGAAACCCATCCCCACGCACTGAAACCTCTTCCCCACGCACTGAAACCCCTTCCACACACACTGAAACCTCTTCCACACACGCTGAAACCCCTTCCCCACACGCTGAAACCCTTCCACACACACTGAAACCCATTCCCCATATACTGAAAACCTTCTCCACACACTAAAACCCTTCTCCACACACTAAAACCCTTCTCCACACACTAAAACCCTTCTCCACACACTGAAACCTCTTCCCCACACACTGAAACATCTTTCACACACACTGAAAGCTCTTCCCCACACACTGAAAGCTCTTCCCCACACACTGAAAGCTCTTCCCCAAACACTGAAACCTCATCCCCACACACTGAAACCCCTTCCACACACACTTAAACCTCTTCCACACACACTGAAACCCCTTCCGCACACACTGAAACATCTTCCCTACACACTGAATCCCATCCCCACACACTGAAACCCATCCCCACACACTGAAACCCCTTCCGCACACACTGAAACCCCTTATCTACACGCTGAAACTCCTTCACCACACACTGAAATCCGTCCCCAAACACCAAAACCTCATCCCCACATACTGAAACCCCTTCCCCACACACTGAAACCCATCCCCACACACTGAAACCTGATCCCCACACACTGAAACCCCTTCCCCACACGCTGAAACTCCTTCACCACACACTGAAATCCGTCCCCAAACACCAAAACCTCATCCCCACACACTGAAACCCCTTCCCCGCACACCGAAACCTCTTCCCCACACACTGTAACCCCATCCCCACACACTGTAACCCCATCCCCACACACTGTAACCCCATCCCCACACACTGTAACCCCATCCCCACACACTGAAACCTCTTCCCCACACACTGAAACCTCTTCCCCACACACTGAAACCATTTCCCCACACTTAAACCCTTTCCCCACACACTGAAACCCATCCCCACACACTGACACCCCATTCCCCCGCACACTGAAACACATCCCCACACACTGAAAACCTTGCCACACAATGAAACATCTTCCCACACACTGAAACCTCTTCGCCACACACTGAAACCTCTTCCCCACACACTGAAACCTCTTCCCCACACACTGAAACCTCTTCCCCACACACTGAAACCTCTTCCCCACACACTGAATCCCCTTCACCACACACTGTAACCCCATCCCCACACACTGAAACCTCTTCCCCACACACTGAAACCTCTTCCCCACACACTGAAACCACTTCCCCACAGACAGAAACCCCTTCCCCACACTCTGAAAGCTCTTCCCCACACTCTGAAAGCTCTTCCCCACACTCTGAAAGCTCTTACCCACACTCTGAAAGCTCTTACCCACACTCTGAAAGCTCTTACCCACACACTGAATCCCCTTCACCACACACTGTAACCCCATCCCCACACACTGAAACCTCTTCCCCACACACTGAAACCTCTTCCCCACACACTGAAACCACTTCCCCACAGACAGAAACCCCTTCCCCACACTCTGAAAGCTCTTCCCCACACTCTGAAAGCTCTTCCCCACACTCTGAAAGCTCTTCCCCACACTCTGAAAGCTCTTACCCACACTCTGAAAGCTCTTACCCACACTCTGAAAGCTCTTACCCACACTCTGAAACCTCTTACCCACACACTGAAACCCCTTCCCCACGCACTGAACCCCCTTCCCCACACGCTGAAAACCCTTCCCCACACGCTGAAACCCATCCCCACAGACTGAAACACATCCCCACAGAATGAAACCGCTTCCCCACACACTGAAACCCATCCCCACACACTGAAACCCATCCCCACACACTGAAACCTCTTCTCAACACACTGAAACCCCTTCCCCACAGACTGAAACCTCTTCCCCACACACTGAAACCTCTTCCCCACACATTGAAACCCCTTCCCCACACATTGAAACCCCTTCCCCACACACTGAAACCCCTTCCCCACACACTGAAACCTCTTCCCCACACACTGAAACCTCTTCCCCACACACTGAAACCTCTTCCCCACACACTGAAACCTCTTCCCCACACACTGAAACCTCTTCCCCACACACTGAAACCTCTTCCCCACACACTGAAACCTCTTCCCCACACACTGAAACCCCATCCTCACACACACTGAAACCCATCCCCACACACTGAAACCTCTTCCCCACACACTGCAGCCTCTTCCCCATACACTGAAACCCCATCCTCACAAACTGAAACCCCTTCCCCACAGAATGAAACCACTTCCCCACACACTGAAACCTCTTCCCCACACACTGAAACGAATCCCCACACACTGAAACGAATCCCCACACACTGAAACCTCTTCCCCACACACTGAAACCTCTTCCCCACACACTGAAACCTGTCCCTACACACTGAAACTACTTCCCCAGACACTGAAACCTCTTCCCCACACACTGAAAATCCTTTCCCACGCACTGAATGCTCTTCCCCACACACTGAAACCTCTTCCCCACACATTGAATCCCCTTCACCACACACTGTAACCCCATCCCCACACACTGAAACCTCTTCCCCACACACTGAAACCTCTTCCCCACACACTGAAACCACTTCCCCACACACTGAAACCACTTCCCCACAGACAGAAACCCCTTCCCCACACTCTGAAAGCTCTTCCCCACACTCTGAAAGCTCTTCCCCACACTCTGAAAGCTCTTACCCACACTCTGAAAGCTCTTACCCACACTCTGAAAGCTCTTACCCACACTCTGAAAGCTCTTACCCACACTCTGAAAGCTCATCCCCACACACTGAAACCACTTCCCCACACACTGAAACGCCTTCCACACACACTGAAAACCCATCCCCACAGACTGAAACCCATCCCCACAGACTGAAACACATCCCCACAGAATGAAACCGCTTCCCCACACACTGAAACCCATCCCCACACACTGAAACCTCTTCTCAACACACTGAAACCCCTTCCCCACAGACTGAAACCTCTTCCCCACAGACTGAAACCTCTTCCCCACACATTGAAACCCCTTCCCCACACATTGAAACCCCTTCCCCACACACTGAAACCCCTTCCCCACACACTGAAACCCCTTCCCCACACACTGAAACCTCTTCCCCACACACTGAAACCTCTTCCCCACACACTGAAACCTCTTCCCCACACACTGAAACCTCTTCCCCACACGCTGAAACCCCATCCTCACACACACTGAAACCCATCCCCACACACTGAAACCTCTTCCCCACACACTGCAGCCTCTTCCCCATACACTGAAACCCCATCCTCACAAACTGAAACCCCTTCCCCACAGAATGAAACCACTTCCCCACACACTGAAACCTCTTCCCCACACACTGAAACGAATCCCCACACACTGAAACGAATCCCCACACATTGAAACCTCTTCCCCACACACTGAAACCTCTTCCCCACACACTGAAACCTGTCCCTACACACTGAAACTACTTCCCCAGACACTGAAACCTCTTCCCCACACACTGAAAATCCTTTCCCACGCACTGAATGCTCTTCCCCACACACTGAATCATCTTCCCCACACGCTGAGACTTCTTACACATCCACTGAAACCCCTTCCACACACACTGAAACCCCTTCCACACACACTGAAACCCCTTCCACGCATACTGAAACCCCTTCCCCACACACTGAAACCCCTTCCACACACACTGTAACCCCATCCCCGCACACTGAAACCCCTTCCCCACATACTGAAACCCCTTCCCCACATACTGAAACCCCTTCCACACACACTGAAACCCCTTCGCCGCACACTGAAACATCTTCCCCACGCACTGATCCCCCTTCCCCACGCACTGAACCCCCTTCCCCACACGCTGAACCCCCTTCCCCACACGCTGAACCCCCTTCCCCACACGCTGAACCCCCTTCCCCACACGCTGAACCCCCTTCCCCACACGCTGAACCCCCTTCCCCACATACTGAATCCCATCCCCACAGACTGAAACACATCCCCACAGACTGAAACCGCTTCCCCACACACTGAAACCTCTTCCCCACACACTGAAACCCCTTCACCACACACTGAAACCCCTTCCCCACACACAGAAAGCCATCCCCACACACTGAAACCTCTTCCCCACACACTGAAACCCCTTCCCCACACTGAAACCCCTTCCCCACACACTGAAACCCATCCCCACAAACTGATACCCCTTCCCCACCCTCGGAAACCTCTTCCCCACACACTGAAACCCCTTCCCCACAGAATGAAACCACTTCCCCAAACACTGAAACCTCTTCCCCACACGCTGAAACCTCTTCCGTAGACACTGAAAACTTTCCCCACACACTGAAACCTCTTCCCCACACACTGAAACCTCTTCCCCACACACTGAAACCTCTTCCCCACACACTGAAACCTCTTCCCCACACACTGAAACCTCTTCCCCACACACTGAAACCTCTTCCCCACACACTGAAACCACTTCCCCACACACTGAAACATCTTCCCCACACACTGACACCCATCCCCACACACTGAAACCTCTACCCCACACACTGAAACCCCTTCCCCACACACTTAAACCCATCCCCACACACTTAAACACTTCCTAACACACTGAAACCTCTTCCCCGCACACTGAAACCTCTTCGCCACAGAATGAAACCCATCCCCACACACTGAAACCCCTACCACACACACTGAAACCCATCCTCACACACTGAAACACTTCCTCACACACTGAAACACTTCCCCACACACTGAAACCTCTTCCGCACAAACTGAAACCTCTTCCCCACACACTAAAACCTCTTCGCCACAGACTGAAACCCTTCCCCACACACTGAAACCTCTTCCCCACACACTGAAACCGCTTCCCCACGCACTGAAACATCCTCCACACACACTGAAACCTCTTCCCCATACACTGAAACCTCTTCCCCATACACTGAAACCTCTTCCCCACACACTGAAACCTCTTACCCACACACTGAAACCTTTCCCTATATACTGAAACCCATCCCGACACACTGAAACCTCTTCCCCACACACTGAAACCTCTTCCCCACGCACTAAAATCCTTCCCCACACAATGAAATCCATCCCCGCACACTGAAACCTCTTCCCCACACACTGAAACCTCTTCCCCACACACTGAAACCTCTTCCCCTCACACTGAAAACTTTCCCCACACTGAACCCCTTCCCCACACACTGAAACCCATCCCCACACACTGAAACCTCTTCCCCATACACTGAAACACCTTCCCCACACACTGAAATCCATCCCCACACACTGACACCTCTTCCGCACACACTGAAACCTCTTCCCCACACACAGAAAACTTTCCCCACACACTGAAACCCATCCCCACACACTGAAACCCATCCCCACACACTGAAACCTCTTCCCCATACACTGAAACCCCTTCCCCACACACTGAAAACCATCCCCAAACACTGAAACCTCTTCCCCACACACTGAAACCTCTTCCCCACACACTGAAACCTCTTCCCCACACACTGAAACCTCTTCCCCACACACTGAAACCTCTTCCCCACACACTGAAACCTCTTCCCCACACACTGAAACCCATCCCCACACACTGAAACCTCTTCCCCACACACTGAAACCTGTCCCTACACACTGAAATCCATCCCCACACACTGAAACCTCTTCCCCACACACTGAAAAATCTTCCCCACACACTAAAAACCTTCCCCACACACTGAAATCCATCCCCACACACTGAAACGTCTTCCCCACTCATTGAAATCTCTTCCCCTCACACGGAAACCCTTCCCCTCACACGGAAACCCTTCCCCACACACGGAAACCCTTCCCCACACACGGAAACCCTTCCCCACACACGGAAACCCTTCCCCACACACTGAAACCCATCCCCACACACTGAAAAATCTTCCCCACACACTAAAAACCTTCCCCACACACTGAAATCCATCCCCACACACTGAAACGTCTTCCCCACTCATTGAAATCTCTTCCCCTCACACGGAAACCCTTCCCCACACACGGAAACCCTTCCCCACACACGGAAACCCTTCCCCACACACGGAAACCCTTCCCCACACACGGAAACCCTTCCCCACACACTGAAACCCATCCCCACACACTGTAACATCTTCCCCATGCACTGAAACCCCTTCCCCACACACTGAAAACCATCCCCACACACTGAAACCTCTTCCCCACACACTGAAACCTCTTCCCCACACACTGAAACCTCTTCCCCACACACTGAAACCTCTTCCCCACACACTGAAACACATCCCCACACACTGAAACCTCTTCACCACACACTGAAACCACTTCTCCACAGACTGAAACCCCTTCCCCACATACTGAAACACATCCCCACACACTGAAAACTCTTCCCCTCACACTGAAATCTCTTCCCACACACTGAAACCTCTTTGCTACAGACTGAAACCCTTCCCCACACACTGGAACCTCTTCCCCACACACTGGAACCTCTTCCCCACTCACTGAAACCTCTTCCCCACTCACTGAAACCTCTTCCCCACTCACTGAAACCTCTTCCCCACTCACTGAAACCTCTTCCCCACACACTGAAACCTCTTCCCCACACACTGAAATCTCTTCCCTACAGACTGAAACCCTGCCCCACGCACTGAAACCTCTTCCACACACACTGAAACCTCTTCCACACACACTGAAACCTCTTCCACACACACTGTAACCTCTTCCCCACACACTGAAACCACTTCCCCAGACACTGAAACCTCCTCCCCACACACTGAAAATCCTTTCCCACGCACTGAATCCTCTTCCCCACGCACTGAATCCTCTTACCCACACGCTGAGACTTCTTACAAACCCACTGAAAGCCATCCCCACACACTGGTACCCCTTCCACACACAGTGAAACCTCTTCCACGCATACTGAAACCCCTTCCCCGCACACTGAAACCCCTTCCCCACATACTGAAACCCCTTCCACACACACTGAAACCGCTTCCCCGCACACTGAAAACCCTTCCACACGCACTGAAACCCCATCCCCACACGCTGAAACCCCATCCCCACACACTGAAACCCATCCCCACACACTGAAACACATCCCCACAGACTGAAACACATCCCCACAGACAGAAAACGCTTCCCCACACACTGAAAACCATCCCCACACACTGAAACCTCTTCCCCACACACTGAATACCTTCCGCACAGACTGAAACCTCTTCCCCACACTCTGAAACCTCTTCCCCACACACTGAAACTCCTTCCCCACACACTGAAACTCCTTCCCCACACACAGAAAGCCATCCCCACACACTGAAACCTCTTCCCCACGCACTGAAAACCCTTCCCCACACACTGAAACCCATCCCCACACACTGAAACCTCTTCCCCACACACTGCAACCTCTTCCCCACACACTGATACCCCATCCCCACAAACTGAAAACCCTTCCCCAAACTCTGAAACCTCTTCCCACACACTGAAACCCCTTCCCCACAGAATGAAACCACTTCCCTAAACACTGAAACCTCTTCCCCACACACTGAAACCTCTTCCCCACACACTGAAACCTGTCCCTACCCACTGAATCCCATCCCCACACACTGAAACCTCTACCACACACACTGAAACCCATCCCCACACACTGAAACCCATCCCCACACACTGAAACCTCTTCCCCATACACTGAAACCCCTTCCCCACACACTGAAAACCATCCCCAAACACTGAAACCTCTTCCCCACACACTGAAACCTCTTCCCCACACACTGAAACCTGTCCCTACCCACTGAATCCCATCCCCACACACTGAAACCTCTACCACACACACTGAAACCCCTTCCCCACACACTGAAACCCCTTCCCCACACACTGAAACACTTCCTAACACACTGAAACCTCTTCCCCACACACTGAAACCTCTTCGCCACAGAATGAAACCCATCCCCACTCACTGAAGCACCTTCCAAACACACTGAAACCCATCCCCACACACTGATACCTCTTCCGCACACACTGATACCTCTTCCGCACACACTGAAACCTCTTCCCCACACACTATAACCTCTTCGCCACAGACTGAAACCCTTCCCCACACACTGAAACCTCTTCCCCACACACTGAAACCGCTTCCCCACGCACTGAAACATCCTCCACATACACTGAAACCTCTTCCCCATATACTGAAACCTCTTCCCCGCACACTGAAACCTCTTCCCCACACACAGAAATCACTTTCCCGCGCATTGAAACCTCTTCCCCACACACTGAAACCTCTTCCCCACACACTGAAACCTCTTCCCCACTGACAGAAACCCCTTCCCCACCCTCTGAAACCTCTTCCCCACCCTCTGAAACCTCTTCCCCACCCTCTGAAACCTCTTCCCCACACACTGAAACACATCCCCACACACTGAAACCCATCCCCACACACTGAAACCCTTCCCCACAAACTGAAACCTCTTCCCACACACTGAAACCTCTTCCCACACACTGAAACCTCTTTGCCACAGACTGAAACCCTTCCCCACACACTGAAACCTCTTCCCCACACACTGAAACCTCTACCACACACACGGAAACCTCTTCCCCACACACGGAAACCTCTTCCCCACACACGGAAACCTCTTCCCCACACACGGAAAGCTCTTCCCCACACACTGAAAGCTCTTCCCCACACACTGAAACCCCTTCCCCACACACTGAAACCTCTTCCACACACATTGAAACCTCTTCCCCACACACTGAAACCTCTTCCCCAGACATTGAATTCCTTCCCCACACATTGAATTCCTTCCCCACGCACTGAATCCTCTTCCACAAACACTGAATCATCTTCCCCACACATTGAAACCCCTTCCCCACACATTGAAACCCCTTCCACACGCACTGAAACCTGTTCCCCACACGCTGAAACCCCTTCCCCACACGCTGAAACCCCTTCCCCACACGCTGAAACCCCTTCCCCACACACTGTAACCCCTTCCCCGCACACTGAAACACCTTCCACACACACTGAAAGACCTTCCCCGAACACTGAAACCCCTTCCACACGCACTGAAACCCCTTCCCCACACGCTGAAACCCCTTCCCCACACACTGTAACCCATCCCCACAGACTGAAACACATCCCCACAGACTGAAACACATCCCAACACACTGAAACCTCTTCGCCACACACTGAAACCTCTTCGCCACACACTGAAACCTCTTCGCCACACACTGAAACGTCTTCCCCACACACTGAAACCTCTTCCCCACACACTGAAACCCCTTCCCCACAGAGTGAAACTTCTTCCCCACACACTGAAACTTCTTCCCCACACACTGAAACCCCTTCCCCACACACTGAAACCCCTTCCCCACACACTGAAACCTCTTCCCCACACACTGAAACCTCTTCCCCACACACTGAAACCTCTTCCCCACACACTGAAACCTCTTCCCCACACACTGAAACCTCTTCCCCACACACGGAAACCCCTTCCCCACACACTGAAACCCATCCCCACACACTGAAACCTGTCCCTACACACTGAAACCCATCCCCACACACTGAAACCTCTACCCCACACACTGAAACCTCTTCCCCACGCACTAAAAACCTTCCCCACACACTAAAATCCATCCCCACACACTGAAACCTCTTCCCCACACACTGAAACCTCTTCCCCACACACTGAAACCTCTTCCCCTCACACTGAAAACTTTCCCCACACACTGAAACCCTTCCCCACACACTGAAACCCTTCCCCACACACTGAAACCCTTCCCCACACACTGAAATCCTTCCCCACACACTGAAACCCTTCCCCACACACTGAAAGCTCTTTCCCATACACTGAAACCCCTTCCCCACACACTGAAAACCATCCCCACACCCTGAAACCTCTTCCCCACACTCAGAAAGCTCTTCCCCACAGACTGAAACCCTTCCCCACGCACTGAAACCTCTTCCCCATACACTGAAACCCCTTCCCCACACACTGAAAACCATCCCCACACACTGAAACCTCTTCCCCACACACAGAAAGCTCTTCCCCACAGACTGAAACCCTTCCCCACGCACTGAAACCTCTTCCCCACACACAGAAAGCTCTTCCCCACACACAGAAAGCTCTTCCCCACAGACTGAATCCCTTCCCCACAGACTGAATCCCTTCCCCACGCACTGAAACCTCTTCCCCACACACTGAAACCTCTTCCACACACACTGAAACCTCTTCCCCACACACTGAAACCACTTCCCCAGACGCTGAAACCTCTTCCCCACACACTGAAAATCCTTTCCCACGCACTGAATCCTCTTCCACACACACTGAATCATCTTCCCCACACACGGAAACCTCTTCCCCACACGCTGAGACTTCTTACACACCCACTGAAAACCATCCCCACACACTGAAACCGCTTCCACACACACTGAAACCTCTTCCACGCATACTGAAACCCCTTCCACACACACTGTAACCCCTTCCCCGCACAGAGAAACCCGTTCCCCACTTACTGAAACCCCTTCCACACACACTGAAACCCCTTCCCCGCACACTGAAACCCCATCCCCACGCACTGAAACCTCTTGCCCACACGCTGAAACCCCTTCCCCACACACTGAAACCCATGCCCACAGACTGAAACACATCGCCACAGACTGAAACCGCTTCCCCACACACTAAAACCCATCGCCACACACTGAAACCTCTTCCCCACACACTGAAACCTCTTCCCCACGCACTGAAACCCCTTCCCCACAGACTGAAACCACTTCCCCACACACTGAAACCTCTTCCCCACACACTGAAACCCCATCCCCACACACAGAAAGCCATCCCCACACACAGAAAGCCATCCCCACACACTGAAAGCCATCCCCACACACTGAAACCTCTTCCCCACACACTGAAACCCCTTCCGCACACACTGAAACCTCTTCCCCACACACTAAAACCTCTTCGCCACAGACTAAAACCCTTCCCCACACACTGAAACATCTTCCCCACACACTGAAACATCTTCCCCACACACTGAAACCGCTTCCCCACGCCCTGAAACATCCTCCACACACACTGAAACCTCTTCCCCATACACTGAAACCCATCCCCACACACTGAAACCCATCCCCCACACACTGAAACCAATTCCCCACACACTGAAACCACTTCCCTACACACTGAAACATCTTCCCCACACACTGAAACCTGTCCCTGCACACTGAAACCCATCCCCACACACTGAAACCTCTACCCCACACACTGAAACCCCTTCCCCACACACTTAAACCCATCCCCACACACTGAAACACTTCCTAACACACTGAAACCTCTTCCCCGCACAAACTGAAACCTCTTCGCCACAGAATGAAACCCATCCCCACACACTGAAACCCCTTCCACACACACTGAAACCCATCCCCACACACTGAAACACTTCCCCACACACTGAAACCTCTTCCGCACACACTGAAACCTCTTCCCCACACACTAAAACCTCTTCGCCACAGACTGAAACCCTTCCCCACACACTGAAACCTCTTCCCCAAACACTGAAACCGCTTCCCCACGCACTGAAACATCCTCCACACACACTGAAACCTCTTCCCCATACACTGAAACCTCTTCCCCATACACTGAAACCTCTTCCCCACACACTGAAACCTCTTCCCCACACACTGAAACCTGTCCCTATATACTGAAACCCATCCCGACACACTGAAACCTCTTCCCCACACACTGAAACCTCTTCCCCACGCACTAAAATCCTTCCCCACACAATGAAATCCATCCCCGCACACTGAAACCTCTTCCCCACACACTGAAACCTCTTCCCCTCACACTGAAAACTTTCCCCACACACTGAACCCCTTCCCCACAGACTGAAACCCATCCCCACACACTGAAACCTCTTCCCCATACACTGAAACACCTTCCCCACACACTGAAATCCATCCCCACACACTGACACCTCTTCCGCACACACTGAAACCTCTTCCCCACACACAGAAAACTTTCCCCACACACTGAAACCCATCCCCACACACTGAAACCTCTTCCCCATACACTGAAACCTCTTCCCCATACACTGAAACCCCTTCCCCACACACTGAAAACCATCCCCACACACTGAAACCTCTTCCCCACACACTGAAACCTCTTCCCCACACACTGAAACCTCTTCCCCACTCACTGAAACCTGTCCCTACACACTGAAATCCATCCCCACACACTGAAACCTCTTCCCCACACACTGAAACCTCTTCCCCACACACTGAAAAATCTTCCCCACACACTAAAAACCTTCCCCACACACTGAAATCCATCCCCACACACTGAAACGTCTTCCACACTCATTGCAATCTCTTCCCCTCACACGGAAACCCTTCCCCACACACGGAAACCCTTCCCCACACACTGAAACCCATCCCCACACACTGTAACATCTTCCCCATGCACTGAAACCCCTTCCCCACACACTGAAAACCATCCCCACACACTGAAACCTCTTCCCCACACACTGAAACCTCTTCCCCACACACTGAAACCTCTTCCCCACACACTGAAACACATCCCCACACACTGAAACCTCTTCACCACACACTGAAACCACTTCTCCACAGACTGAAACCCCTTCCCCACATACTGAAACACATCCCCACACACTGAAAACTCTTCCCCTCACACTGAAATCTCTTCCCACACACTGAAACCTCTTTGCCACAGACTGAAACCCTTCCCCACACACTGAAACCTCTTCCCCACTCACTGAAACCTCTTCCCCACTCACTGAAACCTCTTCCCCACTCACTGAAACCTCTTCCCCACTCACTGAAACCTCTTCCCCACTCACTGAAACCTCTTCCCCACACACTGAAACCTCTTCCCCACACACTGAAATCTCTTCCCTACAGACTGAAACCCTGCCCCACGCACTGAAACCTCTTCCCCACGCACTGAAACCTCTTCCCCACGCACTGAAACCTCTTCCCCACACACTGAAACCTCTTCCCCACACACTGAAACCTCTTCCCCACACACTGAAACCTCTTCCACACACACTGAAACCTCTTCCACACACACTGAAACCTCTTCCCCACACACTGAAACCTCTTCCCCACACACTGAAACCTCTTCCCCACACACTGAAACCTCTTCCACACACACTGAAACCTCTTCCCCACACACTGAAACCACTTCCCCAGACACTGAAACCTCCTCCCCACACACTGAAAATCCTTTCCCACGCACTGAATCCTCTTCCCCACACACTGAAACCTCTTACCCACACGCTGAGACTTCTTACAAACCCACTGAAAGCCATCCCCACACACTGGTACCCCTTCCACACACAGTGAAACCTCTTCCACGCATACTGAAACCCCTTCCCCGCACACTGAAACCCCTTCCCCACATACTGAAACCCCTTCCACACACACTGAAACCGCTTCCCCGCACACTGAAAACCCTTCCACACGCACTGAAACCTCTTCCCCACAAGCTGAAACCCCATCCCCACACACTGAAACACATCCCCACAGACTGAAACACATCCCCACAGACAGAAAACGCTTCCCCACACACTGAAAACCATCCCCACACACTGAAACCTCTTCCCCACACACTGAATACCTTCCGCACAGACTGAAACCACTTCCCCACACTCTGAAACCTCTTCCCCACACTCTGAAACTCCTTCCCCACACACTGAAACTCCTTCCCCACACACAGAAAGCCATCCCCACACACTGAAACCTCTTCCCCACGCACTGAAAACCCTTCCCCACACACTGAAACCCATCCCCACACACTGAAACCTCTTCCCCACACACTGCAACCTCTTCCCCACACACTGATACCCCATCCTCACAGAATGAAACCACTTCCCCAAACACTGAAACCTCTTCCCCACACACTGAAACCTCTTCCCCACACACTGAAACCTGTCCCTACCCACTGAATCCCATCCCCACACACTGAAACCTCTACCACACACACTGAAACCCCTTCCCCAAACACTGAAACCCCTTCCCCACACACTGAAACACTACCTAACACACTGAAACCTCTTCCCCACACACTGAAACCTCTTCGCCACAGAATGAAACCCATCCCCACTCACTGAAGCACCTTCCAAACACACTGAAACCCATCCCCACACACTGAAACACTTCCCCACACACTGATACCTCTTCCGCACACACTGAAACCTCTTCCCCACACACTATAACCTCTTCGCCACAGACTGAAACCCTTCCCCACACACTGAAACCTCTTCCCCACACACTGAAACCTCTTCCCCACACACTGAAACCTCTTCCCCACACACTGAAACCTCTTCCCCACACACTGAAACCTCTTCCCCACACACTGAAACCTCTTCCCCACACACTGAAACCTCTTCCCCACACACTGAAACCTCTTCCCCACACACTGAAACCTCTTCCCCACACACTGAAACCTCTTCCCCACACACTGAAACCTCTTCCCCACACACTGAAACCGCTTCCCCACGCACTGAAACATCCTCCACATACACTGAAACCTCTTCCCCATATACTGAAACCTCTTCCCCGCACACTGAAACCTCTTCCCCACACACAGAAATCACTTTCCCGCGCATTGAAACCTCTTCCCCACACACTGAAACCTCTTCCCCACACACTGAAACCCCTTCCCCACACACTGAAACCCCTTCCCCACCCTCTGAAACCCCTTCCCCACCCTCTGAAACCTCTTCCCCACGCACTAAAAACCTTCCCCACACACTAAAATCCATCCCCACACAGTGAAACCTCTTCCCCACACAGTGAAACCTCTTCCCCACACACTGAAACCTCTTCCCCTCACACTGAAAACTTTCCCCACACACTGAAACCCTTCCCCACACACTGAAACCCTTCCCCACACACTGAAACCCTTCCCCACACACTGAAACCCTTCCCCACACACTGAAACCCTTCCCTACACACTGAAACCCTTCCCTACACACTGAAACCCTTCCCCACACACTGAAACCCTTCCCCACACACTGAAAGCTCTTTCCCATAAACTGAAACCCCTTCCCCACACACTGAAAACCATCCCCACACTCTGAAACCTCTTCCCCACACTCAGAAAGCTCTTCCCCACAGACTGAAACCCTTCCCCACGCACTGAAACCTCTTCCCCATACACTGAAACCCCTTCCCCACACACTGAAAACCATCCCCACACACTGAAACCTCTTCCCCACACACAGAAAGCTCTTCCCCACAGACTGAAACCCTTCCCCACAGACTGAAACCCTTCCCCACGCACTGAAACCTCTTCCCCACACACTGAAACTTCTTCCCCACACACAGAAAGCTCTTCCCCACGCACTGAAACCTCTTCCCCACGCACTGAAACCTCTTCCCCACACACTGAAACCTCTTCCCCACACACTGAAACCACTTCCCCAGACGCTGAAACCTCTTCCCCAGACGCTGAAAATCCTTTCCCACGCACTGAATCCTCTTCCACACACACTGAATCCTCTTCCACACACACTGAATCATCTTCCCCACACACGGAAACCTCTTCCCCACACGCTGAGACTTCTTACACACCCACTGAAAACCATCCCCACACACTGAAACCGCTTCCACACACACTGAAACCTCTTCCACGCATACTGAAACCCCTTCCACACACACTGTAACCCCTTCCCCGCACAGAGAAACCCGTTCCCCACTTACTGAAACCCCTTCCACACACACTGAAACCCCTTCCCCGCACACTGAAACCCCATCCCCACGCACTGAAACCTCTTGCCCACACGCTGAAACCCCTTCCCCACACACTGAAACCCATGCCCACAGACTGAAACACATCGCCACAGACTGAAACCGCTTCCCCACACACTGAAACCTCTTCCCCACACACTGAAACCTCTTCCCCACACACTGAAACCTCTTCCCCACGCACTGAAACCCCTTCCCCACGCACTGAAACCCCTTCCCCACAGACTGAAACCTCTTCCCCACACACTGAAACCTCTTCCCCACACACTGAAACCTCTTCCCCACACACTGAAACCCCATCCCCACACACAGAAAGCCATCCCCACACACTGAAACCTCTTCCCCACACACTGAAACCTCTTCCCCACACACTGAAACCCCTTCCCCACACACTGAAACCTCTTCCCCACACACTGCAACCTCTTCCCCAAACACTGAAACCCCATACCCACAAACTGAAACCCCTTCCTCACACTCCGAAACCTCTTCCCCACACACTGAAACCCCTTCCCCACAAAATGAAACCACTTCCCCACAAAATGAAACCACTTCCCCACACACTGAAACCTCTTCCCCACACACTGAAACCTCTTCCCCACACACTGAAACCTCTTCCCCACACACTGAAACCTCTTCCCCACACACTGAAACCTCTTCCCCACACACTGAAACCTCTTCCCCACACACTGATACCCATCACCACACACTGAAACCTCTTCCCCACAGACTGAAACCTCTTCCCCAAACACTGAAACCTGTCCCTGCACACTGAAACCCATCCCCACACACTGAAATCTATCCCCACACACTGAAACCTCTTCCCCACACACTGAAACCTCTTCCCCTCATACTGAAATCTTTCCCCACACACTGAAACCCTTCCCCACACACTGAAATCCATCCCCACACACTGAAACTTCTTCCCCACAGACAGAACCCTCTTCCCCACACACTGACGCACATCCCCACACACTGAAACCTCTTCCCCACACACTGAAACCACTTCTCCACAGACTGAAACCCCTTCCCCACACACTGAAAACAATTCCCCACACACTGATACCTCTTCCCCACACACTGAAACCACTTCCCCACACTCTGAAACACATCCCCACACTCTGAAACCTCTTCCCCACACACTGAAACACTTTAGCCACACTCTGAAACCCCTTCCCCACACAATGAAACCCATCCCCACAAGCTGAAACACCTTCCCCACAAGCTGAAACACCTTCCCCACAAGCTGAAACACCTTCCCCACACACTGAAACGCTTCCCCACACACTGAAACGCTTCCCCACACACTGAAACCCTTCCCCACACACTGAAACCCTTCCCCACACACTGAAACCCTTCCCCACACACTGAAACCCATCCCCACACACTGAAAGCCATCCTCACACACTGAAACGTCATCCCCACACACTGAAACCCCTTGCCTACACACTGAAAAGCGTTCCCCACACACTGAAACCCCTTCCCCACAAACTGAAAATCTTCCCCACACACTGAAACACTTACCCACACATTGAAACCTCTTCCCCACACCCTGAAACCTCTTCCCCACACACTGAAACCTCTTCCCCACACACTGAAACCTCTTCCCCACACACTGAAACCTCTTCCCCACACACTGAAACCTCTACCACACACACTGAAACCTCTTCCCCACACACAGAAACCTCTTCCCCACACACTGCAACCTCTTCCCCAAACACTGAAAACCCTTCCCCACAAACTGAAACCCCTTCCCCACACACTGAAACCTCTTCCCCACACACTGAAACAACTTCCCCACAGACTGAAACATCTTCCGCTAACACTGAAACATCTTCCCCACACACTGAAACCCATCCCCACACACTGAAACCTCTACACCACACACTGAAACCTCTTCCCCACGCACTAAATACCATCCCCACACACTGAAACCTCTTCCCCACACACTGAAACCTCTTCCCCACACACTGAAACCTCTTCCCCACACACTGAAACCTCTTCCCCACACACTGAAACCTCTTCCCCACACACTGAAACCTCTTCCCCACACACTGAAACCTCTTCCCCTCACACTGAAAACTTTCCCCACACACTGATACCCATCACCACACACTGAAACCTCTTCCCCACACACTGAAACCTCTTCCCCACACACTGAAACCTCTTCCTCAAACACTGAAACCTGTCCCTACACACTGAAACCTGTCCCTACACACTGAAACACATCCCCACACACTGAAACCCATCCCCACACACTGAAACCTCTTCCCCACACACTGAAACCTCTTCCCCACACACTGAAACCTCTTCCCAACACACTGATACCCATCACCACACACTGAAACCTCTTCCCCACACACTGAAACCTCTTCCCCAAACACTGAAATCTGTCCCTACACACTGAAACCCATCCCCACACACTGAAACCTCTTCCCCACACACTGAAAACCTTCCCCACACACTGAAATCTATCCCCACACACTGAAACCTCTTCCCCACACACTGAAACCTCTTCCCCTCTAACTGAAATCTTTCCCCACACACTGAAACCCTTCCCCACACACTGAAACCCTTCCCCACACACTGAAACCCTTCCCCACACACTGAAACCCTTCCCCACACACTGAAATCCATCCCCACACACTGAAACTTCTTCCCCACAGACAGAACCCTCTTCCCCACACACTGACGCACATCCCCACACACTGAAACCTCTTCCCCACACACTGAAACCACTTCTCCACAGACTGAAACCCCTTCCCCACACACTGAAACCACTTCCCCACACACTGAAACCACTTCCCCACACACTGAAACCACTTCCCCACACACTAAAACCTCTAGCCCACAGACTGAAACACCTTCCCCACACACTGAAACACATCCCCACACACTGAAACCTCTTCCCCACACACTGAAACCTCTTCCCCACACACAGAAACCTCTTCCCCACACACTGCAACCTCTTCCCCAAACACTGAAAACCCTTCCCCACAAACTGAAACCCCTTCCCCACACACTGAAACCTCTTCCCCACACACTGAAACAACTTCCCCACAGACTGAAACATCTTCCGCTAACACTGAAACATCTTCCCCACACACTGAAACCCATCCCCACACACTGAAACCTCTACACCACACACTGAAACCTCTTCCCCACGCACTAAATACCATCCCCACACACTGAAACCTCTTCCCCACACACTGAAACCTCTTCCCCACACACTGAAACCTCTTCCCCACACACTGAAACCTCTTCCCCACACACTGAAACCTCTTCCCCACACACTGAAACCTCTTCCCCACACACTGAAACCTCTTCCCCTCACACTGAAAACTTTCCCCACACACTGATACCCATCACCACACACTGAAACCTCTTCCCCACACACTGAAACCTCTTCCCCACACACTGAAACCTCTTCCTCAAACACTGAAACCTGTCCCTACACACTGAAACCTGTCCCTACACACTGAAACACATCCCCACACACTGAAACCCATCCCCACACACTGAAACCTCTTCCCCACACACTGAAACCTCTTCCCCACACACTGATACCTCTTCCCAACACACTGATACCCATCACCACACACTGAAACCTCTTCCCCACACACTGAAACCTCTTCCCCAAACACTGAAATCTGTCCCTACACACTGAAACCCATCCCCACACACTGAAACCTCTTCCCCACACACTGAAAACCTTCCCCACACACTGAAATCTATCCCCACACACTGAAACCTCTTCCCCACACACTGAAACCTCTTCCCCTCTAACTGAAATCTTTCCCCACACACTGAAACCCTTCCCCACACACTGAAACCCTTCCCCACACACTGAAACCCTTCCCCACACACTGAAATCCATCCCCACACACTGAAACTTCTTCCCCACAGACAGAACCCTCTTCCCCACACACTGACGCACATCCCCACACACTGAAACCTCTTCCCCACACACTGAAACCACTTCTCCACAGACTGAAACCCCTTCCCCACACACTGAAACCCCTTCCCCACACACTGAAACCCCTTCCCCACACACTGAAACCCCTTCCCCACACACTGAAACCCCTTCCCCACACACTGAAACCCCTTCCCCACACACAGAAACCCCTTCCCCACACACAGAAACCCCTTCCCCACACACAGAAACCCCTTCCCCACACGCTGAAACCCCTTCCCCACACGCTGAAACCCCTTCCCCACACGCTGAAACCCCTTCCCCACACGCTGAAACCCCTTCCCCACACGCTGAAACCCCTTCCCCACACGCTGAAACCCCTTCCCCACACGCTGAAACCCCTTCCCCACACGCTGAAACCCCTTCCCCACACGCTGAAACCCCTTCCCCACACGCTGAAACGCCTTCCCCACACGCTGAAACGCCTTCCCCACACGCTGAAACGCCTTCCCCACACGCTGAAACGCCTTCCCCACACAATGAAATCCGTCCCCACACACTGAAACCCATCCCCACACACTGAAACCCATCCCCACACACTGAAAGCCCATCACCACACACTGAAACCCATCCCCACTCACTGAAAACCTTGCCACAAACTGAAACCTCTTCCCACACACTGAAACCTCTTCGCCACAGGCTGAAGCCCTTCCCCACACACTGAAACCTCTTCCCCACACACTGAAACCTCTTCCACACACACTGAAACCCCCTCCCCACACGCTGAAACCCCTTCCACACACACTGAAACCCCTTCCCCACATACTGAAACCATTCCCCACACACTAAAACCCTTCTCCACAAACTGAAACCTCTTCCCCAGACACTGAAGCATCTTTCACACACACTGAAACCCATCCCCACACACTGAAACCTCTTCCCCACAAACTGAAACCTCATCCCCACACACTGAAACCCCTTCCGCACACACTGAAACCCCTTCCCCACACACTGAACCGTATCCCCACACACTGATACCTCTTCCCCACTGACTGAATCCCCTTCCCCACACACTGAAACCCATCCGCACACACTGAAACCCCTTCCCCACACACTGAAACCCCTTCCGCACACACTGAAACCCCTTCCGCACACACTGAAACCCCTTCCGCACACACTGAAACCCCTTCGGCACACACTGAAACCCCTTCCGCACACACTGAAACCCCTTCCGCACACACTGAAACCCCTTCCGCACACACTGAAACCCCTTCCGCACACACTGAAACCCCTTCCGCACACACTGAAACCCCTTCCGCACACACTGAAACCCCTTCCGCACACACTGAAACCCCTTCCGCACACACTGAAACCCCTTCCGCACACACTGAAACCCCTTCCGCACACACTGAAACCCCTTCCGCACACACTGAAACCCCTTCCGCACACACTGAAACCCCTTCCGCACACACTGAAACCCCTTCCGCACACACTGAAACCCCTTCCCCACACACTTAAACCTCTTCCCCACACACTAAAACCTCTTCCCCACACACTGAAACCCCTTCCGCACACACTGAAACCCCTTCCGCACACACTGAAACCCCTTCCGCACACACTGAAACCCCTTCCGCACACACTGAAACCCCTTCCGCACACACTGAAACCCCTTCCGCACACACTGAAACCCCTTCCGCACACACTGAAACCCCTTCCGCACACACTGAAACCCCTTCCGCACACACTGAAACCCCTTCCGCACACACTGAAACCCCTTCCGCACACACTGAAACCCCTTCCGCACACACTGAAACCCCTTCCGCACACACTGAAACCCCTTCCGCACACACTGAAACCCCTTCCGCACACACTGAAACCCCTTCCGCACACACTGAAACCCCTTCCGCACACACTGAAACCCCTTCCGCACACACTGAAACCCCTTCCGCACACACTAAAACCTCTTCCCCACACACTAAAACCTCTTCCCCACACACTTAAACCTCTTCCCCACACACTAAAACCTCTTCCCCACACACATTGAAACCCCTTCCCCACATACTGAAACCCTTCCCCACACACTGAAACGCTTCTCCACACACTGAAACCTCTTCCCCAGACACTGAAACATCTTTCACACACACTGAAACCCTTCTCCACACACTGACACCCATCCTCAAACACTGAAACCTCTTCCCCACACACTGAAACCTCTTCCCCAGTGACAGAAACCCCTTCGCCACACACTGAAACCTGATCCCCACACACTGAAACCCCTGCCCCACACGCTGAAACCCCTTCCCCACCCACTGAAATCCGTCCCCAAACACCAAAGCCTCTTCCCCACACACTGAAACCCATTCCCCGCACACTGAAACCCATTCCCCGCACACTGAAACCCATTCCCCGCACACTGAAACCCATTCCCCGCACACTGAAACCCATTCCCCGCACACTGAAACCCATTCACCACACACTGAAACCCATCCCCACACACTGAAACCGCATCGCCACACACTGAAACCCATCCCCACACACTGAAACCCATTCACCACACACTGAAACCCATCCCCACACACTGAAACCGCATCGCCACACACTGAAACCCATCCCCACTCACTGAAAATCTTGCCACAAACTGAAACCTCTTCCCACACACTGAAACCTCTTCGCCACAGACTGAAACCCTTCCCCACACACTGAAACCTCTTCCCCATACACTGAAACCACTTCGCCACAGACAGAAACCCCTTCCTCACACTGTGAAACCTCTTCCCCACACATGGCAACCTCTTCCCCACACACTGAAACGCCTTCCCCACACACTGAAACGCCTTCCCCACACACTGAAACGCCTTCCCCACACACTGAAACCTCTTCCCAACACACTGAAACCCCTTCCCCACTGACTGAAACCACTTAACCACACACTGAAAGCCATGCCCACACACTAAAACCTCTTCCCCACACACTGAAACCCCTTCCACACACACTGAAACCTCCTCCACACACACTGAAACCCCTTCCCCACACGCTGCAATCTCTTCCCCACACACTGAAACCCTTCCCCAAACACTGAAACCTCTTCCCCACACACTGAAACCTCTTCCCCACACACTGAAACCAGTTCCCCACACACTGAAACACCTTCCCCACAAACTGAAACCTCTTCCCCACAAACTGAAACCTCTTCCCCACACACTGAAACCCCTTCCCCACAGACTGAAACCACTTCTCCACACACTGAAACCCATCCCCACACACTGAAACCTCATCCGCACACACTGAAACCCCTTCCCCACACACTGAGCCACCTTCCCCACACACTGAAATCCATCCCCACACACCGAAACCTCTTCCCCACACACTTAAACCCTTTCCCCACATACTGAAAACAATCCCCACACACTGAAACCCCTTCCCCACACACTGAAACACATCCCCACACACTGAAAACCTTGCCACACAATGAAACCTCTTCCCACACGCTGAAACCTCTTCGCCACACACTGAAACCTCTTCGCCACACACTGAAACCTCTTCGCCACACACTGAAACCTCTTCGCCACACACTGAAACCTCTTCGCCACACACTGAAACCTCTTCGCCACACACTGAAACCTCTTCGCCACACACTGAAACCTCTTCGCCACACACTGAAACCTCTTCGCCACACACTGAAACCTCTTCGCCACACACTGAAACCTCTTCGCCACACACTGAAACCTCTTCGCCACACACTGAAACCTCTTCGCCACACACTGAAACCTCTTCGCCACACACTGAAACCTCTTCGCCACACACTGAAACCTCTTCGCCACACACTGAAACCTCTTCGCCACACACTGAAACCTCTTCGCCACACACTGAAACCTCTTCGCCACACACTGAAACCTCTTCGCCACACACTGAAACCTCTTCGCCACACACTGAAACCTCTTCGCCACACACTGAAACCTCTTCGCCACACACTGAAACCTCTTCGCCACACACTGAAACCTCTTCGCCACACACTGAAACCTCTTCGCCACACACTGAAACCTCTTCGCCACACACTGAAACCTCTTCGCCACACACTGAAACCTCTTCGCCACACACTGAAACCTCTTCGCCACACACTGAAACCTGTTCCCCACGCACTGAAACCCCTTCGCCATGCACTGAAACATCTTCCACACACACTGAAATCTCTTCCCCGCACACTGAAACCCCTTCCCCGCACACTGAAACCTCTTCCCCGCACACTGAAACCCCTTCCCCGCACACTGAAACCCCTTCCCCGCACACTGAAACCCCTTCCCCGCACACTGAAACCTCTTCCCCACACACTGAAACCCCTTCCCCACACACTGAAACCCCTTCCCCGCACACTGAAACCTCTTCCCCACACACTGTGTCCCCTTCACCACACACTGTAACCTCTTCCCCACAGACAGAAACCTCTTCCCCACTCTTTGAAACCTCTTCCCCACACACTGTAACCCCATCCCCACACACTGTAACCCCATCCCCACACACTGTAACCCCATCCCCACACACTGAAACCTCTTCCCCACACACTGAAACCCCTTCCCCACCGACAGAAACCTCTTCCCCACACTCTTTAACCTCTTGCCCACACTCATTAACCTCTTCCCCACACATTGAAACCTCTTCCCCACACACTGAAACCACTTCCCCACACACTGAAACCCATCCCCACACACTGAAACCTCTTCCGCAAACACTGAATCCATCCCAACACACCGAAACCTCTTCCCCACACACTGAAACCACTTCCCCACAGACAGAACCCCTTCCCCACACTCTGAAAGCTCTTCCCCACACTCTGAAAGCTCTTCCCCACACATTGAAACCTCTTCCCCACACACTGAATCCCCTTCACCACACACTGTAACCCCTTCCCCACACACTGTAACCCCTTCCCCACACACTGTAACCCCTTCCCCACACACTGTAACCCCTTCCCCACACACTGTAACCCCTTCCCCACACACTGTAACCCCTTCCCCACACACTGTAACCCCTTCCCCACACACTGTAACCCCTTCCCCACACACTGTAACCCCTTCCCCACACACTGAAACCTCTTCCTCACACATTGAAACCTCTTCCCCACACACTGAAACCTCTTCCCCACATACTGAAACCCCTTCCCCACGCACTGAAACATCTTCCACACACACTGAAACCACTTCCCCACAGACAGAAACCCCTTCCCCACACTCTGAAAGCTCTTCCCCACACTCTGAAAGCTCTTCCCCACACACTGAAACCACTTCCCCACGCACTGAAACCCATCCCCACGCACTGAAACCTCTTCCCCACACACTGAAACCCCTTCCACACACACTGAAACCTCTTCCACACACACTGAAACCCCTTCCCCACACGCTGAAACCCTTCCACACACACTGAAACCCCTTCCCCACACGCTGAAACCCTTCCACACACACTGAAACCCATTCCCCATATACTGAAACCCCTTCCACACACACTGAAACCTCTTCCACACACACTGAAACCCCTTCCCCACACGCTGAAACCCTTCCACACACACTGAAACCCATTCCCCATATACTGAAACCCTTTCCGCACACACTGAAAACTCTTCCCCACACACTGAAAACTCTTCCCCACACACTGAAACCCCTTCCCCACACACTGAAACCCCTTATCTACACACTGAAACACCTTCCCCACACACTGAAACCTCTTCCCCACACACTGAAACCTCTTCCCCACTGACTGAAACCCCTTCCCCACACACTGAAACCTGATCCCCACACACTGAAACCTGATCCCCACACGCTGAAACCCCTTCCCCACACGCTGAAACTCCTTCACCACACACTGAAATCCGTCCCCAAACACCAAAACCTCATCCCCACACACTGAAACCCCTTCCCCGCACAACGAAACCTCTTCCCCACACACTGTAACCCCATCCCCACACACTGTAACCCCATCCCCACACACTGAAACCTCTTCCCCACACACTGAAACCATTTCCCCACACACTTAAACCCTTTCCCCACACACTGAAACCCATCCCCACACACTGACACCCCATTCCCCCGCACACTGAAACACATCCCCACACACTGAAAACCTTGCCACACAATGAAACATCTTCCCACACACTGAAACCTCTTCGCCACACACTGAAACCTCTTCGCCACACACTGAAACCTCTTCGCCACACACTGAAACCTCTTCGCCGCACACTGAAACCTCTTCCCCACAGACTGAAACCTCTTCCCCACAGACTGAAACCTCTTCCCCACAGACTGAAACCTCTTCCCCACAGACTGAAACCTCTTCCCCACAGACTGAAACCTCTTCCGCACACACTGAAACCTCTTCCCCGCACACTGAATCCCCTTCACCACACACTGTAACCCCATCCCCACACACTGAAACCTCTTCCCCACACACTGAAACCTCTTCCCCACACACTGAAAGCTCTTCCCCACACTCTGAAAGCTCTTCCCCACACTCTGAAAGCTCTTCCCCACACTCTGAAAGCTCATCCCCACACACTGAAACCACTTCCCCACACACTGAAACGCCTTCCCCACACACTGAAACCTATTCCCTACACACTGAAACCCCTTCCCCACAGACTGAAACCCCTTAACTACACACTGAAACACATCCCCACGCACTGAAACCTCTTCCCCACACACTGAAACCCCTTCCACACACACTGAAACCCCTTCCACACACACTGAAACCCCTTCCACACACACTGAAACCCCTTCCACACACACTGAAACCCCTTCCACACACACTGAAACCCCTTCCACACACACTGAAACCCCTTCCACACACACTGAAACCCCTTCCCCATATACTGAAACCCCTTCCCCATATACTGAAACCCCTTCCCCATATACTGAAACCCCTTCCCCATATACTGAAACCCCTTCCCCATATACTGAAACCCTTACCCACACACTAAAACCCATCCCCACACACTGAAACCTGATCCCCACACAATGAAACCTGATCCCCACTCACTGAAACCCCTTCCCCACACGCTGAAACTCCTTCACCACACACTGAAATCCGTCCCCAAACACCAAAACCTCATCGCCACACACTGAAACCCATTCCCCACACACTGAAACCCATTCCCCACACACTGAAACCCATCCCCACTCACTGAAAAGCTTGCCACAAACTGAAACCTCTTCCCACACACTGAAACCTCTTCGCCACAGACTGAAACTCTTCCCCACACACTGAAACCTCTTCCCCACACACTGAAACCCCTTCCCCACGCACTGAAACATCTTCCACACACACTGAAACCTCTTCCGCACACACTGAAACCTCTTCCCCACACACTGAAACCTCTTCCCCACACACTGAAACCTCTTCCCCACACACTGAAACCTCTTCCCCACACACTGAAACACCTTCCCCGCACACTGAAACCTCTTCCCCACACACTGAAACCCATACCCACACACTGAAAACTCATCCGCACACACTGAAACCCCTTCCTCACACACTGAACCCCCTTCCCCACTCGCTGAAATCCATCCCCACACACCGAAACCTCTTCCCCACACACTTAAACCCCTTCCCCACACACTGAAACACATCCCCACACACTGAAAACCTTGCCACGCAATGAAACCTCTTCGCCACACACTGAAACCTCTTCGCCACACACTGAAACCTCTTCGCCACACACTGAAACCTCTTCGCCACACACTGAAACCTCTTCGCCACACACTGAAACCTCTTCGCCACACACTGAAACCTCTTCGCCACACACTGAAACCTCTTCGCCACACACTGAAACCTCTTCGCCACACACTGAAACCTCTTCGCCACACACTGAAACCTCTTCGCCACACACTGAAACCTCTTCGCCACACACTGAAACCTCTTCGCCACACACTGAAACCTCTTCGCCACACACTGAAACCTCTTCGCCACACACTGAAACCTCTTCGCCACACACTGAAACCTCTTCGCCACACACTGAAACCTCTTCGCCACACACTGAAACCTCTTCGCCACACACTGAAACCTCTTCCCCACACACTGAAACCCCTTCCCCAAGCACTGAAACCCCTTCCCCGCACACTGAATCCCCTTCCCCGCACACTGAATCCCCTTCCCCACACACTGAATCCCCTTCACCACACACTGTAACCCCATCCCCACACACTGAAACCACTTCCCCACAGACAGAAACCCCTTCCCCATACTCTTTGAAACCACTTCCCCACTCTTTGAAACCACTTCCCCACACACTGAAACCACTTCCCCACACACTGAAACCACTTCCCCACACACTGAAACCCATCCCCACACACTGAAACCTCTTCCGCACACACTGAAACCTCTTCCGCACACACTGAAACCTCTTCCGCACACACTGAAACCTCTTCCGCACACACTGAAACCTCTTCCGCACACACTGAAACCTCTTCCGCACACACTGAAACCCCTTCCCCACACACTGAACCCCTTCCCCACACACTGAACCCCTTCCCCACACACTGAAACCCCTTCCCCACTCACTGAATCCCCTACACCCACGCTGAAACCCCTTCCCCACACGCTGAAACCCCTTCCACACACACTGAAACCCTTCCCCACATACTGAAACCCTTCCCCACACACTACAACCCTTCTCCACACACTGAAACCTCTTCCCCAGAAAGTGAAACATCTTTGACACACACTGAAACCCATCCCCACACACTGAAACCTCTTCCCCACACACTGAAACCTCATCCCCACACACTGAAACCCCTTCCGCACACACTGAAACCCCTTCCACACACACTGAAACCCCTTCCACACACACTGAAACCCCTTCCACACACACGTAAACCACTTCCACACACACGTAAACCTCTTCCACACACACTGAAACCCCTTCCGCTCACACTGAAATCTCCTCCCCACACACTGAAACCCTTCCCCACACACTGAAACCCTTCCCCACACACTGAAACCCTTCCCCACACACTGAAACCCTTCCCCACACACTGAAACCCTTCCCCACACACTGAATCCCTTCCCCACACACTGAAACCCATCCCCACACACTGAAACCCATCCCCACACACTGAAACCTCTTCCCCACATACTGAAACCAGTTCCCCACACACAGAAACCTCTTCCCCACAAACTGAAACCTCTTCCCCACACACTGAAACTCCTTCCCCACAGACTGAAACCACTTCTCCACACACTGAAACCTCTTCCCCACACACTGAATCCTCTTCCCCACACACTGAATCCTCTTCCCCACAGACTGAAACCCATCCCCACACACTGAAACCTCATCCGCACACACTGAAACCCCTTCCCCACACACTGAACCCCCTTCCCCACACACTGAAATCCATCCCCACATACCGAAACCTCTTTCCCACACACCTAAACCCTTTCCCCACACACTGATACCCCTTCCCCACACACTGATACCCCTTCCCCACACACTGAAACCTATTCCCCACACACTGAATCCATTCCCCACACAATGAAACCCATCCCCAACACTGAAACCTCTTCCCCACAGACTGAAACCTCTTCCCCACACGCTGAAACCCCTTCCCCAATCGCTGTAACCCCTTTCACATGCACTGAAACCCATTCCCCTCACACTGAAACCCATCCCCACAGACTGAAACCTCTTCCCCACACACTGAAACCCATCCTCACTCACTGAATCCTCTTCCCCGCAAACTGAAACCTCTTCCCCACACACTGAAACCTCTTTCCCACACACAGAAACCCTTCCCCACACGCTGAAACCCCTTCCCCACACGCTGAAACCCCTTCCCCACACACAGAAACCCTTCCCCACACACAGAAACCCTTCCCCACACACAGAAACCCTTCCCCACACACAGAAACCCTTCCCCACACACTGAAACCCTTCCCCACACACTGAAACCAATCCCCACACACTGAAACCTCTTCCCCATACACTGAAACCCCTTCCCCACACACTGAAACCCCTTCCCCACACACTGAAACCCATCCCCACACACTGAAACATCTTCCCCGCACACTGAAACCTCTTCCCCGCACACTGAAACCTCTTCCCCGCACACTGAAACCTCTTCCCCACACACTGAAACCTCTTCCCCACACACTGAAACCACTTCTCCACACACTGAAACTCCTTCCCCACACACTGAAACCCCTTCCCCACACACTGAAACCCCTTCCCCACACACTGAAACCCCTTCCCCACACACTGAAACCCCTTCCCCACACACTGAAACCCCTTCCCCACACACTGAAACCCCTTCCCCACACACTGAAACCCCTTCCCCACACACTGAAACCCATCCCCACACACTGAAACCTCTTCCCACACACTGAAACCTCTTCCCACACACTGAAACCTCTTCCCCACACACTGAAATCTGTCCCTACACACTGAAACCAATCCCCACACACAGAAACCTCTTCCCCACGCACTGAAACCTCTTCCCCATGCACTAAAAACCTTCCCCACGCACTGAAATCCATCCCCACACACTGAAACCTCTTCGCCACACAATGAAACCTCTTCCCCTCACACTGAAAACTTTCCCCACACACTGAAAACCTTCCCCACACACTGAAACCCTTCCCCACACACTGAAACCCTTCCCCACACACTGAAACCCTTCCCCACACACTGAAACCCTTCCCCACACACTGAAACCCTTCCCCACACACTGAAACCCTTCCCCACACACTGAAACCCTTCCCCACACACTGAAACCCTTCCCCACACACTGAAACCCTTCCCCACACACTGAAACCAATCCCCACACACTGAAACCTCTTCCCCATACACTGAAACCTCTTCCCCATACACTGAAACCCCTTCCCCACACACTGAAACATCTTCCCCACACACTGAAACATCTTCCCCACACACTGAAACATCTTCCCCACACACTGAAACCTCTTCCCCACACACTGAAACACATCCCCACACACTGAAACACATCCCCACACACTGAAACCTCTTCCCCACACACTGAAACCTCTTCTCCACAGACTGAAACCCCTTCCCCACACACTGAAACCCATCCCCACACACTGAAACCTCTTCCCACACACTGAAACCTCTTCCCACACACTGAAACCTCTTCAACACACACTGAAAGCTCTTCCCCACACACTGAAAGCTCTTCCCAAAGACTGAAACCCTTCCCCACGCACTGAAACCCTTCTCCACACACTGAAACGTCTTCCCCACACACTGAAACCCATCTCCACACACTGAAACCTCTTCCCCACACACTGAAACCCCTTCCCCACACACTGAAACACATCCCCACACACTGAAACCTCTTCCCCACACACTGAAACCTCTTCCCCACACACTGCAACCCCTTCCCCACACACAGAAACCCCTTCCCCACACACTGAAACCCCTTCCCCACACACTGAAACCCCTTCCCCACACACTGAAACCCCTTCCCCACAAACTGAAACCACTTCCCCTCACACTGAAAACTTTCCCCACACACTGAAACGCATTCCCCACACACAGAAAGCCTTCCCCACACACTGGAACCTCTTCCCCACACACTGGAACCTCTTCCCCACACTCTGGAACCCCTTCCCCACACTCTGAAACCCCTTCCCCACACACTGAAACACATCCCCACACACTGAAACCTCTTCCCCACACACTGAAACCCCTTCCCCACAAACTGAAACCACTTCCCCTCACACTGAAAACTTTCCCCACACACTGAAACCCTTCCCCACACAAAGAAACCCATCCCCACACGCTGAAACCCCTTCCCCATACACTGAAACCCCTTCCCCACACACTAAAATCCATCCCCACACACTGAAACCTCTTCCCCACACACTGAAACCTCTTCCCCACACACTGAAACCTCTTCCCCTCACACTGAAAACTTTCCCCACACACTGAAACCCTTCCCCACACACTGAAACCCATCCCCACGCACTGAAACCTCTTCCCCACGCACTGAAACCCCTTCCACACACACTGAAACCTCTTCCACACACGCTGAAACCCCTTCCCCACACGCTGAAACCCTTCCACACACACTGAAACCCATTCCCCATATACTGAAACCCTTCTCCACACACTAAAACCCTTCTCCACACACTAAAACCCTTCTCCACACACTAAAACCCTTCTCCACACACTGAAACCTCTTCCCCACACACTGAAACATCTTTCACACACACTGAAACCCATCCCCACACACTGAAAGCTCTTCCCCACACACTGAAAGCTCTTCCCCAAACACTGAAACCTCATCCCCACACACTGAAACCCCTTCCACACACACTTAAACCTCTTCCACACACACTGAAACCCCTTCCGCACACACTGAAACATCTTCCCTACACACTGAATCCCTTCCCCACACACTGAAACCCATCCCCACACACTGAAACCCCTTCCGCACACACTGAAACCCCTTATCTACACGCTGAAACTCCTTCACCACACACTGAAATCCGTCCCCAAACACCAAAACCTCATCCCCACACACTGAAACCCCTTCCCCACACACTGAAACCCATCCCCACACACTGAAACCTGATCCCCACACACTGAAACCCCTTCCCCACACGCTGAAACTCCTTCACCACACACTGAAATCCGTCCCCAAACACCAAAACCTCATCCCCACACACTGAAACCCCTTCCCCGCACACCGAAACCTCTTCCCCACACACTGTAACCCCATCCCCACACACTGTAACCCCATCCCCACACACTGTAACCCCATCCCCACACACTGTAACCCCATCCCCACACACTGTAACCCCATCCCCACACACTGAAACCTCTTCCCCACACACTGAAACCATTTCCCCACACTTAAACCCTTTCCCCACACACTGAAACCCATCCCCACACACTGACACCCCATTCCCCCGCACACTGAAACACATCCCCACACACTGAAAACCTTGCCACACAATGAAACATCTTCCCACACACTGAAACCTCTTCGCCACACACTGAAACCTCTTCCCCACACACTGAAACCTCTTCCCCACACACTGAAACCTCTTCCCCACACACTGAAACCTCTTCCCCACACACTGAAACCTCTTCCCCACACACTGAATCCCCTTCACCACACACTGTAACCCCATCCCCACACACTGAAACCTCTTCCCCACACACTGAAACCTCTTCCCCACACACTGAAACCACTTCCCCACAGACAGAAACCCCTTCCCCACACTCTGAAAGCTCTTCCCCACACTCTGAAAGCTCTTCCCCACACTCTGAAAGCTCTTCCCCACACTCTGAAAGCTCTTACCCACACTCTGAAAGCTCTTACCCACACACTGAATCCCCTTCACCACACACTGTAACCCCATCCCCACACACTGAAACCTCTTCCCCACACACTGAAACCTCTTCCCCACACACTGAAACCCCTTCCCCACACTCTGAAAGCTCTTCCCCACACTCTGAAAGCTCTTCCCCACACTCTGAAAGCTCTTCCCCACACTCTGAAAGCTCTTACCCACACTCTGAAAGCTCTTACCCACACTCTGAAAGCTCTTACCCACACTCTGAAACCTCTTACCCACACACTGAAACCCCTTCCCCACGCACTGAACCCCCTTCCCCACACGCTGAAAACCCTTCCCCACACACTGAAACCCATCCCCACAGACTGAAACACATCCCCACAGAATGAAACCGCTTCCCCACACACTGAAACCCATCCCCACACACTGAAACCTCTTCTCAACACACTGAAACCCCTTCCCCACAGACTGAAACCTCTTCCCCACACACTGAAACCTCTTCCCCACACATTGAAACCCCTTCCCCACACACTGAAACCCCTTCCCCACACACTGAAACCCCTTCCCCACACACTGAAACCTCTTCCCCACACACTGAAACCTCTTCCCCACACACTGAAACCTCTTCCCCACACACTGAAACCTCTTCCCCACACACTGAAACCTCTTCCCCACACACTGAAACCCCATCCTCACACACACTGAAACCCATCCCCACACACTGAAACCTCTTCCCCACACACTGCAGCCTCTTCCCCATACACTGAAACCCCATCCTCACAAACTGAAACCCCTTCCCCACAGAATGAAACCACTTCCCCACACACTGAAACCTCTTCCCCACACACTGAAACGAATCCCCACACACTGAAACGAATCCCCACACACTGAAACCTCTTCCCCACACACTGAAACCTCTTCCCCACACACTGAAACCTGTCCCTACACACTGAAACCTCTTCCCCACACACTGAAAATCCTTTCCCACGCACTGAATGCTCTTCCCCACACACTGAAACCTCTTCCCCACACATTGAATCCCCTTCACCACACACTGTAACCCCATCCCCACACACTGAAACCTCTTCCCCACACACTGAAACCTCTTCCCCACACACTGAAACCACTTCCCCACAGACAGAAACCCCTTCCCCACACTCTGAAAGCTCTTCCCCACACTCTGAAAGCTCTTCCCCACACTCTGAAACCTCTTACCCACACTCTGAAAGCTCATCCCCACACACTGAAACCACTTCCCCACACACTGAAACGCCTTCCACACACACTGTAACCCCTTCCCCGCACACTGAAACCCGTTCCCCACATACTGAAACCCCTTCCACACACACTGAACCCCCTTCCCCACACGCTGAAAACCCATCCCCACAGACTGAAACCCATCCCCACAGACTGAAACACATCCCCACAGAATGAAACCGCTTCCCCACACACTGAAACCCATCCCCACACACTGAAACCTCTTCTCAACACACTGAAACCCCTTCCCCACAGACTGAAACCTCTTCCCCACACACTGAAACCTCTTCCCCACACATTGAAACCCCTTCCCCACACATTGAAACCCCTTCCCCACACACTGAAACCCCTTCCCCACACACTGAAACCTCTTCCCCACACACTGAAACCTCTTCCCCACACACTGAAACCTCTTCCCCACACACTGAAACCCCATCCTCACACACACTGAAACCCATCCCCACACACTGAAACCTCTTCCCCACACACTGCAGCCTCTTCCCCATACACTGAAACCCCATCCTCACAAACTGAAACCCCTTCCCCACAGAATGAAACCACTTCCCCACACACTGAAACCTCTTCCCCACACACTGAAACGAATCCCCACACACTGAAACGAATCCCCACACACTGAAACCTCTTCCCCACACACTGAAACCTCTTCCCCACACACTGAAACCTGTCCCTACACACTGAAACTACTTCCCCAGACACTGAAACCTCTTCCCCACACACTGAAAATCCTTTCCCACGCACTGAATGCTCTTCCCCACACACTGAATCATCTTCCCCACACGCTGAGACGTCTTACACATCCACTGAAACCCCTTCCACACACACTGAAACCCCTTCCACACACACTGAAACCCCTTCCACGCATACTGAAACCCCTTCCCCACACACTGAAACCCCTTCCACACACACTGTAACCCCATCCCCGCACACTGAAACCCCTTCCCCACATACTGAAACCCCTTCCCCACATACTGAAACCCCTTCCACACACACTGAAACCCCTTCGCCGCACACTGAAACATCTTCCCCACGCACTGATCCCCCTTCCCCACGCACTGAACCCCCTTCCCCACACGCTGAACCCCCTTCCCCACACGCTGAACCCCCTTCCCCACACGCTGAACCCCCTTCCCCACACGCTGAACCCCCTTCCCCACACGCTGAACCCCCTTCCCCACACGCTGAACCCCCTTCCCCACACGCTGAACCCCCTTCCCCACACGCTGAACCCCCTTCCCCACATACTGAATCCCATCCCCACAGACTGAAACACATCCCCACAGACTGAAACCGCTTCCCCACACACTGAAACCTCTTCCCCACACACTGAAACCCCTTCACCACACACTGAAACCCCTTCCCCACACACAGAAAGCCATCCCCATACACTGAAACCTCTTCCCCACACACTGAAACCCCTTCCCCACACTGAAACCCCTTCCCCACACACTGAAACCCATCCCCACAAACTGATACCCCTTCCCCACCCTCGGAAACCTCTTCCCCACACACTGAAACCCCTTCCCCACAGAATGAAACCACTTCCCCAAACACTGAAACCTCTTCCGTAGACACTGAAAACTTTCCCCACACACTGAAACCTCTTCCCCACACACTGAAACCTCTTCCCCACACACTGAAACCTCTTCCCCACACACTGAAACCTCTTCCCCACACACTGAAACCTCTTCCCCACACACTGAAACCTCTTCCCCACACACTGAAACCACTTCCCCACACACTGAAACATCTTCCCCACACACTGACACCCATCCCCACACACTGAAACCTCTACCCCACACACTGAAACCCCTTCCCCACACACTTAAACCCATCCCCACACACTTAAACACTTCCTAACACACTGAAACCTCTTCCCCGCACACTGAAACCTCTTCGCCACAGAATGAAACCCATCCCCACACACTGAAACCCCTACCACACACACTGAAACCCATCCTCACACACTGAAACACTTCCTCACACACTGAAACACTTCCCCACACACTGAAACCTCTTCCGCACAAACTGAAACCTCTTCCCCACACACTAAAACCTCTTCGCCACAGACTGAAACCCTTCCCCACACACTGAAACCTCTTCCCCACACACTGAAACCGCTTCCCCACGCACTGAAACATCCTCCACACACACTGAAACCTCTTCCCCATACACTGAAACCTCTTCCCCATACACTGAAACCTCTTCCCCACACACTGAAACCTCTTACCCACACACTGAAACCTGTCCCTATATACTGAAACCCATCCCGACACACTGAAACCTCTTCCCCACACACTGAAACCTCTTCCCCACGCACTAAAATCCTTCCCCACACAATGAAATCCATCCCCGCACACTGAAACCTCTTCCCCACACACTGAAACCTCTTCCCCACACACTGAAACCTCTTCCCCTCACACTGAAAACTTTCCCCACACTGAACCCCTTCCCCACACACTGAAACCCATCCCCACACACTGAAACCTCTTCCCCATACACTGAAACACCTTCCCCACACACTGAAATCCATCCCCACACACTGACACCTCTTCCGCACACACTGAAACCTCTTCCCCACACACAGAAAACTTTCCCCACACACTGAAACCCATCCCCACACACTGAAACCCATCCCCACACACTGAAACCTCTTCCCCATACACTGAAACCCCTTCCCCACACACTGAAAACCATCCCCACACACTGAAACCTCTTCCCCACACACTGAAACCTCTTCCCCACACACTGAAACCTCTTCCCCACACACTGAAACCTCTTCCCCACACACTGAAACCTCTTCCCCACACACTGAAACCCATCCCCACACACTGAAACCTCTTCCCCACACACTGAAACCTGTCCCTACACACTGAAATCCATCCCCACACACTGAAACCTCTTCCCCACACACTGAAAAATCTTCCCCACACACTAAAAACCTTCCCCACACACTGAAATCCATCCCCACACACTGAAACGTCTTCCCCACTCATTGAAATCTCTTCCCCTCACACGGAAACCCTTCCCCACACACGGAAACCCTTCCCCACACACGGAAACCCTTCCCCACACACGGAAACCCTTCCCCACACACGGAAACCCTTCCCCACACACTGAAACCCATCCCCACACACTGAAAAATCTTCCCCACACACTAAAAACCTTCCCCACACACTGAAATCCATCCCCACACACTGAAACGTCTTCCCCACTCATTGAAATCTCTTCCCCTCACACGGAAACCCTTCCCCACACACGGAAACCCTTCCCCACACACGGAAACCCTTCCCCACACACGGAAACCCTTCCCCACACACTGAAACCCATCCCCACACACTGTAACATCTTCCCCATGCACTGAAACCCCTTCCCCACACACTGAAAACCATCCCCACACACTGAAACCTCTTCCCCACACACTGAAACCTCTTCCCCACACACTGAAACCTCTTCCCCACACACTGAAACACATCCCCACACACTGAAACCTCTTCACCACACACTGAAACCACTTCTCCACAGACTGAAACCCCTTCCCCACATACTGAAACACATCCCCACACACTGAAAACTCTTCCCCTCACACTGAAATCTCTTCCCACACACTGAAACCTCTTTGCTACAGACTGAAACCCTTCCCCACACACTGGAACCTCTTCCCCACACACTGGAACCTCTTCCCCACTCACTGAAACCTCTTCCCCACTCACTGAAACCTCTTCCCCACTCACTGAAACCTCTTCCCCACTCACTGAAACCTCTTCCCCACACACTGAAACCTCTTCCCCACACACTGAAATCTCTTCCCTACAGACTGAAACCCTGCCCCACGCACTGAAACCTCTTCCACACACACTGAAACCTCTTCCACACATACTGAAACCTCTTCCACACACACTGTAACCTCTTCCCCACACACTGAAACCACTTCCCCAGACACTGAAACCTCCTCCCCACACACTGAAAATCCTTTCCCACGCACTGAATCCTCTTCCCCACGCACTGAATCCTCTTACCCACACGCTGAGACTTCTTACAAACCCACTGAAAGCCATCCCCACACACTGGTACCCCTTCCACACACAGTGAAACCTCTTCCACGCATACTGAAACCCCTTCCCCGCACACTGAAACCCCTTCCCCACATACTGAAACCCCTTCCACACACACTGAAACCGCTTCCCCGCACACTGAAAACCCTTCCACACGCACTGAAACCCCATCCCCACACGCTGAAACCCCATCCCCACACACTGAAACCCATCCCCACACACTGAAACACATCCCCACAGACTGAAACACATCCCCACAGACAGAAAACGCTTCCCCACACACTGAAAACCATCCCCACACACTGAAACCTCTTCCCCACACACTGAATACCTTCCGCACAGACTGAAACCTCTTCCCCACACTCTGAAACCTCTTCCCCACACACTGAAACTCCTTCCCCACACACTGAAACTCCTTCCCCACACACAGAAAGCCATCCCCACACACTGAAACCTCTTCCCCACGCACTGAAACCTCTTCCCCACGCACTGAAAACCCTTCCCCACACACTGAAACCCATCCCCACACACTGAAACCTCTTCCCCACACACTGCAACCTCTTCCCCACACACTGATACCCCATCCCCACAAACTGAAAACCCTTCCCCAAACTCTGAAACCTCTTCCCACACACTGAAACCCCTTCCCCACAGAATGAAACCACTTCCCTAAACACTGAAACCTCTTCCCCACACACTGAAACCTCTTCCCCACACACTGAAACCTGTCCCTACCCACTGAATCCCATCCCCACACACTGAAACCTCTACCACACACACTGAAACCCATCCCCACACACTGAAACCCATCCCCACACACTGAAACCTCTTCCCCATACACTGAAACCCCTTCCCCACACACTGAAAACCATCCCCAAACACTGAAACCTCTTCCCCACACACTGAAACCTCTTCCCCACACACTGAAACCTGTCCCTACCCACTGAATCCCATCCCCACACACTGAAACCTCTACCACACACACTGAAACCCCTTCCCCACACACTGAAACCCCTTCCCCACACACTGAAACACTTCCTAACACACTGAAACCTCTTCCCCACACACTGAAACCTCTTCGCCACAGAATGAAACCCATCCCCACTCACTGAAGCACCTTCCAAACACACTGAAACCCATCCCCACACACTGATACCTCTTCCGCACACACTGATACCTCTTCCGCACACACTGAAACCTCTTCCCCACACACTATAACCTCTTCGCCACAGACTGAAACCCTTCCCCACACACTGAAACCTCTTCCCCACACACTGAAACCGCTTCCCCACGCACTGAAACATCCTCCACATACACTGAAACCTCTTCCCCATATACTGAAACCTCTTCCCCGCACACTGAAACCTCTTCCCCACACACAGAAATCACTTTCCCGCGCATTGAAACCTCTTCCCCACACACTGAAACCTCTTCCCCACACACTGAAACCTCTTCCCCACAGACAGAAACCCCTTCCCCACCCTCTGAAACCTCTTCCCCACCCTCTGAAACCTCTTCCCCACCCTCTGAAACCTCTTCCCCACACACTGAAACACATCCCCACACACTGAAACCCATCCCCACACACTGAAACCCTTCCCCACAAACTGAAACCTCTTCCCACACACTGAAACCTCTTCCCACACACTGAAACCTCTTTGCCACAGACTGAAACCCTTCCCCACACACTGAAACCTCTTCCCCACACACTGAAACCTCTACCACACACACGGAAACCTCTTCCCCACACACGGAAACCTCTTCCCCACACACGGAAACCTCTTCCCCACACACGGAAAGCTCTTCCCCACACACTGAAAGCTCTTCCCCACACACTGAAACCCCTTCCCCACACACTGAAACCTCTTCCACACACATTGAAACCTCTTCCCCACACACTGAAACCTCTTCCCCAGACATTGAATTCCTTCCCCACACATTGAATTCCTTCCCCACGCACTGAATCCTCTTCCACAAACACTGAATCATCTTCCCCACACATTGAAACCCCTTCCCCACACATTGAAACCCCTTCCACACGCACTGAAACCTGTTCCCCACACGCTGAAACCCCTTCCCCACACGCTGAAACCCCTTCCCCACACGCTGAAACCCCTTCCCCACACACTGTAACCCCTTCCCCGCACACTGAAACACCTTCCACACACACTGAAAGACCTTCCCCGAACACTGAAACCCCTTACACACGCACTGAAACCCCTTCCCCACACCCTGAAACCCCTTCCCCACACACTGTAACCCATCCCCACAGACTGAAACCTCTTCGCCACACACTGAAACCTCTTCGCCACACACTGAAACCTCTTCGCCACACACTGAAACCTCTTCGCCACGCACTGAAACCTCTTCGCCACGCACTGAAACCTCTTCGCCACACACTGAAACGTCTTCCCCACACACTGAAACCTCTTCCCCACACACTGAAACCCCTTCCCCACAGAGTGAAACTTCTTCCCCACACACTGAAACTTCTTCCCCACACACTGAAACCCCTTCCCCACACACTGAAACCCCTTCCCCACACACTGAAACCTCTTCCCCACACACTGAAACCTCTTCCCCACACACTGAAACCTCTTCCCCACACACTGAAACCTCTTCCCCACACACTGAAACCTCTTCCCCACACACTGAAACCTCTTCCCCACACACGGAAACCCCTTCCCCACACACTGAAACCCATCCCCACACACTGAAACCTGTCCCTACACACTGAAACCCATCCCCACACACTGAAACCTCTACCCCACACACTGAAACCTCTTCCCCACGCACTAAAAACCTTCCCCACACACTAAAATCCATCCCCACACACTGAAACCTCTTCCCCACACACTGAAACCTCTTCCCCACACACTGAAACCTCTTCCCCTCACACTGAAAACTTTCCCCACACACTGAAACCCTTCCCCACACACTGAAACCCTTCCCCACACACTGAAACCCTTCCCCACACACTGAAACCCTTCCCCACACACTGAAATCCTTCCCCACACACTGAAACCCTTCCCCACACACTGAAAGCTCTTTCCCATACACTGAAACCCCTTCCCCACACACTGAAAACCATCCCCACACCCTGAAACCTCTTCCCCACACTCAGAAAGCTCTTCCCCACAGACTGAAACCCTTCCCCACGCACTGAAACCTCTTCCCCATACACTGACACCCCTTCCCCACACACTGAAAACCATCCCCACACACTGAAACCTCTTCCCCACACACAGAAAGCTCTTCCCCACAGACTGAAACCCTTCCCCACGCACTGAAACCTCTTCCCCACACACAGAAAGCTCTTCCCCACACACAGAAAGCTCTTCCCCACAGACTGAATCCCTTCCCCACAGACTGAATCCCTTCCCCACGCACTGAAACCTCTTCCCCACACACTGAAACCTCTTCCACACACACTGAAACCTCTTCCCCACACACTGAAACCACTTCCCCAGACGCTGAAACCTCTTCCCCACACACTGAAAATCCTTTCCCACGCACTGAATCCTCTTCCACACACACTGAATCATCTTCCCCACACACGGAAACCTCTTCCCCACACGCTGAGACTTCTTACACACCCACTGAAAACCATCCCCACACACTGAAACCGCTTCCACACACACTGAAACCTCTTCCACGCATACTGAAACCCCTTCCACACACACTGTAACCCCTTCCCCGCACAGAGAAACCCGTTCCCCACTTACTGAAACCCCTTCCACACACACTGAAACCCCTTCCCCGCACACTGAAACCCCATCCCCACGCACTGAAACCTCTTGCCCACACGCTGAAACCCCTTCCCCACACACTGAAACCCATGCCCACAGACTGAAACACATCGCCACAGACTGAAACCGCTTCCCCACACACTAAAACCCATCGCCACACACTGAAACCTCTTCCCCACACACTGAAACCTCTTCCCCACGCACTGAAACCCCTTCCCCACAGACTGAAACCACTTCCCCACACACTGAAACCTCTTCCCCACACACTGAAACCCCATCCCCACACACAGAAAGCCATCCCCACACACAGAAAGCCATCCCCACACACTGAAAGCCATCCCCACACACTGAAACCTCTTCCCCACACACTGAAACCCCTTCCGCACACACTGAAACCTCTTCCCCACACACTAAAACCTCTTCGCCACAGACTAAAACCCTTCCCCACACACTGAAACATCTTCCCCACACACTGAAACATCTTCCCCACACACTGAAACCGCTTCCCCACGCCCTGAAACATCCTCCACACACACTGAAACCTCTTCCCCATACACTGAAACCCATCCCCACACACTGAAACCCATCCCCCACACACTGAAACCAATTCCCCACACACTGAAACCACTTCCCTACACACTGAAACATCTTCCCCACACACTGAAACCTGTCCCTGCACACTGAAACCCATCCCCACACACTGAAACCTCTACCCCACACACTGAAACCCCTTCCCCACACACTTAAACCCATCCCCACACACTGAAACACTTCCTAACACACTGAAACCTCTTCCCCGCACAAACTGAAACCTCTTCGCCACAGAATGAAACCCATCCCCACACACTGAAACCCCTTCCACACACACTGAAACCCATCCCCACACACTGAAACACTTCCCCACACACTGAAACCTCTTCCGCACACACTGAAACCTCTTCCCCACACACTAAAACCTCTTCGCCACAGACTGAAACCCTTCCCCACACACTGAAACCTCTTCCCCAAACACTGAAACCGCTTCCCCACGCACTGAAACATCCTCCACACACACTGAAACCTCTTCCCCATACACTGAAACCTCTTCCCCACACACTGAAACCTCTTCCCCACACACTGAAACCTGTCCCTATATACTGAAACCCATCCCGACACACTGAAACCTCTTCCCCACACACTGAAACCTCTTCCCCACGCACTAAAATCCTTCCCCACACAATGAAATCCATCCCCGCACACTGAAACCTCTTCCCCACACACTGAAACCTCTTCCCCTCACACTGAAAACATTCCCCACACACTGAACCCCTTCCCCACAGACTGAAACCCATCCCCACACACTGAAACCTCTTCCCCATACACTGAAACACCTTCCCCACACACTGAAATCCATCCCCACACACTGACACCTCTTCCGCACACACTGAAACCTCTTCCCCACACACAGAAAACTTTCCCCACACACTGAAACCCATCCCCACACACTGAAACCTCTTCCCCATACACTGAAACCTCTTCCCCATACACTGAAACCCCTTCCCCACACACTGAAAACCATCCCCACACACTGAAAACCATCCCCACACACTGAAACCTCTTCCCCACACACTGAAACCTCTTCCCCACACACTGAAACCTCTTCCCCACTCACTGAAACCTGTCCCTACACACTGAAATCCATCCCCACACACTGAAACCTCTTCCCCACACACTGAAACCTCTTCCCCACACACTGAAAAATCTTCCCCACACACTAAAAACCTTCCCCACACACTGAAATCCATCCCCACACACTGAAACGTCTTCCACACTCATTGCAATCTCTTCCCCTCACACGGAAACCCTTCCCCACACACGGAAACCCTTCCCCACACACTGAAACCCATCCCCACACACTGTAACATCTTCCCCATGCACTGAAACCCCTTCCCCACACACTGAAAACCATCCCCACACACTGAAACCTCTTCCCCACACACTGAAACCTCTTCCCCACACACTGAAACCTCTTCCCCACACACTGAAACACATCCCCACACACTGAAACCTCTTCACCACACACTGAAACCACTTCTCCACAGACTGAAACCCCTTCCCCACATACTGAAACGCATCCCCACACACTGAAAACTCTTCCCCTCACACTGAAATCTCTTCCCACACACTGAAACCTCTTTGCCACAGACTGAAACCCTTCCCCACACACTGAAACCTCTTCCCCACTCACTGAAACCTCTTCCCCACTCACTGAAACCTCTTCCCCACTCACTGAAACCTCTTCCCCACTCACTGAAACCTCTTCCCCACACACTGAAACCTCTTCCCCACACACTGAAATCTCTTCCCTACAGACTGAAACCCTGCCCCACGCACTGAAACCTCTTCCCCACGCACTGAAACCTCTTCCCCACGCACTGAAACCTCTTCCCCACACACTGAAACCTCTTCCCCACACACTGAAACCTCTTCCCCACACACTGAAACCTCTTCCACACACACTGAAACCTCTTCCACACACACTGAAACCTCTTCCCCACACACTGAAACCTCTTCCCCACACACTGAAACCTCTTCCCCACACACTGAAACCTCTTCCACACACACTGAAACCTCTTCCCCACACACTGAAACCACTTCCCCAGACACTGAAACCTCCTCCCCACACACTGAAAATCCTTTCCCACGCACTGAATCCTCTTCCCCACACACTGAAACCTCTTACCCACACGCTGAGACTTCTTACAAACCCACTGAAAGCCATCCCCACACACTGGTACCCCTTCCACACACAGTGAAACCTCTTCCACGCATACTGAAACCCCTTCCCCGCACACTGAAACCCCTTCCCCACATACTGAAACCCCTTCCACACACACTGAAACCGCTTCCCCGCACACTGAAAACCCTTCCACACGCACTGAAACCTCTTCCCCACAAGCTGAAACCCCATCCCCACACACTGAAACACATCCCCACAGACTGAAACACATCCCCACAGACAGAAAACGCTTCCCCACACACTGAAAACCATCCCCACACACTGAAACCTCTTCCCCACACACTGAATACCTTCCGCACAGACTGAAACCACTTCCCCACACTCTGAAACCTCTTCCCCACACTCTGAAACTCCTTCCCCACACACTGAAACTCCTTCCCCACACACAGAAAGCCATCCCCACACACTGAAACCTCTTCCCCACGCACTGAAAACCCTTCCCCACACACTGAAACCCATCCCCACACACTGAAACCTCTTCCCCACACACTGCAACCTCTTCCCCACACACTGATACCCCATCCTCACAAACTGAAACCCCTTCCCCAAACTCTGAAACCTCTTCCCACACACTGAAACCCCTTCCCCACAGAATGAAACCACTTCCCCAAACACTGAAACCTCTTCCCCACACACTGAAACCTCTTCCCCACACACTGAAACCTGTCCCTACCCACTGAATCCCATCCCCACACACTGAAACCTCTACCACACACACTGAAACCCCTTCCCCAAACACTGAAACCCCTTCCCCACACACTGAAACACTACCTAACACACTGAAACCTCTTCCCCACACACTGAAACCTCTTCGCCACAGAATGAAACCCATCCCCACTCACTGAAGCACCTTCCAAACACACTGAAACCCATCCCCACACACTGAAACACTTCCCCACACACTGATACCTCTTCCGCACACACTGAAACCTCTTCCCCACACACTATAACCTCTTCGCCACAGACTGAAACCCTTCCCCACACACTGAAACCTCTTCCCCACACACTGAAACCTCTTCCCCACACACTGAAACCTCTTCCCCACACACTGAAACCTCTTCCCCACACACTGAAACCTCTTCCCCACACACTGAAACCTCTTCCCCACACACTGAAACCTCTTCCCCACACACTGAAACCGCTTCCCCACGCACTGAAACATCCTCCACATACACTGAAACCTCTTCCCCATATACTGAAACCTCTTCCCCGCACACTGAAACCTCTTCCCCACACACAGAAATCACTTTCCCGCGCATTGAAACCTCTTCCCCACACACTGAAACCTCTTCCCCACACACTGAAACCTCTTCCCCACACACTGAAACCCCTTCCCCACCCTCTGAAACCCCTTCCCCACCCTCTGAAACCTCTTCCCCACCCTCTGAAACCTCTTCCCCACCCTCTGAAACCTCTTCGCCACCCTCTGAAACCTCTTCCCCACAAACTGAAACTCTTCGCCACACACTGAAACCCATCCCCACACACTGAAACCCATCCCCACACACTGAAACCCTTCCCCACAAACTGAAACCTCTTCCGACACACTGAAACCTCTTTGCCACAGACTGAAACCCTTCCCCACACACTGAAACCTCTTCCCCACACACTGAAACCTCTACCACACACACGGAAACCTCTTCCCCACACACGGAAACCTCTTCCCCACACACTGAAAGCTCTTCCCCACACACTGAAAGCTCTTCCCCACACACTGAAACCCCTTCCCCACACACTGAAACCTCTTCCACACACATTGAAACCTCTTCCCCACACACTGAAACCTCTTCCCCAGACACTGAAACCTCTTCCCCACACATTGAATTCCTTCCCCACGCACTGGATCCTCTTCCACACATACTGAAAGACCTTCCCCGAACACTGAAACCTCTTCCCCACACACTGAAACCTCTTCGCCACACACTGAAACCTCTTCCCCACACACTGAAACCTCTTCCCCACACACTGAAACCCCTTCCCCACAGAGTGAAACTTCTTCCCCACACACTGAAACTTCTTCCCCACACACTGAAACCCCTTCCCCAAACACAGAAAGCCATCCCCACACACTGAAACCCCTTCCCCACACACTGAAACCCCTTCCCCACACACGGAAACCCCTTCCTCACACACTGAAACCCATCCCCACACACTGAAACCTGTCCCTACACACTGAAACCCATCCCCACACACTGAAACCTCTACCCCACACACTGAAACCTCTTCCCCACGCACTAAAAACCTTCCCCACACACTACAATCCATCCCCACACACTGAAACCTCTTCCCCACACAGTGAAACCTCTTCCCCACACACTGAAACCTCTTCCCCTCACACTGAAAACTTTCCCCACACACTGAAACCCTTCCCCACACACTGAAACCCTTCCCCACACACTGAAACCCTTCCCCACACACTGAAACCCTTCCCTACACACTGAAACCCTACCCTACACACTGAAACCCTTCCCCACACACTGAAACCCTTCCCCACACACTGAAACCCTTCCCCACGCACTGAAACCTCTTCCCCATACACTGAAACCCCTTCCCCACACACTGAAAACCATCCCCACACACTGAAACCTCTTCCCCACACACAGAAAGCTCTTCCCCACAGACTGAAACCCTTCCCCACAGACTGAAACCCTTCCCCACGCACTGAAACCTCTTCCCCACACACTGAAACTTCTTCCCCACACACAGAAAGCTCTTCCCCACGCACTGAAACCTCTTCCCCACGCACTGAAACCTCTTCCCCACACACTGAAACCTCTTCCCCACACACTGAAACCACTTCCCCAGACGCTGAAACCTCTTCCCCAGACGCTGAAAATCCTTTCCCACGCACTGAATCCTCTTCCACACACACTGAATCCTCTTCCACACACACTGAATCATCTTCCCCACACACGGAAACCTCTTCCCCACACGCTGAGACTTCTTACACACCCACTGAAAACCATCCCCACACACTGAAACCGCTTCCACACACACTGAAACCTCTTCCACGCATACTGAAACCCCTTCCACACACACTGTAACCCCTTCCCCGCACAGAGAAACCCGTTCCCCACTTACTGAAACCCCTTCCACACACACTGAAACCCCTTCCCCGCACACTGAAACCCCATCCCCACGCACTGAAACCTCTTGCCCACACGCTGAAACCCCTTCCCCACACACTGAAACCCATGCCCACAGACTGAAACACATCGCCACAGACTGAAACCGCTTCCCCACACACTGAAACCTCTTCCCCACACACTGAAACCTCTTCCCCACACACTGAAACCTCTTCCCCACGCACTGAAACCCCTTCCCCACGCACTGAAATCCCTTCCCCACAGACTGAAACCTCTTCCCCACACACTGAAACCTCTTCCCCACACACTGAAACCTCTTCCCCACACACTGAAACCCCATCCCCACACACAGAAAGCCATCCCCACACACTGAAACCTCTTCCCCACACACTGAAACCTCTTCCCCACACACTGAAACCCCTTCCCCACACACTGAAACCTCTTCCCCACACACTGCAACCTCTTCCCCAAACACTGAAACCCCATACCCACAAACTGAAACCCCTTCCTCACACTCCGAAACCTCTTCCCCACACACTGAAACCCCTTCCCCACAAAATGAAACCACTTCCCCACACACTGAAACCTCTTCCCCACACACTGAAACCTCTTCCCCACACACTGAAACCTCTTCCCCACACACTGAAACCTCTTCCCCACACACTGAAACCTCTTCCCCACACACTGAAACCTCTTCCCCACACACTGAAACCTCTTCCCCACACACTGATACCCATCACCACACACTGAAACCTCTTCCCCACAGACTGAAACCTCTTCCCCAAACACTGAAACCTGTCCCTGCACACTGAAACCCATCCCCACACACTGAAATCTATCCCCACACACTGAAACCTCTTCCCCACACACTGAAACCTCTTCCCCTCATACTGAAATCTTTCCCCACACACTGAAACCCTTCCCCACACACTGAAATCCATCCCCACACACTGAAACTTCTTCCCCACAGACAGAACCCTCTTCCCCACACACTGACGCACATCCCCACACACTGAAACCTCTTCCCCACACACTGAAACCACTTCTCCACAGACTGAAACCCCTTCCCCACACACTGAAAACAATTCCCCACACACTGATACCTCTTCCCCACACACTGAAACCACTTCCCCACACTCTGAAACACATCCCCACACTCTGAAACCTCTTCCCCACACACTGAAACACTTTAGCCACACTCTGAAACCCCTTCCCCACACAATGAAACCCATCCCCACAAGCTGAAACACCTTCCCCACAAGCTGAAACACCTTCCCCACAAGCTGAAACACCTTCCCCACACACTGAAACGCTTCCCCACACACTGAAACGCTTCCCCACACACTGAAACCCTTCCCCACACACTGAAACCCTTCCCCACACACTGAAACCCATCCCCACACACTGAAAGCCATCCTCACACACTGAAACGTCATCCCCACACACTGAAACCCCTTGCCTACACACTGAAAAGCGTTCCCCACACACTGAAACCCCTTCCCCACAAACTGAAAATCTTCCCCACACACTGAAACACTTACCCACACATTGAAACCTCTTCCCCACACCCTGAAACCTCTTCCCCACACACTGAAACCTCTTCCCCACACACTGAAACCTCTTCCCCACACACTGAAACCTCTTCCCCACACACTGAAACCTCTACCACACACACTGAAACCTCTTCCCCACACACAGAAACCTCTTCCCCACACACTGCAACCTCTTCCCCAAACACTGAAACCCCTTCCCCACAAACTGAAACCCCTTCCCCACACACTGAAACCTCTTCCCCACACACTGAAACAACTTCCCCACAGACTGAAACATCTTCCGCTAACACTGAAACATCTTCCCCACACACTGAAACCCATCCCCACACACTGAAACCTCTACACCACACACTGAAACCTCTTCCCCACGCACTAAATACCATCCCCACACACTGAAACCTCTTCCCCACACACTGAAACCTCTTCCCCACACACTGAAACCTCTTCCCCACACACTGAAACCTCTTCCCCACACACTGAAACCTCTTCCCCACACACTGAAACCTCTTCCCCTCACACTGAAAACTTTCCCCACACACTGATACCCATCACCACACACTGAAACCTCTTCCCCACACACTGAAACCTCTTCCCCACACACTGAAACCTCTTCCTCAAACACTGAAACCTGTCCCTACACACTGAAACCTGTCCCTACACACTGAAACACATCCCCACACACTGAAACCCATCCCCACACACTGAAACCTCTTCCCCACACACTGAAACCTCTTCCCCACACACTGAAACCTCTTCCCAACACACTGATACCCATCACCACACACTGAAACCTCTTCCCCACACACTGAAACCTCTTCCCCAAACACTGAAATCTGTCCCTACACACTGAAACCCATCCCCACACACTGAAACCTCTTCCCCACACACTGAAAACCTTCCCCACACACTGAAATCTATCCCCACACACTGAAACCTCTTCCCCACACACTGAAACCTCTTCCCCTCTAACTGAAATCTTTCCCCACACACTGAAACCCTTCCCCACACACTGAAACCCTTCCCCACACACTGAAACCCTTCCCCACACACTGAAACCCTTCCCCACACACTGAAATCCATCCCCACACACTGAAACTTCTTCCCCACAGACAGAACCCTCTTCCCCACACACTGACGCACATCCCCACACACTGAAACCTCTTCCCCACACACTGAAACCACTTCTCCACAGACTGAAACCCCTTCCCCACACACTGAAACCACTTCCCCACACACTGAAACCACTTCCCCACACACTGAAACCACTTCCCCACACACTAAAACCTCTAGCCCACAGACTGAAACACCTTCCCCACACACTGAAACCTCTTCCCCACACACTGAAACCTCTTCCCCACACACTGAAACCTCTTCCCCACACACAGAAACCTCTTCCCCACACACTGCAACCTCTTCCCCAAACACTGAAAACCCTTCCCCACAAACTGAAACCCCTTCCCCACACACTGAAACCTCTTCCCCACACACTGAAACAACTTCCCCACAGACTGAAACATCTTCCGCTAACACTGAAACATCTTCCCCACACACTGAAACCCATCCCCACACACTGAAACCTCTACACCACACACTGAAACCTCTTCCCCACGCACTAAATACCATCCCCACACACTGAAACCTCTTCCCCACACACTGAAACCTCTTCCCCACACACTGAAACCTCTTCCCCACACACTGAAACCTCTTCCCCACACACTGAAACCTCTTCCCCACACACTGAAACCTCTTCCCCACACACTGAAACCTCTTCCCCACACACTGAAACCTCTTCCCCTCACACTGAAAACTTTCCCCACACACTGATACCCATCACCACACACTGAAACCTCTTCCCCACACACTGAAACCTCTTCCCCACACACTGAAACCTCTTCCTCAAACACTGAAACCTGTCCCTACACACTGAAACCTGTCCCTACACACTGAAACACATCCCCACACACTGAAACCCATCCCCACACACTGAAACCTCTTCCCCACACACTGAAACCTCTTCCCCACACACTGAAACCTCTTCCCAACACACTGATACCCATCACCACACACTGAAACCTCTTCCCCACACACTGAAACCTCTTCCCCAAACACTGAAATCTGTCCCTACACACTGAAACCCATCCCCACACACTGAAACCTCTTCCCCACACACTGAAATCTATCCCCACACACTGAAATCTATCCCCACACACTGAAACCTCTTCCCCACACACTGAAACCTCTTCCCCTCTAACTGAAATCTTTCCCCACACACTGAAACCCTTCCCCACACACTGAAACCCTTCCCCACACACTGAAACCCTTCCCCACACACTGAAATCCATCCCCACACACTGAAACTTCTTCCCCACAGACAGAACCCTCTTCCCCACACACTGACGCACATCCCCACACACTGAAACCTCTTCCCCACACACTGAAACCACTTCTCCACAGACTGAAACCCCTTCCCCACACACTGAAACCACTTCCCCACACACTGAAACCACTTCCCCACACACTGAAACCACTTCCCCACACACTAAAACCTCTAGCCCACAGACTGAAACACCTTCCCCACACACTGAAACCCTTCCCCACACACTGAAACCCTTCCCCACACACTGAAACCCTTCCCCACACACTGAAACCCTTCCCCACACACTGAAATCCATCCCCACACACTGAAACTTCTTCCCCACAGACAGAACCCTCTTCCCCACACACTGACGCACATCCCCACACACTGAAACCTCTTCCCCACACACTGAAACCACTTCTCCACAGACTGAAACCCCTTCCCCACACACTGAAACCACTTCCCCACACACTGAAACCACTTCCCCACACACTGAAACCACTTCCCCACACACTGAAACCACTTCCCCACACACTAAAACCTCTAGCCCACAGACTGAAACACCTTCCCCACACACTGAAACACATCCCCACACACTGAAACCTCTACACCACACACTGAAACCTCTTCCCCACGCACTAAATACCATCCCCACACACTGAAACCTCTTCCCCACACACTGAAACCTCTTCCCCACACACTGAAACCTCTTCCCCACACACTGAAACCTCTTCCCCACACACTGAAACCTCTTCCCCACACACTGAAACCTCTTCCCCACACACTGAAACCTCTTCCCCTCACACTGAAAACTTTCCCCACACACTGATACCCATCACCACACACTGAAACCTCTTCCCCACACACTGAAACCTCTTCCCCACACACTGAAACCTCTTCCTCAAACACTGAAACCTGTCCCTACACACTGAAACCTGTCCCTACACACTGAAACACATCCCCACACACTGAAACCCATCCCCACACACTGAAACCTCTTCCCCACACACTGAAACCTCTTCCCCACACACTGAAACCTCTTCCCAACACACTGATACCCATCACCACACACTGAAACCTCTTCCCCACACACTGAAACCTCTTCCCCAAACACTGAAATCTGTCCCTACACACTGAAACCCATCCCCACACACTGAAACCTCTTCCCCACACACTGAAAACCTTCCCCACACACTGAAATCTATCCCCACACACTGAAACCTCTTCCCCACACACTGAAACCTCTTCCCCTCTAACTGAAATCTTTCCCCACACACTGAAACCCTTCCCCACACACTGAAACCCTTCCCCACACACTGAAACCCTTCCCCACACACTGAAATCCATCCCCACACACTGAAACTTCTTCCCCACAGACAGAACCCTCTTCCCCACACACTGACGCACATCCCCACACACTGAAACCTCTTCCCCACACACTGAAACCACTTCTCCACAGACTGAAACCCCTTCCCCACACACTGAAACCACTTCCCCACACACTGAAACCACTTCCCCACACACTGAAACCACTTCCCCACACACTAAAACCTCTAGCCCACAGACTGAAACACCTTCCCCACACACTGAAACCCTTCCCCACACACTGAAACCCTTCCCCACACACTGAAACCCTTCCCCACACACTGAAACCCTTCCCCACACACTGAAATCCATCCCCACACACTGAAACTTCTTCCCCACAGACAGAACCCTCTTCCCCACACACTGACGCACATCCCCACACACTGAAACCTCTTCCCCACACACTGAAACCACTTCTCCACAGACTGAAACCCCTTCCCCACACACTGAAACCACTTCCCCACACACTGAAACCACTTCCCCACACACTGAAACCACTTCCCCACACACTGAAACCACTTCCCCACACACTAAAACCTCTAGCCCACAGACTGAAACACCTTCCCCACACACTGAAACACCATCCCCACACACTGAAACCTCTTCCCCACACACTGAAACCTCTTCCCCACACACTGAAACCTCTTCCCCAAACACTGAAACCTGTCCCTACACACTGAAACCTGTCCCTACACACTGAAACACATCCCCACACACTGAAACCTCTTCCCCACACACTGAAACCTCTTCCCCACACACTGAAACCTCTTCCCCACACACTGAAACCTCTTCCCAACACACTGATACCCATCACCACACACTGAAACCTCTTCCCCACACACTGAAACCTCTTCCCCAAACACTGAAATCTGTCCCTACACACTGAAACCCATCCCCACACACTGAAACCTCTTCCCCACACACTGAAAACCTTCCCCACACACTGAAATCTATCCCCACACACTGAAACCTCTTCCCCACACACTGAAACCTCTTCCCCTCTAACTGAAATCTTTCCCCACACACTGAAACCCTTCCCCACACACTGAAACCCTTCCCCACACACTGAAACCCTTCCCCACACACTGAAATCCATCCCCACACACTGAAACTTCTTCCCCACAGACAGAACCCTCTTCCCCACACACTGACGCACATCCCCACACACTGAAACCTCTTCCCCACACACTGAAACCACTTCTCCACAGACTGAAACCCCTTCCCCACACACTGATACCTCTTCCCCACACACTGAAACCACTTCCCCACACACTGAAACCACTTCCCCACACACTAAAACCTCTAGCCCACAGACTGAAACACCTTCCCCACACACTGAAACACATCCCCACACTCTGAAACCTCTTCCCCAGACACTGAAACACCTTAGCCACACTCTGAATCCCCTTCCACACACACTGAAACCCATCCCCACACACTGAAACCTCTTCCCCACAAGCTGAAACACCTTCCCCACACACTGAAACCCATCCCCACACACTGAAACCCATCCCCACACACTGAAACCCATCCCCACACACTGAAAGCCATCCTCACACACTGAAACGCCATCCCCACACACTGAAACCCCTTGCCTACACACTGAAAAGCCTTCCCCACACAGTGAAGCCCCTTCCCCACAGACTGAAGCCCCTTCCCCACAGACTGAAGCCCCTTCCCCACAGACTGAAGCCCCTTCCCCACACACTGAAACTCCTTGCCTACAAACTGAAAAGCCTTCCCCACAAACTGAAACCCTTCCCCACAAACTGAAACCTCTTCCCACACACTGAAACCTCTTCCCCACACACTGAAACCTCTTCCCCACACACTGAAACCTCTTCCCCACACACTGAAACCTCTTCCCCACACACTGAAACCTCTTCCCCACACACTGAAACCTCTTCCCCACACACTGAAACCTCTTCCCCACACACTGAAACCTCTACCACACACACTGAAACCTCTTCCCCACACACGGAAACCTCTTCCCCACACACTGAAAGCTCTTCCCCACACACTGAAACCCTTTCCCCACGCACTGAAACCTCTTCCACACACATTGAAACCTCTTCCCCACACACTGAAACCTCTTCCCCAGACACTGAAACCTCTTCCCCAGACACTGAAACCTCTTCCCCACACACTGAATCCTCTTCCACACGCACTGAATCCTCTTCCACAAACACTGAATCATCTTCCCCACACATTGAAACCTCTTCCCCACACACTGAAACCCCTTCCACACACACTGTAACGCCTTCCCCGCACACTGAAACCCCTTCCCCACACACTGAAACCCCTTCCCCACACACTGAAACCCCTTCCACACACACTGAAACCCCTTCCCCGAACACTGAAACCCCTTCCACACGCACTGAAACCTCTTCCCCACAGACTGAAACACATCCCCACTGACTGAAACACATCCCCACAGACTGAAACCGCTTCCCCACACACTGAAACCTCTTCCACACACATTGAAACCTCTTCCCCACACACTGAAATCTCTTCCCCAGACACTGAATCCTCTTCCCCACACACTGAATCCTCTTCCACACGCACTGAATCCTCTTCCACAAACACTGAATCATCTTCCCCACACATTGAAACCTCTTCCCCACACACTGAAACCCCTTCCACACACACTGTAACGCCTTCCCCGCACACTGAAACCCCTTCCCCACATACCGAAACACCTTCCACACACACTGAAAGCCCTTCCCCGAACACTGAAACCCCTTCCATCCGCACTGAAACCTCTTCCCCACAGACTGAAACACATCCCCAAAGACTGAAACACATCCCCACAGACTGAAACCGCTTCCCCACACACTGAAACCTCTTCGCCACACACTGAAACCTCTTCGCCACACACTGAAACCTCTTCCCCACAGACTGAAACCCCTTCCCCACAGACTGAAACCCCTTCCCCACAGACTGAAACCCCTTCCCCACAGACTGAAACCCCTTCCCCACACACTGAAACCCCTTCCCCACACACTGAAACCCCTTCCCCACACTCTGAAACCCCTTCCCCACACACTGAAACCTCTTCCCCACACACTGCAACCTCTTCCCCAAACACTGAAACCCCTTCCCCACAAACTGAAACCCCTTCCCCACAAACTGAAACCCCTTCCCCACAGACTGAAACCTCTTCCCCTCACACTGAAAACTTTCCCCACACACTGAAACCCTTCCCCACACACTGAAACCCTTCCCCACACACTGAAACCCTTCCCCACACACTGAAACCACTTTCCCAAACACTGAAACCCCTTCCCCACACACTGAAAACCATCCCCACACACTGAAACCTCATACCCACACATAGAAAGCTCTTCCCCACAGACTGAAACCCTTCCCCACGCACTGAAACCTCTTCCCCATACACTGAAACCCCTTCCCCACACACTGAAAACCATCCACACACACTGAAACCTCTTCCCCACACACAGACACCCTTCCCCACGCACTGAAACCCTTCCCCACGCACTGAAACCCTTCCCCACGCACTGAAACCTCTTCCCCACACACTGAAACCTCTTCCCCACACACAGAAAGCTCTTCCCCACAGACTGAAACACTTCCCCACGCACTGAAACATCTTCCCCACACACTGAAACTTCTTCCCCAGACACTGAAACCTCTTCCCCACACATTGAAACCACTTCCCCAGACACTGAAACCACTTCCCCACACATTGAAACCACTTCCCCACACACTGAAACCTCTTCCCCACACGCTGAGACTTCTTACACACCCACTGAAAACCATCCCCACACACTGAAACCGCTTCCACACACACTGAAACCTCTTCCACGCATACTGAAACCAATTCCACACACACTGTAACCCCTTCCCCGCACAGAGAAACCCGCTCCCCACATACTGAAACCCCTTCCACACACACTGAAACCCCATCCCCGCACACTGAAACCCCATCCCCACGCACTGAAACCTCTTCCCACACGCTGAAAACCCTTCCCCACACTCTGAAACCCATCCCCACAGACTGAAACACATCGCCACAGACTGAAACCGCTTCCCCACACACTGAAACCCATCGCCACACACTGAAACCTCTTCCCCACACAATGAAACCACTTCCCCACACAATGAAACCACTTCCCCACAGACTGAAACCACTTCCCCACAGACTGAAACCACTTCCCCACAGACTGAAACCACTTCCCCACAGACTGAAACCACTTCCCCACAGACTGAAACCACTTCCCCACAGACTGAAACCACTTCCCCACACACTGAAACCACTTCCCCACACACTGAAACCTCTTCCCCACACACTGAAACCTCTTCCCCACACACTGAAAGCGCTTCCCCACACACAGAAACCCATCCCCACACACTGAAACCTCTTCCCCACGCACTGAAACCCCTTCCCCAAACACAGAAAGCCATCCCCACACACTGAAACCTCTTCCCCACACACTGAAACCTCTTCCCCACACACTGAAACCTCTTCCCCACACACTGAAACCTCTTCCCCACACACTGAAACCTCTTCCCCACACACTGAAACCCCTTCCCCTGACACTGAAACCCATCCCCACACACTGAAACCTCTTCCCCACACACTGAAACCCCATACCCACGAACTGAAACCCCTTCCTCACACTCCGAAACCTCTTCCCCACACACTGAAACCCCTTCCCCACAGAATGAAACCACTTCCCCACACACTGAAAACTTTCCCCACACACTGAAAACTTTCCCCACACACTGAAACCTCTTCCCCACACACTGAAACCTTTTCCCCACACACTGAAACCTCTTCCCCACACACTGCAACCTCTTCCCCAAACACTGAAACCTGTCCCTACACACTGAAACCCATCCCCACAAAATGAAACCTCTTCCCCACACACTGAAACCTCTTCCCCACACACTGAAAACCTTCCCCACACACTGAAATCCATCCCCACACACTGAAACCTCTTCCCCACACACTGAAACCTCTTCCCCTCATACTGAAATCTTTCCCCACACACTGAAACCCTTCCCCACACACTGAAATCCATACCCACACACTGAAACTTCTTCCCCACAGACAGAACCCTCTTCCCAACACACTGACGCACATCCCCACACACTGAAACCTCTTCCCCATACACTGAAACCACTTCTCCACAGACTGAAACCCCTTCCCCACACACTGAAAACAATTCCCCACACACTGATACCTCTTCCCCACACACTGATACCTCTTCCCCACACACTGAAACCACTTCCCCACACACTGAAACCACTTCCCCACACACTGAAACCACTTCCCCACACACTGAAACCTCTAGCCCACAGACTGAAACACCTTCCCCACACACTGAAACACATCCCCACACTCTGAAACCTCTTCCCCACACACTGAAACACCTTAGCCACACTCTGAAACCCCTTCCCCACACACTGAAACACATCCCCACACACTGAAACCTCTTCCCCACAAGCTGAAACACCTTCCCCACACACTGAAACCCATCCTCACACACTGAAAGCCATCCTCACACACTGAAACGTCATCCCCACACACTGAAACCCCTTCCCTACACACTGAAAAGCCTTCCCCACACACTGAAACCCATCCCCACACACTGAAACCCATCCCCACAGACTGAAACCCCTTCCCCACACACTGAAACCCCTTCCCCACAAACTGAAAATCTTCCCCACACCCTGAAACCTCTTCCCCACACCCTGAAACCTCTTCCCCACACCCTGAAACCTCTTCCCCACACCCTGAAACCTCTTCCCCACACACTGAAACCTCTTCGCCACAGACTGAAACAGCTTCCCCACACACAGAAAGCTCTTCCCCACAGACTGAAACCCTTCCCCACGCACTGAAACCTCTTCCCCATACACTGAAACCCCTTCCCCACACACTGAAAACCATCCCCACACACTGAAACCTCTTCCCCACACACAGAAAGCTCTTCCCCACAGACTGAAACCCTTCCCCACGCACTGAAACCTCTTCCCCACGCACTGAAACTTCTTCCCCACGCACTGAAACTTCTTCCCCACGCACTGAAACCTCTTCCCCACGCACTGAAACCTCTTCCCCACGCACTGAAACCTCTTCCCCACGCACTGAAACCTCTTTCCCACGCACTGAAACCTCTTTCCCACGCACTGAAACCTCTTTCCCACGCACTGAAACCTCTTTCCCACGCACTGAAACCTCTTTCCCACGCACTGAAACCTCTTTCCCACGCACTGAAACCTCTTTCCCACGCACTGAAACCTCTTTCCCACGCACTGAAACCTCTTTCCCACGCACTGAAACCTCTTTCCCACGCACTGAAACCTCTTTCCCACGCACTGAAACCTCTTCCCCACGCACTGAAACCTCTTCCCCACGCACTGAAACCTCTTCCCCACGCACTGAAACCTCTTCCCCACGCACTGAAACCTCTTCCCCACGCACTGAAACCTCTTCCCCACGCACTGAAACCTCTTCCCCACGCACTGAAACCTCTTCCCCACGCACTGAAACCTCTTCCCCACGCACTGAAACCTCTTCCCCACGCACTGAAACCTCTTCCCCACGCACTGAAACCTCTTCCCCACGCACTGAAACCTCTTCCCCACGCACTGAAACCTCTTCCCCACGCACTGAAACCTCTTCCCCACACACTGAAACCTCTTCCCCACACACTGAAACCTCTTCCCCACACACTGAAACCTCTTCCCCACACACAGAAAGCTCTTCCCCACAGACTGAAACCCTTCCCCACGCACGGAAACCTCTTCCCCACGCACGGAAACCTCTTCCCCACACACTGAAACCTCTTCCACACACACTGAAACCTCTTCCACACACACTGAAACCTCTTGCACACACACTGAAACCTCTTCCCCACACACTGAAACCTCTTCCCCACACACTGCAACCTCTTCCCCACACACTGAAAACCATCCCCACACACTGAAACCTCTTCCCCACACACTGAAACCACTTCCCCACATACTGAAACCCTTCCCCACGCACTGAAACCTCTTCCCCACACACTGCAACCTCTTCCCCACACACTGAAAACCATCCCCACACACTGAAACCTCTTCCCCACACACAGAAAGCTCTTCCCCACACACAGAAAGCTCTTCCCCACAGACTGAAACCTCTTCCCCACGCACTGAAACCTCTTCCCCACGCACTGAAACCTCTTCCCCACACACTGAAACCTCTTCCCCACACACTGCAACCTCTTCCCCACACACAGAAAGCTCTTCCCCACAGACTGAAACCCTTCCCCACGCACTGAAACCCTTCCCCACGCACTGAAACCTCTTCCCCACGCACTGAAACCTCTTCCCCACGCACTGAAACCTCTTTCCCACGCACTGAAACCTCTTCCCCACGCACTGAAACCTCTTCCCCACGCACTGAAACCTCTTCCCCACGCACTGAAACCTCTTCCCCACGCACTGAAACCTCTTCCCCACGCACTGAAACCTCTTCCCCACGCACTGAAACCTCTTCCCCACGCACTGAAACCTCTTCCCCACGCACTGAAACCTCTTCCCCACGCACTGAAACCTCTTCCCCACGCACTGAAACCTCTTCCCCACGCACTGAAACCTCTTCCCCACGCACTGAAACCTCTTCCCCACGCACTGAAACCTCTTCCCCACGCACTGAAACCACTTCCCCACACACTGAAACCTCTTCCCCACACACTGAAACCTCTTCCCCACACACTGAAAGCGCTTCCCCACACACAGAAACCCATCCCCACACACTGAAACCTCTTCCCCACGCACTGAAACCCCTTCCCCAAACACAGAAAGCCATCCCCACACACTGAAACCTCTTCCCCACACACTGAAACCTCTTCCCCACACACTGAAACCTCTTCCCCACACACTGAAACCTCTTCCCCACACACTGAAACCCCTTCCCCACACACTGAAACCCATCCCCACACACTGAAACCTCTTCCCCACACACTGAAACCCCATACCCACGAACTGAAACCCCTTCCTCACACTCCGAAACCTCTTCCCCACACACTGAAACCCCTTCCCCACAGAATGAAACCACTTCCCCACACACTGAAAACTTTCCCCACACACTGAAAACTTTCCCCACACACTGAAACCTCTTCCCCACACACTGAAACCTTTTCCCCACACACTGAAACCTCTTCCCCACACACTGCAACCTCTTCCCCAAACACTGAAACCTGTCCCTACACACTGAAACCCATCCCCACAAAATGAAACCTCTTCCCCACACACTGAAACCTCTTCCCCACACACTGAAAACCTTCCCCACACACTGAAATCCATCCCCACACACTGAAACCTCTTCCCCACACACTGAAACCTCTTCCCCTCATACTGAAATCTTTCCCCACACACTGAAACCCTTCCCCACACACTGAAATCCATACCCACACACTGAAACTTCTTCCCCACAGACAGAACCCTCTTCCCAACACACTGACGCACATCCCCACACACTGAAACCTCTTCCCCATACACTGAAACCACTTCTCCACAGACTGAAACCCCTTCCCCACACACTGAAAACAATTCCCCACACACTGATACCTCTTCCCCACACACTGATACCTCTTCCCCACACACTGAAACCACTTCCCCACACACTGAAACCACTTCCCCACACACTGAAACCACTTCCCCACACACTGAAACCTCTAGCCCACAGACTGAAACACCTTCCCCACACACTGAAACACATCCCCACACTCTGAAACCTCTTCCCCACACACTGAAACACCTTAGCCACACTCTGAAACCCCTTCCCCACACACTGAAACACATCCCCACACACTGAAACCTCTTCCCCACAAGCTGAAACACCTTCCCCACACACTGAAACCCATCCTCACACACTGAAAGCCATCCTCACACACTGAAACGTCATCCCCACACACTGAAACCCCTTCCCTACACACTGAAAAGCCTTCCCCACACACTGAAACCCATCCCCACACACTGAAACCCATCCCCACAGACTGAAACCCCTTCCCCACACACTGAAACCCCTTCCCCACAAACTGAAAATCTTCCCCACACCCTGAAACCTCTTCCCCACACCCTGAAACCTCTTCCCCACACCCTGAAACCTCTTCCCCACACACTGAAACCTCTTCGCCACAGACTGAAACAGCTTCCCCACACACAGAAAGCTCTTCCCCACAGACTGAAACCCTTCCCCACGCACTGAAACCTCTTCCCCATACACTGAAACCCCTTCCCCACACACTGAAAACCATCCCCACACACTGAAACCTCTTCCCCACACACAGAAAGCTCTTCCCCACAGACTGAAACCCTTCCCCACGCACTGAAACCTCTTCCCCACGCACTGAAACTTCTTCCCCACGCACTGAAACTTCTTCCCCACGCACTGAAACCTCTTCCCCACGCACTGAAACCTCTTCCCCACGCACTGAAACATCTTCCCCACGCACTGAAACCTCTTCCCCACGCACTGAAACCTCTTTCCCACGCACTGAAACCTCTTTCCCACGCACTGAAACCTCTTTCCCACGCACTGAAACCTCTTTCCCACGCACTGAAACCTCTTTCCCACGCACTGAAACCTCTTTCCCACGCACTGAAACCTCTTTCCCACGCACTGAAACCTCTTTCCCACGCACTGAAACCTCTTTCCCACGCACTGAAACCTCTTTCCCACGCACTGAAACCTCTTTCCCACGCACTGAAACCTCTTTCCCACGCACTGAAACCTCTTTCCCACGCACTGAAACCTCTTCCCCACGCACTGAAACCTCTTCCCCACGCACTGAAACCTCTTCCCCACGCACTGAAACCTCTTCCCCACGCACTGAAACCTCTTCCCCACGCACTGAAACCTCTTCCCCACGCACTGAAACCTCTTCCCCACGCACTGAAACCTCTTCCCCACGCACTGAAACCTCTTCCCCACGCACTGAAACCTCTTCCCCACGCACTGAAACCTCTTCCCCACGCACTGAAACCTCTTCCCCACGCACTGAAACCTCTTCCCCACGCACTGAAACCTCTTCCCCACGCACTGAAACCTCTTCCCCACGCACTGAAACCTCTTCCCCACGCACTGAAACCTCTTCCCCACACACTGAAACCTCTTCCCCACACACTGAAACCTCTTCCCCACACACTGAAACCTCTTCCCCACACACAGAAAGCTCTTCCCCACGCACGGAAACCTCTTCCCCACGCACGGAAACCTCTTCCCCACGCACGGAAACCTCTTCCCCACACACTGAAACCTCTTCCACACACACTGAAACCTCTTCCACACACACTGAAACCTCTTGCACACACACTGAAACCTCTTCCCCACACACTGAAACCTCTTCCCCACACACTGCAACCTCTTCCCCACACACTGAAAACCATCCCCACACACTGAAACCTCTTCCCCACACACTGAAACCACTTCCCCACATACTGAAACCCTTCCCCACGCACTGAAACCTCTTCCCCACACACTGCAACCTCTTCCCCACACACTGAAAACCATCCCCACACACTGAAACCTCTTCCCCACACACAGAAAGCTCTTCCCCACAGACTGAAACCTCTTCCCCACGCACTGAAACCTCTTCCCCACGCACTGAAACCTCTTCCCCACACACTGAAACCTCTTCCCCACACACTGCAACCTCTTCCCCACACACAGAAAGCTCTTCCCCACAGACTGAAACCCTTCCCCACGCACTGAAACCCTTCCCCACGCACTGAAACCTCTTCCCCACGCACTGAAACCTCTTCCCCACGCACTGAAACCTCTTTCCCACGCACTGAAACCTCTTCCCCACGCACTGAAACCTCTTCCCCACGCACTGAAACCTCTTCCCCACGCACTGAAACCTCTTCCCCACGCACTGAAACCTCTTCCCCACGCACTGAAACCTCTTCCCCACGCACTGAAACCTCTTCCCCACGCACTGAAACCTCTTCCCCACGCACTGAAACCTCTTCCCCACGCACTGAAACCTCTTCCCCACGCACTGAAACCTCTTCCCCACGCACTGAAACCTCTTCCCCACGCACTGAAACCTCTTCCCCACGCACTGAAACCTCTTCCCCACGCACTGAAACCTCTTCCCCACGCACTGAAACCTCTTCCCCACGCACTGAAACCTCTTCCCCACGCACTGAAACCTCTTCCCCACGCACTGAAACCTCTTCCCCACGCACTGAAACCTCTTCCCCACGCACTGAAACCTCTTCCACACGCACTGAAACCGCTTCCCCAGACATTGAAACCTCTTCCCCACGTACTGAAAATCCTTTCCCACGCACTGAATCCTCTTCCACACACACTGAATCATCTTCCCCACACACTGAAACCTCTTCCCCACACGCTGAGACTTCTTACACACCCACTGAATCATCTTCCCCACACACTGAAACCTCTTCCCCACACGCTGAGACTTCTTACACACCCACTGAAAACCATCCCCACACACTTAAACCGCTTCCACACACACTGAAACCTCTTCCACGCATACTGTAACCCCTTCCACACACACTGTAACCCCTTCCCCGCACAGAGAAACCCGTTCCCCACATACTGAAACCCCTTCCCCGCACACTGAAACCCCTTCCCCGCACACTGAAACCTCTTCCCCACGCACTGAAACCTCTTGCCCACACGCTGAAACCCCTTCCCCACACACTGAAACCAATCCCCACAGACTGAAACACATCGCCACAGACTGAAACCGCTTCCCCACACACTGAAACCGCTTCCCCACACACTGAAACCCATCGCCACACACTGAAACCCATCGCCACACACTGAAACCCATCGCCACACACTGAAACCTCTTCCCCACACACTGAAACCCCTTCCCCACACACTGAAACCCCTTCCCCACAGACTGAAACCACTTCCCCACAGACTGAAACCTCTTCCCCACACACTGAAACCTCTTCCCCACACACTGAAACCTCTTCCCCACACACTGAAACCTCTTCCACACACACTGAAACCTCTTCCACACACACTGAAACCTCTTCCCCACACACTGAAACCTCTTCCCCACACACTGAAACCTCTTCCACACACACTGAAACCTCTTCCCCACACACTGAGTCATCTTCCCCACACGCTGAGACTTCTTACACACCCACTGAAAACCATCCCCACACACTGAAACCGCTTCCACACACACTGAAACCTCTTCCACGCATACTGAAACCCCTTCCACACGCACTGTAACCCCTTCCCCGCACAGAGAAAACCGTTCCCCACATACTGAAACCCCTTCCACACACACTGAAACCCCTTCCCCGCACACTGAAACCCCATCCCCACGCACTGAAACCTCTTGCCCACACGCTGAAACCCCTTCCCCACACACTGAAACCCATCCCCAAAGACTGAAACACATCGCCACAGACTGAAACCGCTTCCACACACACTGAAACCCATCGCCACACACTGAAACCTCTTCCCCACACACTGAAACCCCTTCCCCACAGACTGAAACCACTTCCCCACACACTGAAACCTCTTCCCCACACACTGAAACCTCTTCCCCACACACTGAAACCGCTTCCCCACACACTGAAAACCATCCCCACACACTGAAACCCATCCCCACGCACTGAAACCCCTTCCCCACAGACTGAAACCACTTCCCCACACACTGAAACCTTTTCCCCACACACTGAAACCCCATCCCCACACACAGAAAGCCATCCCCACACACTGAAACCTCTTCCCCACACACTGAAACCCATCCCCACACTCTGAAACCCATCCCCACACACTGAAACCTCTTCCCACACACTGCAACCTCTTCCCCAAACACTGAAACCCCATACCCACGAACTGAAACCCCTTCCTCACACTCCAAAACCTCTTCCCCACACACTGAAACCCCTTCCCCACAGAATGAAACCACTTCCCGACACACTGAAACCTCTTCCCCACACACTGAAACCTCTTCCCCACACACTGAAACCTCTTCCCCACACACTGAAACCCATCACCACACACTGAAACCCATCACCACACACTGAAACCTCTTCCCCAAACACTGAAACCTCTTCCCCAAACACTGAAACCTGTCCCTACACACTGAAACCCATCACCACAAACTGAAACCTCTACCCCACAAACTGAAACCTCTACCCCACACACTGAAACCTCTTCCCCACACACTGAAACCTCTTCCCCACACACTGAAAACCTTCCCCACACACTGAAATCCATCCCCACACACTGAAACCTCTTCCCCACACACTGAAACCTCTTCCCCTCATACTGAAATCTTTCCCCACACACTGAAACCCTTCCCCACACACTGAAATCCATACCCACACACTGAAACTTCTTCCCCACAGACAGAACCCTCTTCCCCACACACTGACGCACATCCCCACACACTGAAACCTCTTCCCCATACACTGAAACCACTTCTCCACAGACTGAAACCCCTTCCCCACACACTGAAAACAATTCCCCACACACTGAAAACAATTCCCCACACACTGAAAACAATTCCCCACACACTGATACATCTTCCCCACACACTGAAACCACTTCCCCACACACTGAAACCACTTCCCCACACACTGAAACCACTTCCCCACACACTGAAACCGCTAGCCCACAGACTGAAACACCTTCCCCACACACTGAAACACATCCCCACACTCTGAAACCTCTTCCCCACACACTGAAACACCTTAGCCACACTCTGAAACCCCATCCCCACACACTGAAACCCATCCCCACACACTGAAACCCATCCCCACACACTGAAAGCCATCCTCACACACTGAAACGTCATCGCCACACACTGAAACCCTTCCCTACACACTGAAAAGCCTTCCCCACAAACTGAAACCCATCCCCACAGACTGAAACCCCTTCCCCACACACTGAAACCCCTTCCCCACAAACTGAAAATCTTCCCCACACACTGAAACACTTACCCACACCCTGAAACCTCTTCCCCACACCCTGAAACCTCTTCCCCGCACCCTGAAACCTCTTCCCCGCACACTGAAACCTCTTCGCCACAGACTGAAACAGCTTCCCCTCACACAGAAAGCTCTTCCCCACAGACTGAAACCCTTCCCCACGCACTGAAACCCCTTCCCCATACACTGAAACCCCTTCCCCATACACTGAAACCCCTTCCCCACACACTGAAAACCATCCCCAAACACTGAAACCTCTTCCCCACACACAGAAAGCTCTTCCCCACAGACTGAAACCCTTCCCCACGCACTGAAACCTCTTCCCCACACACTGAAACCTCTTCCCCACACACAGAAGGCTCTTCCCCACACAGAGAGAGCTCTTCCCCACAGACTGAAACCTCTTCCCCACACACTGAAACCTCTTCCCCACACACTGAAACCTCTTCCCCAAACACTGAAACCTCTTCCACACACACTGAAACCTCTTCCCCACACACTGAAACCACTTCCCCAGACACTGAAACCTCTTCCCCACACACTGAAAATCCATTCCCACGCACTGAATCCTCTTCCACACACACTGAATCATCTTCCCCACACACTGAAACCTCTTCCCCACCCACTGAAAACCATCCCCACACACTGAAACCGCTTCCACACACACTGAAACCTCTTCCACGCATACTGAAACCCCTTCCACACACACTGTAACCCCTTCCCCGCACAGAGAAACCCGTTGCCCACATACTGAAACCCCTTCCACACACACTGTAACCCCTTCCCCGCACACTGAAACCCCATCCCCACGCACTGAAACCTCTTGCCCACACGCTGAAACCCCTTCCCCACACACTGAAACCCCTTCCCCACACACTGAAACCCATCCCCACACACTGAAACCCATCCCCACACACTGAAACCTCTTCCCCACACACTGCAACCTCTTCCCCAAACACTGAAACCCCATACCCACAAACTGAAACCCCTTCCTCACACTCTGAAACCTCTTCCCCACACACTGAAACCCCTTCCCCACAGAATGAAACCACATCCCCACACACTGAAAACTATCCCCACACACTGAAAACTTTCCCCACACACTGAAAACTTTCCCCACACACTGAAACCTCTTCCCCACACACTGAAACCTCTTCCCCACACACTGAAACCTCTTCCCCACACACTGAAACCTCTTCCCCACACACTGAAACCTCTTCCCCACACACTGAAACCTGTCCCTACACACTGAAACCCATCCCCACAAACTGAAACCTCTACCACACACTCTGAAACCTCTTACCCACACTCTGAAACCTCTTCCCAACACTCTGAAACCTCTTCCCCACACTCTGAAACCTCTTCCCCACACACTGAAACCTCTTCCCCACACACTGAAACCTCTTCCCCACACACTGAAACCTCTTCCCCACACACTGAAACCTCTTCCCCTCATACTGAAATCTTTCCCCACACACTGAAATCTTTCCCCACACACTGAAATCCATACCCACACACTGAAACTTCTTCCCCACAGACAGAACCCTCTTCCCCACACACTGACGCACATCCCCACACACTGAAACCTCTTCCCCACACACTGAAACCACTTCTCCACAGACTGAAACCCCTTCCCCACACACTGAAAACAATTCCCCACACACTGATACCTCTTCCCCACACACTGAAACCACTTCTCCACAGACTGAAACCCCTTCCCCACACACTGAAAACAATTCCCCACACACTGATACCTCTTCCCCACACACTGATACCTCTTCCCCACACACTGAAACCACTTCCCCACACACTGAAACCACTTCCCCACACACTGAAACCACTTCCCCACACACTGAAACACATCCCCACACTCTGAAACCTCTTCCCCACACACTGAAACACCTAAGCCACACTCTGAAACCCCTTCCACACACACTGAAACCCATCCCCACACACTGAAACCTCTTCCCCACATTCTGAAACATCTTCCCAATACACTGAAACCCATCCCCACACACTGAAACGTCATCCCCACACACTGAAACCCCTTCCCTACAAACTGAAAAGCCTTCCCCACACACTGAAACCCATCCCCACAGACTGAAACCCTTTCCCCACAAACTGAAACCCCTTCCCCACACCCTGAAGCCTCTTCCCCACACACTGAAACCTCTTCGCCACAGACTGAAACAGCTTCTCCACGCACTGAAACCTCTTCCACACATACTGAAACCTCTTCCCCACACACTGAAACCCCTTCCCCACAGACTGAAACCCCTTCCCCACACTCTGAAACCTCTTCTCCACACACTGAAACCCCTTCCCCACACACTGAAACCCCTTCCCCACACACTGAAACCCCTTCCCCACACACTGAAACCCATCCCCACACACTGAAACCCTTCCCCACACACTGAAACCTCTTCCCACACACTGAAGCCTCTTTGCCACACACTGAAACCCTTCCCCTCAAACTGCAACCTCTACCCCACACAATGAAACCTCTTCCACACAAACTGGAACCTCTTCCCCACACACTGAAACCTCTTCCTCACGCACTGAAACCTCTTCCTCACGCACTGAAACCTCTTCCACAAACACTGAATCCTCTTCCCCACACACTGAAACCCCTTCCCCACGCACTGAAACCTCTTCCCCACACACTGACTCCTCTTCCCCACACACTGAAACCTCTTCGCCACAGACTGAAACCCTTCCCCACACACTGAAACCACTTCCCCACACACTGAAACCACTTCCCCAGACACTGAAACAGCTTCCCCTCGCACTGAAACCTCTTCCACACACACTGAAACCTCTTCCCACACAATGAAACCTCCTCCACACAAACTGAAACCTCTTCCACACACACTGAAACCTCTTTCTCACACACTGATAGCTCTTCCCCACAGACTGAAACCCTTCCCCACTCACTGAAACCCCTTCCCCACTCACTGAAACCCCTTCCACACGCACTGAAACCCCTTCCCCACGCACTGAAACCTCTTCCCCACACACTGAATCCTCTTCCCCACACACTGAAACCTCTTCGCCACAGACTGAAACCCTTCCCCACACACTGAAACCACTTCCCCAGACACTGAAACAGCTTCCCCTCGCACTGAAACCTCTTCCACACACACTGAAACCTCTTCCACACACACTGCAACCTCTTCCACACACACTGAAACCCCTTCCCCACACACTGAAAGCTATTCCCCACACAATGAAACCCCTTCCCCGCACACTGAAACCTCTTCCCCACACACTGAATCCCCTTCACCACACACAGAAAAACCTTCCCCACACACTGAAACCTCTTCCCCACACACTGAAACCTCTTCCCCACACACTGAAACGTCCACCCCAAAGACTGAAACCCCTTCCCCACAATCTGAAACCCCTTCCCCACAATCTGAAACCCCTTCCCCACAATCTGAAACCTCTTCCCCACACACTGAAACCTCTTCCCCACACTCTGAATCCCATCCCCACACAGTGAAACCTCTTCCCCACACACTGAAACCTCTTCCCCACACAGTGAAACTCCATCCCCACGCACTGAATCCTGTTGCACACACACTGAATCCCTTCCCCACACGCTGAGACTTCTTACACACCCACTGAAAACCATTCCCACACACTGAAACCCCTTCCGCACACACTGAAACCTCTTCCAAACACACTGAAACCCCTTCCCCACACAGAAACCCCTTCCACACGAACTGTATCCCCTTCCCCGCACACTGAAACCCCTTCCCCACACACTGAAACCCCTTCCCCACACACTGAAACCCCTTCCACACACACTGAAACCCCTTCCACACACACTGAAACCCCATCCCCACACACTGAAACCTCTTCCCCACACACTGAAACCTCTTCCCCACGCACTGAAAACTTCCCCCACACACTGAAACCTCTTCCCCACACACTGAAACATCTTCCCCACACACTGAAACCGATCCCCACACAATGAAACCTCTTCCCCACACACTCAACCCTCTTCCCCACACGCTGAAACCTGTCCCTACACACTGAAACCCATCCCCACACACAGAAACCTCTTCCCCTCACACTGAAACCTCTTCCCCACACACTGAAAATTTTCCCCATACACTGAAACCCTTCCCCACACACTGAAACCCAACCCCACACACTGAAACCTCTTCACCATGCACTGAAACCCCTTCCCCGAACACTGAAACCTATCCCCACACACTGAACCTCTTCCCCACACACTGAACCTCTTCCCCACACACTGAACCTCTTCCCCACACACTGAACCTCTTCCCCACACACTGAACCTCTTCCCCACGCACTGAAACCTCTTCCCCACGCACCGAAACCTCTTCCCCACACACTGAAACCTCTTCTCCACACACTGAAACCTCTTCTCCACACACTGAAACCTCTTCCCCACACAATGATACCCCTTCCCCACACACTGAAACCCATCCCCACACACTGAAACCTCTTCCCCACACACTGAAACCTCTTCACCACACACTGAAACCCCTTCCCCACACAATGAAAACCCCTTCCCCACACACTGAAACCTCTACCCCACAAACTGAAACCCCTTCCTCACACACTGACACCGATCCCCACACGCTGAAACCTCTTCCCCACACACTGAAACAACTTCCCCACACACTGAAACCCCTTCCCCACACACTGAAACCCATCCACACACACTGAAACCTCTTCTCCACGCACTGAAACCACTTCCCCAAAGACTGAAACCCCGTCCCCACACTCTGAAACCTCTTCCCCACAGACTGAAACCGTTCCCCACACACAGAAACCCCTTCCCCACACACTGAAACCCCTTCCCCACAGACTGAAACATCTTCCCCACACACTGAAAACTTCCCCCACACACTGAAACCTCTTCCCCACACACTGAAAGCCTTCCCCACACACTGAAAGCCATCCCCACACACTGAAACCTCTTCCCCACACACTGTAAGCTCTTCCCCACACACTGAAACCCTTACCCACACACTGAAACCTCTTCCCCACACACTGAAACCCCTTCCCCACGCACTGAAACCTCTTCTGCACACACTGAAACCCCTTCCCCACACGCTGAAACTCCGACCTCACACACTCAAACTCCTTCCACACACACTGAAACTCCTTCCCCGCACACTGAAACCCCTTCCCCACACACTGAAACCCCTTCCCCACACACTGAAACCCCTTCCCCACACACTGAAACCCCTTCCCCACACGCTGAAACCCCTTCCCCACACGCTGAAACCCATTCCACACACACTGAAACCTCTTCCACACACACTGAAACCTCTTCCCCACACACTGAAACCATTCCCCACACACTGAAACCATTCCCCACACAATGAAACACATCCGCACACACTGAAACCCATCCCCACACACTGAAACCTCTTCCCCACAAAATGAAACCTCTTCCCCACACACTGAAACCCATCCCCCCACACTGAAATCACTTCCCCACACACTGAAACAATTTCCCCACACACAGAAACGCCTTCCCCACACACTGAAACCGATCCTCACACACTGAAACCCCTTCCCCACACACTGAAACCCCTTCCCCACACACTGAAACCCCGTCCCCACACTCTGAAACCTCTTCCCCACAGACTGAAACCGTTCCCCACACACAGAAACCCCTTCCCCACACACTAAAACCCCTTCCCCACAGACTGAAACATCTTCCCCACACACTGAAAACTTCCCCCACACACTGAAACCTCTTCCCCACACACTGAAACCTCTTCCCCACACACTGAAACTTCTTCCCCACACACTGAAAGCCATCCCCACACACTGAAACCTCTTCCCCACACACTGTAAGCTCTTCCCCACACACTGAAACCCTTACCCACACACTGAAACCTCTTCCCCACACACTGAAACCCCTTCCCCACGCACTGAAACCTCTTCTGCACACACTGAAACCCCTTCCCCACACGCTGAAACTCCGACCTCACACACTCAAACTCCTTCCCCACACACTGAAACCCCTTCCCCACACACTGAAACCCCTTCCCCACACACTGAAACCCCTTCCCCACACGCTGAAACCCCTTCCCCACACGCTGAAACCCATTCCACACACACTGAAACCTCTTCCCCACACACTGAAACCTCTTCCCCACACACTGAAACCATTCCCCACACACTGAAACCATTCCCCACACAATGAAACACATCCGCACACACTGAAACCCATCCCCACACACTGAAACCTCTTCCCCACAAAATGAAACCTCTTCCCCGCACACTGAAACCCATCCCCCCACACTGAAATCACTTCCCCACACACTGAAACAATTTCCCCACACACAGAAACGCCTTCCCCACACACTGAAACCGATCCTCACACACTGAAACCCCTTCCCCACACACTGAAACCCCTTCCCCACACACTGAAACCCATCCCCACACACTGAAACCTCTTCCCCACACACTGTAAGCTATTCCCCACAGACTAAAACCCTTACCCACACACTTAAACCTCATGCCCACACACTGAAACCCCTTCCCCACGCACTGAAACCTCTTCCACACACACTGAAACCTCTTCCCCACACACTGAAACCTCTTCCCCACACAGTGAAACTCCTTCCCCACGCACTGAATCCTGTTCCACACACACTGAATCCCTTCCCCACACGCTGAGACTTCTTACACACCCACTGAAAACCATTCCCACACACTGAAACCCCTTCCACACACACTGAAACCTCTTCCACACACACTGAAACCCCTTCCCCACACACTGAAACCCCATCCCCACACACTGAAACCGCTTCACCACGCACTGAAAACTTCCCCCACACACTGAAACCTCTTCCCCACACACTGAAACATCTTCCCCACACACTGAAACCGATCCCCACACACTGAAACCTCTTCCCCACACACTGAAACCTCTTCCCCACACGCTGAAACCTGTCCCTACACACTGAAACCCATCCCCACACACAGAAACCTCTTCCCCTCACACTGAAACCTCTTCCCCACACACTGAAAACTTTCCCCATACACTGAAACCCTTCCCCACACACTGAAACCCATCCCCACACACTGAAACCTCTTTACCACACACTGAAACCCCTTCCCCAAACACTGAAACCTATCCCCACACACTGAACCACTTCCCCACGCACTGAAACCTCTTCCCCACACACTGAAACCCATCCCCACACACTGAAATCTCTTCTCCACACACTGAAACCACTTCTCCACACACTGAAACCCCTTCCCCACACAATGATACCCCTTCCCCACACAATGATACCCCTTCCCCACACAATGATACCCCTTCCCCACACAATGATACCCCTTCCCCACACACTGAAACCCATCCCCACACACTGAAACCTCTTCCCCACACACTGAAACCTCTTCACCACACACTGAAACCCCTTCCCCACACAATGAAAACCCCTTCCCCACACACTGAAACCTCTAGCCACAAACTGAAACCCCTTCCTCACACACTGACACCGATCCCCACACGCTGAAACCTCTTCCCCACACACTGAAACAACTTCCCCACACACTGAAACCTCTTCACCACACACTGAAACCCCTTCCCCACACAATGAAAACCCCTTCCCCACACACTGAAACCTCTAGCCACAAACTGAAACCCCTTCCTCACACACTGACACCGATCCCCACACGCTGAAACCTCTTCCCCACACACTGAAACAACTTCCCCACACACTGAAACCCCTTCCCCACACACTGAAACCCATCCACACACACTGAAACCTCTTCTCCACGCACTGAAACCACTTCCCCAAAGACTGAAACCCCGTCCCCACACTCTGAAACCTCTTCCCCACACTCTGAAACCTCTTCCCCACACTCTGAAACCTCTTCCCCACACTCTGAAACCTCTTCCCCACAGACTGAAACCCTTCCCCACACACAGAAACCTCTTCCCCACATTCTGAAACCCCTTCCCCACACACTGAAACATCTTCCCCACACACTGAAAACTTCCCCCACACACTGAAACTTCTTCCCCACACACTGAAACTTCTTCCCCACACACTGAAACTTGATCCCCACACACTGAAACCTCTTCCCCACACACTGAAACCTCTTCCCCACACGCTGAAACCTGTCCCTACACACTGAAACCCATCCCCACACACAGAAACCTCTTCCCCTCACACTGAAACCTCTTCCCCACACACTGAAAACTTTCCCCACACACTGAAAACTTTCCCCACACACTGAAACCCTTCCCCACACACTGAAACCCATCCCCACACACTGAAACCTCTTCACCATGCACTGAAACCCCTTCCCCAAACACTGAAACCCCTTCCCCAAACACTGAAACCTCTTCCCCACGCTCTGAAACCTCTTCCCCACGCTCTGAAACCTCTTCCCCACGCTCTGAAACCTCTTCCCCACGCTCTGAAACCTCTTCCCCACACACTGAAACCTCTTCCCCACACACTGAAACCTCTTCCCAACACACTGAAACCACTTCTCCACACACTGAAACCCCTTCCCCACACAATGAAAACCCCTTCCCCACACAATGAAAACCCCTTCCCCACACAATGAAAACCCCTTCCCCACACAATGAAAACCCCTTCCCCACACAATGAAAACCCCTTCCCCACACACTGAAACCCATCCCCACACACTGAAACCTCTTCACCACACACTAAAACCTCTTCACCACACACTGAAACCCCTTCCCCACACAATGAAAACCCCTTCCACACACACTGAAACCTCTACCCCACAAACTGAAACCCCTTCCTCACACACTGAAACCTCTTCCCCACACGCTGAAACCTCTTCCCCACACACTGAAACAACCTCCCCAGACACTGAAACCCCTTTTCCACACACTGAAACCCATCCCCACACACTGAAACCGCTTCACCACGCACTGACAACTTCCCCCACACACTGAAACCTCTTCCCCACACACTGAAACATCTTCCCCACACACTGAAACCGATCCCCACACGCTGAAACCTCTTCCCCACACACTGAAACAACTTCCCCAGACACTGAAACCCCTTTTCCACACACTGAAACCCATCCCCACACACTGAAACCTCTTCTCCACGCACTGAAACCACTTCCCCAAAGACTGAAACCCCTTCCCCACACTCTGAAACCTCTTCCCCACACTCTGAAACCTCTTCCCCACACACTGAAACCTCTTCCCCACACACAGAAACCTCTTCCCCACACACAGAAACCCCTTCCCCACGCACTGAAAACTCTTCCCCACACGCTGAAACCTGTCCCTACACACTGAAACCCATCCCCACACACAGAAACCTCTACCCCACACACTGAAACCTCTTCCCTATACACGGAAAACCTTCCCCACACTCTGAAATCCATCCCCACACACTGAAACCTCTTCCCCACACACTGAAACCTCTTCCCCACACACTGAAACCTCTTCCCCACACACTGAAATCTTTCCCCATACACTGAAACCCTTCCCCACACACTGAAACCCATCCCCACGCACTGAAACCTCTTCCCCATGCACTGAAACCCCTTCCCCAAACACTGAAACCTATCCCCAAACACTGAAACCTATCCCCAAACACTGAAACCTATCCCCAAACACTGAAACCTATCCCCAAACACTGAAACCTATCCCCACACACTGAAACCTATCCCCACACACTGAAACCTCTTCCCCACGCACTGAAACCTCTTCCCCACGCACTGAAACCTCTTCCCCACGCACTGAAACCTCTTCCCCACACACTGAAACCTCTTCCCCACACATTGAAACCACTTCTCCACAGACTGAAACCTCTTCCCCACACACTGAAACCTCTTCCCCACACACTGAAACCTCTTCCCCACACACTGAAACCTCTTCCCCACACACTGAAACCTCTTCAACACACACTGAAACCCCTTCCCCACACAATGAAACCCCTTCCCCACACACTGAAACCTCTACCCCTCAAACTGAAACCCCTTCCCCACACACTGAAACCGATCCCCACACGCTGAAACAACTTCCCCACACACTGAAACAACTTCCCCACACACTGAAACCCCTTCCCCACACACTGAAACTCATCCCCACACACTGAAACCTCTTCTCCACGCTCTGAAACCACTTCCCCAAAGATTGAAACCCCTTCCGCACACTCTGAAACCTCTTCCCCACACACTGAAACCTCTTCCCCACTCACTGAAACCCCTTCCCCACACACTGAAACCCCTTCCCCACACACTGAAGCCTCTTTCGCACACACTGAATCCCCTTCACCACACACTGAAACCCCTTCCCCACAAACTGAAACCTCTTCCCCACGCACTGAAACCCCTTCCCCACAGGCTGAAACCACTTCCCCACAGGCTGAAACCACTTCCCCGCACACTGAAACCTCTTCCCCACAGACTGAAACATCTTCCACACACACTGAAACCCCTTATCCACAGACTGAAACCCCTTCCCCACACTCTGAAACCTATTCCTCACACACTGAAACCTCTTCAGCACACACTGAAACCCCTTCCCCACACACTGAAACCCCTTCCCCACACACTGAAACCCATCCACACACACTGAAACCTCTTCTCCACGCACTGAAACCACTTCCCCAAAGACTGAAACCCCGTCCCCACACACTGAAACCTCTTCCCCACAGACTGAAACCGTTCCCCACACACAGAAACCTCTTCCCCACACACTGAAACTCCTTCCCCACAGACTGAAACATCTTCACCACACACTGAAAACTTCCCCCACACACTGAAACCTCTTCCCCACACACTGAAACTTCTTCCCCACACACTGAAACCGATCCCCACACACAGAAACCTCTTCCCCTCACACTGAAACCTCTTCCCCACACACTGAAAACTTTCCCCATACACTGAAACCCTTCCCCACACACTGAAACTTCTTCCCCACACGCTGAAACCTGTCCCTACACACTGAGACCCGTCCCCACACACAGAAACATCTTCCCCTCACACTGAAACCTCTTCCCCACACACTGAAAACTTTCCCCATACACTGAAACCCTTCCCCACACACTGAAACCCATCCCCACACACTGAAACCTCTTCACCATGCACTGAAACCCCTTCCCCAAACACTGAAACCTATCCCCAGACACTGAACCTCTTCCCCACGCTCTGAAACCTCTTCCCCACGCTCTGAAACCTCTTCCCCACACACTGAAACCTCTTCCCAACACACTGAAACCACTTCTCCACACACTGAAACCCCTTCCCCACACAATGAAAAGCCCTTCCCCACACAATGAAAACCCCTTCCCCACACACTGAAACCCATCCCCACACACTGAAACCTCTTCCCCACACACTGAAACCTCTTCACCACACACTGAAACCCCTTCCCCACACAATGAAAACCCCTTCCCCACACACTGAAACCTCTACCCCACAAACTGAAACCCCTTCCTCACACACTGACACCCATCCCCACACGCTGAAACCTCTTCCCCACACACTGAAACAACTTCCCCAGACACTGAAACCCCTTTTCCGCACAGTGAAACCCATCCCCACACACTGAACCCTCTTCTCCACGCACTGAAACCCCTTCCCCACAGACTGAAACCTCTTCCCCACACACAGAAACCTCTTCCCCACACACTGAAACCCCTTCCCCACGCACTGAAAACTCTTCCACACACACTGAAACCTCTTCCCCACACACTGAAACCTCTTCCCCACGCACTGAAACCTCTTCCCCACACGCTGAAACCTGTCCCTACACACTGAAACCCATCCCCACACACTGAAACCTCTTCCACACAAACTGAAACCCATTCCCCACACACGGAAACACCTTCCCCACGCACTGAAACACCTTCCCCACGCACTGAAACATTTCCCCACACACTGAAACATTTCCCCACACACTGAAACCTCTTCCCCACACACTGAAACCTCTTCCCCACACACTGAAACCTCTTCCCCACACACTGAAAACCTTCCCCACACATTGAAACCCCTTCCCCACACACCGAAACCCCTTCCCCACACACTGAACCCGATCTCCACACACGGAAACATCTTCCCCACACACTGAAACCCCTTCCCCACACACTGAAACCCATCCCCACACACTGAAACCTCTTCCCCACACACTGTAAGCTGTTCCCCACAGACTGAAACCCTTACCCACACACTGAAACCTCTTCCCCACACACTGAAACCCCTTCCCCACGCACTGAAACCTCTTCTGCACACACTGAAACCCCTTCCCCACACGCTGAAACTCCGACCTCACACACTCAAACTCCTTCCCCGCACACTGAAACTCCTTCCCCGCACACTGAAACCCCTTCCCCGCACACTGAAACCCTTCCCCACACGCTGAAACCCTTACCCACACGCTGAAACCCTTTCCACACTCACTGAAACCTCTTCCACATGCACTGAAACCCCTTCCGCACACACTGAAACCCCTTCCGCACACACTGAAACCCCTTCCGCACACACTGAAACCCCTTCCGCACACACTGAAACCCCTTCCGCACACACTGAAACCCATCCCCACACACTGAAACCCATCCCCACACACTGAAACCATTACCCACACAATGAAACACATCCCCACACACTGAAACCTCTTCCCCACAAAATGAAACCTCTTCCCCACACACTGAAACCCATCCCCCCACACTGAAATCACTTCGCCACACACTGAAACCCCTTCCCCACACACAGAAACCCCTTCCCCACACACTGAAACCGATCCCCACACACTGAAACCTCTTCCCCACACACTGAAACCACTTCCCACACAGTGAAACTCCTTCCCCACGCACTGAATCCTGTTCCACACACACTGAATCCCTTGCCCACACGCTGAGACTTCTTACACACCCACTGAAAACCATTCCCACACACTGAAACCCCTTCCACACACAGAAACCCCTTCCACACCAACTGTATCTCCTTCCCCGCACACTGAAACGCCTTCCCCACACACTGAAACCCCATCCCCACACACTGAAACCCCATCCCCACACACTGAAACCCCATCCCCACACACTGAAACCCCATCCCCACACACTGAAACACCATCCCCACACACTGAAACCTCTTCCCCACACACTGAAACCGCTTCACCACGCACTGAAAACTTCCCCCACACACTGAAACCTCTTCCCCACACACTGAAACCTCTTCCCCACACACTGAAACCGATCCCCACACACTGAAACCTCTTTCCCACACACTGAAACCTCTTCCCCACACACTGAAACCTCTTCCCCACACACTGAAAACTTTCCCCATACACTGAAACCCTTCCCCACACACTGAAACCCTTCCCCACACACTGAAACCCATCCCCACACACTGAAACCTCTTCCCCATGCACTGAAACCCCTTCCCCAAACACTGAAACCTATCCCCACACACTGAACCTCTTCCCCATGCACTGAAACCTCTTCCCCATGCACTGAAACCTCTTCCCCACACACTGAAACCCATCCCCACACACTGAAACCTCTTCCCAACACACTGAAAACACTTCTCCACAGACTGAAACCACTTCCCCACAACAGAAACCTCTTTCCCACACACTGAAACCTCTTCCCCACACAATGAAAACCCCTTCCCCACACACTGAAACCTCTACCCCACAAACTGAAACACCTTCCTCACACACTGAAACCGATCCCCACACGCTGAAACCTCTTCCACACACACTGAAACATCTTCCCCACACACTGAAACCTCTTCCCCACACGCTGAAACTTCTTCCACACCCACTGAAACCCATCCCCACACACTGAAACCCCTTCCACACACACTAAAACCTCTTCCTCACACACTGAAACCCATTCCCCACACAATGAAACCTCTTACACACACACTGAAACCCCTTGCCCACACACTGAAACCTCTTCCCCAGGCACTGAAAGCCTTCCCCACACACTGAAACCCATCCCCACACACTAAAACCTCTTCCCCACACAGTAAAACATTTCCCCACACAATGAAACCCTTCGCCACACACTGAAAACAGTCCCCACACACCGAAACCCCTTCCCCACACACTGAACCCGATCTCCACACACGGAAACATCTTCCCCACACACGGAAACATCTTCCCCACACACGGAAGCATCTTCCCCACACACGGAAACATCTTCCCCACACACGGAAACATCTTCCCCACACACTGAAACCCCTTCCCCACACACTGAAACCCATCCCCACACACTGAAACCCCTTCCCCACACACTGAAACCTCTTCCCCACACACTGTAAGCTCTTCCCCACAGACTGAAACCCTTACACACACACTGAAACCTCTTCCCCACACACTGAAACCCCTTCCCCACGCAATGAAACCTCTTCTGCACACACTGAAACCCCTTCCCCACACGCTGAAACTCCGACCTCACACACTCAAACCCCTTCCACACACACTGAAACTCCTTCCCCGCACACTGAAACCCCTTCCCCGCACACTGAAACCCCTTCCCCGCACACTGAAACCCTTCCCCACACGCTGAAACCCCTTCCCCACACGCTGAAACCCTTTCCACACACGCTGAAACCTCTTCCACATGCACTGAAACCCCTTCCGCACACACTGAAACCCATCCCCACAAACTGAAACCTCTTCCCCACGCACTGAAGCCCCTTCCCCACAGGCTGAAACCACTTCGCCGCCCACTGAAACCTCTTCCCCACAGACTGAAACATCTTCCACACACACTGAAACCCCTTATCCACAGACTGAAACCCCTTTCCCACACTCTGAAACCTCTTCCTCACACACTGAAACCTCTTCAGCACACACTGAAACCCCTTCCCCACACACTGAAACCCCTTCCCCACACACTGAAACCCCTTCCCCACACACTGAAACCCCTTCCCCACACACTGAAACCCCTTCCCCACACACTGAAACCCCTTCCCCACACACTGAAAATTCATCCCCACACACTGAATCCTCTTCCCCACAGACAGAAACCGTTCCCCACACACTGAAACCCCTTCCCCACGCACTGAAAGCTCTTCCCCACGCACTGAAAACTCTTCCACACACACTGAAACCTCTTCCCCACACACTGAAACCTCTTCCCCACACACTGAAACTCCTTCCCCAAGCACTGAAGCCTCTTCCACACACACTGAAACATCTTCCCCACACACTGAAAACTCTTCCCCAAACGCTGAAACTTCTTCCACACCCACTGAAACCCATCCCCACACACTGAAACCCCTTCCTCACACACTGAAACCTCTTCCACATAAACTGAAACCCCATCCCCACACACTGAAACCCATCCCCACACACTGAAACCTCTTCCCCACACACTGTAAGCTCTTCCCCACAGACTGAAACCCTTACCCACACACTGAAACCTCTTCCCCACACACTGAAACCCCTTCCCCACGCAGTGAAACCTCTTCTGCACACACTGAAACCCCTTCCCCACACGCTGAAACTCCGACCTCACACACTCAAACCCCTTCCCCGCACACTGAAACCCCTTCACCGCACACTGAAACCCCTTCCCCGCACACTGAAACCCTTCCCCACACGCTGAAACCCTTCCACACACACTGAAACCTCTTCCACATGCACTGAATCCCCTTCACCACACACTGAAACCCCTTCCCCACAAACTGAAACCTCTTCCCCACGCACTGAAACCCCTTCCCCACAGGCTGAAACCACTTCCCCGCACACTGAAACCTCTTCCCCACAGACTGAAACATCTTCCACACACACTGAAACCCCTTATCCACAGACTGAAATCTCTTCCCCACACTCTGAAACCTCTTCCTCACACACTGAAACCTCTTCAGCACACACTGAAACCACTTCCCCACACACTGAAACCCCTTCCCCACACACTGAAACCTCTTCCCCACACACTGAATGCTCTTCCCCACACACTGAATCCTCTTCCCCACACACTGAAACCTCTTCCCCACAGACTGAAACCTCTTCCCCACAGACTGAAACCTCTTCCCCACAAACTGAAACCCCTTCCCCACGCACTGAAACCCCTTCCCCACGCACTGAAACCTCTTCCCCACACACTGAAAACTCTTCCCCAAACGCTGAAACTTCTTCCACACCCACTGAAACCCATCCCCACGCACTGAATCCCCTTCCTCACACACTGAAACCTCTTCCACACAAACTGAAACCCATTCCCCACACACGGAAACCTCTTCCGCACACACTGAAACACCTTCCCCACGCACTGAAACATTTCCCTACGCACTGAAACCCATCCCCACACACTGAAACCCTTCGCCACACACTGAAACCCATCCCCACAGACTGAAACCTCATCCCCACACACTGAACCAAATCCCCACACACTGAAACCCCTTTCACACGCGCTGAAACTTCTTCCACACCCACTGAAATCCTTCCCCACACACTGAACCCGATCTCCACACACGGAAACATCTTCCCCACACACTGAAACCCCTTCCCCACACACTGAAACCCATCCCCACACACTGAAACCCATCCCCACACACTGAAACCTCTTCCCCACACACTGTAAGCTCTTCCCCAAAGACTGAAACCCTTACCCACACGCTGAAACTCCGACCTCACACACTCAAACCCCTTCCACACACACTGAAACTCCTTCCCCGCCCACTGAAACCCCTTCCCCGCACACTGAACCCCTTCCCCACACGCTGAAACCCCTTCCCCACACGCTGAAGCCCTTTCCACACACACTGAAACCTCTTCCACATGCACTGAAACCCCTTCCGCACACACTGAAACCCATCCCCACAAACTGAAACCTCTTCCCCACGCACTGAAGCCCCTTCCCCACAGGCTGAAACCACTTCCCCGCACACTGAAACCTCTTCCCCACAGACTGAAACATTTTCCACACACACTGAAACCCCTTCCCCACACACTGAAACCCCTTCCCCACACACTGAATCCTCTTCCCCACACACTGAATCCTCTTCCCCACAGACTGAAACCGTTCCCCACACACTGAAACCTCTTCCCCACACACTGAAACCCCTTCCCCACGCACTGAAAACTCTTCCCCACACACTGAAACCTCTTCCCCACACACTGAAACCTCTTCCCCACACACTGAAACCCCTTCCCCACGCACTGAAGCCTCTTCCACACACACTGAAACATCTTCCCCACACACTGAAAACTCTTCCCCAAACGCTGAAACTTCTTCCACACCCACTGAAACACTTCCTCACACACTGAAACCCTTCCTCACACACTGAAACCCCTTCCTCACACACTGAAACCCCTTCCTCACACACTGAAACCCCTTCCTCGCACACTGAAACCTCTTCCACATAAACTGAAACCCCTTCCCCACACACTGAAACCCATCCCCACACACTGAAACCTCTTCCCCACACGCTGAAACTCCGACCTCACACACTCAAACCCCTTCCACACACACTCAAACCCCTTCCACACACACTGAAACCCCTTCCCCGCACACTGAAACCCCTTCCCCGCACACTGAAACCCCTTCCCCGCACACTGAAACCACTTCCCCGCACACTGAAACCCTTCCCCACACGCTGAAACCCCTTCCCCACACGCTGAAACCCTTTGCACACACACTGAAACCTCTTCCACATGCACTGAATCCCCTTCACCACACACTGAAACCCCTTCCCCACAAACTGAAACCTCTTCCCCACGCACTGAAACCCCTTCACCACAGGCTGAAACCACTTCCCCGCACACTGAAACCTCTTCCCCACAGACTGAAACCCCTTCCCCACACACTGAAACCCCTTCCCCACACACTGAAACCCCTACCCCACACACTGAAACCTCTTCCCCACACACTGAATCCTCTTCACCACAGACTGAAACCCCTTCCCCACACACTGAAACCCCTTCCCCACACACTGAAACCCCTTCCACACACACTGAAACCCCTTCCCCACACACTGAAACCCCGTCCCCACGCACTGAAAACTCTTCCACACACACTGAAAACTCTTCCACACACACTGAAAACTCTTCCACACACACTGAAACCTCTTCCCCACACACTGAAACCTCTTCCCCACACACTGAAACCTCTTCCCCACACACTGAAACTCCTTCCCCACGCACTGAAGCCTCTTCCACACACACTGAAACATCTTCCCCACACACTGAAAACTCTTCCCCAAACGCTGAAACTTCTTCCACACCCACTGAAACCCATCCCCACACACTGAAACCCCTTCCTCACACACTGAAACCTCTTCCACACAAACTGAAACCCATTCCCCACACACGGAAACCTCTTCCGCACACACTGAAACACCTTCCCCACGCACTGAAACATTTCCCTACGCACTGAAACCCATCCCCACACACTGAAACCTGTACCCCGCACACTGAAACCTCTTCCCCACACACTGAAAACCTTCCCCACACACTGAAACCCCTTCCCCAAAGACTGAAACCCCTTAACCACACACTGAAACCCATCCCCACACACTGAAATCCCTTCCCCACACACTGAAACCCCTTCCCCACACACCGAAACCCCTTCCCCACACACTGAACCCGATCTCCACACACGGAAACATCTTCCCCACACACTGAAACCTCTTCCCCACACAATGAAACCCCTTCCCCACGCACTGAAACCTCTTCTGCACACACTGAAACCCCTTCCCCACACGCTGAAACTCCGACCTCACACACTCAAACCCCTTCCACACACACTGAAACTCCTTCCCCGCACACTGAAATCCCTTCCCCGCACACTGAAACCCCTTCCCCACACGCTGAAACCCCTTCCCCACACGCTGAAACCCTTTCCACACACACTGAAACATCTTCCACATGCACTGAAAGCCCTTCCGCACACACTGAAACCCATCCCCACACACTGAAACCATTCCCCACACAATGAAACACATCCCCACACACTGAAACCTCTTCACCACAAAATGAAACCTCTTCCCCACACACTGAAAACCATCCCCCCACACTGAAATCACTTCCCCACACACTGAAATCACTTCCCCACACTCTGAAACCCCTTCCCCACACACAGAAACCTCTTCCCCACACACTGAAACCCCTTCCCCACACACTGAAGCCCCTTCCCCACACACTGAAACCCATCCCCACACACTGAAACCTCTTCCCCACACACTGTAAGCTATTCCCCACACAGTGAAACTCCTTCCCCACGCACTGAATCCTGTTCCACACACACTGAATCCCTTCCCCACACGCTGAGACTTCTTACACACCTACTGAAAACCATTCCCACACACTGAAACCCCTTCCACACACACTGAAACCTCTTCCACACACACTGAAACCCCTTCCCCACACAGAAACCCCTTCCACACGAAGTGTATCCCCTTCCCCGCACACTGAAACCCCTTCCCCGCACACTGAAACCCCTTCCCCACACACTGAAGCCCCTTCCCCGCACACTGAAACCCCTTTCCCACACACTGAAACCTCTTCCCCACACACTGAAACCGCTTCACCACGCACTGAAAACTTCCCCCACACACTGAAAACTCTTCCCCACACACTGAAAACTCTTCCCCACACACTGAAACATCTTCCCCACACACTGAAACCGATCCCCACACACTGAAACCTCTTCCCCACACACTGAAACCTCTTCCCCACACACTGAAACCTCTTCCCCACACACTGAAACCTCTTCCCCACACACTGAAACCTCTTCCCCACACGCTGAAACCCGTCCCTACACACTGAAACCCATCCCCACACACAGAAACCTATTCCCCTCACACTGAAACCTCTTCCCCACACACTGAAACCTCTTCCCCACACACTGAAAACTTTCCCCACACACTGAAACCCTTCCCCACACACTGAAACCCTTCCCCACACACTGAAACCCATCCCCACACACTGAAACCTCTTCCCCATGCACTGAAACCCCTTCCCCAAACACTGAAACCTATCCCCACACACTGAACCTCTTCCCCACGCAGTGAAACCTCTTCCCCACACACTGAAACCACTTATCCACAGACTGAAACCACTTCCCCACAACTTAAACCTCTTCCCCACACACTGAAACCTCTTCACCACACACTGAAACCCCTTCCCCACACAATGAAAACCGCTTCCCCACACACTGAAACCTCTACCCCACAAACTGAAACCCCTTCCTCACACACTGAAACCGATCCCCACACGCTGAAACCTCTTCCCCACACACTGAAATAACTTCCCCACACACTGAAATAACTTCCCCACACACTGAAATAACTTCCCCACACACTGAAACCCCTTCCCCACACACTGAAACCCATCCCCACACACTGAAACCTCTTCTCCACGCACTGAAACCACTTCCCCAAAGACTGAAACCCCTTCCCCACACTCTGAAACCTCTTCCCCACAGACTGAAACCGTCCCCCACACACAGAAACCTCTTCCCCACACACTGAAACTCCTTCCCCACGCACTGAAAACTCTTCCACACACACTGAAACCTCTTCCCCACACACTGAAACCTCTTCCCCACACGCTGAAACCTGTCCCTGCACACTGAAACCCATCCCCACACACAGAAACCTCTACCCCACACACTGAAACCTCTTCCCTATACACGGAAAACCTTCCCCACACTCTGAAATCCATCCCCACACACTGAAACCTCTCCCCACACACTGAAACCTCTTCCCCACTCACTGAAATCTTTCCCCATACACTGAAACCCTTCCCCACACACTGAAACCCTTCCCCACACACTGAAACCCATCCCCACACACTGAAACCCCTTCCCCAAACACTGAAACCTATCCCCACACACTGAAACCTCTTCCCCACGCACTGAAACCTCTTCCCCACACACTGTAAGCTCTTCCCCACAGACTGAAACCCTTACCCACACACTGAAACCTCTTCCCCACACACTGAAACCTCTTCCCCACACACTGAAACCCCTTCCCCACGCAATGAAACCTCTTCTGCACACACTGAAACGCCTTCCCCACACGCTGAAACTCCGACCTCACACACTCAAACCCCTTCCACACACACTCAAACTCCTTCCCCGCACACTGAAACCCCTTCCCCGCACACTGAAACCCCTTCCCCGCACACTGAAACCCCTTCCCCGCACACTGAAACCCCTTCCCCGCACACTGAAACCCCTTCCCCGCACACTGAAACCCCTTCCCCACACGCTGAAACCCTTTCCACACACACTGAAACCTCTTCCACATGCACTGAAACCCCTTCCGCACATACTGAAACCCATCCCCACAAACTGAAACCTCTTCCCCACGCACTGAAGCCCCTTCCCCACAGGCTGAAACCACTTCCCCGCACACTGAAACCTCTTCCCCACAGACTGAAACATCTTCCACACACACTGAAACCCCTTATCCACAGACTGAAACCCCTTTCCCACACTCTGAAACCTCTTCTTCACACTCTGAAACCTCTTCAGCACACACTGAAACCCCTTCCCCACACACTGAAACCCCTTCCCCACACACTGAAACTCCTTCCCCACACACTGAAACTCCTTCCCCACACACTGAATCCTCTTCCCCACAGACAGAAACCGTTCCCCACACACTGAAACCCCTTCCCCACGCACTGAAAACTCTTCCCCACGCACTGAAACCTCTTCCACACACACTGAAACCTCTTCCCCACACACTGAAACCTCTTCCCCACACACTGAAACCTCTTCCCCACACACTGAAACCTCTTCCCCACACACTGAAACCTCTTCCCCACACACTGAAACCTCTTCCCCACACACTGAAACCTCTTCCCCACACACAGAAACTCCTTCCCCACACACTGAAACTCCTTCCCCACACACTGAAACTCCTTCCCCACGCACTGAAACATCTTCCCCACACGCTGAAAACTCTTCCCCAAACGCTGAAACTTCTTCCACACCCACTGAAACCCATCCCCACACACTGAAACCCCTTCCTCACACACTGAAACCTCTTCCACATAAACTGAAACCCCTTCCCCACACACTGAAACCCATCCCCACACACTGAAACCTCTTCCCCACACACTGTAAGCTCTTCCCCACAGACTGAAACCCTTACCCACACACTGAAACCTCTTCCCCACACACTGAAACCCCTTCCCCACGCAGTGAAACCTCTTCTGCACACACTGAAACCCCTTCCCCACACGCTGAAACTCCGACCTCACACACTCAAACCCCTTCCACACACACTGAAACTCCTTCCCAGCACACTGAAACCCCTTCCCCGCACACTGAAACCCTTCCCCACACGCTGAAACCCTTTCCACACACACTGAAACCTCTTCCACATGCACTGAATCCCCTTCACCACACACTGAAAACCGTTCCCCACAAACTGAAACCTCTTCCCCACGCACTGAAACCCCTTCCCCACAGGCTGAAACCACTTCCCCGCACACTGAAACCTCTTCCCCACAGACTGAAACATCTTCCACACACACTGAAACCCCTTATCCACAGACTGAAATCTCTTCCCCACACTCTGAAACCTCTTCCTCAAACACTGAAACCTCTTCAGCACACACTGAAACCACTTCCCCACACACTGAAACCCCTTCCCCACACACTGAAACCTCTTCCCCACACACTGAAACCTCTTCCCCACACACTGAATCCTCTTCCCCACACACTGAATCCTCTTCCCCACACACTGAATCCTCTTCCCCACAGACTGAAACCTCTTCCCCACAGACTGAAACCTCTTCCCCACAAACTGAAACCTCTTCCCCACGCACTGAAACCCCTTCCCCACGCACTGAAACCTCTTCCCCACACACTGAAACTCCTTCCCCACACACTGAAACTCCTTCCCCACGCACTGAAGCCTCTTCCACACACACTGAAACATCTTCCCCACACACTGAAAACTCTTCCCCAAACGCTGAAACTTCTTCCACACCCACTGAAACCCATCCCCACACACTGAAACCCCTTCCTCACACACTGAAACCTCTTCCACACAAACTGAAACCCATTCCCCACACACGGAAACCTCTTCCGCACACACTGAAACACCTTCCCCACGCACTGAAACATTTCCCTACGCACTGAAACCCATCCCCACACACTGAAACCCTTCGCCACACACTGAAACCCATCCCCACAGACTGAAACCTCATCCCCACACACTGAACCAATTCCCCACACACTGAAACCCCTTTCACACGCGCTGAAACTTCTTCCACACCCACTGAAATCCTTCCCCACACACTGAACCCGATCTCCACACACTGAAACCCCTTCCCCACACACTGAAACCCCTTCCCCACACACTGAAACCCATCCCCACACACTGAAACCCATCCCCACACACTGAAACCCATCCCCACACACTGAAACCCATCCCCACACACTGAAACCTCTTCCCCACACACTGTAAGCTCTTCCCCACAGACTGAAACCCTTACCCACACACTGAAACCTCTTCCCCACACACTGAAACCCCTTCCCCACACGCTGAAACCCTTTCCACACACACTGAAACATCTTCCACATGCACTGAAAGCCCTTCCGCACAAACTGAAACCCATCCCCACACACTGAAACCATTCCCCACACAATGAAACACATCCCCACACACTGAAACCTCTTCCCCACAAAATGAAACCTCTTCCCCACACACTGAAAACCATCCCCCCACACTGAAATCACTTCCCCACACACTGAAATCACTTCCCCACACACTGAAATCACTTCCCCACACACTGAAACCCCTTCCCCACACACTGAAACCCCTTCCCCACACACAGAAACCGATCCCCACACACTGAAGCCCCTTCCCCACACACTGAAGCCCCTTCCCCACACACTGAAGCCCCTTCCCCACACACTGAAACCCATCCCCACACACTGAAACCTCTTCCCCACACACTGTAAGCTATTCCCCACACAGTGAAACTCCTTCCCCACGCACTGAATCCTGTTCCACACACACTGAATCCCTTCCCCACACGCTGAGACTTCTTACACACCTACTGAAAACCATTCCCACACACTGAAACCCCTTCCACACACTCTGAAACCTCTTCCACACACACTGAAACCCCTTCCCCACACAGAAACCCCTTCCACACGAAGTGTATCCCCTTCCCCGCACACTGAAACCCCTTCCCCGCACACTGAAACCCCTTCCCCGCACACTGAAACCCCTTCCCCGCACACTGAAACCCCTTCCCCGCACACTGAAACCCCTTCCCCGCACACTGAAACCCCTTCCCCACACACTGAAACCTCTTCCCCACACACTGAAACCGCTTCACCACGCACTGAAAACTTCCCCCACACACTGAAAACTCTTCCCCACACACTGAAACCTCTTCCCCACACACTGAAACATCTTCCCCACACACTGAAACATCTTCCCCACACACTGAAACCGATCCCCACACACTGAAACCGATCCCCACACACTGAAACCTCTTCCCCACACACTGAAACCTCTTCCCCACACACTGAAACCTCTTCCCCACACACTGAAACCTCTTCCCCACACACTGAAACCTCTTCCCCACACGCTGAAACCTGTTCCTACACACTGAAACCCCTTCCCCTCACACTGAAACCTCTTCCCCACACACGGAAAATTTCCCCACACACTGAAACCCTTCCCCACACACTGAAACCCATCCCCATGCACTGAAACACCTTCCCCTAACACTGAAACCTATCCCCACACACTGAACCTCTTCCCCACGCAGTGAAACCTCTTCCCCACACACTGAAACCCATCCCCACACACTGAAACCTCTTCCCAACACACTGAAACCACTTCTCCACAGACTGAAACCACTTCCCCACAACTTAAACCTCTTCCCCACACACTGAAACCTCTTCACCACACAATGAAAACCCCTTCCCCACACAATGAAAACCCCTTCCCCACACACTGAAACCTCTACCCCACAAACTGAAACTCCTTCCCCACGCACTGAAAACTCTTCCACACACACTGAAACCTCTTCCCCACACACTGAAACCTCTTCCCCACACGCTGAAACCTGTCCCTGCACACTGAAACCCATCCCCACACACAGAAACCTCTACCCCACACACTGAAACCTCTTCCCTATACACGGAAAACCTTCCCCACACTCTGAAATCCATCCCCACACACTGAAACCTCTTCCCCACACACTGAAACCTCTTCCCCACTCACTGAAATCTTTCCCCATACACTGAAACCCTTCCCCACACACTGAAACCCATCCCCACACACTGAAACCTCTTCCCCATGCACTGAAACCCCTTCCCCAAACACTGAAACCTATCCCCACACACTGAAACCTCTTCCCCACGCACTGAAACCTCTTCCCCACACACTGTAAGCTCTTCCCCACAGACTGAAACCCTTACCCACACACTGAAACCTCTTCCCCACACACTGAAACCCCTTCCCCACGCAATGAAACCTCTTCTGCACACACTGAAACGCCTTCCCCACACGCTGAAACTCCGACCTCACACACTCAAACCCCTTCCACACACACTCAAACTCCTTCCCCGCACACTGAAACCCCTTCCCCGCACACTGAAACCCCTTCCCCGCACACTGAAACCCCTTCCCCGCACACTGAAACCCCTTCCCCGCACACTGAAACCCCTTCCCCGCACACTGAAACCCCTTCCCCGCACACTGAAACCCCTTCCCCGCACACTGAAACCCTTCCCCACACGCTGAAACCCCTTCCCCACACGCTGAAACCCTTTCCACACACACTGAAACCTCTTCCACATGCACTGAAACCCCTTCCGCACATACTGAAACCTCTTCCCCACAAACTGAAACCTCTTCCCCACGCACTGAAGCCCCTTCCCCACAGGCTGAAACCACTTCCCCGCACACTGAAACATCTTCCCCACAGACTGAAACATCTTCCCCACAGACTGAAACATCTTCCACACACACTGAAACCCCTTATCCACAGACTGAAACCCCTTTCCCACACTCTGAAACCTCTTCCTCACACACTGAAACCCCTTCCCCACACACTGAAACTCCTTCCCCACACACTGAATCCTCTTCCCCACAGACAGAAACCTCTTCCCCACACACTGAAACCCCTTCCCCACGCACTGAAAACTTTTCCCCACGCACTGAAACCTCTTCCACACACACTGAAACCTCTTCCCCACACACTGAAACCTCTTCCCCACACACTGAAACCTCTTCCCCACACACTGAAACCTCTTCCCCACACACTGAAACCTCTTCCCCACACACTGAAACTCCTTCCCCACGCACTGAAACATCTTCCCCACACGCTGAAAACTCTTCCCCAAACGCTGAAACTTCTTCCACACCCACTGAAACCCATCCCCACACACTGAAACCCATCCCCACACACTGAAACCTCTTCCCCACACACTGTAAGCTCTTCCCCACAGACTGAAACCCTTACCCACACACTGAAACCTCTTCCCCACACACTGAAACCCCTTCCCCACGCAGTGAAACCTCTTCTGCACACACTGAAACCCCTTCCCCACACGCTGAAACTCCGACCTCACACACTCAAACCCCTTCCCCGCACACTGAAACCCCTTCCCCGCACACTGAAACCCCTTCCCCGCACACTGAAACCCTTCCCCACACGCTGAAACCCTTTCCACACACACTGAAACCTCTTCCCCACGCACTGAAACCCCTTCCCCACAGGCTGAAACCACTTCCCCGCACACTGAAACCTCTTCCCCACAGACTGAAACATCTTCCACACACACTGAAACCCCTTATCCACAGACTGAAATCTCTTCCCCACACTCTGAAACCTCTTCCTCAAACACTGAAACCTCTTCAGCACACACTGAAACCACTTCCCCACACACTGAAACCCCTTCCACACACACTGAAACCTCTTCCCCACACACTGAATCCTCTTCCCCACACACTGAATCCTCTTCCCCACACACTGAATCCTCTTCCCCACACACTGAATCCTCTTCCCCACAGACTGAAACCTCTTCCCCACAGACTGAAACCTCTTCCCCACAGACTGAAACCTCTTCCCCACAGACTGAAACCTCTTCCCCACAAACTGAAACCTCTTCCCCACGCACTGAAACCCCTTCCCCACACACTGAAACCTCTTCCCCACACACTGAAACTCCTTCCCCACACACTGAAACTCCTTCCCCACGCACTGAAGCCTCTTCCACACACACTGAAACATCTTCCCCAAACGCTGAAACTTCTTCCACACCCACTGAAACCCCTTCCTCACACACTGAAACCCCTTCCTCACACACTGAAACCTCTTCCACACAAACTGAAACCCATTCCCCACACACGGAAACCTCTTCCGCACACACTGAAACACCTTCCCCACGCACTGAAACATTTCCCTACGCACTGAAACCCATCCCCACACACTGAAACCCTTCGCCACACACTGAAACCCATCCCCACAGACTGAAACCTCATCCCCACACACTGAACCAATTCCCCACACACTGAAACCCTTTTCACACGCGCTGAAACTTCTTCCACACCCACTGAAATCCTTCCCAACACACTGAACCCGATCTCCACACACGGAAACATCTTCCCCACACACTGAAACCCCTTCCCCACACACTGAAACCCCTTCCCCACACACTGAAACCCATCCCCACACACTGAAACCCATCCCCACACACTGAAACCCATCCCCACACACTGAAACCTCTTCCTCACACACTGTAAGCTCTTCCCCACAGACTGAAACCCTTACCCACACACTGAAACCTCTTCCCCACACACTGAAACCCCTTCCCCACGCAGTGAAACCTCTTCTGCACACACTGAAACCCCTTCCCCACACGCTGAAACTCCGACCTCACACACTCAAACCCCTTCCACACACACTGAAACTCCTTCCCCGCACACTGAAACCCCTTCCCCGCACACTGAAACCCTTCCCCACACGCTGAAACCCTTTCCACACACACTGAAACCTCTTCCACAGGCACTGAATCCCCTTCACCACACACTGAAACCTCTTCCCCACAAACTGAAACCTCTTCCCCACACACTGAAACCCCTTCCCCACACACTGAATCCTCCTCCCCACACACTGAATCCTCCTTCCCACAGACTGAAACCGTTCCCCACACACTGAAACCCCTTATCCACAGACTGAAATCTCTTCCCCACACTCTGAAACCTCTTCCTCAAACACTGAAACCTCTTCAGCACACACTGAAACCATTTCCCCACACACTGAAACCCCTTCCCCACACACTGAAACCTCTTCCCCACACACTGAAACCTCTTCCCCACACACTGAATCCTCTTCCCCACACACTGAATCCTCTTCCCCACAGACTGAAACCTCTTCCCCACAGACTGAAACCTCTTCCCCACGCACTGAAACCCCTTCCCCACACACTGAAACCTCTTCCCCACACACTGAAACTCCTTCCCCACACACTGAAACTCCTTCCCCACGCACTGAAGCCTCTTCCACACACACTGAAACATCTTCCCCACACACTGAAAACTCTTCCCCAAACGCTGAAACTTCTTCCACACCCACTGAAACCCCTTCCTCACACACTGAAACCCCTTCCTCACACACTGAAACCTCTTCCACACAAACTGAAACCCATTCCCCACACACGGAAACCTCTTCCGCACACACTGAAACACCTTCCCCACGCACTGAAACATTTCCCTACGCACTGAAACCCATCCCCACACACTGAAACCCTTCGCCACACACTGAAACCCATCCCCACAGACTGAAACCTCATCCCCACACACTGAACCAATTCCCCACACACTGAAACCCTTTTCACACGCGCTGAAACTTCTTCCACACCCACTGAAATCCTTCCCAACACACTGAACCCGATCTCCACACACGGAAACATCTTCCCCACACACTGAAACCCCTTCCCCACACACTGAAACCCCTTCCCCACACACTGAAACCCATCCCCACACACTGAAACCCATCCCCACACACTGAAACCCATCCCCACACACTGAAACCTCTTCCTCACACACTGTAAGCTCTTCCCCACAGACTGAAACCCTTACCCACACACTGAAACCTCTTCCCCACACACTGAAACCCCTTCCCCACGCAGTGAAACCTCTTCTGCACACACTGAAACCCCTTCCCCACACGCTGAAACTCCGACCTCACACACTCAAACCCCTTCCACACACACTGAAACTCCTTCCCCGCACACTGAAACCCCTTCCCCGCACACTGAAACCCTTCCCCACACGCTGAAACCCTTTCCACACACACTGAAACCTCTTCCACAGGCACTGAATCCCCTTCACCACACACTGAAACCTCTTCCCCACAAACTGAAACCTCTTCCCCACACACTGAAACCCCTTCCCCACACACTGAATCCTCCTCCCCACACACTGAATCCTCCTTCCCACAGACTGAAACCGTTCCCCACACACTGAAACCCCTTATCCACAGACTGAAATCTCTTCCCCACACTCTGAAACCTCTTCCTCAAACACTGAAACCTCTTCAGCACGCACTGAAACCATTTCCCCACACACTGAAACCCCTTCCCCACACACTGAAACCCCTTCCCCACACACTGAAACCTCTTCCCCACACACTGAAACCTCTTCCCCACACACTGAATCCTCTTCCCCACACACTGAATCCTCTTCCCCACAGACTGAAACCTCTTCCCCACAGACTGAAACCTCTTCCCCACAGACTGAAACCTCTTCCCCACACACTGAAAACCCTTCCCCACACACTGAAACCCCTTCCCCACACACTGAAACTCCTTCCCCACGCACTGAAGCCTCTTCCACACACACTGAAACATCTTCCCCACACACTGAAAACTCTTCCCCAAACGCTGAAACTTCTTCCACACCCACTGAAACCCATCCCCACACACTGAAACCCCTTCCTCACACACTGAAACCTCTTCCACACAAACTGAAACCCATTCCCCACACACGGAAACCTCTTCCGCACACACTGAAACACCTTCCCCACGCACTGAAACATTTCCCTACGCACTGAAACCCATCCCCACACACTGAAACCCTTCGCCACACACTGAAACCCATCCCCACAGACTGAAACCTCATCCCCACACACTGAAACCCCTTTCACATGCGCTGAAACTTCTTCCACACCCACTGAAATCCTTCCCCACAAACTGAACCCGATCTCCACACACGGAAACATCTTTCCCACACACTGAAACCCCATCCCCACACACTGAAACCCATCCCCACACACTGAAACCCATCCCCACACACTGAAACCCATCCCCACACACTGAAACCTCTTCCCCACACACTGTAAGCTCTTCCCCACAGACTGAAACCCTTACCCACACACTGAAACCTCTTCCCCACACACTGAAACCCCTTCCCCGCACGCTGAAACTCCGACCTCACACACTCAAACCCCTTCCCCGCCCACTGAAACTCCTTCCCCGCCCACTGAAACTCCTTCCCCGCCCACTGAAACCCCTTCCCCGCCCACTGAAACCCCTTCCCCGCACGCTGAAACCCCTTCCCCGCACGCTGAAACCCCTTCCCCACACGCTGAAACCCCTTCCCCACACGCTGAAACCCTTTCCACACACACTGAAACCTCTTCCACATGCACTGAAACCCCTTCCGCACACACTGAAACCCATCCCCACAAACTGAAACCTCTTCCCCACGCACTGAAGCCCCTTCCCCACAGGCTGAAACCACTTCCCCGCACACTGAAACCTCTTCCCCACAGACTGAAACATCTTCCACACACACTGAAACCCCTTCCCCACACACTGAAACCCCTTCCCCACACACTGAATCCTCCTCCCCACACACTGAATCCTCCTTCCCACAGACTGAAACCGTTCCCCACACACTGAAACCTCTTCCCCACACACTGAAACCCCTTCCCCACGCACTGAAAACTCTTCCACACACACTGAAACCTCTTCCCCACACACTGAAACCTCTTCCCCACACACTGAAACCCCTTCCCCACAGGCTGAAACCACTTCCTCACACACTGAAACCTCTTCCACATGAACTGAAACCCCTTCCCCACACACTGAAACCCATCCCCACACACTGAAACCTCTTCCCCACACGCTGAAACTCCGACCTCACACACTCAAACCCCTTCCACACACACTGAAACCCCTTCCCCGCACACTGAAACCCCTTCCCCACACGCTGAAACCCCTTCCCCACACGCTGAAACCCTTTCCACACACACTGAAAACTCTTCCACATGCACTGAATCCCCTTCACCACACACTGAAACCCCTTCCCCACAAACTGAAACCTCTTCCCCACGCACTGAAACCCCTTCACCACAGGCTGAAACCACTTCCCCGCACACTGAAACCTCTTCCCCACAGACTGAAACATCTTCCACACACACTGAAACCCCTTATCCACAGACTGAAACCCCTTCCCCACACTCTGAAACCTCTTCCTCACACACTGAAACCTCTTCAGCACACACTGAAACCCCTTCCCCACACACTGAAACCCCTTCCCCACACACTGAAACCTCTTCCCCACACAGTGAATCCTCTTCCCCGCAGACTGAAACCGTTCCCCACAAATTGAAACCCCTTCCCCACACACTGAAACCCCTTCCCCACGCACTGAAAACTCTTCCACACACACTGAAACCTCTTCCCCACACACTGAAACCTCTTCCCCACACACTGAAACTCCTTCCCCACGCACTGAAGCCTCTTCCACACACACTGAAACATCTTCGCCACACACTGAAAACTCTTCCCCAAACGCTGAAACTTCTTCCACACCCACTGAAACCCATCCCCACACACTGAAACCCCTTCCTCACACACTGAAACCTCTTCCACACAAACTGAAACCCATTCCCCACACACGGAAACCTCTTCCGCACACACTGAAACACCTTCCCCACGCACTGAAACATTTCCCTACGCACTGAAAACCATCCCCACACACTGAAACCTGTACCCCACACACTGAAACCTCTTCCCCACACACTGAAAACCTTCCCCACACTCTGAAACCCCTTCCCCAAAGACTGAAACCCCTTAACCACACACTGAAATCTCTTCCCCACACACTGAAATCTCTTCCCCACACACTGAAACCCCTTCCCCACACACCGAAACCCCTTCCCCACACACTGAACCCGATCTCCGCACACGGAAACATCTTCCCCTGAGACTGAAACCCCTTCCCCACACACTGAAACCTCTTCCCCACACACTGAAACCTCTTCCCCACACACTGAAACCTCTTCCCCACACACTGAAACCTCTTCCCCACACACTGAAACCCCTTCCCCACGCACTGAAACCTCTTCTGCACACACTGAAACCCCTTCCCCACACGCTGAAACTCCGACCTCACACACTCAAACCCCTTCCACACACACTGAAATCCCTTCCCCGCACACTGAAACCCTTCCCCACACGCTGAAACCCCTTCCCCACACGCTGAAACCCTTTCCACACACACTGAAACATCTTCCACATGCACTGAAACCCCTTCCGCACACACTGAAACCCATCCCCACACTCTGAAACCCATCCCCACACACTGAAACCATTCCCCACACAATGAAACACATCCCCACACACTGAAACCTCTTCCCCACAAAATGAAACCTCTTCCCCACACACTGAAACCCATCCCCACACACTGAAACCTCTTCCCCACACACTGTAAGCTATTCCCCACACAGTGAAACTCCTTCCCCACGCACTGAATCCTGTTCCACACACACTGAATCCCTTCCCCACACGCTGAGACTTCTTACACACCTACTGAAAACCATTCCCACGCACTGAAACCCCTTCCACACACACTGAAACCTCTTCCACACACACTGAAACACCTTCCCCACACAGAAACCCCTTCCACACGAAGTGTATCCCCTTCCCCGCACACTGAAACCCCTTCCCCGCACACTGAAACCCCTTCCCCGCACACTGAAACCCCTTCCCCGCACACTGAAACCCCTTCCCCGCACACTGAAACCCCTTCCCAGCACACTGAAACCCCTTCCCCACACACTGAAACCTCTTCCCCACACACTGAAACCTCTTCCCCACACAGTGAAAGCGCTTCACCACGCACTGAAAACTCTTCCCCACACACTGAAACATCTTCCCCACACACTGAAACCGATCCCCACACACTGAAACCTCTTCCCCACACACTGAAACCTCTTCCCCACACACTGAAACACATCCCCACACACAGAAACCTCTTCCCCTCACACTGAAACCTCTTCCCCACACACTGAAAACTTTCCCCACACACTGAAACCCTTCCCCACACACTGAAACCCATCCCCACACACTGAAACCTCTTCCCCATGCACTGAAACCCCTTCCCCAAACACTGAAACCTATCCCCACACACTGAACCTCATCCCCACGCAGTGAAACCTCTTCCCCACACACTGAAACCCATCCCCACACACTGAAACCTCTTCCCAACACACTGAAACCACTTCTCCACAGACTGAAACCACTTCCCCACAACTTAAACCTCTTCCCCACACACTGAAACCTCTTCACCACACACTGAAACCCCTTCCCCACACAATGAAAACCCCTTCCCCACACACTGAAACCTCTACCCCACAAACTGAAACCCCTTCCTCACACACTGAAACCGATCCCCACACGCTGAAACCTCTTCCCCACACACTGAAACCCCTTCCCCACACACTGAAACCCCTTCCCCACACACTGAAACCCATCCCCACACACTGAAACCTCTTCTCCACGCACTGAAACCACTTCCCCAAAGACTGAAACCCCTTCCCCACACTCTGAAACCTCTTCCCCACAGACTGAAACCGTCACCCACACACAGAAACCTCTTCCCCACACACTGAAACCCCTTCCCCACGCACTGAAAACTCTTCCACACACACTGAAACCTCTTCCCCGCACGCTGAAACCTCTTCCCCGCACGCTGAAACCTGTCCCTGCACACTGAAACCCATCCCCACACACAGAAACCTCTACCCCACACACTGAAACCTCTTCCCCACACACTGAAACCTCTTCCCCACTCACTGAAATCTTTCCCCATACACTGAAACCCTTCCCCACACACTGAAACCCATCCACACACACTGAAACCTCTTCCCCATGCACTGAAACCCCTTCCCCAAACACTGAAACCTATCCCCACACACTGAAACCTATCCCCACACACTGAAACCTCTTCCCCACGCACTGAAACCTCTTCCCCACACAGTGAAACCTCTTCCCCACACACTGAAACCTCTTCACCACACACTGAAACCCCTTCCCCACACAATGAAACCCCTTCCCCACACAATGAAACCCCTTCCCCACACACTGAAACCTCTACCCCTCAAACTGAAACCTCTACCCCTCAAACTGAAACCCCTTCCCCACACACTGAAACCGATCCCCACACGCTGAAACCTCTTCACCACACACTGAAACCCCTTCCCCACACAATGAAACCCCTTCCCCACACACTGAAACCTCTACCCCTCAAACTGAAACCCCTTCCCCACACACTGAAACCGATCCCCACACGCTGAAACCTCTTCACCACACACTGAAACAACTTCCCCACACACTGAAACCCCTTCCCCACACACTGAAACTCATCCCCACACACTGAAACCTCTTCTCCACGCACTGAAACCACTTCCCCACACACTGAAACCCCTTCCCCACACACTGAAGCCTCTTTCGCACACACTGAATCTCCTTCACCACACACTGAAACCCCTTCCCCACAAACTGAAACCTCTTCCCCACGCACTGAAACCCCTTCCCCACAGACTGAAACCACTTCCCCACACACTGAAACCTCTTCCCCACACACTGAAACATCTTCCACACACACTGAAACCCCTTATCCACAGACTGAAACCCCTTCCCCACACTCTGAAACCTCTTCCACACCCACTGAAACCCATCCCCACTCACTGAAACCCCTGCCACACTCAATGAAACCGCTTCCCCACACACTGAAACCCCTTCCACACACACTGTAACCCCTTCCCCGTACAAAGAAACCCCTCCCCACACACTGAAACAACTTCCACACACACTGAAACAACTTCCACACACACTGAAACCCCTTCCACGCACACTGAAACCCTTCCCCACACAGTGAAACCTCTTCCCCACACACGGAAACCCCTTCCCCACACACTGAAACCCATCCCCACAGACTGAAAAACATCCCCACAGACTGAAACCCCATCCCCACACACTGAAACCCATCCCCACACACTGAAACCCATCCCCACACACTGAAACCTCTTCCACACACACTGAAACCGTTCCCTACAGACTGAAACCTCTTCCCCACACACTGAAACCTCTTACCCACACACTGAAACCTCTTCCCCACACGCTGAAGCCTGTCCCTACACACTGAAACGCATCCCCACACACAGAAACCTCTTCCCCTCACACTGAAACCTCTTCCCCTCACACTGAAACCTCTTCCCCACACACTGAAAACTTTCCCCACACACAGAAACCCTTCCCCACACACTGAAACCCTTCCCCACACACTGAAACCCATCCCCACACACTGAAACCTCTTCCCCATGCACTGAAACCCCTTCCCCAAACACTGAAACCTATCCCCACACACTGAACCTCTTCCCCACGCAGTGAAACCTCTTCCCCACACACTGAAACCCATCCCCACACACTGAAACCTCTTCCCAACACACTGAAACCACTTCTCCACAGACTGAAACCTCTTCCCCACAACATAAACCTCTTCCCCACACACTGAAACCTCTTCACCACACACTGAAACCCCTTCCCCACACAATGAAAACCCCTTCCCCACACAATGAAAACCCCTTCCCCACAAACTGAAACCCCTTCCTCACACACTGAAACCTCTTCCCCACACGCTGAAACCTCTTCCCCACTCGCTGAAACCTCTTCCCCACTCGCTGAAACCTCTTCCCCACACACTGAAACCCCTTCCCCACACACTGAAACCCATCCCCACACACTGAAACCTCTTCTCCACGCACTGAAACCACTTCCCCAAAGACTGAAACCCCTTCCCCACACTCTGAAACCTGTTCCCCACAGACTGAAACCGTCCCCCACACACAGAAACCTCTTCCCCACACACAGAAACCTCTTCCCCACACACTGAAACCCCTTCCCCACGCACTGAAAACTCTTCCACACACACTGAAACCTCTTCCCCACACACTGAAACCTCTTCCCCACACACTGAAACCTCTTCCCCACACGCTGAAACCTGTCCCTACACACTGAAACCCATCCCCACACACAGAAACCTCTACCCCACACACTGAAACCTCTTCCCTATACACGGAAAACCTTCCCCACACTCTGAAATCCATCCCCACACACTGAAACCTCTTCCCCACACACTGAAACCTCTTCCCCACACACTGAAATCTTTCCCCATACACTGAAACCCTTCCCCACACACTGAAACCTCTTCCCCATGCACTGAAACCCCTTCCCCAAACACTGAAACCTATCCCCACACACTGAAACCTCTTCCCCACGCACTGAAACCTCTTCCCCACACAGTGAAACCCATCCCCACACACTGAAACCTCTTCCCCACACACTGAAACCACTTCCCCACAACTGCAAACACTTCCCCACAACTGAAACCTCTTCCCCACACACTGAAACCTCTTCACCACACACTGAAATCCCTTCCCCACACAATGAAACCTCTTCACCACACACTGAAACCCCTTCCCCACTCAATGAAACCCCTTCCCCACACACTGAAACCTCTACCCCTCAAACTGAAACCCCTTCCCCACACACTGAAACCCATCCCCACACGCTGAAACCTCTTCACCACACACTGAAACAACTTCCCCACACACTGAAACCCCTTCCCCACACACTGAAACTCATCCCCACGCACTGAAACCTCTTCTCCACGCACTGAAACCACTTCCCCACACACTGAAACCCCTTCCCCACACACTGAAGCCTCTTTCGCACACACTGAATCCCCTTCACCACACACTGAAACCCCTTCCCCACAAACTGAAACCCCTTCCCCACGCACTGAAACCCCTTCCCCACACACTGAAACCACTTCCCCACACACTGAAACCTCTTCCCCACACACTGCAACCTCTTCCCCACACACTGAAACCCCTCCCCACACACTGAAACCTCTTCCCCACACACTGAAACGTCCTCCACACACACTGAAACCCCTTATCCACAGACTGAAACCCATCCCCACTCACTGAAACCCCTGCCACACACACTGTAACCCCTTCCCCGTACAAAGAAACCCCTCCCCACACACTGAAACCACTTCCACACACACTGAAACCCCTTCCACGCACACTGAAACCCTTCCCCACACACTGAAACCTCTTCCCCACACACTGAAACCTCTTCCCCACACACTGAAACCTCTTCCCCACACACGGAAACCCCTTCCCCACACACTGAAACCCATCCCCACAGACTGAAAAACATCCCCACAGACTGAAACCCCATCCCCACACACTGAAACCCATCCCCACACACTGAAACCCATCCCCACACACTGAAACCTCTTCCACACACACTGAAACCGTTCCCTACAGACTGAAACCCTTCGCCACACACTTAAAACTCTTCCCCACATACTGAAACCTCTTCACCACACACTGAAACCCCTACTCCGCACATATAAACATCTATCCCACACACTGTATCCCCTACACCACACACTGAAACCCCTTCCCCACACACTGAAACCCCTTCCCCACACACTGAAACCTCTTCCCCACACACTGAAACCTCTTCCCCACACACTGAAACCTCTTCCCCACACACTGAAACCACTTCCCCACATACTGAAACCGTTTCCCCACACTCTGAAACCTCTTCCCCCCACACTGAAATCTCTTCCCAAACACACTGAAACCACGTCCCCACACACTGAAACCTCTTCCCCACACACTGAAAGCTCTTCCCCACAGACCGAATCCCTTCCCCACACACTGAATCCTCTTCACCACACACTGAATGCCCTTCCCCACGCACTGAAACATCTTCCACACACACTGAAACCTCTTCCCCACGCACTGAAACTCCTTCCCCACACACTGAAACCTCTTCCACACACACTGAAACCGTTCCCTACAGACTGAAACCCTTCGCCACACACTTAAAACTCTTCCCCACATACTGAAACCTCTTCACCACACACTGAAACCCCTTCTCCGCACATATAAACCTCTTTCCCACACACTGTATCCCCTTCCCCACACACTGAAACCCCTTCCCCACACACTGAAACCCCTTCCCCACACACTGAAACCTCTTCCCCACACACTGAAACCTCTTCCCCACACACTGAAACCTCTTCCCAACACACTGAAACCCCTTCCCCACACTCTGAAACCGTTTCCCCACACTCTGAAACCTCTTCCCCCCACACTGAAATCTCTTCCCCACACACTGAAACCACGTCCCCACACACTGAAACCTCTTCCCCACACACTGAAAGCTCTTCCCCACAGACCGAATCCCTTCCCCACACACTGAATCCTCTTCACCACACACTGAATGCCCTTCCCCACGCACTGAAACATCTTCCACACACACTGAAACCTCTTCCCCACGCACTGAAACTCCTTCCCCACGCACTGAATCCTCTTCCACACAAACTGAAACATCTTCCCCACACACTGAAACCTCTTCCCCACACGCTGAAACTTCTTCCACACCCACTGAAACCCATCCCCACACACTGAAACCCCTTCCACACACACTGAAACCTCTTCCTCACACACTGAAACCCCTTCCCCACACAATGAAACCTCTTACACACACACTGAAACCACTTCCCCACACACTGAAACCCCTTCCCCACACACTGAAGCCTCTTTCGCACACACTGAATCTCCTTCACCACACACTGAAACCTCTTTCCCACAAACTGGAACCTCTTCCCCACGCACTGAAACCCCTTCCCCACAGACTGAAACCACTTCCCCACACACTGAAACCTCTTCCCCACACACTGAAACATCTTCCACACACACTGAATCCCCTTATCCACAGACTGAAACCCCTTCCCCACACTCTGAAACCTGTTCCACACCCACTGAAACCCATCCCCACTCACTGAAACCCCTGCCACACTCAATGAAACCCCTTCCCCACACACTGAAACCCCTTCCACACACACTGTAACCCCTTCCCCGTACAAAGAAACCCCTCCCCACACACTGAAACCACTTCCACACACACTGAAACACCTACCACGCACACTGAAACCCTTTCCCACACACTGAAACCCATCCCCACAGACTGAAAAACATCCCCACAGACTGAAAAACATCCCCACAGACTGAAAAACATCCCCACAGACTGAAACCCCTACCCCACACACTGAAACCCATCCCCACACACTGAAACCCATCCCCACACACTGAAACCTCTTCCACACACACTGAAACCGTTCCCTACATACTGAAACCTCTTCCCCACACACTGAAACCTCTTCCCCACACACTGAAACCTCTTCCCCACACGCTGAAACCTGTCCCTACACACTGAAACCCATCCCCACACACTGAAACCTCTTCCCCTCACACTGAAACCTCTTCCCCTCACACTGAAACCTCTTCCCCACACACTGAAAACTTTCCCCACACACTGAAACCCTTCCCCACACACTGAAACCTCTTCCCCATGCACTGAAACCTATCCCCAAACACTGAAACCTATCCCCACACACTGAACCTCTTCCCCACGCAGTGAAACCTCTTCCCCACACACTGAAACCCATCCCCACACACTGAAACCTCTTCCCAACACACTGAAACCACTTCTCCACAGACTGAAACCTCTTCCCCACAACTTAAACCTCTTCCCCACACACTGAAACCTCTTCACCACACACTGAAACCCCTTCCCCACACAATGAAAACCCCTTCCCCACACACTGAAACCTCTACCCCACAAACTGAAACCCCTTCCTCACACACTGAAACCGATCCCCACACGCTGAAACCTCTTCCCCACACACTGAAACAACTTCCCCACACACTGAAACCCCTTCCCCACACACTGAAACTCATCCCCACACACTGAAACCTCTTCTCCACGCACTGAAACCACTTCCCCAAAGACTGAAACCCCTTCCCCACACTCTGAAACCTCTTCCCCACAGACTGAAACCGTCCCCCACACACAGAAACCTCTTCCCCACACACTGAAACCCCTTCCCCACGCACTGAAAACTCTTCCACACACACTGAAACCTCTTCCCCACACACTGAAACCTCTTCCCCACACACTGAAACCTCTTCCCCACACGCTGAAACCTGTCCCTACACACTGAAACCCATCCCCACACACAGAAACCTCTAACCCACACACTGAAACCTCTTCCCTATACACGGAAAACCTTCCCCACACTCTGAAATCCATCCCCACACACTGAAACCTCTTCCCCACACACTGAAACCTCTTCCCCACACACTGAAACCTCTTCCCCACACACCGAAATCTTTCCCCATACACTGAAATCTTTCCCCATACACTGAAACCCTTCCCCATACACTGAAACCCTTCCCCACACACTGAAACCCATCCCCACACACTGAAACCTCTTCCCCATGCACTGAAACCACTTCCCCAAACACTGAAACCCCTTCCCCAAACACTGAAACCCATCCCCACACACTGAAACCTCTTCCCCACAGACTGAAACCACTTCTCCACAGACTGAAAACACTTCCCCACAACTGAAACCTCTTACACACACTGAAACCTCTTCACCACACACTGAAACCCCTTCCCCACACAATGAAACCCCTTCCCCACACACTGAAACCTCTACCCCTCAAACTGAAACCCCTTCCCCACACACTGAAACCGATCCCCACACGCTGAAACCTCTTCACCACACACTGAAACAACTTCCCCACACACTGAAACAACTTCCCCACACACTGAAACCCCTTCCCCACACACTGAAACTCATCCCCACACACTGAAAACTCTTCTCCTCGCACTGAAACCACTTCCCCACACACTGAAACCCCTTCCCCACACACTGAAGCCTCTTTCGCACACACTGAATCTCCTTCACCACACACTGAAACCCCTTCCCCACAAACTGAAACCTCTTCCCCACGCACTGAAACACCTTCCCCACAAACTGAAACCACTTCCCCACACACTGAAACCTCTTCCTCACACACTGAAACATCTTCCACACACACTGAAACCCCTTATCCACAGACTGAAACCTCTTCCCCACACTCTGAAACCTCTTCCACACTCACTGAAACCCCTGCCACACTCACTGAAACCCCTGCCACACTCACTGAAACCCCTGCCACACTCAATGAAACCCCTTCCCCACACACTGAAACCCCTTCCACACACACTGTAACCCCTTCCCCGTACAAAGAAACCCCTCCCCACACACTGAAACCACTTCCACACACACTGAAACCCCTTCCACGCACACTGAAACCCTTCCCCACACACTGAAACCTCTTCCCCACACACTGAAACCTCTTCCCCACACACGGAAACCCCTTCCCCACACACGGAAACCCCTTCCCCACACACTGAAACCCATCCCCACAGACTGAAAAACATCCCCACAGACTGAAACCCCTACCCCACACACTGAAACCCATCCCCACACACTGAAACCCATCCCCACACACTGAAACCTCTTCCACACACACTGAAACCGTTCCCTACAGACTGAAACCTCTTCCCCACACACTGAAAACTCTTCCCCACACACTGAAACCTCTTCCCCACACACTGAAACCTCTTCCCCACACGCTGAAACCTGTCCCTGCACACTGAAACCCATCCCCACACACAGAAACCTCTTCCCCTCACACTGAAACCTCTTCCCCTCACACTGAAACCTCTTCCCCACACACTGAAAACTTTCCCCACACACTGAAAACTTTCCCCACACACTGAAACCCTTCCCCACACACTGAAACCCTTCCCCACACACTGAAACCTCTTCCCCATGCACCGAAACCCCTTCCCCAAACACTGAAACCTATCCCCACACACTGAACCTCTTCCCCACGCAGTGAAACCTCTTCCCCACACACTGAAACCCATCTCCACACACTGAAACCTCTTCCCAACACACTGATACCACTTCTCCACAGACTGAAACCTCTTCCCCACAACTTAAACCTCTTCCCCACACACTGAAACCTCTTCACCACACACTGAAACCCCTTCCCCACACAATGAAAACCCCTTCCCCACACACTGAAACCCCTTCCTCACACACTGAAACCCCTTCCTCACACACTGAAACCTCTTCCCCACACGCTGAAACCTCTTCCCCACACGCTGAAACCTCTTCCCCACACGCTGAAACCTCTTCCCCACACGCTGAAACCTCTTCCCCACACGCTGAAACCTCTTCCCCACACGCTGAAACCTCTTCCCCACAAGCTGAAACCTCTTCCACACACACTGAAACAACTTCCCCACACACTGAAACCCCTTCCCCACACACTGAAACCACTTCCCCAAAGACTGAAACCCCTTCCCCACACTCTGAAACCTCTTCCCCACAGACTGAAACTGTCCCCCACACACAGAAACCTCTTCCCCACACACTGAAACCCCTTCACCACGCACTGAAAACTCTTCCACACGCACTGAAACCTCTTCCCCACACACTGAAACCTCTTCCCCACACACTGAAACCTCTTCCCCACACGCTGAAACCTGTCCCTACACACTGAAACCCATCCCCACACACAGAAACCTCTACCCCACACACTGAAACCTCTTCCCTATACACGGAAAACCTTCCCCACACTCTGAAATCCATCCCCACACACTGAAACCTCTTCCCCACACACTGAAACCTCTTCCCCACACACTGAAATCTTTCCCCATACACTGAAACCCATCCCCACACACTGAAACCCATCCCCACACACTGAAACCTCTTCCCCATGCACTGAAACCCCTTCCCCACACACTGAAACCTATCCCCACACACTGAAACCTCTTCCCCACGCACTGAAACCTCTTCCCCACACAGTGAAACCCATCCCCACACACTGAAACCTCTTCCCCACACACTGAAACCACTTCTCCACAGACTGAAAACACTTCCCCACAACTCAAACATCTTCCCCACACACTGAAACCTCTTCACCACACACTGAAACCCCTTCCCCACACAATGAAACCCCTTCCCCACACACTGAAACCTCTACCCCTCAAACTGAAACCCCTTCCCCACACACTGAAACCCATCCCCACACGCTGAAACCTCTTCACCACACACTGAAACAACTTCCCCACACACTGAAACCCCTTCCCCACACACTGAAACCCCTTCCCCACACACTGAAACCCCTTCCCCACACACTGAAACTCATCCCCACACACTGAAACCTCTTCTCCACGCACTGAAACCACTTCCCCACACACTGAAACCCCTTCCCCACACACTGAAGCCTCTTTCGCACACACTGAATCCCCTTCACGACACACTGAAACCCCTTCCCCACAAACTGAAACCTCTTCCCCACGCACTGAAACCCCTTCCCCACAGACTGAAACCACTTCCCCACACACTGAAACCTCTTCCCCACACACTGAAACATCTTCCACACACACTGAAACCCCTTATCCACAGACTGAAACCCCTTCCCCACACTCTGAAACCTCTTCCACACCCACTGAAACCCATCCCCACTCACTGAAACCCCTGCCACACTCAATGAAACCCCTTCCCCACACACTGAAACCCCTTCCACACACACTGTAACCCCTTCCCCGTACAAAGAAACCCCTCCCCACACACTGAAACCACTTCCACACACACTGAAACCCCTTCCACGCACACTGAAACCCTTCCCCACACACTGAAACCTCTTCCCCACACACGGAAACCCCTTCCCCACACACTGACACCCATCCCCACAGACTGAAAAACATCCCCTCAGACTGAAACCCCTACCCCACACACTGAAACCCATCCCCACACACTGAAACCCATCCCCACACACTGAAACCTCTTCCACACACACTGAAACCGTTCCCTACAGACTGAAACCCTTCCCCACACACTTAAAACTCTTCCCCACAGACTGAAACCTCTTCACCACACACTGAAACCCCTTCTCCGCACATATAAACCTCTTTCCCACACACTGTATCCCCTTCACCACACACTGAAACCCCTTCCCCACACACTGAAACCCATCCCCACACGCTGAAACCTCTTCACCACACACTGAAACAACTTCCCCACACACTGAAACAACTTCCCCACACACTGAAACAACTTCCCCACACACTGAAACCCCTTCCCCACACACTGAAACCCCTTCCCCACACACTGAAACTCATCCCCACACACTGAAACCTCTTCTCCACGCACTGAAACCACTTCCCCACACACTGAAACCCCTTCCCCACACACTGAAGCCTCTTTCGCACACACTGAATCCCCTTCACGACACACTGAAACCCCTTCCCCACAAACTGAAACCTCTTCCCCACGCACTGAAACCCCTTCCCCACAGACTGAAACCACTTCCCCACACACTGAAACCTCTTCCCCACACACTGAAACATCTTCCACACACACTGAAACCCCTTATCCACAGACTGAAACCTCTTCCCCACACTCTGAAACCTCTTCCACACCCACTGAAACCCATCCCCACTCACTGAAACCCCTGCCACACTCAATGAAACCCCGTCCCCACACACTGAAACCCCTTCCACACACACTGTAACCCCTTCCCCGTACAAAGAAACCCCTCCCCACACACTGAAACCACTTCCACACACACTGAAACCCCTTCCATGCACACTGAAACCCTTCCCCACACACTGAAACCTCTTCCCCACACACGGAAACCCCTTCCCCACACACTGAAACCCATCCCCACAGACTGAAAAACATCCCCACAGACTGAAACCCCTACCCCACACACTGAAACCCATCCCCACACACTGAAACCCATCCCCACACACTGAAACCTCTTCCACACACACTGAAACCGTTCCCTACAGACTGAAACCCTTCCCCACACACTAAAAACTCTTCCCCACAGACTGAAACCTCTTCACCACACACTGAAACCCCTTCTCCGCACATATAAACCTCTTTCCCACACACTGTATCCCCTTCACCACACACTGAAACCCCTTCCCCACACACTGAAACCTCTTCCCCACACACTGAAACCACTTCCCCACATACTGAAACCGTTTCCCCACACTCTGAAACCTCTTCCCCCCACACTGAAATCTCTTCCCCACACACTGAAACCACGTCCCCACACACTGAAACCTCTTCCCCACACACTGAAAGCTCTTCCCCACAGACCGAATCCCTTCCCCACACACTGAATCCTCTTCACCACACACTGAATGCCCTTCCCCACGCACTGAAACATCTTCCACACACACTGAAACCTCTTCCCCACGCACTGAAACTCCTTCCCCACGCACTGAATCCTCTTCCACACACACTGAAACATCTTCCCCACACACTGAAACCTCTTCCCCACACGCTGAAACTTCTTCCACACCCACTGAAACCCATCCCCACACACTGAAACCCCTTCCACACACACTGAAACCTCTTCCTCACACACTGAAACCCCTTCCCCACACAATGAAACCTCTTACACACACTCTGAAACCACTTCCCCACACACTGAAACCCCTTCCCCACACACTGAAGCCTCTTTCGCACACATTGAATCTCCTTCACCACACACTGAAACCCCTTCCCCACAAACTGGAACCTCTTCCCCACGCACTGAAACCCCTTCCCCACAGACTGAAACCACTTCCCCACACTGAAACCTCTTCCCCACACACTGAAACATCTTCCACACACACTGAAACCCCTTATCCACAGACTGAAACCCCTTCCCCACACTCTGAAACCTCTTCCACACCCACTGAAACCCATCCCCACTCACTGAAACCCCTGCCACACTCAATGAAACCCCTTCCCCACACACTGAAACCCCTTCCACACACACTGTAACCCCTTCCCCGTACAAAGAAACCCCTCCCCACACACTGAAACCACTTCCACACACACTGAAACCCCTTCCACGCACACTGAAACCCTTTCCCACACACTGAAACCTCTTCCACACACACTGAAACCCCTACCCCACACACTGAAACCCTTCCCCACACACTGAAACCCATCCCCACACACTGAAACCTCTTCCACACACACTGAAACCGTTCCCTACAGACTGAAACCTCATCCCCACACACTGAAACCTCTTCCCCACACACTGAAACCTCTTCCCACACGCTGAAACCTGTCCCTACACACTGAAACCCATCCCCACACACAGAAACCTCTTCCCCTCACACTGAAACCTCTTCCCCTCACACTGAAACCTCTTCCCCACACACTGAAAACTTTCCCCACACACTGAAAACTTTCCCCACACACTGAAACCCTTCCCCACACACTGAAACCCTTCCCCACACACTGAAACCCTTCCCCACACACTGAAACCCATCCCCACACACTGAAACCTCTTCCCCATGCACTGAAACCCCTTCCCCAAACACTGAAACCTATCCCCACACACTGAACCTCTTCCCAACACACTGAAACCACTTCTCCACAGACTGAAACCTCTTCCCCACAACTTAAACCTCTTCCCCACACACTGAAACCTCTTCACCACACACTGAAACCCCTTCCCCACACAATGAAAACCCCTTCCCCACACACTGAAACGTCTACCCCACAAACTGAAACCCCTTCCTCACACACTGAAACCGATCCCCACACGCTGAAACCTCTTCCCCACACGCTGAAACCTCTTCCCCACACGCTGAAACCTCTTCCCCACACGCTGAAACCTCTTCCCCATGCACTGAAACCCCTTCCCCAAACACTGAAACCTATCCCCACACACTGAAACCTCTTCCCCACGCACTGAAACCTCTTCCCCACACAGTGAAACCCATCCCCACACACTGAAACCTCTTCCCTACACACTGAAACCACTTCTCCACAGACTGAAAACACTTCCCCACAACTGAAACCTCTTCCCCACACACTGAAACCTCTTCACCACACACTGAAACCCCTTCCCCACACACTGAAACCCATCCCCACACGCTGAAACCTCTTCACCACACACTGAAACAACTTCCCCACACACTGAAACCCCTTCCCCACACACTGAAACTCATCCCCACACACTGAAACCTCTTCTCCACGCACTGAAACCACTTCCCCACACACTGAAACCCCTTCCCCACACACTGAAGCCTCTTTCGCACACACTGAATCCCCTACACCACACACTGAAACCCCTTCCCCACAAACTGAAACCTCTTCCCCACGCACTGAAACCCCTTCCCCACAGACTGAAACCACTTCCCCACAGACTGAAACCACTTCCCCACACACTGAAACCTCTTCCCCACACACTGAAACATCTTCCACACACACTGAAACGCCTTATCCACAGACTGAAACCCCTTCCCCACACTCTGAAACCTCTTCCACACCCACTGAAACCCATCCCCACTCACTGAAACCCCTGCCACACTCAATGAAACCCCTTCCCCACACACTGAAACCCCTTCCACACACACTGTAACCCCTTCCCCGTACAAAGAAACCCCTCCCCACACACTGAAACCACTTCCACACACACTGAAACCCCTTCCCCACACACTGAAACCCTTCCCCACACACTGAAACCTCTTCCCCACACACGGAAACCTCTTCCCCACACACTGAAACCCATCCCCACAGACTGAAAAACATCCCCACAGACTGAAACCCCTACCCCACAGACTGAAACCCCTACCCCACACACTGAAACCCATCCCCACACACTGAAACCCATCCCCACACACTGAAACCTCTTCCACACACATTGAAACCGTTCCCTACAGACTGAAACCCTTCCCCACACACTTAAAACTCTTCCCCACATACTGAAACCTCTTCACCACACACTGAAACCCCTTCTCCGCACATATAAACCTCTTTCCCACACACTGTATCCCCTTCACCACACACTGAAACCCCTTCCCCACACACTGAAACCTCTTCCCCACACACTGAAACCTCTTCCCCACACACTGAAACCACTTCCCCACATACTGAAACCGTTTCCCCACACTCTGAAATCTCTTCCCCCCACACTGAAATCTCTTCCCCACACACTGAAACCACGTCCCCACACACTGAAACCTCTTCCCCACACACTGAAAGCTCTTCCCCACAGACCGAATCCCTTCCCCACACACTGAATCCTCTTCACCACACACTGAATGCCCTTCCCCACGCACTGAAACATCTTCCACACACACTGAAACCTCTTCCCCACACACTGAAACCTCTTCCCCACACACTGAAACCTCTTCCCCACACACTGAAACCACTTCCCCACATACTGAAACCGTTTCCCCACACTCTGAAACCTCTTCCCCCCATCCTGAAATCTCTTCCCCACACACTGAAACCACGTCCCCACACACTGAAACCTCTTCCCCACACACTGAAACCTCTTCCCCACACACTGAAAGCTCTTCCCCACAGACCGAATCCCTTCCCCACACACTGAATCCTCTTCACCACATACTGAATGCCCTTCCCCACGCACTGAAACATCTTCCACACACACTGAAACCTCTTCCCTACGCACTGAAACTCCTTCCCCACGCACTGAATCCTCTTCCACACACACTGAAACATCTTCCCCACACACTGAAACCTCTTCCCCACACGCTGAAACTTCTTCCACACCCACTGAAACCCATCCCCACACACTGAAACCCCTTCCACACACACTGAAACCTCTTCCTCACACACTGAAACCCCTTCCCCACACAATGAAACCTCTTACACACACACTGAAACCCCTTCCCCACACACTGAAACCTTTCCCTACACACTGAAACCCATCCCCAATCACTGAAACCTCTACCCCACACACTGAAACCTCTTCCCCAGGCACTGAAATCCTTCCCCACACACTGAAACACATCCCCACACACTAAAACCTCTTCCCCACACAGTAAAACATTTCCCCACACAATGAAACCCTTCGCCACACACTGAAAACAATCCCCACACTCTGAAACCTCTTTCCCACACACTGAAACCCTTCCCCACACACTCAAAGCCATCCCCACACACTGAAACCTCTTCCCCACACACTGAAACCCTTCGCCACACACTGAAACCCATCCCCACATACTGAAACCTCATCCCCACACACTGAACCAATTCCCCACACACTGAAACCCCTTTCACACGCGCTGAAGCTTCTTCCACACCCAGTGAAACCACGTCCCCACACACTGAAACCTCTTCCCCACACACTGAAAGCTCTTCCCCACAGACCGAAACCCTTCCCCACACACTGAATCCTCTTCACCACACACTGAATGCCCTTCCCCACGCACTGAAACATCTTCCACACACACTGAAACCTCTTCCCCACACACTGAAACTCCTTCCCCACGCACTGAAACCTCTTCCACACACACTGAAACCTCTTCCCCACACACTGAAACCTCTTCCCCACACGCTGAAACTTCTTCCACACCCACTGAAACCCATCCCCACACACTGAAACCCCTTCCACACACACTGAAACCTCTTCCTCACACACTGAAACCCCTTCCCCACACAATGAAACCTCTTACACACACACTGAAACCCCTTGCCCACACACTGAAACCTTTCCCTACACACTGAAACCCATCCCCAATAACTGAAACCTCTACCCCACACACTGAAACCTCTTCCCCAGGCACTGAAATCCTTCCCCACACACTGAAACCCATCCCCACACACTAAAACCTCTTCCCCACACAGTAAAACATTTCCCCACACAATGAAACCCTTCGCCACACACTGAAAACAATCCCCACACTCTGAAAGCTCTTTCCCACACACTGAAACCCTTCCCCACACACTCAAAGCCATCCCCACACACTGAAACCTCTTCCCCACACACTGAAACCCTTCGCCACACACTGAAACCCATCCCCACAGACTGAAACCTCATCCCCACACACTGAACCAATTCCCCACACACTGAAACCCCTTTCACACGCGCTGAAACTTCTTCCACACCCACTGAAACCCATCCCCACACACTAAAACCTCTTCCACACACACTGAAACCTCTTCCACACTCAATGAAACCCCTTCCCCACACACTGACACCCCTTCCACACACACTGTAACCCCTTCCCCGCACACAGAAACCCCTTCCCCACACACTGAAACCCCAACCACACACACGGAAACTCCTTCCACGCACACTGAAACCCTTCCCCACACACTGAAATCTCTTCCCCACACACGGAAACCCCTTCCCCACACACTGAAACCCATCCCTACAGATTGAAACACATCCCCACTGACTGAAACCCCTACCCCACACACTGAAACCCATCCCCACACACTGAAACCTCTTCCACACACAATGAAACCGTTACCTACAGACTGAAACCCTTCCCCACACACTTAAAACACTTCCCCACACACTGAAACCCCTTCTCTGCACATATAAACCTCTTTCCCACACACTGAATCCCCTTCACCACACACTGAAACCCCTTCCCCAAACACTGAAACCTCTTCCCCACACACTGAAACCACTTCCCCACATACTGAAACCTCTTCACCACACACTGAAACCTCTTCACCACACACTGAAACCTCTTCACCACACACTGAAACCTCTTCCCCACACACTGAAACCTCTTCCCCACACACTGAAACCTCTTCCCCACACACTGAAAGCTCTTCCCCACAGACTGAAACCCTTCCCCACACACTGAAACCTCTTCCCCACACACATAAAGCCATCCCCACACACTGAAACACTTCCTCACACACTGAATCCTCATCCCCACACACTGAAAACCCTTCCCGACACACTGAAACCCCTTCCCGACACACTGAAACCCATCCCCACACACTGAAACACCTTCCACACACACTGAAACCCATCCCCACACACTGAAACACTTCCCCACACACTGAAACCTCTTCCCCACACACTGAAACCTCTTCACCACAGACTGAAATCCTTCCCCACACACTGAAACCTCTTCCTGAAACACTGAAACCGCTTCCCCACGCACTGAAACCTCTTCCGCAAACACTGAAACCTCTTCCCCAAACACTGAAACCCATCCGCCCACACTGAAACCCCTTCCCCACACACTGAAACCCCTTCCCCACACACTTAAACCCATCCCCACACACTGAAATCCTTCTCCACACACTGAAACCTCTTCCCCACACACTGAACCCCCTTCCCCACACACTGAACCCCCTTCCCCACACACTTAATCCCATCCCCACACACTGAAACCATTCCCCACACACTGAAACCTCATCCCGACACACTGAAAAACCTTCCCCACAAACTTAAACCCATCCCCACACACTGAAAACCCTTCCCCACACACTGAAACCCATCCCCACACACTGAAACCTCTTCCACACACCCTGAAACCTTTCCCTACAGACTGAAAGCCTTCCACACACACTGAAACCTCTTCCCCGCAAACTGAAACCCCTTCCCCACACACTGAAACCTCTTCCCCACACACTGAAACCCCTTCCCCACACACTGAAACCCCTGCCCCACACACTGAAACCCATCCCCACCCACTGAAACCACTTCCCCACACACTGCAACCTCTTCCCCAAACACTGAAACCCCTTCCTCACTCACTGAAACCCCTTCCACATACACTGAAACCTCTTCCCCACACACTGAAACCCCTTCCCCACAGACTGAAACCACTTCCCCACACACTGAAACCTCTTCCCCACACACTGAAAACTCTTCCCCACGCACTGACACCCCTCATCCGCACACTGAAACCCCTTTCTCACACACTGAAACCTCTTCCCCACACACTGAGACCCATTCCCCACAGACTGAAACCACTTCCCCACACACTGAAACCCCTTTCCCACACACTGTATCCCCTTCACCACACACTGAAACCCCTTCCCCACACACTGAAACCCCTTCCCCACACACTGAAACCCCTTCCCCACACACTGAAACCTCTTCCCCACACACTAAAACCTCTTCCCCACACACTGAAACCGTTTCCCCACACTCTGAAACCTCTTCCCCCCACACTGAAATCTCTTCCCCACACACTGAAACCACGTCCCCACACACTGAAACCTCTTGCCCACACACTGAAACCTCTTCCCCACAGACCGAATCCCTTCCCCACACACAGAATCCTCTTCCCCACACACTGAATGCCCTTCCCCACGCACTGAAACATCTTCCACACACATTGAAACTCCTTCCCCACGCACTGAAACTCCTTCCCCACGCACTGAAACCTCTTCCACACACACTGAAACATCTTCCCCACACACTGAAACCTCTTCCCCACACGCTGAAACTTCTTCCACACCCACTGAAACTTCTTCCACACCCACTGAAACCCATCCCCACACACTGAAACCCCTTCCACACACACTGAAACCTCTTCCTCACACACTGAAACCCCTTCCCCACACAATGAAACCTCTTACACTCACACTGAAACCCCTTGCCCACTCACTGAAACCTTTCCCTACACACTGAAACCCATCCCCAATAACTGAAACCTCTACCCCACACACTGAAACCTCTTCCCCAGGCACTGAAATCCTTCCCCACACACTGAAACCCATCCCCACACACTAAAACCTCTTCCCCACACGCTGAAACTTCTTCCACACCCACTGAAACCCATCCCCACACACTGAAACCCCTTCCACACACACTGAAACCTCTTCCTCACACACTGAAACCCCTTCCCCACACAATGAAACCTCTTACACTCACACTGAAACCCCTTGCCCACACACTGAAACCTTTCCCTACACACTGAAACCCATCCCCAATAACTGAAACCTCTACCCTACACACTGAAACCTCTTCCCCAGGCACTGAAATCCTTCCCCACACACTGAAACCCATCCCCACACACTAAAACCTCTTCCCCACACAGTAAAACATTTCCCCACACAATGAAACCCTTCGCCACACACTGAAAACAATCCCCACACTCTGAAAGCTCTTTCCCACACACTGAAACCCTTCCCCACACACTCAAAGCCATCCCCACACACTGAAACCTCTTCCCCACACACTGAAACCCTTCGCCACACACTGAAACCCATCCCCACAGACTGAAACCTCATCCCCACACACTGAACCACTTCCCCACACACTGAAACCCCTTTCACACGCGCTGAAACTTCTTCCACACCCACTGAAACCCATCCCCACACACTAAAACCCCTTCCACACACACTGAAACCTCTTCCACACTCAATGAAACCCCTTCCCCACACACTGTAACCCCTTCCCCGCACACAGAAACCCCTTCCCCGCACACATAAACCCATCCCCACACACTAAAACCCCTTCCACACACACTGAAACCTCTTCCACACTCAATGAAACCCCTTCCCCACACACTGTAACCCCTTCCCCGCACACAGAAACCCCAACCACGCACACGGAAACCCCTTCCACGCACACTGAAACCCTTCCCCACACACTGAAACCTCTTCCACACACAATGAAACCGTTACCTACAGACTGAAACCCTTCCCCACACACTTAAAACACTTCCCCACACACTGAAACCCCTTCTCCGCACATATAAACCTCTTTCCCACACACTGAATCCCCTTCACCACACACTGAAACCCCTTCCCCAAACACTGAAACCTCTTCCCCACACACTGAAACCTCTTCCCCACACACTGAAACCACTTCCCCACACACTGAAACCACTTCCCCACACTCTGAAACCGCTTCCCCACACTCTGAAACCGCTTCCCCACACACTGAAACCACTTCCCCACATACTGAAACCTCTTCACCACACACTGAAACCTCTTCACCACACACTGAAACCTCTTCCCCACACACTGAAACCTCTTCCCCACACACTGAAACCTCTTCCCCACACACTGAAACCTCTTCCCCACACACTGAAAGCTCTTCCCCACAGACTGAAACCCTTCCCCACACACATAAAGCCATCCCCACACACTGAAACACTTCCTCACACACTGAATCCTCATCCCCACACACTGAAACCCCTTCCCGACACACTGAAACCCCTTCCCGACACACTGAAACCCATCCCCACACACTGACACACCTTCCCCACACACTGAAACCCATCCCCACACACTGAAACACTTCCCCACACACTGAAACCTCTTCCCCACACACTGAAACCTCTTCACCACAGACTGAAATCCTTCCCCACACACTGAAACCTCTTCCTGAAACACTGAAACCGCTTCCCCACGCACTGAAACCTCTTCCGCAAACACTGAAACCTCTTCCCCAAACACTGAAACCCATCCGCCCACACTGAAACCCCTTCCCCACACACTGAAACCCCTTCCCCACACACTTAAACCCATCCCCACACACTGAAATCCTTCTCCACACACTGAAACCTCTTCCCCACCCACTGAACCCCCTTCCCCACACACTTAATCCCATCCCCACACACTGAAACCATTCCCCACACACTGAAACCTCATCCCGACACACTGAAAAACCTTCCCCACAAACTTAAACCCATCCCCACACACTGAAAACCCTTCCCCACACACTGAAACCCATCCCCACACACTGAAACCTCTTCCACACACCCTGAAACCTTTCCCTACAGACTGAAAGCCTTCCACACACACTGAAACCTCTTCCCCGCAAACTGAAACCCCTTCCCCACACACTGAAACCTCTTCCCCACACACTGAAACCCCTTCCCCACACACTGAAACCCCTGCCCCACACACTGAAACCCATCCCCACCCACTGAAACCACTTCCCCACACACTGCAACCTCTTCCCCAAACACTGAAACCCCTTCCTCACTCACTGAAACCCCTTCCACATACACTGAAACCTCTTCCCCACACACTGAAACCCCTTCCCCACAGACTGAAACCACTTCCCCACACACTGAAACCTCTTCCCCACACACTGAAAACTCTTCCCCACGCACTGACACCCCTTATCCGCACACTGAAACCCCTTTCTCACACACTGAAACCTCTTCCCCACACACTGAGACCCATTCCCCACAGACTGAAACCACTTCCCCACACACTGAAACCCCTTTCCCACACACTGTATCCCCTTCACCACACACTGAAACCCCTTCCCCACACACTGAAACCCCTTCCCCACACACTGAAACCCCTTCCCCACACACTGAAACCCCTTCCCCACACACTGAAACCTCTTCCCCACACACTAAAACCTCTTCCCCACACACTGAAACCGTTTCCCCACACTCTGAAACCTCTTCCCCCCACACTGAAATCTCTTCCCCACACACTGAAACCACGTCCCCACACACTGAAACCTCTTGCCCACACACTGAAACCTCTTCCCCACAGACCGAATCCCTTCCCCACACACAGAATCCTCTTCCCCACACACTGAATGCCCTTCCCCACGCACTGAAACATCTTCCACACACATTGAAACCTCTTCCCCACGCACTGAAACTCCTTCCCCACGCACTGAAACCTCTTCCACACACACTGAAACATCTTCCCCACACACTGAAACCTCTTCCCCACACGCTGAAACTTCTTCCACACCCACTGAATCTTCTTCCACACCCACTGAAACCCATCCCCACACACTGAAACCCCTTCCACACACACTGAAACCTCTTCCTCACACACTGAAACCCCTTCCCCACACAATGAAACCTCTTACACTCACACTGAAACCCCTTGCCCACTCACTGAAACCTTTCCCTACACACTGAAACCTATCCCCAATAACTGAAACCTCTACCCCACACACTGAAACCTCTTCCCCACGCACTGAAATCCTTCCCCACACACTGAAACCCATCCCCACACACTAAAACCTCTTCCCCACACGCTGAAACTTCTTCCACACCCACTGAAACCCATCCCCACACACTGAAACCCCTTCCACACACACTGAAACCTCTTCCTCACACACTGAAACCCCTTCCCCACACAATGAAACCTCTTACACTCACACTGAAACCCCTTGCCCACACACTGAAACCTTTCCCTACACACTGAAACCCATCCCCAATAACTGAAACCTCTACCCTACACACTGAAACCTCTTCCCCAGGCACTGAAATCCTTCCCCACACACTGAAACCCATCCCCACACACTAAAACCTCTTCCCCACACAGTAAAACATTTCCCCACACAATGAAACCCTTCGCCACACACTGAAAACAATCCCCACACTCTGAAAGCTCTTTCCCACACACTGAAACCCTTCCCCACACACTCAAAGCCATCCCCACACACTGAAACCTCTTCCCCACACACTGAAACCCTTCGCCACACACTGAAACCCATCCCCACAGACTGAAACCTCATCCCCACACACTGAACCAATTCCCCACACACTGAAACCCCTTTCACACGCGCTGAAACTTCTTCCACACCCACTGAAACCCATCCCCACACACTAAAACCCCTTCCACACACACTGAAACCTCTTCCACACTCAATGAAACCCCTTCCCCACACACTGTAACCCCTTCCCCGCACACAGAAACCCCTTCCCCGCACACAGAAACCCATCCCCACACACTAAAACCCCTTCCACACACACTGAAACCTCTTCCACACTCAATGAAACCCCTTCTCCACACACTGTAACCCATTCCCCGCACACAGAAACCCCAACCACGCACACGGAAACCCCTTCCACGCACACTGAAACCCTTCCCCACACACTGAAACCTCTTCCACACACAATGAAACCGTTACCTACAGACTGAAACCCTTCCCCACACACTTAAAACACTTCCCCACACACTGAAACCCCTTCTCCGCACATATAAACCTCTTTCCCACACACTGAATCCCCTTCACCACACACTGAAACCCCTTCCCCAAACACTGAAACCTCTTCCCCACACACTGAAACCTCTTCCCCACACACTGAAACCTCTTCCCCACACACTGAAACCACTTCCCCACACACTGAAACCACTTCCCCACACTCTGAAACCGCTTCCCCACACTCTGAAACCGCTTCCCCACACTCTGAAACCTCTTCCCCACACACTGAAATCTCTTCCCCACACACTGAAAGCTCTTCCCCACACACTGAAAGCTCTTCCCCACACACTGAAACCTCTTCCACACACTGAAACCTCTTCACCACACACTGAAACCTCTTCCACACACACTGAAACCTCTTCCCCACACACTGAAACCTCTTCCCCACACACTGAAACCTCTTCCCCACACACTGAAACCTCTTGCACACACACTGAAACCTCTTCCCCACACACTGAAACCTCTTCCCCACACACTGAAACCTCTTCCCCACACACTGAAACCTCTTCCTCAAACACTGAAACCGCTTCCCCACGCACTGAAACCTCTTCCACAAACACTGAAACCTCTTCCCCAAACACTGAAACCCATCCCCCCACACTGTAACCTCTTCCCCACACACTGAAACCCCTTCCCCACACACTTAAACCCATCCCCACACACTTAAACCCATCCCCACACACTGAAATCCTTCTCCACACACTGAAACCTCTTCCCCACACACTGAAACCCCTTCCCCACACACTTAATCCCATCCCCACACACTGAAACCATTCCCCACACACTGAAACCTCATCCGCACACACTGAAAAACCTTCCCCACAAAATTAAACCCTTCCCCACAAACTTAAACCCTTCCCCACACACTGAAAACCCTTCCCCACACACTGAAACCTCTTCCACACACACTGAAACCTTTCCCTACAGACTGAAAGCCTTCCACACACACTGAAACCTCTTCCCCGCAAACTGAAACCCCTTCCCCACACACAGAAAGCCATCCCCACACACTGAAACCTCTTCCCCACACACTGAAACCCCTGCCCCACACACTGAAACCCATCCCCACCCACTGAAACCACTTCCCCACACACTGCAACCTCTTCCCCAAACACTGAAACCCCTTCCCCACAGACTGAAACCTCTTCCCCACACACTGAAACCTCTTCCCCACACACTGAAAACTCTTCCCCACGCACTGACACCCCTTATCCGTACACTGAAACCCCTTTCCCACACACTGAAACCTCTTCCCCACACACTGAGACCCATTCCCCACAGACTGAAACCACTTCCCCACACACTGAAACCCCTTTCCCACACACTGAAACTCCTTCCCCACAGACTGAAACCACTTCCCCACTCACTGAAACCTCTTCGACACACACTGAAACATCTTCCCCAAACACTGAAACCTCTTCCCCACACGCTGAAACTTCTTCCACACCCACTGAAACCCATCCCCACACACTGAAACCCATCCCCACACACTGAAACCCCTTCCACACACACTGAAACCTCTTCCTCACACACTGAAACCCCTTCCCCACACAATGAAACCTCTTACACACACACTGAAACCCCTTCCCCACACACTGAAACCTTTCCCCACACACTGAAACCTTTCCCCAATCACTGAAACCTCTACCGCACACACTGAAACCTCTTCCCCAGGCACTGAAATCCTTCCCCACACACTGAAACCCATCCCCACACACTAAAACCTCTTTCCCACACAGTAAAACATTTCCCCACACAATGAAACCCTTCGCCACACACTGAAAACAATCCCCACACACTCAAAGCCATCCCCACACACTGAAACCTCTTCCCCACACACTGAAACCCTTCGCCACACACTGAAACCCATCCCCACAGACTGAAATCTCATCCCCACACACTGAACCAATTCCCCATACACTGAAACCCCTTCCCCACGCGCTGAAACTTCTTCCACACCCACTGAAACCCATCCCCACACACTAAAACCCCTTCCACACAAACTGAAACCTCTTCCACACTCAATGAAACCCCATCCCCACACACTGACACCACTTCCACACACACTGTAACCCCTTCCCCGCACACAGAAACCCCTTCCCCACACACTGAAACCCCTACCACACACACGGAAACCCCTTCCACGCACACTGAAACCCTTCCCCACACACTGAAATCTCTTCCCCACACACGGAAACCCCTTCCCCACACACTGAAACCCATCCCTACAGATTGAAACACATCCCCACTGACTGACACCGCTACCACACACACTGAAACCCATCCCCACACACTGAAACCTCTTCCACACACAATGAAACCGTTACCTACAGACTGAAAACCTTCCCCACACACTGAAACCCCTTCTCCGCACATATAAACCTCTTTCCCACACACTGAATCCCCTTCACCACTCACTGAAACCCCTTCCCCAAACACTGAAACCTCTTCCCCACACACTGAAACCACTTCCCCACACTCTGAAACCTCTTCCCCACACTCTGAAACCTCTTCCCCACACTCTGAAACCTCTTCCCCACACTCTGAAACCTCTTCCCCACACACTGAAATCTCTTCCCCACACACTGAAACCACTTCCCCACACACTGAAAGCTCTTCCCCACACACTGAAAGCTCTTCCCCGCAGACTGAAACCTCTTCACCACACACTGAAACCTCTTCAATCACACACTGAAACCTCTTCACCACACACTGAAAACTCTTCCCCACACACTGAAACTCCTTCCCCACACACTGAAACCCATCCCCACACACTGAAAAACCTTCCCCACAAACTAAAACCCATCCCCACACACTGAAACCCCTTCCCACACACTGAAACACCTTACCCACACACTGAAACCCATTCCCACACACTGAAACCTCTTCCCCACACACTTAAAACCATCCCCACACACTGAAACACTTCCTCACACACTGAATCCTCATCCCCACACACTGAAACCCCTTGCCTACACACTGAAACCCCTTGCCTACACACTGAAACCCATCCCCACACACTGAAACACCTTCCCCACACACTGAAACACCTTCCCCACACACTGAAACCTCTTCCCCACACACTGAAACCTCTTCACCACAGACTGAAATCCTTCCCCACACACTGAAACCTCTTCCTCAAACACTGAAACCGCTTCCCCACGCACTGAAACCGCTTCCCCACGCACTGAAAGCTCTTCCCCAAACACTGAAAGCTCTTCCCCACACACTGAAACCTCTTCCACACACTGAAACCTCTTCACCACACACTGAAACCTCTTCCACACACACTGAAACCTCTTCCCCACACACTGAAACCTCTTCCCCACACACTGAAACCTCTTCCCCACACACTGAAACCTCTTCCCCACACACTGAAACCTCTTCCACACACACTGAAACCTCTTCCCCACACACTGAAACCTCTTCCCCACACACTGAAACCTCTTCCCCACACACTGAAACCTCTTCCTCAAACACTGAAACCGCTTCCCCACGCACTGAAACCTCTTCCACAAACACTGAAACCTCTTCCCCAAACACTGAAACCCATCCCCCCACACTGTAACCTCTTCCCCACACACTGAAACCCCTTCCCCACACACTTAAACCCATCCCCACACACTTAAACCCATCCCCACACACTGAAATCCTTCTCCACACACTGAAACCTCTTCCCCACACACTGAAACCCCTTCCCCACACACTTAATCCCATCCCCACACACTGAAACCATTCCCCACACACTGAAACCTCATCCGCACACACTGAAAAACCTTCCCCACAAAATTAAACCCTTCCCCACAAACTTAAACCCTTCCCCACACACTGAAAACCCTTCCCCACACACTGAAACCTCTTCCACACACACTGAAACCTTTCCCTACAGACTGAAAGCCTTCCACACACACTGAAACCTCTTCCCCGCAAACTGAAACCCCTTCCCCACAAACAGAAAGCCATCCCCACACACTGAAACCTCTTCCCCACACACTGAAACCCCTGCCCCACACACTGAAACCCATCCCCACCCACTGAAACCACTTCCCCACACACTGCAACCTCTTCCCCAAACACTGAAACCCCTTCCCCACAGACTGAAACCTCTTCCCCACACACTGAAACCTCTTCCCCACACACTGAAAACTCTTCCCACGCACTGACACCCCTTATCCGTACACTGAAACCCCTTTCCCACACACTGAAACCTCTTCCCCACACACTGAGACCCATTCCCCACAGACTGAAACCACTTCCCCACACACTGAAACCCCTTTCCCACACACTGAAACTCCTTCCCCACAGACTGAAACCACTTCCCCACTCACTGAAACCTCTTCGACACACACTGAAACATCTTCCCCAAACACTGAAACCTCTTCCCCACACGCTGAAACTTCTTCCACACCCACTGAAACCCATCCCCACACACTGAAACCCATCCCCACACACTGAAACCCCTTCCACACACACTGAAACCTCTTCCTCACACACTGAAACCCCTTCCCCACACAATGAAACCTCTTACACACACACTGAAACCCCTTCCCCACACACTGAAACCTTTCCCCACACACTGAAACCTTTCCCCAATCACTGAAACCTCTACCGCACACACTGAAACCTCTTCCCCAGGCACTGAAATCCTTCCCCACACACTGAAACCCATCCCCACACACTAAAACCTCTTTCCCACACAGTAAAACATTTCCCCACACAATGAAACCCTTCGCCACACACTGAAAACAATCCCCACACACTCAAAGCCATCCCACACACTGAAACCTCTTCCCCACACACTGAAACCCTTCGCCACACACTGAAACCCATCCCCACAGACTGAAATCTCATCCCCACACACTGAACCAATTCCCCATACACTGAAACCCCTTCCCCACGCGCTGAAACTTCTTCCACACCCACTGAAACCCATCCCCACACACTAAAACCCCTTCCACACAAACTGAAACCTCTTCCACACTCAATGAAACCCCATTCCCACACACTGACACCACTTCCACACACACTGTAACCCCTTCCCCGCACACAGAAACCCCTTCCCCACACACTGAAACCCCTACCACACACACGGAAACCCCTTCCACGCACACTGAAACCCTTCCCCACACACTGAAATCTCTTCCCCACACACGGAAACCCCTTCCCCACACACTGAAACCCATCCCTACAGATTGAAACACATCCCCACTGACTGACACCGCTACCACACACACTGAAACCCATCCCCACACACTGAAACCTCTTCCACACACAATGAAACCGTTACCTACAGACTGAAAACCTTCCCCACACACTGAAACCCCTTCTCCGCACATATAAACCTCTTTCCCACACACTGAATCCCCTTCACCACTCACTGAAACCCCTTCCCCAAACACTGAAACCTCTTCCCCACACACTGAAACCACTTCCCCACACTCTGAAACCTCTTCCCCACACTCTGAAACCTCTTCCCCACACTCTGAAACCTCTTCCCCACACACTGAAATCTCTTCCCCACACACTGAAACCACTTCCCCACACACTGAAAGCTCTTCCCCACACACTGAAAGCTCTTCCCCGCAGACTGAAACCTCTTCACCACACACTGAAACCTCTTCAATCACACACTGAAACCTCTTCAATCACACACTGAAACCTCTTCACCACACACTGAAAACTCTTCCCCACACACTGAAACTCCTTCCCCACACACTGAAACCCATCCCCACACACTGAAAAACCTTCCCCACAAACTAAAACCCATCCCCACACACTGAAACCCCTTCCCACACACTGAAACACCTTACCCACACACTGAAACCCATTCCCACACACTGAAACCCATTCCCACACACTGAAACCTCTTCCCCACACACTTAAAACCATCCCCACACACTGAAACACTTCCTCACACACTGAATCCTCATCCCCACACACTGAAACCCCTTGCCTACACACTGAAACCCCTTGCCTACACACTGAAACCCATCCCCACACACTGAAACACCTTCCCCACACACTGAAACACCTTCCCCACACACTGAAACCTCTTCCCCACACACTGAAACCTCTTCACCACAGACTGAAATCCTTCCCCACACACTGAAACCTCTTCCTCAAACACTGAAACCGCTTCCCCACGCACTGAAACCGCTTCCCCACGCACTGAAACCTCTTCCCCAAACACTGAAACCTCTTCCCCAAACACTGAAACCTCTTCCCCAAACACTGAAACCCATCCCCACACACTGAAACCTCTTCCCCACACACTGAAACCCCTTCCCCGCACACTTAAACCCATCCCCACACAGTGAAACCCTTCTCCACACACTGAAACCTCTTCCCCACACACTGAAACCCCTTCCCCACACATTTAATCCCATCCCCACACACTGAAACCCTTCCCCACACACTGAACACTCATCCCCACACACTGAAAAACCTTCCCCACAAACTTAAACCCATCCCCACACACTGAAAACCATTCCCCACACACTGAAACCCATCCCCACAAACTGAAACCTCTTCCACACACACTGAAACCTTTCCCTACAGACTGAAAGCCTTCCACATACACTGAAACCTCTTCCCCGCAAACTGAAACCCCTTCCCCACACACAGAAAGCCATCCCCACAGACTGAAACCTCTTCCCCACACACTGAAACACCTGCCCCACACACTGAAACCCATCCCCACCCACTGAAACCACTTCCCCACACACTGCAACCTCTTCCCCAAACACTGAAACCCCTTCCCCACTCACTGAAACCCCTTCCACATACACTGAAACCTCTTCCCCACACACTGAAACCCCTTCCCCACAGACTGAATCCACTTCCCCACACACTGAAACCTCTTCCCTACACACTGAAAACTCTTCCCCACGCACTGACACTGCTTATCCGCACACTGAAACCCCTTTCCCACAGACTGAAACCTCTTCCGCACACACTGAAACCTCTTCCGCACAGACTGAAACCCCTTCTCCACACACTGAAACCTCATCCCCACACACTGAAACCTCATCCCCACACACTGAAACCCATTCCCCACACACTGAAACCCCTTCCCCACAGACTGAAACACATCCCCACACACAGAAACCTCTTCCCCACACACTGAATCCCCTTCCCCACACTCTGAAACGCATCCCCACACACTGAAACCTCTTCCCCACACGCTGAAACCTGTCCCTACACACTGAAACCCATCCCCACACACAGAAACCTCTACCCCACACACTGAAATCTCTTCCCCACACACTGAAAACCTTCCCCACACACTGAAATCCATCCCCACACACTGAAACCTCTTCCCCACGCACTGAAACCTCTTCCCCACACACTGTAAACTTTCCCCATACACTGAAACCCTTCCCCACACACTGAAACCCATCCCCACACACTGAAACCTCTTCCCCATGCACTGAAACCCCTTCCCCAAACACTGAAACCTATCCCCACGCACTGAAACCTCTTCCCCACGCACTGAAACCTCTTCCCCACATACTGAAACCCATCCCCACACACTGAAACCTCTTCCTCACACACAGAAACCACTTCTCCACAGACTGAAACCTCTTCCCCACAGACTGAAACCTCTTCCCCACACACTGAAACCTCTTCCCCACACACTGAAACCTCTTCACCACACACTGAAACCCCTTCCCCACACAATGAAACCACTTCCCCACACACTGAAACCACTACCCCTCAAACTGAAACCCCTTCCCCACACACTGAAACCGATCCCCACAGGCTGAAACCTCTTCCCAACACACTGAAACAACTTCCCCACACACTGAAACCCCTTCCACCACACACTGAAACCTCTTCTCCACGCACTGAAACATCTTCCCCACTCACTGAAGCCTCTTTCGCACACACTGAATCCCCTTCACCACACACTGAAACCCCTTCCCCACAAACTGAAACCTCTTCCGCACGCACTGAAACCCCGTCCCCACAGACTGAAACCCCTTCCCCACAAACTGAAACCCCTTCCCCACAGACTGAAACCCCTTTCCCACACTCTGAAACCCTAACCCACACACTGAAACCTCTTCCCCGCACACTGAAACCCCTTCCCCACGCACTGAAACCTCTTCCACACACACTTAAACCTCATCCCCACACACTGAAACCTCTTCCCCACGCACTGAAACTCCTTCCCCACGCACTGAAACATCTTCCCCACGCACTGAAACATCTTCCCCACACACTGAAACATCTTCCCCACACACTGAAACGTCTTCCCCACGCGCTGAAACTTCTTCCACACCCACTGAAACCCATCCCCACACACTGAAACCCCTGCCACACACACTGTAACCCCTTCCCCGCACAAAGAAACCCCGTCCCCACACACTGAAACCACTTCCACACACACTGAAACCCCTTCCACGCACACTGAAACCCTTCCCCACACACTGAAACCTCTTCCCCACACACTGAAACCTCTTCCCCACACACGGAAACCCCTTCCCCACACACTGCAACCCATCCCCACAGACTGAAACACATCCGCACAGACTTAAACCCCTACCCCACACACTGAAACCCATCCCCACACACTGAAACCTCATCCACACACACTGAAACCGTTCCCTACAGACTGAAACCCTTCCCCACACACTTAAAACTCTTCCCCACATACTGAAACCTCTTCACCACACACTGAAAGCCCTTCTCCGCACATATAAACCTCTTTCCCACACACTGAATCCCCTTCACCACACACTGAAACCACTTCCCCACACTCTGAATCCTCTTCCCCACACTCTGAATCCTCTTCCCCACACTCTGAATCCTCTTCCCCACACACTGAAACCCCTTCCCCACACACTAAAACCCATCCCCACACACTGAAACCCCTTCCCCACACACTGAAACCCCTTCCCCACACACTGAAACCCCTTCCCCACACACTGAAACCCATCCCCACACACTGAAACCCATCCCCACACACTGAAACCCATCCCCACACACTGAAACCCATCCACACACACTGAAACCTCTTCCCCACACACTGAAAGCTCTTCCCCACAGACTGAAACCCTAACACACAAACTGAAACCTCTTCCCCACACACGGAAACCCCTTCCTCACGCACTGAAAACTCTTCCACACACACTTAAACCTCTTCCCCACACACTAAAACCTCTTCCCCACACAATGAAACTCCTTCCCCACGCACTGAATCCACTTCCACAAACACTGAAACATCTTCCCCACACACTGAAACCTCTTCCCCACGCGCTGAAACTTCTTCCACACCCACTGAAACCCAACCCCACACACTGAAACCCCTTCCACACACACTGAAACCTCTTCCACAGTCACTGAAAACCCTTCCCCAAACACTGAAACCCCTTCCACATACACTGAAACCCCTTCCACACACACTGAAACCCCTTCCACACACACTGAAACCCCTTCCACGCACACTGAAGCCCCTTCCCCACACACTGAAACCTCTTCCCCACACACGGAAACCCCTTCCCCACAGACTGAAACACATCACCACAGACTGAAACCCCTACCCCACACACTATATCACCTTCACCACACACTGAAACCCCTTCCCCACACTCTGAAACCTCTTCCCCACACACTGAAACCCCTTCTCCGCACACTGAAACCACTTCCCCACACACTGAAACCTCGTCCCCACACACTGAAATCTCTTCCCCACAGACTGAAACCCTTCCCCACACACTGAAACCTCTGCAGCATACACTGAAACCCCTTCCCCACGCACTGAAACCTCTTCCACACACACTGAAACCTCTTCCCCACAGACTGAAACCTCTTCCCCACAGACTGAAACCTCTTCCCCACACACTGAAACCTCTTCCCCACACACTGAAACTCCTTCCCCACGCCCTTAAACCTCTTCCACACACACTGAAACATCTTCCCCACACGCTGAAACTTCTTCCACGCCCACTGAAACCCATCCCCACACAGTGAAACCCCTTCCACACACACTGAAACGTCTTGCACACACACTGGAACCCCTTCCCCACACACTGAAACCTTTCCCTACACACTGAAACCCATCCCCACACATTGAAGCCTCTTCCCCAGGCACTGAAAACATTCCGCACACAATGAAACCCATCCCCGAACACTAAAACCTCTTCCAAACACTCTGAAACCCCTTCCCCACACACTGAAACCCTTCCCCACAAACTGAAACCCTTCCCCACACACTGAAACCCTTCCCCACACACTGAAATCCATCCCCACACGCTGAAACCTCTTCCCCACACACTGAAATCCTTCCCCACACACTGAAACTCATCCCCACACACTGAAACCCATCCCCACACACTGAAACCCATCCCCACACACATTAACCCTTATCCACACACTGAAACCTCTTCCCCACACACAGAAACCCCTTCCCCAGACACTGAAACCTCTTCCCCACACTCTGAAACCTCTTCCCCACACTCTGAAACCTCTTCCCCACACACTGAATCCTCTTCTCCACAGACTGAAACCCCATCCCCACACACTGAAACCCCTTCCCCACACACTGAAACCCCTTCCCCACACACTGATACCTCTACCCACACACTGTGACCTCTTCCACACACACTGAAACCTCTTCCCCACACACTGAAACACCTTCCCCACACATTTAAACCCATCCCCACACACTGAAACACTTCCCCACACGCTGAATCCTCATCCCCACTCACTGAAACCCCTTCCCTACACACTGAAACCCCTTCCCCACACACTGAAACCCATCCCCACCCACTGAAACACATTCCCCACACACTGAAACCCATCCCCGCTCACTGAAACACTTCCCCACACACTGAAACCTCTTCCCCACAGACTGAAACCTCTTCGCCAAAGACCGAAATCCTTCCCCACACACTGAATCCTCTTCCTCACACACTGAAACACCTTCCCCACACACTGAAACATCTTACCCACACACTGAAACATCTTCCCCACACACTGAAACCCCTTCCCCACACACTGAAACCCCTTCCCCACACACTGAAACCCCTTCCCCACACACTGAAACCCATCCCCACACACTGAAACCCTTCCCCACACACTGAAACCCTTCCCCGCACACTGAAACCTCTTCCCCGCACACTGAAACCTCTTCCCCACACACTGAAACCCCTTCCCCACACACTGAAACCCTTCCCCACACACTGAAACCTCATCCACACACACTGAAACCCCTTCCCCACACACTGAAACCCATCCCCACACACTGAAACCCATCCCCACACACTGAAACCTCATCCACACACACTGAAACCCCTTCCCCACACACTGAAACCCATCCCCACACACTAAAACCCATCCACACACACTGAAACCTCTTCCCCACACACTGAAACCCATCCCCACCCACTGAAACACATTCCCCACACACTGAAACCCATCCCCGCTCACTGAAACACTTCCCCACACACTGAAACCTCTTCCCCACACACTGAAACCTCTTCCCCACAGACTGAAACCTCTTCGCCAAAGACCGAAATCCTTCCCCACACACTGAACCCTCTTCCTCACACACTGAAACATCTTCCCCACACACTGAAACATCTTCCCCACACACTGAAACATCTTCCCCACACACTGAAACATTCCCCACACACTGAAACATTCCCCACACACTGAAACCCCTTCCCCACACACTTAAACCCATCCCCACACACTGAAACCCTTCCCCACACACTGAAACCTCATCCCCGCACACTGAAACCTCTTCCCCACACACTGAAACCCCTTCCCCACACACGTAAACCCATCCCCACACACTGAAACCTCATCCACACACACAAACCTCATCCACACACACTGAAACCTCATCCACACACACTGAAACCCCTTCCCCACACACTGAAACCCATCCCCACACACTAAAACCCATCCACACACACTGAAACCTCTTCCCCACACACTGAAACCTCTTCCCCACACACTGAAACCACTTCCCCGCACACTGAAACCTCTTCCCCACACACTGAACCCCCTTCACCACGACACTGAAACCCCTTCCCCACAGACTGAAACCCTTCCCCACGAACTGAAACCCATCTCCACACACTGAAACCCATCTCCACACACTGAAACCCATCCCCACACATTGTAATCTCTTCCCCACACACTGGAACCACTTCCCCACACACTGAAACCCATCCCCACCCACTGAAACACATTCCCCACCCACTGAAACACATTCCCCACACACTGAAACCCATCCCCGCTCACTGAAACACTTCCCCACACACTGAAACCTCTTCCCCACAGACTGAAACCTCTTCGCCAAAGACCGAAATCCTTCCCCACACACTGAATCCTCTTCCTCACACACTGAAACATCTTCCCCACACACTGAAACATCTTCCCCACACACTGAAACATCTTCCCCACACACTGAAACCCCTTCCCCACACACTTAAACCCATCCCCACACACTGAAACCCTTCCCCACACACTGAAACCTCATCCCCGCACACTGAAACCTCTTCCCCGCACACTGAAACCCCTTCCCCACACACGTAAACCCATCCCCACACACTGAAACCCTTCCCCACACACTGAAACCTCATCCACACACACTGAAACCCCTTCCCCACACACTGAAACACATCCCCACACACTAAAACCCATCCACACACACTGAAACCTCTTCCCCACACACTGAAACCTCTTCCCCACACACTGAAACCACTTCCCCGCACACTGAAACCTCTTCCCCACACACTGAACCCCCTTCACCACGACACTGAAACCCCTTCCCCACAGACTGAAACCCTTCCCCACGAACTGAAACCCATCTCCACACACTGAAACCCATCTCCACACACTGAAACCCATCCCCACACACTGTAATCTCTTCCCCACACACTGGAACCACTTCCCCACACACTGAAACCCCTTCCCCACGCACTGAAACCCATCCCCACACACTGAAACCTCTTCCCCACACACTTAAACCCATCCCCAACACACTGAAATCTCTTCCCCACACACTGAAAGGTCTTTCCCAAAGACTGAAACCCTTCTCCACACACTGAAACCTCTTCGCTCACACTGAAACCCCTTCCCCACGCACTGAAACCTCTTCCACACACACTGAAACCTCTTCCACACACACTGAAACCTCTTCCACACACACTGAAACCTCTTCCACACACACTGAAACCTCTTCCCCACACTCTGAAACCTCTTCCCCACACACTGAAACTCCTTGCCCACACGCTGAAACATCTTCCACACCCACTGAAACCCATCCCCACACACTGAAACCTCTTCCCCACACACTGAAACCTCTTCCCCACACACTGAAACCCCTTCCCCACACACTGAAACGTCTTTCCCACACACTGTACCCCCTTCATCACACACTGAAACCCCTTCCCCACACACTGAAACATCTTCCGCACACACTGAAACCACTTCCCCACAGACTGAAACCCCTTCCCCACACTTTGAAACCTCTTCCCCACACACTGAAACCACTTCCCCACACATTGAAACCCCTTCCCCACACACTGAGACCTCTTTCCCACAAACTGAAAGCTCTTCCGCACACACTGAAACCTCTTCCCCACACACTGAAACCTCTTCCCCACACACTGAAACCCCTTCCCCTCGCACTGAAACCCCTTCCACACATACCAAAACCTCTTCCCCACACACTGAAACCCCTTCCCCACACACTGAAACCCCTTCCCCACACACTGAAACCCCTTCCCCACACACTGAAACCCCTTCCCCACACACTGAAACCCCTTCCACACACACTGAAACCCCTTCCACACACACTGAAACCTCTTCCACACACACTGAAACCTCTTCCACACACACTGAAACCCCTTCCACACACACTGTAACCTCCTTCCCCGCACACTGAAGCCCCTTCCCCACATACTGAAACCCCTTTCACACTCTGAAACCCCTTCCCCGCACACTGAAAATCCTTCCCCGCACACTGAAACCCTTCCCCACACGCTGAACCCTCTTCCCCACACGCTGAAACGAATTCCACACACACTGAAACCTCTTCCACATAACTGAAACCCCTTCCGTACACAGATACCCATCCCCACACACTGAAACCCATCCCCACACACTGAATCCATTCCCCACACAATGGAACCCATCCCCAAATACTGAAACCTCTTCCCCACACACTGATACCTCTTCCCCACACGCTGAAACCCCTTCCCCACACTTTGAAACCCCTTCCACACACACTGAAACCCACCCCCACACACTGAAACCACTACCCCACAGACTGAAACCCCTTCCCCACACTCTGAAACCTCTTCCCCACATACTGAAACCACTTCCCCACACATTGAAAGCCCTTCCCCATACACTGAAACCTCTTTCCCACACACTGAAAGCTCTTCCCTGCACACTGAAACCTCTTTCCCACTCACTGTACCACCTTCATCACACACTGAAACCCCTTCCCCACACACTGAAACCTCTTCCCCACACATTGAAACCACTTCCCCACAGTCTGAAACCTCTTCCCCACACTCTCAAACCTCTTCCCCACACACTGAAACCACTTCCCCACACATTGAAACCCCTTCCACACACACTGAAACCTCTTTCCCACACACTGAAAGCTCTTCTGCACAGACTGAAACCCTTCCCCACACACTGAAACCTCTTCCCCACACACTGAAACCCCTTACCCAAGCACTGAATCCCCTTCCACACACACTGAAACCCCTTCCCCACACACTGAAACCCCTTCCCCACACACTGAAACCCCTTCCCCACACACTGAAACCCCTTCCACGCACACTGTAACCCCTTCCCCACACACTGAAACCCCTTCCACAAACTGAAAACCCTTCCCCGCACACTGAAAACCCTTCCCCGCACACTGAAACCCTTCCCCACACGCTGAACCCCCTTCCCCACACGCTGAAACCCATTCCACACACACTGAAACCTCTTCCACATGCACTGAAACCCCTTCCGCACACACGGATACCCATCCCCACACACTGAAACCCATCCCCACACAATGACTCCATTCCCCACACAATGAAAACCATCCCCAAATACTGAAAACTCTTCCCCACACGCTGAAACCCCTTCCCCACACGCTGAACCCCCTTCCCCACACGCTGAAACCCATTCCACACACACTGAAACCTCTTCCACATGCACTGAAACCCCTTCCGCACACACGGATACCCATCCCCACACACTGAAACCCATCCCCACACAATGACTCCATTCCCCACACAATGAAAACCATCCCCAAATACTGAAAACTCTTCCCCACACGCTGAAACCCCTTCCCCACACGCTGAACCCCCTTCCCCACACGCTGAAACCCCTTCCCCACACACTGAAACACCTTCCACACACACTGAAACCCATTGCCCACACACTGAAACCCATCCCCACACACTGAAACCTCTTCCCCACACACTGAAACCCATCCCCACACACTGAAAACTCTTCCCCGCAAACTGAAACCTCTTCCCCACACACTGAAACCTCTTCCCCACACATAGAAACCCTTCCCTACAAGCTGAACACCCTTCCCCACACGCTGTAACCCCTTTCACACACACTGAAAACCCTTCCACACAGACTGAAACCTCTTCCACACACACTGAAACCCCTTCCCCACACGCTGAAACCCCTACCACACACACTGAAGCCCCTTCCGCACATACTGAAATCATTCCCCACAAACTGAAACCCTTCTCCACACACAGAAACCTCTTCCCCACACACTGAAACATCTTTCACTCAATCTGAAACCCATCCCCACACACTGAAACATCTTCCACACACACTGAAACCACTTCCCCACACCCTGAAACACCTTCACCACAAACCTCAACCTCTACCACACAGACTGAAACCCCTTCCCCACACACTGAAACCCTTCCCCACACACTGAAACCCTTCCCCACACACTGAAACCCTTCCCCACACACTGAAACCCATCCCCACACACTGAAACCTCTTCCCCACACACTGAAACACCTTCCCCACACACTGAAACCCCTTCCCCACTCACTGAAACCCATCCCCACTCACTAAAACCTCTTCCCCACACACTGAAACCCCTTCCACACATACTGAAACCCATCCCCACACACTGAAACCCATCCCCACACACTGAAACCTCATTCCCACACACCGAAACCCCTTCCCTACACACTGAAATCCCTTCCCCACGCACTGAAACCCATCCCCACACACTGAAACACTTCCCCACACACTGAAACCTCTTCCCCACACACTGAAAACCCTTCGCCACAGACTGAAACTCATCTCCACACAAGGAAACCCCTTCCACACACACTGAAACCCTTCCCCACACACTGAAACCCTTCCCCACACACTGAAACCCTTCCCCACACACTGAAACACTTTCCCCACACACTGAAACACTTTCCCCACACACTGAAACCTCTTCCCCACACACTGAAACCACTTCTCCACAGATTGAAACCCCTTCCCCACACACTGAAACCCCTTCCGCACACACTGAAACCTCTACCCCACAGAATGAAACCCCTTCCCCACACACTGAATCCCATCCCCACACACTGAAAGCTAATCCCACACACTGAAACACCTCCCCCACACACTAAAACCCCTTCCCCATCCACTGAAACCCATCCCCACGCACTGAAAACCCTTCCACACACACTGTAACCCCTTCCCCGCTCACAGAAACCCCTTCCCCACACACTGAAACCCCTTCCACACACACTGAAACCCCTTCCCCACACACGGGAACCCCTTCCCCACACACTGAAACCCATCCCCACAGACTGCAACACATCACCACAGACTGAAACCCCTACCCCACACACTGAAACACATCCCCACACACTGAAACCTCTTCCACACACACTGAAACCGTTCCCTACAGACTGAAACCCTTTCTCCGCACACATAAACCTCTTTCCCACACACTGAATCACCTTCACCACACACTGAAACCCCTTCCCCACACTCTGAAACCTCTTCCTCACACACTGAAACCCCTTCCCCACACTCTGAAACCTCTTCCTCACACACTGAAATCTCTTCCCCACAGACTGAAACCCTTCCCCACACACTGAAACCTCTGCAGCATACACTGCAACCCCTTCCCCACGCACTGAAACCTCTTCCACACACACTGAAACCTCTTCCACACACACTGAAACCACTTCCCCACATACTGAAACCTCTTCCCCACACACTGAAACCTCTTCCCCACACACTGAAACTCCTTCCCCACGCCCTTAAACATCTTCCCCACACACTGAAACATCTTCCCCACACGCTGAAACTTCTTCCACGCCCACTGAAACCCATCCCCACACAGTGAAACCCCTTCCACACACACTGAAACCTCTTCCTCACACAGTGAAACCCCTTCCCCACACACTGAAAACTCTTGCACACACACTGAAACCCCTTCCCCACACACTGAAACCTTTCCCTACACACTGAAACCCATCCCCACACACTGAAGCCTCTTCCCCAGGCACTGAAAACCTTCCCCACACACTGAAACCCATCCCCAAACACTAAAACCTCTTCCAAACACACTGAAACCTCTTCCCCACACACTGAAATCCATCCCCACACGCTGAAACCTCTTCCCCACACACTGAAACCCCTTCCCCACACACTGAAACCCTTCCCCACACACTGAATCACATTCCCCACACACTGAAACCTCTTCCCCACACACTGAAACCCCTTCCCCACACATGTAAACCCATCCCCCACACTGAAACACTTCCCCACACGCTGAATCCTCATCCCCACTCACTGAAACCCCTTCCCTACACACTGAAACCCCTTCCCCACACACTGAAACCCATCCACACCCACTGAAACCCATCCCCACCCACTGAAACACATTCCCCACACACTGAAACCCATCCCCGCACACTGAAACACTTCCCCACACACTGAAACCTGTTCCCCACAGACTGAAACCTCTTCGCCACAGACTGAAATCCTTCCCCACACACTGAAACCTCTTCCTCACACACTGAAACATCTTCCCCACACACTGAAACCCCATCCCCACACACTTAAACCCATCCCCACTCACTGAAACCCTTCCCCACACACTGAAACCTCATCCCCACACAGTGAAACCTCATCCCCACACACTGAAACCGCTTCCCTGCACACTGAAACACCTTCCCCGCACACTGAAACCCATCCCCACACACTGAAACCCCTTCCCCACACACTAAAACCTCTTCCCCACACACTGAAACCTCTTCCTGACACACTGGAACCGATTCCCCACGTACTGAAACCTCTTCCACACACACTGCAACCTCTTCCCCAAACACTGAAACCTCTTCCCCACAGACTGAAACCTCTTCTGCACAGAATGAAACCCTTCCCCACACACTGAAACCTCTTCCCCACACATTGAAACCCCTTACCCAAGCACTGAATCCCCTTCCACACACACCAAAACCTCTTCCCCACAAACTGAAAACCCTTCCCCGCACACTGAAAACCCTTCCCCGCACACTGAAACCCTTCCCCGCACACTGAACCCCCTTCCCCACACGCTGAACCCCCTTCCCCACTCGCTGAAACCCATTCCACACGCACTGAAACCTCTTCCGCACACACGGATACCCATCCCCACACACTGAAACCCATCCCCACACAATGACTCCATTCCCCACACAATGAAAACCATCCCCAAATACTGAAAACTCTTCCCCACACACTGAAACCTCTTCCCCACACGCTGAAACCCCTTCCCCACACGCTGAAACACCTTCCACACACACTGAAACCCATTGCCCACACACTGAAACCCATCCCCACAGACTGAAACCTCTTCCCCACACACTGAAACCCATCCCCACACACTGAAACCCATCCCCACACACTGAAAACTCTTCCCCGCAAACTGAAACCTCTTCCCCACACACTGAAACCCCTTACCCAAGCACTGAATCCCCTTCCACACAGACCAAAACCTCTTCCCCACACACTGAAACCTCTTCCCCACACACTGAAACCCCTTCCCCACACACTGAAACCCCTTCCACACACACTGTAACCCCTTCCCCGCACACTGAAGCCCCTTCCCCACATACTGAAACCCCTTCCACAAACTGAAAACCCTTCCCCGCACACTGAAAACCCTTCCCCGCACACTGAAACCCTTCCCCGCACACTGAAACCCTTCCCCACACGCTGAACCCCCTTCCCCACACGCTGAAACCCATTCCACACACACTGAAACCTCTTCCACATGCACTGAAACCCCTTCCGCACACACGGATATCCATCCCCATACACTGAAACCCATCCCCACACAATGACTCCATTCCCCACACAATGAAAACCATCCCCAAATACTGAAAACTCTTCCCCACACACTGAAACCTCTTCCCCACACGCTGAAACCCCTTCCCCACACGCTGAAACACCTTCCACACACACTGAAACCCATTGCCCACACACTGAAACCCATCCCCACAGACTGAAACCTCTTCCCCACACACTGAAACCCATCCCCACACACTGAAAACTCTTCCCCGCAAACTGAAACCTCTTCCCCACACACTGAAACCTCTTCCCCACACATAGAAACCCTTCCCTACAAGCTGAACACCCTTCCCCACACGCTGTAACCCCTTTCACACACACTGAAAACCCTTCCCTACACACTGAAACCCATCCCCACACACTGAAACATCTTCCACAGACACTGAAACCACTTCCCCACACCTTGAAACACCTTCACCACAAACTTCAACCTCTACCACACAGACTGAAACCCCTTCCCCACACACTGAACCCCATCCCCACACACTGAAACCTCTTCCCCACACACTGAAACACCTTCCCCACACACTGAAACCCCTTCCCCACTCACTGAAACCCATCCCCACGCACTAAAACCACTTCCCCACACACTGAAACCCCTTCCACACATACTGAAACCCATCCCCACACACTGAAACCCATCCCCACACACTGAAACCTCATTCCCACACACCGAAACCCCTTCCCTACACACTGAAATCCCTTCCCCACGCACTGAAACCCATCCCCACACACTGAAACACTTCCCCACACACTGAAACCTCTTCCCCACACACTGAAAACTCTTCGCCACAGACTGAAACTCATCTCCACACAATGAAACCCCTTCCCCACACACTGAAAACCCATCCCCACACACTGAAACCTCTTCGCCACACACTGAAACCTCTTCCCCACACACTTTAACCTCTTCCCCACACACTGAAACCTCTTCCCCACACACTGAAACCCCTTCCCCACCCATTGAAACCTCTTCCAGACACACTGTAACCTCTTCGCCACCCACTGAAACCTCTTCCCCACACACTTTAACCTCTTCCCCACACACTTTAACCTCTTCCCCACCCACTGAAACCTCTTCCCCACACACTGAAACCTCTTCCCCACACACTGAAACCTCTTCCCCACACACTGAAACCTCTTCCCCACACACTGAAACCTCTTCCCCACACACTGAATCCCCTTCACCACACACTGAATCCCCTTCACCACACACTGAAACCTCTTCCCCACACACTGAAACCTCTTCCCCACACACTGAAACCACTTCACCACACACTGAAACCTCTTCCCCACACACTGAAACCTCTTCCCCACACACTGAAACCTCTTCCCCACACACTGAAATCACTTCCCCACACACTGAAATCACTTCCCCACACACTGAAACCACTTCCCCAAACACTGAAACCTCTTCCCCACACACGGAAATCTCTTCCCCGCACACTGAAACCTCTTCCCCTCACACTGAAACCTCTTCCCCGCACACTGAAACCTCCTCCCCACACACTGAATCCCCTTCATCACACACTGAAACCCCTTCCCCACACACTGAAACCTCATCCCCACACACTGAAACAACTTCCCCACAGACTGAATCCCCTTCCCCACACTCTGAAACCTCTTCCCCACGCACCGAAACCTCTTCCCCACACACCGAATCCCCTTCCCCACACACTGTAACCCATCCTCACACACTGAAACCCCTTCCCCACACACTGAACCCCATCCCCACACACTGAATCCCTTCCCCACGCGCTGAAACCTCTTCCCCTCACACTGAAACCTCTTCCCCGCACACTGAAACCTCCTCCCCACACACTGAATCCCCTTCATCACACACTGAAACCCCTTCCCCACACACTGAAACCTCATCCCCACACACTGAAACAACTTCCCCACAGACTGAATCCCCTTCCCCACACTCTGAAACCTCTTCCCCACGCACCGAAACCTCTTCCCCACACACTGAATCCCCTTCCCCACACACTGTAACCCATCCGCACACACTGAAACCCCTTCCCCACACACTGAACCCCATCCCCACACACTGAATCCCTTCCCCACGCACTGAAACCTCTTCCCAGAAACTGGAACCTCTTCGCCACAGACTGAAACCCTTCCCCACACACTGAAACCTCATCCCCACACACTGATACCTCTTCCACACACACTGAAACCTCTTCCCCACACACTTTAACCTCTTCCCCACACACTGAATCCCCTTCAGCACATACTGAAAACCCATCCCCACACACTGAAACCACTTCCCCACAGACTGAAACCCCTTACCCACGCACTGAAACCACTTCCACACACACCAAAACCTCTTCCCCACACACTGAAACCCCTTCCCCACACACTGAAACCTCTTCCCCACACACTGAAACCCCTTCCACACACACTGTAACCCCTTCCCCGCACACTGAAGCCCCTTCCCCGCACACTGAACCCCCTTCCCCGCACATTGAACTCCCTTCCCCACACGCTGAAACCCTTCCCCACACGCTGAAACCCATTCCACACAATGAATCCATTCCCCACACAACGAAACCCATCCCCACACACTGAAACCCCTTCCCCACACACTGAAACCCCTTCCCCACACGCTGAAACTCCTTCCCCACACGCTGAAACACCTTCCACACACACTGAAACCCCTTCCGCACACACGGATACCCATCCCCACACACTGAAACCCATCCCCACACACTGAAACCCATCCCCACACAATGAATCCATTCCCCACACAATGAAACCCATCCCCACACACTGAAAACTCTTCCCCACACGCTGAGACCTCTTCCCCACACGCTGAAACCCCTTCCCCACACGCTGAAACACCTTCCACACACACTGAAACCCATTCCCCACACACTGAAACTCATCCCCACAGACTGAAACCCATCCCCACACACTGAAAACTCTTCCCCGCAAACTGAAACCTCTTCCCCACACACTTAAACCTCTTCCCCACACATAGAAACCCTTCCCTACACGCTGAACACCCTTCCCCACACGCTGTAACCCCTTTCACACACACTGAAAACCCTTCCACACAGACTGAAACCTCTTCCACACACACTGAAACCCCTTCCCCACACGCTGAAACCCCTACCACACACACTGAAGCCCCTTCCGCACATACTGAAATAATTTCCCACACACTGAAACCCTTCTCCACACACTGAAACCTCTTCCCCACACACTGAAACATCTTCCACACACACTGAAACCACTTCCCCACACCCTGAAACACCTTCACCACAAACTTCAACCTCTACCACACAGACTGAAACCCCTCCCCCACACACTGAAACCCCTTCCCCACACACTGAAACCCCTTCCCCACACACTGAAACCCATCCCCACACACTGAAACCCATCCCCACACACTGAAACCCATCCCCACACACTGAAACCCATCCCCACACACTGAAACCTCTTCCCCACACACTGAAACCTCTTCCCCACACACTGAAACCTCTTCCCCACACACTGAAACCTCTTCCCCACACACTGAAACCTCTTCCCCACACACTGAAACACCTTCCCCACACACTGAAACCCCTTCCCCACTCACTGAAACCCATCCCAACGCACTAAAACCTCTTCCCCAAACACTGAAACCCCTTCCACACATACTGAAACCCATCCCCACACACTGAAACCTTTTTCCCACACACTGAAACCTTTTTCCCACACACCGAAACCCCTTCCCTACACACTGAAATCCCTTCCCCACGCACTGAAACCCTTCCCCACACACTGAAACACTTCCCCACACACTGAAACCTCTTCCCCACACACTGAAAACTCTTCGCCACAGACTGAAACCCATCTCCACACAATGAAACCCCTTCCACACACACTGAAACCCTTCCCCACACACTGAAACACTTTCCCCACACACTGAAACCTCTTCCCCACACACTGAAACCACTTCTCCACAGATTGAAACCCCTTGCCCACACACTGAAACCCCTTCCCCACACACTGAAACCTCTACCCCACAGAATGAAACCCCTTCCCCACACACTGAATCCCATCCCCAAACACTGAATCCCATCCCCACACACTGAAAGCTCTCCCCACACACTGAAACCCCTTCCCCACACACTGAAACCCCTTCCCCACACACTGAAACCCATCCCCACGCACTGAAACCCCTTCCACACACACTGTAACCCCTTCCCCGCTCACAGAAACCCCTTCCCCACACACTGAAACCCCTTCCACACACACTGAAACCCCTTCCACACACACTGAAACCCCTTCCACACACACTGAAACCCCTTCCCCACACACGGAAACCCCTTCCCCACACACTGAAACCCATCCCCACAGACTGCAACACATCACCACAGACTGATACCCCTACCCCACACACTGAAACACATCCCCACACACTGAAACCTCTTCCACACACACTGAAACCGTTCCCTACAGACTGAAACCCTTCCCCACACACTGAAACCTCTTCCCCACACACTGAAACCCCTTCTCCGCACACATAAACCTCTTCCCCCCACACTGAATCACCTTCACCACACACTGAAACCCCTTCCCCACACTCTGAAACCTCTTCCTCACACACTGAAATCTCTTCCCCACAGACTGAAACCCTTCCCCACACACTGAAACCTCTGCAGCATACACTGAAACCCCTTCCCCACGCACTGAAACCTCTTCCACACACACTGAAACCACTTCCCCACATACTGAAACCTCTTCCCCACAGACTGAACTTCTTCCCCACACACTGAAACTCCTTCCCCACGCCCTTAAACCTCTTCCACACAAAATGAAACTTCTTCCCCACACACGGAAACATCTTCCCCACACGCTGCAACTTCTGCCACGCCCACTGAAACCCATCCCCACACAGTGAAACCCCTTCCACACACACTGTAACCTCTTCCTCACACAGTGAAACCCCTTCCCCACACACTGAAACCTCTTGCGCCAACACACTGAAACCCCTTCCCCAAACACTGAAACCTTTCCCTACACACTGAAACCCATCCCCACACACTGAAGCCTCTTCCCCAGGCACTGAAAACCTTCCCCACACACTGAAACCCATCCCCAAACACTAAAACCTCTTTCAAACACACTGAAACCTCTTCCCCACACACTAAAACATTTCCCCACACACTGCAACCCTTCGCCACACACTGAAACCCATCCCTACACTCTGAAACCTCTTCCCCACACACTGAAACCCTTCCCCACACACTGAAATCCATCCCCACACTCTGAAACCTCTTCCCCACACACTGAAATCCTTCCCCACACACTGAAATCCTTCCCCACACACTGAAACCCTTCCCCACACACAGAAGCCCTTCCCCACACACTGAAACCTCTTCCCCACACACTGAAACCTCTTCCCCACACACAGAAACCTCTTCCCCACAAACTGAAACCTCTTCCCCACACACAGAAACCTCTTCCCCACACACTGAAACCCCTTTCCCACACTCTGAAACCTCTTCCCCACACACTGAATCCTCTTCCACACACACTGAAACCACTTCTCCACAGACTGAAACCCCTTCCCCACACACTGAAACCCCTTCCCCACACACTGATACCTCTTCCCCACAGACTGAAACCCCTACCCACACACTGTGACCTCTTCCACACACACTGAAACCTCTTCCCCACACACTGAAACACCTTCTCCACACACTGAAACCCCTTCCCCAAAACTGAATCACCTTCCCCACACACTGAAACCTCTTCCCCACACACTGAAACCCCTTCCCCACACATTTAAACCCATCCCCACACACTGAAACACTTCCCCACACGCTGAATCCTCATCCCCACTCTCTGAAACCCCTTCCCTACTCACTGAAACCCCTTCCCCACACACTGAAACCCATCCCCGCACACTGAAACACTTCCCCATACACTGAAACCTCTTCCTCACAGACTGAAACCTCTTCGCCACAGACTGAAACCTCTTCGCCACAGACTGAAACCTCTTCCTCACACACTGAAACCCCTTCCCCACACACTGAAACCCCTTCCCCACACACTGAAACCCCTTCCCCACACACTGAAACCCTTCCCCACACACTGAAACCCTTCCCCACACACTGAAACCTCATCCCCACACACTGAAACCTCTTCCCCACACACTGAAACCCCTTCCATACACACGTAAACCCATCCCCACACACTGAAACCCTTCCCCACACACTGAAACCTCATCCACACACTGAAACCGCTTCCCTGCACACTGAAACACCTTCCCCGCACACTGAAACCCATCCCCACACACTGAAACCCCTTCCCCACACACTTAAACCCATCCCCACAAACTGAAACAATTCCCCACACACTAAAACCTCTTCCCCACACACTGAAACCTCTTGGCCACAGACTGAAATCCTTCCCCACACACTGATACCTCTTCCTGACACACTGGGACCGATTCCCCACGTACTGAAACCTCTTCCACACACACTGCAACCTCTTCCCCAAACACTGAAACCTCTTCCCCACAGACTGAAACCCCTTGCCCACACACTGTGACCTCTCCAACACACACTGAAGCCTCTTCCCCACACACTGAAACACCTTCCCCACACACTGAAACCCCTTCCCCAAACACTGAAACCCATCACCACACACTGAAACCTCTTCCCCACACACTGAAACCGCTACCCCACACACTGAAACCTCTTCCCCACACACTGAAACCCCTTCCCCACACACTGAAACCTCTTCGCCACACACTGAAACCTCTTCCACACACACTGAAACCTCTTCCCCACACACTGAAACCTCTTGCCCACCCACTGAAACCTCTTGCCCACCCACTGAAACCTCTTGCCCACACACTGAAACCTCTTGCCCACACACTGAAACCTCTTGCCCACACACTGAAACCTCTTGCCCACACACTGAAACCACTTCACCACACACTGAAACCACTTCACCACACACTGAAACCTCTTCCCCACACACTGAAACCTCTTCCCCACACACTGAAACCTCTTCCCCACAAACTGAAACCACTTCCCCACGCACTGAAACCACTTCCCCACACAATGAAACCCCTTCCCCACCCACTGAAACCTCTTCCCCACCCACTGAAACCTCTTCCCCACACACTGAAAGCCCTTCCCCACACACTTAAACCCATCCCCACAGACTGAAACCCCTTTCCCACACTCTGAAACCTTTTCCCAGAAACTGGAACCTCTTCGCCACAGACTGAAACCCTTCCCCACACACTGAAACCTCTTCCCCACACACTGAAACCTCTTCCCCACACACTGAAACCTCTTCGCCACACACTGAAACCTCTTCGCCACACACTGAAACCTCTTCCCCACACACTTTAACCTCTTCCCCACACACTGAAACCTCTTTCCCACACACTGAATCCCCTTCAGCACACACTGAAAACCCATCCCCACAGACTGAAACCCCTTCCCCACAGACTGAAACCCCTTCCCCACACACTGAAACCTCTTCCCCACACACTGAAACCACTTCCCCACACACTGAAACCACTTCCCCACACACTGAAACCACTTCCCCACACTCTGAAACCCCTTCCCCACCCACTGAAACCTCTTCCCCACACACTGAAACCTCTTCCCCACACACTGAAACCCCTTCCCCACACACTTCAACCCATCCCCACAGACTGAAACCCCTTCCCCACACACTGAAACCACTTCCCCACACACTGAAACCCCTTCCCCACACACTGAAACCCCTTCCCCACACACTGAAACCCCTTCCCCACACACTGAAACCCCTTCCCCACAGACTGAAACCTCTTCCCCACACACTGAAACCCCTTCCCCACACACTGAAACCCCTTCCCCACCCACTGAAACCCATCCACACACACTGAAACCTCTTCCCCACACACTGAAACCCCTTCCCCACACACTTAAACCCATCCCCACGCACTGAAACACTTCCCAACACACTGAATCCTCATCCCCACTCAGTGAAACCCCTTCCCCACACACTGAAAGCCCTTCCCCACACACTAAAACCACTTCCCCACACTCTGAAACCTCTTCCCCACACACGGAAAACTCTTCCCCACACACTGAAACCTCTTCCCCGCACACTGAAACCTCCTCCCCACACACTGAAACAACTTCCCCACAGACTGAATCCCCTTCCCCACACTCGGAAACCTCTTCCCCACGCACTGAAACCCCTTCCCCACACACTGAATCCCCTTCCCCACACACTGTAACCCATCCCCACACACTGAAACCCCTTCCCCACACACAGAACCCCATCCCCACACACTGAAACCCTTCCCCACGCACTGAAACCTCTTCCCAGAAACTGGAACCTCTTCGCCACAGACTGAAACCCTTCCCCACACACTGAAACCTCTTCCCCACCTACTGAAACCTCTTCCCCACACACTGATACCTCTTCCCCACACACTGAAACCTCTTCGCCACACACTGAAACCTCTTCCCCACACACTGAATCCCCTTCAGCACACACTGAATCCCCTTCAGCACACACTGAAAACCCATCCCCACAGACTGAAACCCCTTCCCCACACACTGAAACCTCTTCCCCACACACTGAAACCTCTTCCCCACACACTGAAACCTCTTCCCCACAAACTGAAACCACTTCCCCACACACTGAAAGCACTTCCCCACACTCTGAAACCCCTTCCCCACCCACTGAAACCTGTTCCCCACACACTGAAACCTCTTCCCCACACACTGAAACCCCTTCCCCACACACTTAAACCCATCCCCACAGACTGAAACCCCTTCCCCACAGACTGAAACCCCTTCCCCACACACTGAAACCACTCCCCCACACACTGAAACCACTTCCCCACACACTGAAGCCACTTCCCCACACACTGAAACCACTTCCCCACACACTGAAGCCTCATCCCCACTCAGTGAAACCCCTTCCCCACACACTGACAGCCCTTCCCCACACACTGAAACCACTTCCCCACACTCTGAAACCTCCTCCCCACACACTGAAACAACTTCCCCACAGACTGAATCCCCTTCCCCACACTCTGAAACCTCTTCCCCACGCACTGAAACCCCTTCCCCACACACTGAATCCCCTTCCGCACACACTGTAACCCATCCCCACACACTGTAACCCATCCCCACACACTGAAACCCCTTCCCCACCCACAGAACCCCATCCCCACACACTGAAACCCTTCCCCACGCACTGAAACCTCTTCCCAGAAACTGGAACCTCTTCGCCACAGACTGAAACCCTTCACCACACACTGAAACCTCTTCCCCACACACTGATACCTCTTCCACACACACTGAAACCTCTTCGCCACACACTGAAACCTCTTCCCCACACACTTTCACCTCTTCCCCACACACTTTCACCTCTTCCCCACACACTTTCACCTCTTCCCCACACACTGAAACCTCTTCCCCACACACTGAATCCCCTTCAGCACACACTGAAACCACTTCCCCACACACTGAAACCACTTCCCCACACACTGAAACCACTTCCCCACACACTGAAACCACTTCCCCACACACTGAAACCACTTCTCCACAGACTGAAACCTCTTCCCCACACTCTGAAACCTCTTCCCCACACACTGAAACCACTTCCCCACACACTGAAACCCCTTCCCCACCAACTTAAACACCTTCCCCACCCACTTAAACACCTTCCCCACAGACTGAAACCTCTTCCCCACACTCTGAAACCTCTTCCCCACACTCTGAAACCTCTTCCCCACACACTGAAACCACTTTCCCACACACTGAAACCCCTTCCCCACAGACTGAAACCCCTTCCCCACAGACTGAAACCCCTTCCCCACAGACTGAAACCCCTTCCCCACAGACTGAAACCTCTTCCCCACACAGTGAAACGCCTTCCCCAACCACTGAAACCCATCCACACACACTGAAACCTCTTCCCCACACACTGAAACCCCTTCCCCACACACTTAAACCCATCCCCACGCACTGAAACACTTCCCAACACATTGAATCCTCATCCCCACTCACTGTAACCCCTTCCCTACACACTGAAACCCCTTCCCTACACACTGAAACACCTTCCCCACACACTGAAACCCATCCCCACCCACTGAAACACCTTCCCCACACACTGAAACCTCTTCCCCACATAATGAAACCTCTTCGCCACAGACTGAAATCCTTCCCCACACACTGAAACCGCTTCCCCACGCACTGAAACCTCTTCCCACGCACTGAAACCTCTTCCCCACGCACTGAAACCTCTTCCCCACACACTGAAACCTCTTCCCCACACACTGAAACATATTCCCCACACACTGAAACATATTCCCCACACACTGAAACCCCTTCCCCACACACTGAAACCCCTTCCCCACACAGTTAAACCCATCCCCACACACTGAAACCCTTCCCCACACACTGAGCCTCATCCACACACACTGAAACCGCTTCCCTACACACTGAAACCCCTACCCCGCACACTTAAACCCATGCCCACAAATTGAAACAATTCCCCACACACAGAAACCTCTTCCCCACACACTGAAACCTCTTGGCCACAGATTGATATCCTTCCCCACACACTGATACCTCTTCCGGACACACTGATACCTCTTCCCCACTCACTGAAACCTCTTCCACACACACTGCAACCTCTTCCCCACACACTGAAACCTCTTCCCCACACACTGAAACCTCTTCCCCACACACTGAAACCCCTTCCCCGCACACTGAAACCCCTTCCCCGCACACTGAAACCCCTTCCCCGCACACTGAAACCCCTTCCCCGCACACTGAAACCTCTTCCCCACACACTGAAGCCTCTTCCACACACACTGAAACCTCTTCCACACACACTGAAACCACTTCGCCACACACTTTCACCTCTTCCCCACACACTTTCACCTCTTCCCCACACACTTTCACCTCTTCCCCACACACTGAAACCTCTTCCCCACACACTGAATCCCCTTCAGCACACACTGAAACCACTTCCCCACACACTGAAACCACTTCCCCACAGACTGAAACCACTTCCCCACACTCTGAAACCTCTTCCCCACACACTGAAACCACTTCCCCACACACTGAAACCCCTTCCCCACCCACTTAAACACCTTCCCCACCCACTTAAACACCTTCCCCACCCACTTAAACACCTTCCCCACCCACTTAAACACCTTCCCCACACTCTGAAACCTCTTCCCCACACTCTGAAACCTCTTCCCCACACTCTGAAACCTCTTCCCCACACTCTGAAACCTCTTCCCCACACACTGAAACCCCTTTCCCACACACTGAAACCCCTTCCCCACAGAATGAAACCCCTTCCCCACAGACTGAAACCCCTTCCCCACAGACTGAAACCCCTTCCCCACAGACTGAAACCCCTTCCCCACAGACTGAAACCTCTTCCCCACAGACTGAAACCACTTTCCCACACACTGAAACCACTTTCCCACACACTGAAACCCCTTCCCCACAGACTGAAACCCCTTCCCCACAGACTGAAACCCCTTCCCCACAGACTGAAACCCCTTCCCCACAGACTGAAACCCCTTCCCCACAGACTGAAACCTCTTCCCCACAGAATGAAACCCCTTCCCCACAGACTGAAACCCCTTCCCCACAGACTGAAACCCCTTCCCCACAGACTGAAACCCCTTCCCCACAGACTGAAACCCCTTCCCCACAGACTGAAACCTCTTCCCCACAGACTGAAACCACTTTCCCACACACTGAAACCACTTTCCCACACACTGAAACCACTTTCCCACACACTGAAACCACTTTCCCACACACTGAAACCCCTTCCCCACAGACTGAAACCCCTTCCCCACAGACTGAAACCCCTTCCCCACAGACTGAAACCTCTTCCCCACAGACTGAAACCTCTTCCCCACAGACTGAAACCTCTTCCCCACACACTGAAACCTCTTCCCCACACACTGAAACGCCTTCCCCAACCACTGAAACCCATCCACACACACTGAAACCTCTTCCCCACACACTGAAACCCCTTCCTCACACACTTAAACCCATCCCCACGCACTGAAACACTTCCCAACACACTGAATCCTCTTCCACACACACTGAAACCTCTTCCCCAAACACTGAAACCCATCCCCACACACTGAAACATATTCCCCACACACTGAAACCCCTTCCCCACACAGTTAAACCCATCCCCACACACTGAAACCCTTCCCCACACACTGAAACCTCATCCACACACACTGAAACCGCTTCCCTACACACTGAAACCCCTACCCCGCACACTTAAACCCATGCCCACAAATTGAAACAATTCCCCACACACAGAAACCTCTTCCCCACACACTGAAACCTCTTGGCCCCAGATTGATATCCTTCCCCACACACTGATACCTCTTCCGGACACACTGATACCTCTTCCGGACACACTGATACCTCTTCCCCACTCACTGAAACCTCTTCGACACACACTGCAACCTCTTCCCCACACACTGAAACCTCTTCCCCGCACATTGAAACCCCTTCCCCGGACACTGAAACCCCTTCCCCGCACACTGAAACCCCTTCCCCGCACACTGAAACCTCTTCCCCACACACTGAAGCCTCTTCCACACACACTGAAACCTCTTCGCCACACACTGAAACCTCTTCGCCACACACTTTCACCTCTTCCCCACACACTTTCACCTCTTCCCCACACACTTTCACCTCTTCCCCACACACTGAAACCTCTTCCCCACACACTGAATCCCCTTCCCCACACACTGAAACCACTTCCCCACACACTGAAACCACTTCCCCACAGACTGAATCCCCTTCCCCACACACTGAAACCACTTCCCCACACACTGAAACCACTTCCCCACAGACTGAAACCACTTCCCCACACTCTGAAACCTCTTCCCCACACACTGAAACCACTTCCCCACACAGTGAAACCACTTCCCCACACACTGAAACCCCTTCCCCACCCACATAAACACCTTCCCCACCCACTTAAACACCTTCCCACACTCTGAAACCTCTTCCCCACACTATGAAACCTCTTCCCCACACTCTGAAACCTCTTCCCCACACACTGAAACCACTTCCCCACAGACTGAAACCCCTTCCCCACAGACTGAAACCCCTTCCCCACAGACTGAAACCCCTTCCCCACAGACTGAAACCCCTTCCCCACAGACTGAAACCTCTTCCCCACACACTGAAACCTCTTCCCCACACACTGAAACGCCTTCCCCAACCACTGAAAACCATCCACACACACTGAAACCTCTTCCCCACACACTGAAACCCCTTCCCCACACACTTAAACCCATCCCCACGCACTGAAACACTTCCCAACACACTGAATCCTCATCCCCACTCACTGTAACCCCTTCCCTACACACTGAAACCCCTTCCCTACACACTGAAACACCTTCCCCACACACTGAAACCCATCCCCACCCACTGAAACACCTTCCCCACACACTGAAACCTCTTCCCCACATAATGAAACCTCTTCGCCACAGACTGAAATCCTTCCCCACACACTGAAACCTCTTCCCCACGCACTGAAACCTCTTCCCCACGCACTGAAACCTCTTCCCCACGCACTGAAACCTCTTCCACACACACTGAAACCTCTTCCCCAAACACTGAAACCCATCCCCACACACTGAAACATATTCCCCACACACTGAAACCCCTTCCCCACACAGTTAAACCCATCCCCACACACTGAAACCCTTCCCCACACACTGAAACCTCATCCACACACACTGAAACCGCTTCCCTACACACTGAAACCCCTACCCCGCACACTTAAACCCATGCCCACAAACTGAAACAATTCCCCACACACAGAAACCTCTTCCCCACACACTGAAACCTCTTGGCCACAGACTGATATCCTTCCCCACACACTGATACCTCTTCCGGACACACTGATACCTCTTCCCCACTCACTGAAACCTCTTCCCCACTCACTGAAACCTCTTCCCCACTCACTGAAACCTCTTCCCCACACACTGCAACCTCTTCCCCACACACTGAAACCTCTTCTCCACACACTGAAAACCCTTCCCCGCACTCTGAAACCCCTTCCCCGCACACTGAAGCCTCTTCCCCACACACTGAAACCACTTCTCCACAGACTGAAACCCCTTCCCCTTACACTGAAACCCCTTCCCCACACACTCAAACCCATCACCACACACAGAAACCTCTTCCCCACACACAGAAACCTCTTCCCCACAAACTGAAACCCCTTCCCCACACTCTGAAACCTCTTCCCACACACTGAAGCCTCTTCCCCACACACTGAAACCACGTCTCCACAGACTGAAACCCCTTCCCCACACACTGAAACCCCTTCCCCACACACTGAAACCCCTTCCCCACACACTGATACCTCATCCCCACACACTGAAACACCTTCCCCACACACTGAAATCCCTTCCCCACACACTGAAACCTCTTCCCCACACACTGAAACACCTTCCCCACACACTGAAATCCCTTCCCCAAACACGGAAACCCATCACCACACACTGAAACCTCTTCCCCACACACTGAAACCCCTTCCCCACACAGTTAAACCCATCCACACACACTGAAACACTTCCCCACACACTGAATCATCATCCCCACACACTGAAACCCCTTTCCGACACACGGAAACCCCTTCCCCACACACTGAAACCCATCCCCACACACTGAAACCCATCCCCACACACTGAACAACCTTCCCCACACACTGAAACCCATCCTCACAAACTGAAACACTTCCCCACACACTGAAACCTCTTCCCCACACTCTGAAACCTCTTCCCCACACACTGAAACCACTTCCCCACACAGTGAAACCACTTCCCCACACACTGAAACCCCTTCCCCACCCACTTAAACACCTTCCCCACCCACTTAAACACCTTCCCACACTCTGAAACCTCTTCCCCACACTCTGAAACCTCTTCCCCACACTCTGAAACCTCTTCCCCACACTCTGAAACCTCTTCCCCACACACTGAAACCACTTCCCCACAGACTGAAACCCCTTCCCCACAGACTGAAACCCCTTCCCCACAGACTGAAACCTCTTCCCCACAGACTGAAACCTCTTCCCCACACACTGAAACCTCTTCCCCACACACTGAAAACCATCCACACACACTGAAACCTCTTCCCCACACACTGAAACCCCTTCCCCACACACTTAAACCCATCCCCACGCACTGAAACACTTCCCAACACACTGAAACACCTTCCCCACACACTGAAACCTCTTCCCCACATAATGAAACCTCTTCGCCTCAGACTGAAATCCTTCCCCACACACTGAAACCTCTTCCCCACGCACTGAAACCTCTTCCCCACGCACTGAAACCTCTTCCCCACGCACTGAAACCTCTTCCACACACACTGAAACCTCTTCCCCAAACACTGAAACCCATCCCCACACACTGAAACATATTCCCCACACACTGAATCCCCTTCCCCACACTCTGAAACCTCTTCCCACACACTGAAGCCTCTTCCCCACACACTGAAACCACGTCTCCACAGACTGAAACCCCTTCCCCACACACTGAAACCCCTTCCCCACACACTGAAACCCCTTCCCCACACACTGATACCTCATCCCCACACACTGAAACACCTTCCCCACACACTGAAATCCCTTCCCCACACACTGAAACCTCTTCCCCACACACTGAAACACCTTCCCCACACACTGAAATCCCTTCCCCAAACACGGAAACCCATCACCACACACTGAAACCTCTTCCCCACACACTGAAACCCCTTCCCCACACAGTTAAACCCATCCACACACACTGAAACACTTCCCCACACACTGAATCATCATCCCCACACACTGAAACCCCTTTCCGACACACTGAAACCCCTTCCCCACACACTGAAACCCATCCCCACACACTGAAACCCATCCCCACACACTGAACAACATTCCCCACACACTGAAACCCATCCTCACAAACTGAAACACTTCCCCACACACTGAAACCTCTTCCCCACACTCTGAAACCTCTTCGCCACAGACTGAAATCCTTCCCCACACACTGAAACCTCTTCCTCACACACTGAAACCGCTTCCCCACGCCCTGAAACCATCTTCCACACACACTGAAACCTCTTCATCAAACACTGAAACCCATCCACACACACTGAAACATCTTCCCCACACACTGAAACCCCTTCCCCACACACTTAAACCCATCCCCACACACCGAAGCCCTTCCCCAGACACTGAAACATCATCCCCACAAACTGAAACCGCTTCCCTGCACACTGAAACCCCTTCCCAACACACTGAAACCCATCCCCACACACTGATACCCCTTCCCCACACACTTAAACCCATCCCCAAGCACTGAAACACTTCCCCACACACTGAAACCTCTTCCCCACACACTGAAACCTCTTCGCCACAGACTGAAAACCTTCCCCACACACTGATACCTCTTCCCCACACACTGTTACCTCTTCCCGACACACTGAAACCGATTCCACACGCACTGAAATCTCTTCCACACACACTGAAACCTCTTCCCCAAACACTGCAACCTCTTCCCCACACACTGAAACCTCTTCCCCACACACTGAAACCTCTTCCCCACACACTGAAACCTCTTCCCCGCAAACTGAAACCTCCTCCCCACACACTGAATCCCCTTCGCCACACACTGAAACCCCTTCCGAACACACTGAAACCTCATCCCCACACACTGAAACAACTTCCCCACAGACTGAAATCCTTCCCCACACACTGATACCTCTTCCTGGCACACTGAAACCGATTTTCACGTACTGAAACCTCTTCCACACACACTGCAATCTCTTCCCCAAACACTGAAACCTCTTCCCCACACACTGAAACCTCTTCCCCACACACTAAAACCCCTTCCCCGCACACTGAAACCTCTTCCCCACACACTGAAGCCTCTTCCCCACACACTGAAACCACTTCTCCACAGACTGAAACCCCTTCCCCTTCCACTGAAACCCCTTCCCCACACACTGAAACCCATCCACACACACTGAAACCTCTTCCCCACAAACTGAAACCTCTTCCCCACAAACTGAAACCCCTTCCCCACACTCTGAAACCCATCCGCACACACTGAAGCCTCTTCCCCACACACTGAAACCACTTCGCCACAGACTGAAACCTCTTCCCCACACACTGAAACCCCTTCCCCACACACTGCTACCTCTTCCCCACAGACTGAAACCCCTACCCCACACACTGTGACCTCTCCAACACACACTGATACCTCATCCCCACACACTGAAACACCTTCCCCACACACTGAAATCCCTTCCCCAAACACGGAAACCCATCACCACACACTGAAACCTCTTCCCCACACACTGAAACCCCTTCCCCACACACTTAAACCCATCCCCACAAACTGAAACACTTCCCCACACACTGAATCATCATCCCCACACACTGAAACCCCTTCCCTACACACTGAAACCCCTTCCCCACACACTGAAACCTCTTCGCCACATACTGAAATCCTTCCCCACACACTGAAACCTCTTCCTCACACACTGAAACCGCTTCCCCACGCACTGAAACCTCTTCCACACACACTGAAACCTCTTCCTCAAACACTGAAACCCATCCACACGCACTGAAACATCTTCCCCACACACTGAAACTCCTTCCCCACACACTTAAACCCATCCCCACACACCGAAACCCTTCCCCAGACATTGAAACATCATCCCCACACACTGAAATCTCTTCAACACACACTGAAACCCCTTCCCAACACACTGAAACCCATCCCCACACACTGAAACCCCTTCCCCACACACTTAAACCCATCCCCAAGCACTGAAACACTTCCGCACACACTGAAACCTCTTCCCCACACACTGAAACCTCTTCCCCACACACTGAAACCTCTTCCCCACACACTGAAACCTCTTCCCCGCAAACTGAAACCTCCTCCCCACACACTGAATCCCCTTCACCACACACTGAAACCCCTTCCGCACACACTGAAACCTCATCCCCACACACTGAAACATCTTCCCCAAAGACTGAAATCCTTCCCCACACATTGATACCTCTTCCTGACACACTGAAACCGATTCCACACACACTGCAATCTCTTCCACACACACTGCAATCTCTTCCCCACACACTGAAACCTCTTCCCCACACACTGAAACCCCTTCCCCGCACACTGAAACCTCTTCCCCACACACTGAAGCCTCTTCCCCACACACTGAAACCACTTCTCCACAGACTGATACCCCTTCCCCTTACACTGAAACCCCTTCCCCACACACTGAAACCCATCCCCACACACTGAAACCTCTTCCCCACACTCTGAAACCTCTTCCCCACACAGTGAAGCCTCTTCCCCACACACTGAAACCACTTCTCCACACACTGCTACCTCTTCCACACAGACTGAAACCCCTACCCCACACACTGTGACCTCTCCAACACCCACTGAAACCTCTTCCCCACACACTGAACCACCTTCCCCACACACTTAAACCCATCCCCACACACTGGAACACTTCCCCACACACTGAATCCTCATCCCCACACACTGAAACCCCTTCCCTACACTCTGAAACCCCTTCCCCACACACTGAAACCAATCCCCACACACTGAAACACCTTCCCCACACACTGAAACCCATCCCCACACACTGAAACACTTCCCCACACACTGAAACCTCTTCCCCACACACTGAAACCTCTTCGCCACAGACTGAAATCGTTCCCAACACACTGAAACCTCTTCCTCACACACTGAAAACGCTTCCCCACGCACTGAAACCTCTTCCACACACACTGAAACCCATTCCCCACACACTGAAACCTCTTCAACACACACTGAAACCCATTCCCCACACACTTAAACCCTTCCCCACACACTGAAACCCTTCCCCACACACTGAAACCTCATCCCCACACACTGAAACCGCTTCCCTGCACACGGAAACCCCTTCCCAACACACTGAAACCCATCCCCACACACTGAAACACTTCCCCACAGACTGAAACCTCTTCCCCACACACTGATACCTCTTCCTGTCACACTGAAACCGATTCCACACGCACTGAAACCTCTTCCACACACACTGAAACCTCTTCCCCAAATACTGAAACATCTTCCCCACACACTGAAAACTCTTCCCCACACACTGAAACCTCTTCCCCACACACTGAAACCTCTTCCCCACACACTGAAACCTCTTCCCCACACACTGAAACCTCTTCCCCGCACACTGAAACCTCCTCCCCGCACACTGAATCCCCTTCACTACACACTGAAACCCCTTCCCCACACACTGAAGCCACATCCCCACAAACTGAAGCCACATCCCCACACACTGAAACAACTTCCTCACACACTGTAACCCATCCCCACACACTGAAACCCCTTCCCCACACACTGAACCCCATCCCCACCCACTGAAACCCTTCCCCACGCACTGAAACCTCTTCCCAGAAATTGAAACCTCTTCGCCACAGACTGAAACCCTTCCCCACACACTGAAACCTCTTCCCCACACACTGATACCTTTTCCACACACACTGAAACCTCTTCGCCACACTCTGAAACCTCTTCGCCACACACTTTAACCTCTTCCCCACACACTGAAACCTCTTCCCCACACACTGATTCCCCTTCACCACACACTGAAACCTCTTGCCCACACACTGAAACCACTTCCCCACAGACTGAAACCACTTCCCCACACTCTGAAACCTCTTCCCCACACACTGAAACCACTTCCCCACAGACTGAAACCACTTCCCCACAGACTGAAACCACTTCCCCACAGACTGAAACCACTTCCCCACACTCTGAAACCTCTTCCCCACACACTGAAACCACTTCGCCACAGACTGAAACCCCTTCCCCACACACTGAAACCCCTTCCCCACACACTGCTACTTCTTCCCCACAGACTGAAACCCCTAACCCACACACTGTGACCTCTAAAACACACACTGAAACCCCTTCCCCAAACACGGAAACCCATCACCAAACACTGAAACCTCTTCCCCACAGACTGAAACCCCTACCCCACACACTGTGACTCTCCAACACACACTGAAACCTCTTCCCCAAACACTGAAACACCTTCCCCAAACACTGAAACACCTTCCCCACACACTGAAACCTCTTCCCCGCACACTGAAACCTCTTCGCCACACACTGAAACCTCTTCCCCACACACTTTAACCTCTTCCCCACACACTGAAACCTCTTCCCCACACACTGAATCCCCTTCACCACACACTGAAACTTCTTGCCCACACACTGAAACCTCTTCCCCACACACTTTAACCTCTTCCCCACACACTGAAACCTCTTCCCCACACACTGAATCCCCTTCACCACGCACTGAAACTTCTTCCACACACACTGAAACCTCTTCCCCAAACACTGTAACCTCTTCCCCACACACTGAAGCCTCTTCCCCACACACTGAAACCTCTTCCCCGCAAACTGAAACATCCTCCGCACACACTGAATCCCCTTCACCACACACTGAATCCCCTTCACCACACACTGAATCCCCTTCACCACACACTGAAACCCCTTCCGCACACACTGAAACATCATCCCCACACACTGAAACAACTTCGCCACAGACTGAAATCCTTCCCCACACACTGATACCTCTTCCTGACACACTGAACCCGATTCCCCACGTACTGAAACCTCTTCCACACACACTGCAATCTCTTCCCCAAACACTGAAACCTCTTCCCCACCCACTGAAACCGCTTCCCCACCCACTGAAACCCATCCCCACACACTGAAACCCTTCCCCACACACTGAAACCTCATCCCCACATACTGAAACCGCTTCCCTGCACACGGAAACCCCTTCCCAACACACTGAAACCCATCCCCACACACTGAAACACTTCCCCACAGACTGAAACCTCTTCCCCACTCACTGAAACCCCTTCCCCACCCACTGAAACCCATCCCCACCCACTGAAACCCATCCCCACCCACTGAAACCCATCCCCACCCACTGAAACCCATCCCCACCCACTGAAACACCTTCCCCACCCACTGAAACACCTTCCCCACCCACTGAAACACCTTCCCCACACACTGAAACCCATCCCCACACACTGAAACACTTCCCCACACACTGAAACCTCTTCCCCACACACTGAAACCTCTTCGCCACACACTGAAATCCTTCCCCACACACTGAAACCTCTTCCTCACACACTGAAAACGCTTCCCCAGGCACTGAAACCTCTTCCACACACACTGAAACCCTTCCCCACAAACTGAAACCCTTCCCCACACACTGAAACCTCATCCTCACACACTGAAACCTCTTCCCCACACACTGCAAACCCTTCCCCACACACATAAACCCATCCCCACACACTGAAACCCTTCCCCACACACTGAAACCCTTCCCCACACACTGAAACCTCTTCCCCGCACACTGAAACCGCTTCCCTGCACACTGAAACCCCTTCCCACACACTGAAACCCCTTCCCCACACACTTAAACCCATCCCCAAGCACTGAAACAATTCCCCACACACTGAAACCTCTTCCCCGCACACTGAAACCGCTTCCCTGCACACTGAAACCCCTTCCCACACACTGAAACCCCTTCCCCACACACTTAAACCCATCCCCAAGCACTGAAACAATTCCCCACACACTGAAACCTCTTCCCCACACACTGAAACCTCTTCGCCACAGACTGAAAACCTTCCCCACACACTGAAACCTCTTCCCCACACACTGAAACCTCTTCCCCACACACTGAAACCTCTTCCCCACAAACTGAAACATCCTCCGCACACACTGAATCCCCTTCACCACACACTGAATCCCCTTTACCACACACTGAAACCCCTTCCGCACACACTGAAACCTCATCCCCACACACTGAAACAACTTCGCCACAGACTGAAATCCTTCCCCACACACTGATACCTCTTCCTGACACACTGAAACCGATTCCCCACGTACTGAAACCTCTTCCACACACACTGCAATCCCTTCCCCGCACACTGAAACCTCTTCCCCACACACTGAAGCCTCTTCCCCACACACTGAAACCACTTCTCCACAGACTGAAACCCCTTCCCCTTACACTGAAACCCCTTCCCCACACACTGAAACCCATCCCCACACACTGAAACCTCTTCCCCACACACAGAAACCTCTTCCCCACAAACTGAAACCCCTTCCCCACACTCTGAAACCTCTTCCCCACACACTGAAGCCTCTTCCCCACACACTGAAACCACTTCTCCACACACTGCTACCTCTTCCACACAGACTGAAACCCCTACCCCACACACTGTGACCTCTCCAACACACACTGAAACCTCTTCCCCACACACTGAACCACCTTCCCCACACACTTAAACCCATCCCCACACACTGAAACACTTCCCCACACACTGAATCCACATCCCCACACACTGAAACCCCTTCCCTACACACTGAAACACCTTCCCCACACACTGAAACCCATCCCCACACACTGAAACACTTCCCCACACACTGGAACCTCTTCCCCACACACTGAAACCTCTTCGCCACAGACTGAAATCCTTCCCAACACACTGAAACCTCTTCCTCACACACTGAAACCCCTTCCCCACACACTTAAACCCATCCCCACACACTGAAACCCTTCCCCAGACACTGAAACCTCATCCCCACACACTGAAACCTCTTCAACACACACTGAAACCCCTTCCCCACACACTTAAACCCGTCCCCACACACTGAAACCCTTCCCCACACAATGAAACCTCATCCCCACATACTGAAACCGCTTCCCTGCACAGGGAAACCCCTTCCCAACACACTGAAACCCAGCCCCACACACTGAAACACTTCCCCACAGACTGAAACCTCTTCCCCACACACTGAAACCGCTTCGCCACAGACTGAAAACCTTCCCCACACACTGATACCTCTTCCTGTCACACTGAAACCGATTCCACACGCACTGAAACCTCTTCCACACACACTGAAACCTCTTCCCCAAACACTGAAACCTCTTCCCCACACACTGAAACCTCTTCCCCACACACTGAAACCTCTTCCCCACACACTGAAACCTCTTCCCCGCACACTGAAACCTCCTCCCCACACACTGAATCCCCTACACCACACACAGAAACCCCTTCCCCACACACTGAAGCCACATCCCCACACACTGAAACAACTTCCCCACAGATTGAATCCCCTTCCCCACACTCTGAAACCTCTTCCCCACACTCTGAAACCTCTTCCCCACACTCTGAAACCTCTTCCCCACACTCTGAAACCTCATCCCCACACACTGAAACCGCTTCCCCACGCACTGAAACCTCTTCCACACACACTGAAACCTCTTCCCCAAACACTGAAACCCATCCCCACACACTGAAACCTCTTCATCACACACTGAAACCTCTTCATCACACACTGAAACCGCTTCCCCACGCACTGAAACCTCTTCCACACACACTGAAAAGTCTTCCCCAAACACTGAAACCCATCCCCACACACTGAAACCTCTTCCCCACACACTGAAACCCCTTCCCCGCACACTGAAGCCTCTTCCCCACACACTGAAGCCTCTTCCCCACACACTGAAACCCCTTCCCCACACACTGAAACCCCATCCCCACACACTGAAACCCATCCCCACGCACTGAAACCTCTTCCACACACACTGAAACCCATCCCCACACACTGAAACCCATCCCCACACACTGAAACCCATCCCCACACACTGAAACATCTTCCCCACACACTGAAACCCCTTCCCCACACACTTAAACCCATCCCCACAAACTGAAACCCTTCCCCACACACTGAAACCTCATCCTCACACACTGAAACCTCTTCCCCACACACTGCAACCCCTTCCCCACACACTTAATCCCATCCCCACACACGGAAACCCTTCCCCACACACTGAAACCTCTTCCCCACACACTGAAACCGCTTCCCTGCACACTGAATCCCCTTCCCAACACACTGAAACACATCCCCACACACTGAAACCCCTTCCCCACACACTGAAACCTCTTCCCCAAACACTGTAACCTCTTCCCCACACACTGAAACCTCTTCCCCACACACTGAAACCTCTTCCCCGCAAACTGAAACATCCTCCGCACACACTGAATCCCCTTCACCACACACTGAATCCCCTTCACCACACACTGAATCCCCTTTACCACACACTGAAACCCCTTCCGCACACACTGAAACATCATCCCCACACACTGAAACAACTTCGCCACAGACTGAAATCCTTCCCCACACACTGATACCTCTTCCTGACACACTGAAACCGATTCGCCACGTACTGAAACCTCTTCCACACACACTGAAACCTCTTCCACACACACTGAAACCTCTTCCCCAAACACTGAAACCTCTTCCCCACACACTGAAACCCCTTCCCCACACACTGAAACCCCTTCCCCGCACACTGAAGCCTCTTCCCCACACACTGAAGCCTCTTCCCCACACACTGAAACCACTTCTCCACAGACTGAAACCCCTTCCCCTTACACTGAAACCCCTTCCCCACACACTGAAACCCATCCCCACACACTGAAACCTCTTCCCCACACTCTGAAACCTCTTCCCCACACACTGAAGCCTCTTCCCCACACACTGAAACCACTTCTCCACACACTGCTACCTCTTCCAAACAGACTGAAACCCCTACCCCACACACTGTGACCTCTCCAACACACACTGAAACCTCTTCCCCACACACTGAACCACCTTCCCCACACACTTAAACCCATCCCCACACACTGAAACACCTCCCCACACACTGAATCCTCATCCCCACACACTGAAACCCCTTCCCTACACACTGAAACCCCTTCCCCACACACTGAAACCAATCACCACACACTGAAACCAATCCCCACACACTGAAACACCTTCCCCACACACTGAAACCCATCCCCACACACTGGAACCTCTTCCCCACTCACTGGAACCTCTTCCCCACACACTGAAACCTCTTCGCCACAGACTGAAATCCTTCCCAACACACTGAAACCTCTTCCTCACACACTGAAACCCCTTCCCCACACACTTAAACCCATCCCCACACACTGAAACCCTTCCCCAGACACTGAAACCTCATCCCCAAACACTGAAACCTCTTCAACACACACTGAAACCCCTTCCCCACAAACTAAAAACCGTCCCCACACACTGAAACCCTTCCCCACACACTGAAACCTCATCCCCACATACTGAAACCGCTTCCCTGCACACGGAAACCCCTTCCCAACACACTGAAACCCATCCCCACACACTGAAACACTTCCCCACAGACTGAAACCTCTTCCCCACACACTGAAACCGCTTCGCCACAGACTGAAAACCTTCCCCACACACTGATACCTCTTCCTGTCACACTGAATCCGATTCCACACGCACTGAAACCTCTTCCACACACACTGAAACCTCTTCCACACACACTGAAACCTCTTCCCCAAACACTGAAACCTCTTCCCCACACACTGAAACCTCTTCCCCACACACTGAAACCTCTTCCCCACACACTGAAACCTCTTCCCCGCACACTGAAACCTCCTCCCCACACACTGAAACCTCCTCCCCACACACTGAATCCCCTTCACCACACACTGAAACCCCTTCCCCACAGACTGAATCCCCTTCCCCACACTCTGAAACCTCTTCCCCACGTACTGAATCCCCTTCCCCACACACTGAATCCCCTTCCCCACACACTGTAACCCATCCCCACACACTGAAACCCCTTCCCCACAGACTGAACCCCATCCCCACACACTGAAACACTTCCCCACGCACTGAAACCTCTTCCCAGAAACTGAAACCTCTTCCCCACACACTGAAACCCTTCCCCACACACTGAAACCTCTTCCCCACACACTGATACCTCTTCCACACACACTGATACCTCTTCCACACACACTGATACCTCTTCCACACACACTGATACCTCTTCCACACACACTGATACCTCTTCCACACACACTGAAACCTCTTCGCCAAACACTGAAACCTCTTCCCCACACACTTTAACCTCTTCCCCACACACTGAAACCACTTCCCCACACACTGAAACCTCTTCCCCACACACTGAAACCACTTCCCCACACACTGAAACCTCTTCCCCACACACTGAAACAACTTCCCCACAGACGGAAACCCCTTCCCCACACTCCGAAACCTCTTCCCCACACACAGAAACCACTTTCCCACACACTGAAACCCCTTCCCCACCCACTGAAACCTCTTCCCCACACACAGAAACCTCTTCCCCACTCACTGAAACCCCTTCCCCACCCACTGAAACCCATCCCCACCCACTGAAACACCTTCCCCACACACTGAAACCCATCCCCACACACTGAAACACTTCCCCACACACTGAAACCTCTTCCCCATACACTGAAACCTCTTCGCCACAGACTGAAATCCTTCCCCACACACTGAAACCTCTTCCTCACACACTGTAACCGCTTCCCCACGCACTGAAATTCTTCCACACACACTGAAACCCATCCGCACAAACTGAAACAATTCCCCACACACTGAAACCTCTTCCCCACTCACTGAAACCTCTTGGCCACAGACTGAAATCCTTCCCCACACACTGATACCTCTTCCTGACACACTGAAACCAATTCCCCACGCACTGAAACCTCTTCCACACACATTGCAACCTCTTCCCCAAACACTGAAACCTCTTCCCCAGACAATGAAACCTCTTCCCCACACAATGAAACCTCTTCCCCACACACTGAAACCCCTTCCCCGCACACTGAAACCTCTTCCCCACACACTGAAGCCTCTTCCCCACACACTGAAACCACTTCTCCACAGACTGATACCCCTTCCCCTTACACTGAAACCCCTTCCCCTTACACTGAAACCCCTTCCCCTTACACTGAAACCTCTTCCCCACACACTGAAACCTCTTCCCCACACACAGACACCTCTTCCCCATACACAGACACCTCTTCCCCATACACAGACACCTCTTCCCCACAAACTGATACCTCTTCCCCACAAACTGATACCTCTTCCCCACAAACTGATACCTCTTCCACACACACTGAAACCTCTTCGCCACACACTGAAACCTCTTCCCCACACCCTGAAACCTCTTCCCCACACACTGAAACCTCTTCCCCACACACTGAAACCTCTTCCCCACACACTGAATCCCCTTCACCACACACTGAAACCTCTTGCCCACACACTGAAACCACTTCCCCACAGACTGAAGCCACTTCCCCACACTCTGAAACCTCTTCCCCACACACTGAAACCTCTTCCCCACACACTGCAACCACTTCCCCACACACTGAAACCACTTCCCCACACACTGAAACCTCTTCCCCACACACTGAAACCTCTCCCCCACACACTGAAAACACCTCCCCACACACTTAAACCCATCCCCACAGACTGAAACCCCTCCCCCACACTCTGAAACCTCTTCCCCACACTCTGAAACCTCTTCCCCACACTCTGAAACCACTTTCCCACACACTGAAACCCCTTCCCCACCCACTGAAACCTCTTCCCCACACACTGAAACCTCTTCCCCACACACTGAAACCTCTTCCCCACACACTGAAACCTCTTCCCCACACACTGAAACCTCTTCCCCACACACTGAAACCCATCCCCACCCACTGAAACCCATCCCCACCCACTGAAACCCATCCCCACCCACTGAAACCCATCCCCACCCACTGAAACACCTTCCCCACCCACTGAAACCCATCCCCACACACTGAAACCTCTTCCCCACACACTGAAACCTCTTCGCCACAGACTGAAATCCTTCCCCACACACTGAAACCTCTTCCTCACACACTGAAACCGCTTCCCCACGCACTGAAACCTCTTCCACACACACTGAAACCCCTTCCCCACACACTTAAACCCATCCACACACACTGAAACCATTCCCCACACACTGAAACCTCATCCACACACACTGAAACCGCTTCCCTACACACTGAAACCCCTTCCCCACACACTGCTACCCCTTCCCCACACACTGAAACCCCTTCCGCACACACTTAAACCCATCCGCACAAACTGAAACAATTCCCCACACACTGAAACCTCTTCCCCACTCACTGAAACCTCTTCCCCACTCACTGAAACCTCTTGGCCACAGACTGAAACCCCTTCCCCTTACACTGAAACCCCTTCCCCACACACTGAAACCCATCCCCACACACTGAAACCTCTTCCCCACACACAGAAACCTCTTCCCCACAAACTGATACCTCTTCCACACACACTGAAACCTCTTCGCCACACACTGAAACCTCTTCCCCACTCACTTTAACCTCTTCCCCACTCACTTTAACCTCTTCCCCACTCACTTTAACCTCTTCCCCACTCACTTTAACCTCTTCCCCACAGACTGAAACCTCTTCCCCACACACTGAAACCTCTTCCCCACACACTGAAACCTCTTCCCCACACACTGAATCCCCTTCCCCACACACTGAAACCTCTTGCCCACAGACTGAAACCACTTCCCCACAGACTGAAACCACTTCCCCACACTCTGAAACCTCTTCCCCACACTCTGAAACCTCTTCCCCACACACTGAAACCACTTCCCCACACACTGAAACCACTTCCCCACACACTGAAACCACTTCCCCACACACTGAATCCACTTCCCCACACACTGAAACCTCTTCCCCACACACTGAATCCACTTCCCCTTACACTGAAACCCCTTCCCCACACACTGAAACCCCTTCCCCACACACTGAAACCCATCCCCACACACTGAAACCCATCCCCACACACTGAAACCTCTTCCCCACACACAGAAACCTCTTCCCCACAAACTGAAACCCCTTCCCCACACTCTGAAACCCATCCGCACACACTGAAGCCTCTTCCCCACACACTGAAACCACTTCGCCACAGACTGAAACCCCTTCCCCACACACTGAAACACCTTCCCCACGCACTGCTACCTCTTCCCCACAGACTGAAACCCCTGCCCCACACACTGTGACCTCTCCAACACACACTGAAACCTCTTCCCCAAACACTGAAACACCTTCCCCACACACTGAAATCCCTTCCCCAAACACGGAAACACATCACCACATACTGAAACCTCTTCCCCACACACTGAAACCCCTTCCCCACACACTTAGACCCATCCCCACAAACTGAAACACTTCCCCACACACTGAATCATCATCCCCACACACTGAAACCTCTTCGCCACAGACTGAAATCCTTCCCCACACACTGAAACCTCTTCCTCACACACTGAAACCGCTTCCCCACGCACTGAAACCTCTTCCACACACACTGAAACCCCTTCCCCACACACTGAAACCCATCCCCACAAACTGAAACCCTTCCCCACACACTGAAACCTCATCCCCACACACTGAAACCCCTTCCCCACACACTGCAACCCCTTCCCCACACACTGCAACCCCTTCCCCACACACTGCAACCCCTTCCCCACACACTTAAACCCATCCCCACACACTTAAACCCATCCACACACACTGAAACCATTCCCCACACACTGAAACCTCATCCACACACACTGAAACCGCTTCCCTACACACTGAAACCCCTTCGCCGCACACTGAAACCCATCCCCACACACTGAAACCCCTTCCCCACACACTTAAACCCATCCGCACAAACTGAAACAATTCCCCACACACTGAAACCTCTTCCCCACTCACTGAAACCTCTTGGCCACAGACTGAAACCCCTTCCCCTTACACTGAAACCCCATCCCCACACACTGAAACCCATCCCCACACACTGAAACCTCTTCCCCACACACAGAAACCTCTTCCCCACAAACTGATACCTCTTCCACACACACTGAAACCTCTTCGCCAAACACTGAATCCCCTTCCCCACACACTGAAACCTCTTGCCCACAGACTGAAACCACTTCCCCACAGAATGAAACCACTTCCCCACACTCTGAAACCTCTTCCCCACACACTGAAACCTCTTCCCCACACACTGAAACCACTTCCCCACACACTGAAACCACTTCCCCACACACTGAAACCACTTCCCCACACACTGAATCCACTTCCCCACACACTGAAACCTCTTCCCCACACACTGAATCCACTTCCCCTTACACTGAAACCCCTTCCCCACACACTGAAACCCATCCCCACACACTGAAACCTCTTCCCCACACACAGAAACCTCTTCCCCACAAACTGAAACCCCTTCCCCACACTCTGAAACCCATCCGCACACACTGAAGCCTCTTCCCCACACACTGAAACCACTTCGCCACAGACTGAAACCCCTTCCCCACACACTGAAACACCTTCCCCACGCACTGCTACCTCTTCCCCACAGACTGAAACCCCTGCCCCACACACTGTGACCTCTCCAACACACACTGAAACCTCTTCCCCAAACACTGAAGCACCTTCCCCACACACTGAAATCCCTTCCCCAAACACGGAAACACATCACCACATACTGAAACCTCTTCCCCACACACTGAAACCCCTTCCCCACACACTTAGACCCATCCCCACAAACTGAAACACTTCCCCACACACTGAATCATCATCCCCACACACTGAAACCCCTTTCCTACACACTGAAACCCCTTCCCCACACACTGAAACCCATCCCCACACACTGGAAAACATTCCCCACACACTGAAACCCATCCTCACAAACTGAAACACTTCCCCACACACTGAAACCTCTTCCCCACACACTGAAACCTCTTCGCCACAGACTGAAATCCTTCCTCACACACTGAAACCTCTTCCTCACACACTGAAACCGCTTCCCCACGCACTGAAACCTCTTCCACACACACTGAAACATCTTCCTCAAACACTGAAACCCATCCACACGCACTGAAACATCTTCCCCACACACTGAAACCCCTTCCCCAGACACTGAAACATCATCCCCACACACTGAAATCTCTTCAACACACACTGAAACCCATTCCCCACACACTGAAACCCGTCCCCACACACTGAAACCCTTCCCCACACACGGAAACCTCATCCCCACACACTGAAACCGCTTCCCTGCACACTGAAACCCCTTCCCAACACACTGAAACCCCTTCCCAACACACTGAAACCCATCCCCACACACTGAAACCCCTTCCCCACACACTTAAACCCATCCCCAAGCACTGAAACACTTCCCCACACACTGAAACCTCTTCCCGACACACTGAAACCGATTCCACACGCACTGAAAACCTCTTCCCCAAACACTGAAACCTCTTCCCCACACACTGAAACCTCTTCCCCACACACTGAAACCTCTTCCCCGCAAACTGAAACCTCCTCCCCACACACTGAATCCCCTTCACCACACACTGAAACCCCTTCCGCACACACTGAAACCTCATCCCCACACACTGAAACAACTTCCCCACAGACTGAAATCCTTGCCCACACACTGAAACCCCTTCCCCACGCACTGAAATCCCTTCCCCAAACACGGAAACACATCACCACACACTGAAACCCATCCCCACACACTGAAAAACCTTCCCCACACACTGAAACCCATCCTCACAAACTGAAACACTTCCCCACACACTGAAACCTCTTCCCCACAAACTGAAACCTCTTCGCCACAGACAGAAATCCTTCCCCACACACTGAAACCTCTTCCTCACACACTGAAACCGCTTCCACACACACTGAAACCTCTTCCTCAAACACTGAAACCCATCCGCACGCACTGAAACATCTTCCCCACACACTGAAACCCCTTCCCCACACATTTAAACCCATCCCCACACACCGAAACCCTTCCCCAGACACTGAAACATCATCCCCCCCACACACTGAAATCTCTTCAACACACACTGAAACCCATTCCCCACACACTTAAACACGTCCCCACACACTGAAACCCTTCCCCACACACTGAAACCTCATCCCCACACACTGAAACCGCTTCCCTGCACACTGAAACACCTTCCCAACACACTGAAACCCATCCCCACACACTGAAACCCCTTCCCCACACACCTAAACCCATCCCCAAGCACTGAAACACTTCCCCACACACTGAAACCTCTTCCCCACACACTGAAACCTCTTCGCCACAGACTGAAAACCTTCCCCACACACTGATACCTCTTCCCGACACACTGAAACCGATTCCACACGCACTGAAACCTCTTCCACACACACTGAAACCTCTTCCCCAAACACTGAAACCTCTTCCCCAAACACTGAAACCTCTTCCCCACACACTGAAACCTCTTCCCCACACACTGAATCCCCTTCACCACACACTGAAACCCCTTCCGCACACACTGAAACCTCATCCCCACACACTGAAACAACTTCCCCACAGACTGAAATCCTTCCCCCCACACTGATACCTCTTCCTGACACACTGAAACCGATTCCCCACGTAATGAAACCTCTTCCACACACACTGCAATATCTTCCCCAAACACTGAAACCTCTTCCCCACACACTGAAAGCTCATCCCCACACACTGAAACCCCTTCCCCGCACACTGAAACCTCTTCCCCACACACTGAAGCCTCTTCCCCACACACTGAAGCCTCTTCCCCACACACTGAAACCACTTCTCCACAGACTGAAACCCCTTCCCCTTACACTGAAACCCCTTCCCCACACACTGAAACCCATCCCCACACACTGAAACCTCTTCCCCACACACAGAAACCTCTTCCCCACAAACTGAAACCCCTTCCCCACACTCTGAAACCTCTTCCCCACACACTGAAGCCTCTTCCCCACACACTGAAACCACTTCTCCACACACTGCTACCTCTTCCACACAGACTGAAACCCCTACCTCACACGCTGTGACCTCTCCAACACACACTGAAACCTCTTCCCCACACACTGAAACCTCTTCCCCACACACTGAACCACCTTCCCCACACACTGAAACACTTCCCCACACACTGAATCCTCCTCCCCACACACTGAAACGCCTTCCCTACACACTGAAACCCCTTCCCCACACACTGAAACCAATCCCCACACACTGAAACCCTTCCCCACACACTGAAACCCTTCCCCACACACTGAAACCTCTTCCCCACACACTGAAACCTCTTCGCCACAGACTGAAATCCTTCCCAACACACTGAAACCTCTACCTCACACACTGAAACCGCTTCCCCACGCACTGAAGCCTCTTCCACACACACTGAAACCTCTTCCCCAAACACTGAAACCCATCCCCACGCACTGAAACATCTTCCCCACACACTGAAACCCCTTCCCCACAGACTTAAACCCATCCCCACACACTGAAGCCCTTCCCCAGACACTGAAACCTCATCCCCACACACTGAAACCTCTTCAACACACACTGAAACCTCTTCAACACACACTGAAAACCCTTCCCCACACACTTAAACCCGTCCCCACACACTGAAACCCTTCCCCACACACTGAAACCTCATCCCCACACACTGAAACCGCTTCCCTGCACACGGAAACCCCTTCCCAACACACTGAAACCCATCCCCACACACTGAAACACTTCCCCACAGACGGAAACCTCTTCCCCACACACTGAAACCGCTTCGCCACAGACTGAAAACCTTCCCCACACACTGATACCTCTTCCTGTCACACTGAAACCGATTCCACACGCACTGAAACCTCTTCCACACACACTGAAACCTCTTCCACACACACTGAAACCTCTTCCACACACACTGAAACCTCTTCCCCGCACACTGAAACCTCCTCCCCACACACTGAATCCCTTTCACCACTCACAGAAACCCCTTCCCCACAGACTGAAGCCACATCCCCACACACTGAAACCTCTTCCACACACACTGAAACCTCTTCCCCACACACTGAAACCTCTTCCCCACACACTGATACCTCTTCCTGTCACACTGAAACCGATTCCACACGCACTGAAACCTCTTCCACACACACTGAAACCTCTTCCCCAAACACTGAAACCTCTTCCCCAAACACTGAAACCTCTTCCCCAAACACTGAAACCTCTTCCCCAAACACTGAAACCTCTTCCCCACACACTGAAGCCTCTTCCCTGCACACTGAAACCTCCTCCCCACACACTGAATCCCCTTCACCACACACTGAAACCCCTTCCCCACACACTGAAGCCACATCCCCACACACTGAATCCCCTTCCCCACGCTCTGAAACCTCTTCCCCACGCTCTGAAACCTCTTCCCCACACACTGAATCCCCTTCCCCACACACTGTAACCCATCTCCACACACTGAAACCCCTTCCCCACACACTGAACCCCTTCCCCACACACTGAAACCTCTTCACCACACATTGATACCTCTTCCACACACACTGAAACATCTTCGCCACACACTGAAACATCTTCGCCACACACTGAAACATCTTCGCCACACACTGAAACCTCTTCCTCACACACTGAAACCTCTTCCTCACACACTGAAACCTCTTCCCCACACACTGAAACCTCTTCCCCACACACTGAAACCCATCCCCACACACTGAAACACTTGCCCACACACTGAAACCTCTTCCCCACACACTGAAACCTCTTCGCCACAGACTGAAATCCTTCCCCACACACTTAAACCCATCCCCACAAACTGAAACCCTTCCCCACAAACTGAAACCTCATCCCCACACACTGAAACATCTTCCCCACACACTGAAACCCCTTCCCGACACACTTAAACCCATCCCCACACACTGAAACCCTTCCCCAGACACTGAAACCTCATCCCCACACACTGAAACCTCTTCAACACACACTGAAAACCCTTCCCCACACACTTAAACCCGTCCCCACACACTGAAACCCTTCCCCACACACTGAAACCTCATCCCCACACACTGAAACCGCTTCCCTGCACACGGAAACCCCTTCCCAACACACTGAAACCCATCCCCACACACTGAAACACTTCCCCACAGACTGAAACCTCTTCCCCACACACTGAAACCGCTTCGCCACAGACTGAAAACCTTCCCCACACACTGATACCTCTTCCTGTCACACTGAAACCGATTCCACACGCACTGAAACCTCTTCCACACACACTGAAACCTCTTCCACACACACTGAAACCTCTTCCACACACACTGAAACCTCTTCCACACACACTGAAACCTCTTCCCCACACACTGAAACCTCTTCCCCGCACACTGAAACCTCCTCCCCACACACTGAATCCCTTTCACCACTCACAGAAACCCCTTCCCCACAGACTGAAGCCACATCCCCACACACTGAAACCTCTTCCACACACACTGAAACCTCTTCCCCACACACTGAAACCTCTTCCCCACACACTGATACCTCTTCCTGTCACACTGAAACCGATTCCACACGCACTGAAACCTCTTCCACACACACTGAAACCTCTTCCCCAAACACTGAAACCTCTTCCCCAAACACTGAAACCTCTTCCCCACACACTGAAGCCTCTTCCCTGCACACTGAAACCTCCTCCCCACACACTGAATCCCCTTCACCACACACTGAAACCCCTTCCCCACACACTGAAGCCACATCCCCACACACTGAATCCCCTTCCCCACGCTCTGAAACCTCTTCCCCACGCTCTGAAACCTCTTCCCCACACACTGAATCCCCTTCCCCACACACTGTAACCCATCTCCACACACTGAAACCCCTTCCCCACACACTGAACCCCTTCCCCACACACTGAAACCTCTTCACCACACATTGATACCTCTTCCACACACACTGAAACATCTTCGCCACACACTGAAACATCTTCGCCACACACTGAAACATCTTCGCCACACACTGAAACCTCTTCCTCACACACTGAAACCTCTTCCCCACACACTGAAACCTCTTCCCCACACACTGAAACCCATCCCCACACACTGAAACCTCTTCCCCACACACTGAAACCTCTTCCCCACACACTGAAACCTCTTCGCCACAGACTGAAATCCTTCCCCACACACTTAAACCCATCCCCACAAACTGAAACCCTTCACCACAAACTGAAACCTCATCCCCACACACTGAAACCTCTTCCCCACACACTGCAACCCCTTCCCCACACACTTAAACCCATCCCCACACACTGAAACCCTTCCCCACACACTGAAACCTCATCCACACACACTGAAACCCCTTCCCCACACACTTAAACCCATCCGCACAAACTGAAACTATTCCCCACACACTGAAACCTCTTCCCCACTCACTGAAACCTCTTGGCCACAGACTGAAATCCTTCCCCACACACTGATACCTCTTCCTGACACACTGAAACCAATTCCCCACGCACTGAAACCTCTTCCACACACATTGCAACCTCTTCCCCAAACACTGAAACCTCTTCCCCACACACTGAAACCTCTTCGCCACACACTGAAACCTCTTCCCCGCACACTGAAACCTCTCCCCCACACACTGAAGCCTCTTCCCCACACACTGAAACCACTTCTCCACAGACTGAAACCCCTTCCCCTTACACTGAAACCCCTTCCCCTTACACTGAAACCCCTTCCCCACACACTGAAACCCATCCCCACACACTGCAACCTCGTCCCCACACACTGAAACCTCTTCCCCAATCTCTGAAACCTCTTCCCCTCACAATGAAACCTCTTCCAAACAAACTGAAACCACGTCCCAACACACTGAATCCCCTTCACCACACACTGAAACCCCTTCCGAACACACTGAAACCTCATCCCCACACACTGAAACAACTTCCCCACAGAGTGAAATCCTTCCCCACACACTGAAACCTCTTCCTGACACACTGAAACCGATTCCCCACGTACTGAAACCTCTTACACACACACTGCAACCTCTTCCCCACACACTGAAACCTCTTCCACACGCACTGAAACCCCTTCCCCGCACACTGAAACCTCTTCCCCACACACTGAAGCCTCTTCCCCACACAGTGAAGCCACTTCTCCACAGACTGAAACCCCTTCCCCTTACACTGAAACCCATTCCCCTTACACTGAAACCCCTTCCCCACACACTGAAACCCTTCCCCACACACTGAAACCCATCCCCACACACTGAAACCTCTTCCCCACACACAGAAACCCCTTCCCCACACTCTGAAACCCCTTCCCCACACTCTGAAGCCTCTTCCCCACACACTGAAGCCTCTTCCCCACACACTGAAACCACTTCTCCACAGACTGAAACCCCTTCCCCACACACTGAAACCACTTCCCCACACACTGATACCTCTTCCCCACAGACTGATACCCCTACCCCACACACTGTGACCTCTCCAACACACACTGAAACCTCTTCCCCACACACTGAACCACCTTCCCCACACACTTAAACCCATCCCCACACACTGAAACACTTCCCCACACACTGAATCCTCATCCCCACACACTGAAACCCCTTCCCGACACACTGAAACCCCTTCCCCACACACTGAAACCAATCCCCACACACTGAAACCAATCCCCACACACTGAAACCCATCCCCACACTCTGAAACCCCTTCCCCACACTCTGAAGCCTCTTCCCCACACACTGAAGCCTCTTCCCCACACACTGAAACCACTTCTCCACAGACTGAAACCCCTTCCCCACACACTGAAACCACTTCCCCACACACTGATACCTCTTCCCCACAGACTGATACCCCTACCCCACACACTGTGACCTCTCCAACACACACTGAAACCTCTTCCCCACACACTGAACCACCTTCCCCACACACTTAAACCCATCCCCACACACTGAAACACTTCCCCACACACTGAATCCTCATCCCCACACACTGAAACCCCTTCCCGACACACTGAAACCCCTTCCCCACACACTGAAACCAATCCCCACACACTGAAACCAATCCCCACACACTGAAACACCTTCCCCACAGACTGAAACCCATCCCCACACACTGAAACCTCTTCCCCACACACTGATACCTCTTCCCCACACACTGAAACCTCTTCGCCACAGACTGAAATACTTCCCCACACACTGAAACCTCTTCCTCACACACTGAAACCGCTTCCCCACGCAATGAAACCTCTTCCACACACACTGAAACCTCTTCCCCAAACACTGAAACCCATCCCCACACACTGAAACATCTTCCCCACACACTGAAACCCCTTCCCCACACACTTAAACCCATCCCCACACAGTGAAACCCTTCCCCAGACACTGAAAACTCATCCCCACACACTGAAACCTCTTCAACACACACTGAAACCCCTTCCCCACACACTTAAACCCGTCCCCACACACTGAAACCTCGTCCCCACACACTGAAACCTCATCCCCACACACTGAAACCGCTTCCCTGCACACTGAAACCCCTTCCCAACACACTGAAACCCATCCCCACACACTGAAACCACTTCCCCACACACTTGAACCCATCCCCACACACTGAAACACTTCCCCACAGACTGAAACCTCTTCCCCACACACTGAAAACTCTTCGCCACAGACTGAAAACCTTCCCCACACACTGATACCTCTTCCCCACACACTGAATCCCCTTCACGACACACTGAAACCTCTTGCCCACACACTGAAACCTCTTGCCCACACACTGAAACCACTTCCCCACAGACTGAAACCTCTTCCCCACAGACTGAAACCTCTTCCCCACAGACTGAAACCACTTCCCCACACACTGAAACCACTTCCCCACACACTGAAACCACTTCCCCACACACTGAAACCTCTTCCCCACACACTGAAACCCCTTCCTCACACACTTAAACACATCTCAACTCTCTGAAACCTCTTCCCCACACTCTGAAACCTCTTCCCCACACACTGAAACCACTTCCCCACACACTGAAACCACTTTCCCACACACTGAAACCCCTTCCCCACCCACTGAAACCTCTTCCCCACACACTGAAACCTCTTCCCCACACACTGAAACCTCTTCCCCACACACTGAAACCTCTTCCCCACTCACTGAAACCCCTTCCCCACCCACTGAAACCTCTTCCACACACACTGAAACCTTTCCCTACAGACTGAAAGCCTACCACACACACCGAAACCTCTTCCCCGCAAACTGAAACCCCTTCCCCACACACAGAAAGCCATCCCCACACACTGAAACCTCTTCCCCACACACTGAAACCCCTTCCCCACACACTGAAACCCATCCCCACAAACTGAAACTTCTTCCCCACACACTGCAACCTCTTCCCCACACACTGCAACCCCTTCCCCACACACTGAAACCCCTTCCCCACACACTGAAACCCCTTCCCCACACACTGATACCCCTTCCCCATACACTGAAACCTCTTCCTCTCACACTGAAACTACTTCCCCACGCATTGAATCATCTTTCACACGCACTGAAACCCATCCCCACACACTGAATCCTCTTCCCCACACTCTGAAACCTCTTCCCCACACACTGTAACCCCTTCCCCACACACTGAAACCCGTTTCCCAAACACTGAAACCCCTTCCACACACACTGAAATCCCTTCCCCACACACTGAAACCTCTTCCCCACACACTGAAACCTCTTCGCCACACACTGAAACCCCTTCCCCACACACTGAAACATCTTCCCACACTCTGAAACCTCTTCGCCACAGACTGAAACCCCTTCCCCAAAGACTGAATCCCCTTAACCACACACTGAAACCCATCCACACACACTGAAATCTCTTCCCCACACCCTGAAACACCTTCCCCACACACTGAAACCCCTTCCCCACACTCTCAAACCCATCCCCACACACTGAAACCCCTTCCCCACACACTGAAACCCCTTCCCCACACACTGAAACCCATCGCACAAACTGAAAACTCTTCCGCACACACTGTACCCTCTTCCCCACACACTGAAACACCTTCCCCGCACAGTGAAACCTCTTCCCCACACTCTGAAACCTCTTCCCCACACTCTGAAACCTCTTCCCCACACACTGAAACCTCTTCCCCACACTCTGAAACCTCTTCCCCACACTCTGAAACCTCTTCCCCACACTCTGAAACCTCTTCCCCACACTCTGAAACCTCTTCCCCACACTCTGAAACCTCTTCCCCACACTCTGAAACCTCTTCCCCACACACTGAAACCACTTTCCCACACACTGAAACCCCTTCCCCACCCACTGAAACCTCTTCCCCACACACTGAAACCTCTTCCCCACTCACTGAAACCCCTTCCCCACCCACTGAAACCTCTTCCACACACACTGAAACCTTTCCCTACAGACTGAAAGCCTACCACACACACTGAAACCTCTTCCCCGCAAACTGAAACCCCTTCCCCACACACAGAAAGCCATCCCCACACACTGAAACCTCTTCCCCACACACTGAAACCCCTTCCCCACACACTGAAACCCATCCCCACAAACTGAAACTTCTTCCCCACACACTGCAACCTCTTCCCCACACACTGCAACCCCTTCCCCACACACTGCAACCCCTTCCCCACACACTGAAACCCCTTCCCCACACACTGAAACCCCTTCCCCACACACTGAAACCCCTTCCCCATACACTGAAACCTCTTCCTCTCACACTGAAACTACTTCCCCACGCATTGAATCATCTTTCACACGCACTGAAACCCATCCCCACACACTGAATCCTCTTCCCCACACTCTGAAACCTCTTCCCCACACACTGTAACCCCTTCCCCACACACTGAAACCCGTTCCCCAAACACTGAAACCCCTTCCACACACACTGAAACCCCTTCCCCACACACTGAAACCTCTTCCCCACACACTGAAACCTCTTCGCCACACACTGAAACCCCTTCCCCACACACTGAAACCTCTTCCCACACTCTGAAACCTCTTCGCCACAGACTGAAACCCCTTCCCCACAGACTGAATCCCCTTAACCACACACTGAAACCCATCCACACACACTGAAATCTCTTCCCCACACCCTGAAACACCTTCCCCACACACTGAAACCCCTTCCCCACACTCTCAAACCCATCCCCACACACTGAAACCCCTTCCCCACACACTGAAACCCCTTCCCCACACACTGAAACCCATCGCACAAACTGAAAACTCTTCCGCACACACTGTACCCTCTTCCCCACACACTGAAACACCTTCCCCGCACAGTGAAACCTCTTCCCCACACTCTGAAACCTCTTCCCCACACTCTGAAACCTCTTCCCACACTCTGAAACCTCTTCCCCACACTCTGAAACCTCTTCCCCACACTCTGAAACCTCTTCCCCACACTCTGAAACCTCTTCCCCACACTCTGAAACCTCTTCCCCACACACTGAAACCTCTTCCCACACTCTGAAACCTCTTCCCCACACTCTGAAACCTCTTCCCCACACTCTGAAACCTCTTCCCCACACTCTGAAACCTCTTCCCCACACTCTGAAACCTCTTCCCCACACTCTGAAACCTCTTCCCCACACTCTGAAACCTCTTCCCCACACACTGAAACCTCTTCCCCACACACTGAAACCACTTCCGCACACACTGAAATCTCTTAGCCACACACTGAAACCCCTTCCCCACAGACTGAAACCCATTAACCACTCACTGAAACCCATCCCCACTCACTGACATCTCTTCCCCACACACTGAAACCCCTTCCCCACACACTAAAACCCCTTCCCCACACACTAAAACCCATCCCCACACACTGAAACCTCTTCACCACACACTGAAACCCCTTCCCCACACACTGAAACCCATCCCCACACACTGAAACCCATCCCCACACACTGAAACCTCTTCCCCACACACTGAAAGCTCTTCCCCACAGACTGAAACCCTAACATACACACTGAAACCTCTTCCCCACACACAGAAACCCCTTCCCCACGCACTGAAACCTCTTCCACACACACTTAAACCTCTTCCCCACACAGTAAAACCTCTTCCCCACACGCTGAAACTTCTTCCACACCCACTGAAACCCATCCCCACACACTGAATCCCCTTCACCACACACTGAAACCCCTTCCCCACACACTGAAGCCACATCCCCACACACTGAATCCCCTTCCCCACACTCGGAAACCTCTTCCCCACGCTCTGAAACCTCCTCCCCACACACTGAAACCTCTTCACCACTCACTGAAACCCCTTCCCCACAGACTGAAGCCACATCCCCACACACTGAAACCTCTTCCACACACACTGAAACCTCTTACCCACACACTGATACCTCTTCCTGTCACACTGAAACCTCTTCCACACGCACTGAAACCTCTTCCACACACACTGAAACCTCTTCCCCACGCACTGAAACCTCTTCCCAGAAACTGAAACCTCTTTGCCACAGACTGAAACCCTTCCCCACACACTGAAACCTCTTCCCCACACATTGATACCTCTTCCACACACACTGAAACATCTTCGCCACACACTGAAACCTCTTCCCCACACACTGAAACCTCTTCCCCACACACTGAAACCTCTTCCCCACACACTGAAACCTCTTCCCCACACACTGAAACCTCTTCCCCACACACTGAAACCTCTTACCCACTCACTGAAACCCCTTCCCCACCCACTGAAACCCATCCCCACCCACTGAAACACCTTCCCCACCCACTGAAACACCTTCCCCACCCACTGAAACACCTTCCCCACCCACTGAAACAGCTTCCCCACCCACTGAAACAGCTTCCCCACACACTGAAACACCTTCCCCACACACTGAAACCCATCCCCACACACTGAAACCCATCCCCACACACTGAAACACTTCCCCACACACTGAAACCTCTTCCCCACACACTGAAACCTCTTCGCCACAGACTGAAATCCTTCCCCACACACTGAAACCTCTTCCTCACACACTGAAACCTCTTCCCCAAACACTGAAACCCATCCCCACACACTGAAACATCTTCCCCACACACTGAAACCCCTTCCCCACACACTTAAACCCTTCCCCACAAACTGAAACCCTTCCCCACAAACTGAAACCTCATCCCCACACACTGAAACCTCTTCCCCACACACTGCAACCCCTTCCCCACACACTTAAACCGATCCCCACACACTGAAACACTTCCCCACACACTGAAACCTCATCCACACACACTGAAACCCCTTCCCCACGCACTTAAACCCATCCACACAAACTGAAACTATTCCCCACACACTGAAACCTCTTGGCCACAGACTGAAATCCTTCCCCACACACTGATACCTCTTCCTGACACACTGAAACCAATTCCCCACGCACTGAAACCTCTTCCACACACATTGCAACCTCTTCCCCAAACACTGAAACCTCTTCCCCACACACTGAAACCTCTTCGCCACACACTGAAACCCCTTCCCCGCACACTGAAACCCCTTCCCCGCACACTGAAACCTCTTCCCCGCACACTGAAACCTCTCCCCCACACACTGAAGCCTCTTCCCCACACACTGAAGCCTCTTCCCCACACACTGAAGCCTCTTCCCCACACACTGAAACCACTTCTCCACAGACTGAAACCCCTTCCCCTTACACTGAAACCCCTTTCCCACACACTGAAACCCGTCCCCACACACTGAAACCCGTCCCCACACACTGAAACCTCTTCCCCAATCTCTGAAACCTCTTCCCCTCACAATGAAACCTCTTCCCCGCAAACTGAAACCACGTCCCAACACACTGAATCCCCTTCACCACACACTGAAACCCCTTCCGAACACACTGAAACCTCATCCCCACACACTGAAACAACTTCCCCACAGAGTGAAATCCTTCCCCACACACTTAAACCTCTTCCTGACACACTGAAACCGATTCCCCACGTACTGAAACCTCTTCCACACACACTGAAACCTCTTCCACACACACTGAAACCCATCCCCACACACTGAAACCTCTTCCCCACACACTGAAACCTCTTCCCCACACACTGAAACCTCTTTGCCACAGACTGAAATCCTTCCCCACACACTGAAACCTCTTCCTCACACACTGAAACCGCTTCCCCACGCTCTGAAACCTCTTCCACACACACTGAAACCTCTTCCCCACACACTGAAACCCATCCCCACACACTGAAACATCTTCCCCACACACTGAAACCCCTTCCCCACACACTGAAACCCCTTCCCCACACACTGAAACCCCTTCCCCACAAACTTAAACCCATCCCCACAAACTGAAACCCTTCCCCACAAACTGAAACCTCATCCCCACACACTGAAACCTCTTCCCCACACACTGCAACCCCATCCCCACACACTTAAACCCATCCCCACACACTGAAATCCTTCCCCACACACTGAAACCTCATCCACACACACTGAAACCCCTTCCCCACACACTTAAACCCATCCGCACAAACTGAAACTATTCCCCACACACTGAAACCTCTTCCCCACTCACTGAAACCTCTTGGCCACAGACTGAAATCCTTCCCCACACACTGATACCTCTTCCTGACACACTGAAACCAATTCCCCACGCACTGAAACCTCTTCCACACACATTGCAACCTCTTCCCCAAACACTGAAACCTCTTCCCCACACACTGAAACCTCTTCGCCACTCACTGAAACCTCTTCGCCACTCACTGAAACCCCTTCCCCGCACACTGAAACCCCTTCCCCGCACACTGAAACCCCTTCCCCGCACACTGAAACCCCTTCCCCGCACACTGAAACCTCTTCCCCGCACACTGAAACCTCTTCCCCGCACACTGAAACCTCTTCCCCGCACACTGAAACCTCTTCCCCGCACACTGAAACCTCTTCCCCGCACACTGAAGCCTCTTCCCCGCACACTGAAGCCTCTTCCCCACACACTGAAACCACTTCTCCACAGACTGAAACCCCTTCCCCTTACACTGAAACCCCTTCCCCACACACTGAAACCCATCCCCACACACTGCAACCTCTTCCCCACACACTGAAACCTCTTCCCCAATCTCTGAAACCTCTTCCCCTCACAATGAAACCTCTTCCCCGATAACTGAAACCTCCTCCCCACACACTGAATCCCCTTCACCACACACTGAAACCCCTTCCGAACACACTGAAACCTCATCCACACACACTGAAACAACTTCCCCACAGTGAAATCCTTCCCCACACACTGAAACCTCTTCCTGACACACTGAAACCGATTCCCCACGTACTGAAACCTCTTCCACACACACTGCAACCTCTTCCCCACACACTGAAACCTCTTCCCCACACACTGAAACCTCTTCCACACGCACTGAAACCCCTTCCCCGCACACTGAAACCTCTTCCCCACACACTGAAGCCTCTTCCCCACACAGTGAAGCCACTTCTCCACAGACTGAAACCCCTTCCCCTTACACTGAAACCCTTCCCCACACACTGAAACCCATCCCCACACACTGAAACCTCTTCCCCACACACAGAAACCTCTTCCCCACAAACTGAAACCCCTTCCCCACACTCTGAAACCTCTTCCCCACACACTGAAGCCTCTTCCCCACACACTGAAACCACTTCTCCACAGACTGAAACCCCTTCCCCACACACTGAAACCACTTCCCCACACACTGATACCTCTTCCCCACAGACTGAAACCCCTACCCCACACACTGTGACCTCTCCAACACACACTGAAACCTCTTCCCCACACTCTGAACCACCTTCCCCACACACTTAAACCCATCCCCACACACTGAATCCTCATCCCCACTCACTGAATCCTCATCCCCACACCCTGAAACCCCTTCCCTACACACTGAAACCCCTTCCCCACACACTGAAACCAATCCCCACACACTGAAACACCTTCCCCACACACTGAAACCCATCCGCAAACACTGAAACACTTCCCCACACACTGAAACACTTCCCCACACACTGAAACCTCTTCCCCACACACTGAAACCTCTTCCCCACACACTGAAACCTCTTCCCCACACACTGAAACCTCTTCGCCACAGACTGAAACCTCTTCCTCACACACTGAAACCGCTTCCCCACGCACTGAAACCTCTTCCACACACACTGAAACCTCTTCCCCAAACACTGAAACCCATCCCCACACACTGAAACATCTTCCCCACAGACTGAAACCCCTTCCCCACACACTTAAACCCATCCCCACACACTGAAACCCTTCCCCAGACACTGAAACCTCATCCCCACACACTGAAACCTCTTCAACACACACTGAAACCCCTTCCCCACACACTTAAACCCGTCCCCACACACTTAAACCCGTCCCCACACACTGAAACCTCATCCCCAATCACTGAAACCGCTTCCCTGCACACTGAAACCCCTTCCCAACACACTGAAACCCATCCCCACACACTGAAACCACTTCCCCACACACTTGAACCCATCCCCACACACTGAAACACTTCCCCACAGACTGAAACCATTTCCCCACACACTGAAAACTCTTCGCCACAGACTGAAAACCTTCCCCACACACTGATACCTCTTCCCCACACACTGAATCCCCTTCACCACACACTGAAACCTCTTGCCCACACACTGAAACCTCTTGCCCACAGACTGAAACCTCTTCCCCACAGACTGAAACCTCTTCCCCACAGACTGAAACCTCTTCCCCACAGACTGAAACCTCTTCCCCACACACTGAAACCTCTTCCCCACACACTGAAACCACTTCCCCACACACTGAAACCACTTCCCCACACACTTGAACGCATCCCCACAGACTGAAACCTCTTCCCCACACTCTGAAACCTCTTCCCCACACTCTGAAACCTCTTCCCCACACACTGAAACCACTTCCCCACACACTGAAACCACTTTCCCACACACTGAAACCCCTTCCCCACCCACTGACACCTCTTCCCCACACACTGAAACCCCTTCCCCACTCACTGAAACCCCTTCCCCACCCACTGAAACCTCTTCCACACACACTGAAACCTTTCCCTACAGACTGAAAGCCTACCACACACACTGAAACCTCTTCCCCGCAAACTGAAACCCCTTCCCCACACACAGAAAGCCATCCCCACACACTGAAACCTCTTCCCCACACACTGAAACCCCTTCCCCACACACTGAAACCCATCCCCACAAACTGAAACTTCTTCCCCACACACTGCAACCTCTTCGCCACACACTGAAACCCCTTCCCCACACACTGAAACCCCTTCCCCATACACTGAAACCTCTTCCCCTCACACTGAAACTCCTTCCCCACGCATTGAATCATCTTTCACACGCACTGAAACCCATCCCCACACACTGAATCCTCTTCCCCACACTCTGAAACCTCTTCCCCACACACTGTAACCCCTTCCCCACACATTGAAACCCCTTCCACACACACTGTAACCCCTTCCCCGCACACTGAAACCCCTTCCCCGCACACTGAAACCCATTCCACACACACTGAAACCCCTTCCACACACACTGAAACCCCTTCCCCGCACACTGAAACCTTTCGCCACACACTGAAACCTCTTCGCCACACACTGAAACCCCTTCCCCACACACTGAAACCTCTTCCCACACTCTGAAACCTCTTCGCCACAGACTGAAACCCCTTCCCCACAGACTGAATCCCCTTAACCACACACTGAAACCCATCCACACACACTGAAATCTCTTCCCCACACACTGAAACCCCTTCCCCACACACTGAAACCCCTTCCCCACACTCTCAAACCCATCCCCACACACTGAAACCTCTGCCCCACACACTGAAACCCCTTCCACACGCACAGAAACCCATCGCACAAACTGAAAACTCTTCCGCACACACTGTACCCTCTTCCCCACACACTGAAACACCTTCCCCGCACAGTGAAACCTCTTCCCCACACACCTAATCCCCTTCCCCACACTCTGAAACCTCTTCCCCACACTCTGAAACCTCTTCCCCACACTCTGAAACCTCTTCCCCACACACTGAAACCTCTTCCCACACTCTGAAACCTCTTCCCCACACTCTGAAACCTCTTCCCCACACTCTGAAACCTCTTCCCCACACATTGAAACCTCTTTCCCACACACTGAAACCACTTCCCCACACACTGAAACCTCTTACCCACACACGGAAACCCCTTCCCCACAGACTGAAACCCCTTAACCACTCACTGAAACCCATCCCCACACACTGAAACCCCTTCCCCACACACTGAAACCCCTTCAGCCACACACAGAAACCCCTTCCCCACACACTAAAACCCATCCCCACACACTGAAACCTCTTCACCACACACTGAAATCCCTTCCCCACACACTGAAACCCATCCCCACACACTGAAACCCATCCACACACACTGAAACCTCTTCCCCACACACTGAAAGCTCTTCCCCACAGACTGAAACCCTAACCCACACACTGAAACCTCTTCCCCACACGCAGAAACCCCTTCCCCACGCACTGAAACCTCTTCCATACACACTTAAACCTCTTCCCCACACAGTAAAACCTCTTCCCCACACGCTGAAACTTCTTCCACACCCACTGAAACCCATCCCCACACACTGAAACCCCTTCCACACGCACTGAAACCTCTTCCACACACACTGAAACCCATTCCCCACTCACTGAAACCCCTTCCACACACACTGTAACCCCTTCCCCGCACACTGAAACCCCTTCCCCTCACACTGAAACCCCTTCCACACACACTGAACCCCCTTCCCCGCACACTGAATACCCTTCCCCGCACACTGAAACCCTTCCCCACACGCTGAACCCCCTTCCCCACACGCTGAAACCCATTACACACACACTGAAACCTCTTCCACATGCACTGAAACCCCTTCCGCACACACTGAAACCCATCCCCAAACACCGAAACCTCTTCCCCACACACTGAAACCTCTTCCCCACACGCTGAAACCCCTTCCCCACACGCTGAAACCCCATCCACTCACACTGAACCCCATTCCCCACACACTGAAACCCATCCCCACAGACTGAAACCTCTTCCCCAAACACTGAATCCCCTTCACCACACTCTGAAACCCCTTCCCCACAGACTGAAACCCCTTCCCCACGCACTGAAAACCCTTCCACACACACCAAAACCTCTTCCCCATACACTGAAACCTCTTCCGCACACACTGAAACATCTTCCCCACACACTGAAACCTCTTCCCCACACGCTGAAACTTCTTCCACACCCACTGAAACCCATCCCCACACACTGAAACCCCTTCCACACAAACTGAAACCTCTTCCACACACACTGAAACCCCTTCCCCACACACTGAAACCCATCCCCACACACTGAATCCATTCCCCACACAATGTAACCCATCCCCACACACTGAAACCTCTTCCCCACACACTGAAACCTCTTCCCCACACGCTGAAACCCATTCCCCACACGCTGAAACCCCTTCCACTCACACTGAAACCCATTGCCCACACACTGAAACCCATCCCCTTCAGACTGAAACCTCTTCCCCACACACTGAATCCCCTTCACCACACACTGAAACCCCTTCCCCACAGACTGAAACCCCTTCCCCACGCACTGAAACCCATCCCCACACACTGAAACCCCTTCCCCACACACTGAAACCCTTTGCCCACAAACTGAAAATCTTCCCCACACACTGAAACACTTCCCCACACACTGAAACCTCTTCCCCACACCCTGAAACCTCTTCCCCACACACTGAAACATCTTCGCCACAGAATGAAACCCTTCCCCACACACTGACGCCTCTTCCCCACACACTGACGCCTCTTCCCCACACACTGAAACCTCTTCCCCAAACACTGAAACCTCTTCCCCACACACTGAAACCTCTTCCCCACACACTGAAACCCCTTCGCCGCACACTGAAACCTCTTCCCCATACACTGAAACCTCTTCCCCACGCACTGAAGCCCCTTCCCCGCACACTGAAACCTCTTCCCCGCACACTGAAACCTCTTCCCCACACACTGAATCCCCTTCAAAACACACTGAAACCCCTTCCCCACTCAATGAAACCTCTTCCACACACACTGAAACCTCTTCCCCATGCACTGAAACCTCTTCCCCACGCACTGAAGCCCCTTCCCCGCACACTGAAACCTCTTCCCCACACACTGAATCCCCTTCAAAACACACTGAAACCCCTTCCCCACTCAATGAAACCTCTTCCACACACACTGAAACCCCTTCCCCGCACACTGAAACCTCTTCCCCACAAACTGAATCCCCTTCACCACACACTGAAACCCCTTGCCCACAGACTGAAACCCCTTCCACACGCACTGAGACCCATCCCCACACACTGAATCCCATCCCCACACACTGTAATCTCTTCCCCACACACTGAAACCCCTTCCCCACACACTGAAACCCCTTCCCCACGCCCTGAAACCCATCCCCACACACTGGAACCTCTTCCCCACACACTGAAACCCCTTCCCCACACACTGAAACCCCTTCCCCACACACTGAAACCCATCCCAACACACTGACACCTCTTCCCCACACACTGAAAGCTCTTCCCCAAAGAATGAAACCCTTCCCCACACACAGAAACCTCTTCCCCACGCACTGAAACCCCTTCCCCACGCACTGAAACCTCTTCCCCTCTCTCTGAAACCACTTCCCCACACACTGAAACTACTTCCACACCCACTGAAACCCATCTGCACACACTGAAACCTCTTCGCCACAGACTGAAACCGCTTCCCCACACACTGAAACCTCTTCCCCACACACTGAAACCTCTTCCCCACACACTGAAACCTCTTCCCCACACACTGAAACCTCTTCCCCACACACTGAAAACCCTTCCCCGCACACTGAAAACTCTTTCCCACACACTGTACCCCCTTCAGCACACACTGAAACATCTTCCCCACACACTGAAACCTCTTCCCCACACACTGAAACCACTTCCCCACAGACTGAAACCTCTTCCCCACACTCTGAAACCTCTTCCCCACACACTGAAACCACTTCCCCACACATTGAAACCCCTTCCCCACACAATGAAACTTCTTTCTCACAGACTGAAAGCTCTTCCTCACACACTGAAACCTCTTCCCCACACCCTGAAACCTGTTCCCCACACACTGCAACCTCTTTAACACATCCTGAACCTCTTCCCCACACACTTAAGCCTCTTCCACACACACTGAAACCTCTTCCCCACACACTGAAACCTCTTCCCCACACACTGAAACCTCTTCCCCACACACTGAAACCTCTTCCCCACACACTGAAACCTCTTCCCCACACACTGAAACCTCTTCCCCACACACTGAAACCCCTTCCCCGCACACTGAAACCTCTTCCCCGCACACTGAAACCTCTTCCCCACACACTGAAACCTCTTCCCCACACACTGAAACCCCTTCCCCGCACTCTGAATCCCCTTCACCACACACTGAATCCCCTTCACCACACACTGAATCCCCTTCACCACACACTGAAACCCCTTCCCCACACACTGAAACCTCTTCCCCACACACTGAAACCTCTTCCCCACACACTGAAACCCCTTCCCCGCACACTGAAACCTCTTCCCCACACACTGAATCCCCTTCACCACACACTGTAACACCTTCCCCACAGAATGAAACCCCTTCCCCACGCACTGAAACCCATCCCCGCACACTGAAACCCCTTCCCCACACACTGATAATCTTCCCCACACACTGAAACAATTCCCAACACACTGAAACCTCTTCCCCACACCCTGAAACCTCTTCCCCACACACAGAAACCTCTTCGCCACAGAATGAAACCCTTCCCCACACACTGAAGCCTCTTCCCCACACACTGAAACCTCTTCACCACACACTGAAACCCCTTCCACACAGACTGAAACACTTCCCCACACACTGAAACCTCTTCCCCACACCCTGAAACCTCTTCCCCACACACTGAAACCTCTTCGCCACAGAATGAAGCCTCTTCCCCACACACTGAAGCCTCTTCCCCACACACTGAAGCCTCTTCCCCACACACTGAAACCTCTTCCCCACACACTGAAACCTCTTCCCCAAACACTGAAACCTCTTCCCCACACACTGAAACCTGTCCCTACACACTGAAACTACATTCCCAGACACTGAAACCTCTTCCCCACACACTGAAAATCCTTTCCCACGCATTGAATGCTCTTCCCCACACACTGAATCATCTTCCCCACACACTGAAACCTCTTCCCCACACGCTGAGACTTCTTACACTTCCACTGAAAACCATACCCACACACAGAAACCCCTTCCACACACACTGAAACCTCTTCCACGCATACTGAAACCCCTTGGCCACAAACTGAAACCCCTTCCACACACACTGTAACCCCTTCCCCTCACACTGAAACCCCTTCCCCACATACTGAAACCCCTTCCACACACAATGAAACCCCTTCCCCGCACACTGAAACCCCTTCCCCACGCACTGAAACATCTTCCCCACGCACTGAAACATCTTCCCCACACGCTGAACCCCCTTCCCCACATACTGAAACCCATCCCCACAGACTTAAACACATCCCCACAGACTGAAACCGCTTCCCCACAGACTGAAACCCATCCCCACACACTGAAACCTCTTCCCCATCCACTGAAACCCCTTCCCCACACACTGAAACCCATCCCCATACACTGAAACCCATCCCGACACACTGAAACCTCTTCCCCAGACACTGCAACCTCTTCCCCACACACTGAAACCCCATCCTCACAAACTGATACCCCTTCCCGACCCTCTCAAAACTCTTCCCCACACACAGAAACCCCTACCCCACAGAATGAAACCTCTTCCCAAACACTGAAACCTCTTCCCCACACGCTGAAATCTCTTCCGTAGACACTGAAAACTTTCCCCACACACTGAAACCTCTTCCCCACATACTGAAACCTCTTCCCCACACACTGAAACCTCTTCCCCACACACTGAAACCCATCCCCACACACTGAAACCACTTCCCCACACACTGAAAAATATTCCCCACACACTGAAACCTGTCCCTGCACACTGAAACCCATCCCCACACACTGAAACCTCTACCCCACACACTGCAACCCCTTCCCCACACACTTAAACCCATCCCCACACACTGAAACATTTCCTAACACACTGAAACCTCTTCCCCGCACACTGAAGCCTCTTCGCCACAGAATGAAACCCATCCCCACACACTGAAACCCTTTCCACACACACTGAAACCCATCCCCACACACTGAAACACTTCCCCACACACTGAAACCTCTTCTGCACACACTGTAACCTCTTCCCCACACACTAAAACCTCTTTGCCACAGACTGAAACCCTTCCCCAAAAACTGAAACCTCTTCCCCACACACTGAAACCGCTTCCCCACGCACTGAAACATCCTCCACACACACTGAAACCTCTTCCACGCATACTGAAACCCCTTGGCCACAAACTGAAACCCCTTCCACACACACTGTAACCCCTTCCCCTCACACTGAAACCCCTTCCCCACAGACTGAAACCCCTTCCACACACAATGAAACCCCTTCCCCGCACACTGAAACCCCTTCCCCACGCACTGAAACATCTTCCCCACGCACTGAAACATCTTCCCCACGCACTGAAACATCTTCCCCACGCACTGAAACATCTTCCCCACACGCTGAACCCCCTTCCCCACATACTGAACCCCCTTCCCCACATACTGAACCCCCTTCCCCACATACTGAAACCCATCCCCACAGACTGAAACACATCCCCACAGACTGAAACCGCTTCCCCACACACTGAAACCCATCCCCACACACTGAAACCTCTTCCCCTTCCACTGAAACCCCTTCCCCACACACAGAAATCCATCCCCATACACTGAAACCCATCCCCACACACTGAAACCTCTTCCCCAGACACTGCAACCTCTTCCCCACACACTGAAACCCCTTCCCCACCCTCTCAAAACTCTTCCCCACACACTGAAACCCCTACCCCACAGAATGAAACCTCTTCCCCAAACACTGAAACATCTTCCCCACACGCTGAAACCTCTTCCGTAGACACTGAAAACTTTCCCCACACACTGAAACCTCTTCCCCACACACTGAAACCTCTTCCCCACACACTGAAACCTCTTCCACACACACTGAAACCTCTTCCCCACAGACTGAAACCACTTCCCCACACACTGAAACATCTTCCCCACACACTGAAACCTGTCCCTGCACACTGAAACCCATCCCCACACAGTGAAACCTCTACCCCACACACTGCAACCCCTTCCCCACACACTTAAACCCATCCCCACACACTGAAACACTTCCTAACACACAGAAACCACTTCCCCACACACTGAAACCTCTTCCCCACACACTGAAAATCCTTTCCCACGCACTGAATCCTCTTCCCCACACACTGAAACCTCTTCCCCACATACTGAAACCTCTTCCCCACACACTGAAACCTCTTCCCCACACACTGAAACCCATCCCCACACACTGAAACCACTTCCCCACACACTGAAAAATCTTCCCCACACACTGAAACCTGTCCCTGCACACTGAAACCCATCCCCACACACTGAAACCTCTACCCCACACACTGCAACCCCTTCCCCACACACTTAAACCCATCCCCACACACTGAAACATTTCCTAACACACTGAAACCTCTTCCCCGCACACTGAAGCCTCTTCGCCACAGAATGAAACCCATCCCCACACACTGAAACCCTTTCCACACACACTGAAACCCATCCCCACACACTGAAACACTTCCCCACACACTGAAACCTCTTCTGCACACACTGTAACCTCTTCCCCACACACTAAAACCTCTTTGCCACAGACTGAAACCCTTCCCCAAAAACTGAAACCTCTTCCCCACACACTGAAACCGCTTCCCCACGCACTGAAACATCCTCCACACACACTGAAACCTCTTCCACGCATACTGAAACCCCTTGGCCACAAACTGAAACCCCTTCCACACACACTGTAACCCCTTCCCCTCACACTGAAACCCCTTCCCCACAGACTGAAACCCCTTCCACACACAATGAAACCCCTTCCCCGCACACTGAAACCCCTTCCCCACGCACTGAAACATCTTCCCCACGCACTGAAACATCTTCCCCACGCACTGAAACATCTTCCCCACGCACTGAAACATCTTCCCCACACGCTGAACCCCCTTCCCCACATACTGAACCCCCTTCCCCACATACTGAACCCCCTTCCCCACATACTGAAACCCATCCCCACAGACTGAAACACATCCCCACAGACTGAAACCGCTTCCCCACACACTGAAACCCATCCCCACACACTGAAACCTCTTCCCCTTCCACTGAAACCCCTTCCCCACACACAGAAATCCATCCCCATACACTGAAACCCATCCCCACACACTGAAACCTCTTCCCCAGACACTGCAACCTCTTCCCCACACACTGAAACCCCTTCCCCACCCTCTCAAAACTCTTCCCCACACACTGAAACCCCTACCCCACAGAATGAAACCTCTTCCCCAAACACTGAAACATCTTCCCCACACGCTGAAACCTCTTCCGTAGACACTGAAAACTTTCCCCACACACTGAAACCTCTTCCCCACACACTGAAACCTCTTCCCCACACACTGAAACCTCTTCCACACACACTGAAACCTCTTCCCCACAGACTGAAACCACTTCCCCACACACTGAAACATCTTCCCCACACACTGAAACCTGTCCCTGCACACTGAAACCCATCCCCACACAGTGAAACCTCTACCCCACACACTGCAACCCCTTCCCCACACACTTAAACCCATCCCCACACACTGAAACACTTCCTAACACACAGAAACCACTTCCCCACACACTGAAACCTCTTCCCCACACACTGAAAATCCTTTCCCACGCACTGAATCCTCTTCCCCACACACTGAAACATCTTCCCCACACGCTGAGACTTCTTACAAACCCACTGAAAGCCATCCCCACACACTGGAACCACTTCCACACACAATGAAACCCCTTCCACGCATACTGAAACCCCTTCTCCGCACACTGAAACCCCTTCCCCACATACTGATACCTCTTCCACACACACTGAAACCCCTTCCCCGCACACTGAAATCCCTTCCACACGCACTGAAACCTCTTCCCCACACGCTTAAACCCCTTCCCCACACACTGAAACCCATCCCCACAGACTGAAACACATCCCCACAGACAGAAAACGCTTCCCCACACACTGAAAACCATCCCCACACACTGAAACCACTTCCCCACACACTGAAACCTCTTCCCCACACACTGAAACTCCTTCCCCACACACATAAAGCCATCCCCACACACTGAAACCTCATCCCCACGCACTGAAAACCCTTCCCCACACACTGAAACCCATCCCCACATACTGAAATCTCTTCCCCACACACTGCAACCTCTTCCCCACACACTGATACCCCATCCCCACAAACTGAAACCCCTTCCCCACACTCTGAAACCTCTTCCCACACACTGAAACCCCTTCCCCACAGAATGAAACCACTTCCCCAAACACTGAAACCTCTTCCCCACACACTGAAACCTCTTCCCCACACACTGAAACCTGTCCCTACACACTGAAACCCATCCCCACACACTGAAACCTCTACCACACACACTGAAACCCCTTCCCCACACACTGAAACGCTTCCCGACACACTGAAACACTTCCTAACACACTGAAGCCCCTTCCACACACACTGAAACCCATCCCCACACACTGAAACACTTCCCCACACACTGATACCTCTTCCGCACACACTGAAACCCTTCCCCACACACTGAAACCTCTTCCCCACACACTGAAACCGCTTCCCCACGCACTGAAACGCTTCCCGACACACTGAAACACTTCCTAACACACTGAAGCCCCTTCCACACACACTGAAACCCATCCCCACACACTGAAACATCCTCCACACACACTGAAACCTCTTCCCCATATACTGAAACCTCTTCCCCACACACTGAAACCCCTTCCCCACACACTGAAATCACTTCCCCGCTCATTGAAATCTCTTCCCCACACACTGAAACCTCTTCCCCACACACTGAAACCTCTTCCCCACAGACAGAAACCTCTTCCCCACACTCTGAAACCTCTTCCCCACACACTGAAACCTCTTCCCCACACATTGAAACCCATCCCCACACACTGAAAGCCATCCCCACACACTGAAACCCTTCCCCACAAACTGAAACCTCTTCCCACACACTGAAACCTCTTTGCCACACACTGAAACCTCTTCCCCACACACTGAAACCCCTTCCCCACAGACTGAAACCACTTCCCCACACACTGAAAACTCTTCCCCACACACTGAAACCCCTTCCCCAAACACAGAAAGCCATCCCCACACACTGAAACCTCTTCCCCACACACTGAAACCCCTTCCTCACACACTGAAACCCATCCCCACACACTGAAACCTCTTCCCCACACACTGCAACCTTTTCCCAAACACTGAAACCCCTTCCCCACAAACTGAAACCCCTTCCCCACAAACTGAAACCCCTTCCCCACACACTGAAACCTCTTCCCCACACACTGAAACCCCTTCCCCACAGACTGAAGCAACTTCCGCAAACACTGAAACCTCTTCCCGACACACTGAAACCTGTCCCTACACACTGAAACCCATCCCCACACACTGAAACCTCTACCCCACACACTGAAACCTCTACCCCACACACTGAAACCTCTTCCCCACACACTGAAACCCATCCCCACACACTGAAACCTCTTTCCCATACACTGAAATCCCTTCCCCACACACTGAAAACCATCCCCACACACTGAAACCTCTTCCCCACACACAGAAAGCTCTTCCCCACAGACTGAAACCCTTCCCCACGCACTGAAACCTCTTCTGCATACACTGAAACCCCTTCCCCACACACTGAAAACCATCCCCACACACTGAAACCTCTTACCCACACACAGGAAGCTCTTCCCCACAGACTGAAACCCTTCCCCACGCACTGAAACCTCTTCCCCACTCACTGAAACCTCTTCCCCACACACAGAAAGCTCTTCCCACAGACTGAAACCCTTCCCCACGCACTGAAACCTCTTCCCCACACACTGAAACCTCTTCCACACACACTGAAACCTCTTCCCCACACACTGAAACCTCTTCCCCACACACTGAAACCTCTTCCCCACACACTGAAACCACTTCCCCACACACTGAAACCACTTCCCCACACACTGAAACCACTTCCCCACACACTGAAACATCTTCCCCACACACTGAAACCAGTCCCTGCACACTGAAACCCATCCCCACACAGTGAAACCTCTTCCCCACACACTGCAACCCCTTCCCCACACACTTAAACCCATCCCCACACACTGAAACACTTCCTAACACACAGAAACCACTTCCCCACACACTGAAACCTCTTCCCCACACACTGAAAATCCTTTCCCACGCACTGAATCCTCTTCCCCACACACTGAAACATCTTCCCCACACGCTGAGACTTCTTACAAACCCACTGAAAGCCATCCCCACACACTGGAACCACTTCCACACACAATGAAACCCCTTCCACGCATACTGAAACCCCTCTCCCGCACACTGAAACCCCTTCCCCACATACTGATACCTCTTCCACACACACTGAAACCCCTTCCCCGCACACTGAAATCCCTTCCACACGCACTGAAACCTCTTCCCCACACGCTTAAACCCCTTCCCCACACACTGAAACCCATCCCCACAGACTGAAGCACATCCCCACAGACAGAAAACGCTTCCCCACACACTGAAAACCATCCCCACACACTGAAACCACTTCCCCACACACTGAAACCTCTTCCCCACACACTGAAACTCCTTCCCCACACACATAAAGCCATCCCCACACACTGAAACCTCATCCCCACGCACTGAAAACCCTTCCCCACACACTGAAACCCATCCCCACATACTGAAATCTCTTCCCCACACACTGCAACCTCTTCCCCACACACTGATACCCCATCCCCACAAACTGAAACCCCTTCCCCACACTCTGAAACCTCTTCCCACACACTGAAACCCCTTCCCCACAGAATGAAACCACTTCCCCAAACACTGAAACCTCTTCCCCACACACTGAAACCTCTTCCCCACACACTGAAACCTGTCCCTACACACTGAAACCCATCCCCACACACTGAAACCTCTACCACACACACTGAAACCCCTTCCCCACACACTGAAACGCTTCCCGACACACTGAAACACTTCATAACACACTGAAGCCCCTTCCACACACACTGAAACTCATCCCCACACACTGAAACACTTCCCCACACACTGATACCTTTTCCGCACACAATGAAACCCTTCCCCACACACTGAAACCTCTTCCCCACACACTGAAACCGCTTCCCCACGCACTGAAACATCCTCCACACACACTGAAACCTCTTCCCCATATACTGAAACCTCTTCCCCACACACTGAAACCCCTTCCCCACACACTGAAATCACTTCCCCGCTCATTGAAATCTCTTCCCCACACACTGAAACCTCTTCCCCACACACAGAAACCTCTTCCCCACAGACAGAAACCTCTTCCCCACACTCTGAAACCTCTTCCCCACACACTGAAACCTCTTCCCCACACATTGAAACCCATCCCCACACACTGAAAGCCATCCCCACACACTGAAACCCTTCCCCACAAACTGAAACCTCTTCCCACACACTGAAACCTCTTCCCCACACACTGAAACCTCTTCCCCACACACTGAAACCCCTTCCCCACAGACTGAAACCACTTCCCCACACACTGAAAACTCTTCCCCACACACTGAAACCCCTTCCCCAAACACAGAAAGCCATCCCCACACACTGAAACCTCTTCCCCACACACTGAAACCCCTTCCTCACACACTGAAACCCATCCCCACACACTGAAACCTCTTCCCCACACACTGCAACCTTTTCCCAAACACTGAAACCCCTTCCCCACAAACTGAAACCCCTTCCCCACACACTGAAACCTCTTCCCCACACACTGAAACCCCTTCCCCACAGACTGAAACAACTTCCGCAAACACTGAAACCTCTTCCCCACACACTGAAACCTGTCCCTACACACTGAAACCCATCCCCACACACTGAAACCTCTACCCCACACACTGAAACCTCTACCCCACACACTGAAACCTCTTCCCCACACACTGAAACCCTTCCCCACACACTGAAACCTCTTTCCCATACACTGAAATCCCTTCCCCACACACTGAAAACCATCCCCACACACTGAAACCACTTCCCCACACACAGAAAGCTCTTCCCCACAGACTGAAACCCTTCCCCACGCACTGAAACCTCTTCTGCATACACTGAAACCCCTTCCCCACACACTGAAAACCATCCCCACACACTGAAACACATCCCCACAGACAGAAAACGCTTCCCCACACACTGAAAACCATCCCCACACACTGAAACCACTTCCCCACACACTGAAACCTCTTCCCCACACACTGAAACTCCTTCCCCACACACATAAAGCCATCCCCACACACTGAAACCTCATCCCCACGCACTGAAAACCCTTCCCCACACACTGAAACCCATCCCCACATACTGAAATCTCTTCCCCACACACTGCAACCTCTTCCCCACACACTGATACCCCATCCCCACAAACTGAAACCCCTTCCCCACACTCTGAAACCTCTTCCCACACACTGAAACCCCTTCCCCACAGAATGAAACCACTTCCCCAAACACTGAAACCTCTTCCCCACACACTGAAACCTCTTCCCCACACACTGAAACCTGTCCCTACACACTGAAACCCATCCCCACACACTGAAACCTCTACCACACACACTGAAACCCCTTCCCCACACACTGAAACCCCTTCCCCACACACTGAAACGCTTCCCGACACACTGAAACACTTCCTAACACACTGAAGCCCCTTCCACACACACTGAAACCCATCCCCACACACTGAAACACTTCCCCACACACTGATACCTCTTCCGCACACACTGAAACCCTTCCCCACACACTGAAACCTCTTCCCCACACACTGAAACCGCTTCCCCACGCACTGAAACGCTTCCCGACACACTGAAACACTTCCTAACACACTGAAGCCCCTTCCACACACACTGAAACCCATCCCCACACACTGAAACATCCTCCACACACACTGAAACCTCTTCCCCATATACTGAAACCTCTTCCCCACACACTGAAACCCCTTCCCCACACACTGAAATCACTTCCCCGCTCATTGAAATCTCTTCCCCACACACTGAAACCTCTTCCCCACACACTGAAACCTCTTCCCCACAGACAGAAACCTCTTCCCCACACTCTGAAACCTCTTCCCCACACACTGAAACCTCTTCCCCACACACTGAAACCTCTTCCCCACACACTGAAACCTCTTCCCCACACACTGAAACCTCTTCCCCACACACTGAAACCACTTCCCCACACACTGAAACATCTTCCCCACACACTGACACCCATCCCCACACACTGAAAGCCATCCCCACACACTGAAACCCTTCCCCACAAACTGAAACCTCTTCCCACACACTGAAACCTCTTTGCCACACACTGAAACCTCTTCCCCACACACTGAAACCCCTTCCCCACAGACTGAAACCACTTCCCCACACACTGAAAACTCTTCCCCACACACTGAAACCCCTTCCCCAAACACAGAAAGCCATCCCCACACACTGAAACCTCTTCCCCACACACTGAAACCCCTTCCTCACACACTGAAACCCATCCCCACACACTGAAACCTCTTCCCCACACACTGCAACCTTTTCCCAAACACTGAAACCCCTTCCCCACAAACTGAAACCCCTTCCCCACAAACTGAAACCCCTTCCCCACACACTGAAACCTCTTCCCCACACACTGAAACCCCTTCCCCACAGACTGAAGCAACTTCCGCAAACACTGAAACCTCTTCCCGACACACTGAAACCTGTCCCTACACACTGAAACCCATCCCCACACACTGAAACCTCTACCCCACACACTGAAACCTCTACCCCACACACTGAAACCTCTTCCCCACACACTGAAACCCTTCCCCACACACTGAAACCTCTTTCCCATACACTGAAATCCCTTCCCCACACACTGAAAACCATCCCCACACACTGAAACCTCTTCCCCACACACAGAAAGCTCTTCCCCACAGACTGAAACCCTTCCCCACGCACTGAAACCTCTTCTGCATACACTGAAACCCCATCCCCACACACTGAAAACCATCCCCACACACTGAAACCTCTTACCCACACACAGGAAGCTCTTCCCCACAGACTGAAACCCTTCCCCACGCACTGAAACCTCTTCCCCACACACTGAAACCTCTTCCCCACACACAGAAAGCTCTTCCCCACAGACTGAAACCCTTCCCCACGCACTGAAACCTCTTCCCCACACACTGAAACCTCTTCCACACACACTGAAACCTCTTCCCCACACACTGAAACCTCTTCCCCACACACTGAAACCTCTTCCCCACACACTGAAACCACTTCCCCACACACTGAAACCACTTCCCCACACACTGAAACATCTTCCCCACACACTGAAACCAGTCCCTGCACACTGAAACCCATCCCCACACAGTGAAACCTCTTCCCCACACACTGCAACCCCTTCCCCACACACTTAAACCCATCCCCACACACTGAAACACTTCCTAACACACAGAAACCACTTCCCCACACACTGAAACCTCTTCCCCACACACTGAAAATCCTTTCCCACGCACTGAATCCTCTTCCCCACACACTGAAACATCTTCCCCACACGCTGAGACTTCTTACAAACCCACTGAAAGCCATCCCCACACACTGGAACCACTTCCACACACAATGAAACCCCTTCCACGCATACTGAAACCCCTCTCCCGCACACTGAAACCCCTTCCCCACATACTGATACCTCTTCCACACACACTGAAACCCCTTCCCCGCACACTGAAATCCCTTCCACACGCACTGAAACCTCTTCCCCACACGCTTAAACCCCTTCCCCACACACTGAAACCCATCCCCACAGACTGAAGCACATCCCCACAGACAGAAAACGCTTCCCCACACACTGAAAACCATCCCCACACACTGAAACCACTTCCCCACACACTGAAACCTCTTCCCCACACACTGAAACTCCTTCCCCACACACATAAAGCCATCCCCACACACTGAAACCTCATCCCCACGCACTGAAAACCCTTCCCCACACACTGAAACCCATCCCCACATACTGAAATCTCTTCCCCACACACTGCAACCTCTTCCCCACACACTGATACCCCATCCCCACAAACTGAAACCCCTTCCCCACACTCTGAAACCTCTTCCCACACACTGAAACCCCTTCCCCACAGAATGAAACCACTTCCCCAAACACTGAAACCTCTTCCCCACACACTGAAACCTCTTCCCCACACACTGAAACCTGTCCCTACACACTGAAACCCATCCCCACACACTGAAACCTCTACCACACACACTGAAACCCCTTCCCCACACACTGAAACGCTTCCCGACACACTGAAACACTTCCTAACACACTGAAGCCCCTTCCACACACACTGAAACTCATCCCCACACACTGAAACACTTCCCCACACACTGATACCTTTTCCGCACACAATGAAACCCTTCCCCACACACTGAAACCTCTTCCCCACACACTGAAACCGCTTCCCCACGCACTGAAACATCCTCCACACACACTGAAACCTCTTCCCCATATACTGAAACCTCTTCCCCACACACTGAAACCCCTTCCCCACACACTGAAATCACTTCCCCGCTCATTGAAATCTCTTCCCCACACACTGAAACCTCTTCCCCACACACTGAAACCTCTTCCCCACAGACAGAAACCTCTTCCCCACAGACAGAAACCTCTTCCCCACACTCTGAAACCTCTTCCCCACACACTGAAACCTCTTCCCCACACATTGAAACCCATCCCCACACACTGAAAGCCATCCCCACACACTGAAACCCTTCCCCACAAACTGAAACCTCTTCCCACACACTGAAACCTCTTTGCCACACACTGAAACCTCTTCCCCACACACTGAAACCCCTTCCCCACAGACTGAAACCACTTCCCCACACACTGAAAACTCTTCCCCACACACTGAAACCCCTTCCCCAAACACAGAAAGCCATCCCCACACACTGAAACCTCTTCCCCACACACTGAAACCCCTTCCTCACACACTGAAACCCATCCCCACACACTGAAACCTCTTCCCCACACACTGCAACCTTTTCCCAAACACTGAAACCCCTTCCCCACAAACTGAAACCCCTTCCCCACACACTGAAACCTCTTCCCCACACACTGAAACCCCTTCCCCACAGACTGAAACAACTTCCGCAAACACTGAAACCTCTTCCCCACACACTGAAACCTGTCCCTACACACTGAAACCCATCCCCACACACTGAAACCTCTACCCCACACACTGAAACCTCTACCCCACACACTGAAACCTCTTCCCCACACACTGAAACCCTTCCCCACACACTGAAACCTCTTTCCCATACACTGAAATCCCTTCCCCACACACTGAAAACCATCCCCACACACTGAAACCACTTCCCCACACACAGAAAGCTCTTCCCCACAGACTGAAACCCTTCCCCACGCACTGAAACCTCTTCTGCATACACTGAAACCCCTTCCCCACACACTGAAAACCATCCCCACACACTGAAACCTCTTACCCACACACAGGAAGCTCTTCCCCACAGACTGAAACCCTTCCCCACGCACTGAAACCTCTTCCCCACACACTGAAACCCTTCCCCACGCACTGAAAGCTCTTCCCCACAGACTGAAACCCTTCCCCACGCACTGAAACCTCTTCCCCACACACTGAAACCTCTTCCACACACACTGAAACCTCTTCCCCACACACTGAAACCACTTCCCCAGACACTGAAACCTCTTCCCCAGACACTGAAACCTCTTCCCCACACACTGAAAATCCTTTCCCACGCACTGAATCCTCTTCCACACACACTGAATCATCTTCCCCACACACTGAAACCTCTTCCCCACACGCTGAGACTTCTTACACACCCACTGAAAACCATCCCCACACACTGAAACCGCTTCCACACACATTGAAACCTCTTCCACGCATACTGAAACCCCTTCCACACACACTGTAACCCCTTCCCCGCACAGAGAAACCCGTTCCCCACATACTGAAACCCCTTCCACACACACTGAAACCCCTTCCCCGCAGACTGAAACCCCTTTCCCACGCACTGAAACCTCTTGCCCACACGCTGAAACCCCTTCCCCACACACTGAAACCCATCCCCACACACTGAAACCCATCTCCACAGACTGAAACACATCGCCACAGACTGAAACCGCTTCCCCACACACTGAAACCCATCGCCACACACTGAAACCTCTTCCCCACACACTGCAACCTCTTCCCCAAACACTGAAACCCCATCCCCACAAACTGAAACCCCTTCCTCACACTCTGAAACCTCTTCCCCACACACTGAAACCCCTTTCCCAAACACTGAAACCTGTCCCTGCACACTGAAACCCATCCCCACACACTGAAACTTCTTCCCCACACACTGAAACCTCTTCCCCTCATCCTGAAATATTTCCCCACACACTGAAACCCTTCCCCACACACTGAAATCCATCCCGACACACTGAAACTTCTTCCCCACAGACAGAAACCTCTTCCCCACACACTGAAGCACATCCCCACACACTGAAACCTCTTCCCCACACACTGAAACCACTTCTCCACAGACTGAAACCCCTTCCCCACACACTGAAAACAATTCCCCACACACTGATACCTCTTCCCCACACACTGAAAGCACTTCCCCACACTCTGAAACCACTTCCCCACACACTGAAACCTCTAGCCCACAGACTGAAACACCTTCCCCACACACTGTAACACATCCCCACACTCTGAAACCTCTTCCCCACACTCTGAAACCTCTTCCCCACACACTGAAACACCTTAGCCACACTCTGAAAGCCCTTCCCCACACACAGAAACCCATCCCCACACACTGACACCTCTTCCCCACAAGCTGAAACACCTTCCCCACACACTGAAACCCATCCCCACACACTGAAACGTCATCCCCACACACTGAAACCCCTTCCCTACACACTGAAAAGCCTTCCCCACACACTGAAACCCATCCCCACAGACTGAAACCCCTTCCCCACACACTGAAACCCCTTCCCCACAAACTGAAAATCTTCCCCACACACTGAAACACTTAACCAATCACTGAAACCTCTTCCCCACAACCTGAAACCTCTTCCCCACACACTGAAACCTCTTCGCCACAGACTGAAACAGCTTCCCCACGCACTGAAACCTCTTCGCCACATACTGATACCTCTTCCCCACACACTGAAACCCCTTCCCCACAGACTGAAACCCCTTCCCCACACTCTGAAACCTCTTCCCCACACACTGAAACCTCTTCCCCACACACTGAAAACACTTCCCCAAACACTGAAATCCATCCCCACACACTGAAACCCCTTCCCCACACACTGAAACCCATCCCCACACACTGAAACCCTTCCCCACAAACTGAACCCTCTTCCCACACACTGAAGCCTCTTTGCCACACACTGAAACGCCTCCCCTCAAACTGAAACCTCTACCCCACACAATGAAACCTCTTCCACACAAACTGAAACCTCTTCCCCACACACTGAAACCTCTTCCTCACACACTGATAGCTCTTCCCCACAGACTGAAACCCTTCCCCACTCACTGAAACCTCTTCCCCACACACTGAAACCCCTTCCCCACGCACTGAAACCTCTTCCACACACACTGAAACCTCTTCCCCACTCACTGAAACCTCTTCGCCACAGACTGAAACCCTTCCCCACTCACTGAAACCACTTCCCCAGACACTGAAACAGCTTCCCCTCGCACTGAAACCTATTCCACACACACTGAAACCTCTTCCCAACACACTGAAACCTCTTCCCCACACACTGAAAGCTCTTCCCCACACAATGAAACCCCTTCCCCGCACACTGAAACCTCTACCCCACACACTGAATCCCCTTCACCACACACAGAAACACCTTCCCCACACACTGAAACCTCTTCTCCACACACTGAAACGTCCACCCCAAAGACAGAAACCCCTTCCCCACAATCTGAAACCCCTTCCCCACAATCTGAAACCCCTTCCCCACAATCTGAAACCTCTTCCCCACACACTGATCCCTCTTCCCCACACACTGAATCCCATCCCCACACACTGAAACCCCTTCCCCACACACTGGAACCTCTTCCCACACACTGAAACCTCTTTGCCACAGACTGAAACCCTTCCCCTCAAACTGAAACCTCTTCCCCACGCACTGAAACCTCTTCCACACACAGTGAAACCTCTTCCCCACACACTGAAACCCTTCCCCACACACTGAAACCACTTCCCCAGAAACTGAAACAGCTTCCCCTCGCACTGAAACCTATTCCACACACACTGAAACCTCTTCCCCACACACTGAAACATCTTCCCCACACACTGAAAGCTCTTTCCCACACAATGAAACCCCTTCCCCGCACACTGAAACCTCTTCCCCACACACTGAATCCCCTTCATCACACACAGAAACACCTTCCCCACACACTGAAACCTCTTCCCCACACACTGAAACGTCCACCACAAAGACTGAAACCCCTTCCCCACATTCTGAAACCCCTTCCCCACAATCTGAAACCCCTTCCCCACAATCTGAAACCTCTTCCCCACACACTGATCCCTCTTCCCCACACACTGAATCCCATCCCCACACACTGAAACCCCTTCCTCACACACTGGAACCTCTTCCCACACACTGAAACCTCTTTGCCACAGACTGAAACCCTTCCCCTCAAACTGAAACCTCTTCCCCACGCACTGAAACCTCTTCCACACACAGTGAAACCTCTTCCCCACACACTGAAACCTCTTCCCCACACAGTGAAACTCCTTCCCCACGCACTGAATCCTGTTCCACACACACTGAATCCCTTCCCCACAAGCTGAGACTTCTTACACACCCACTTGAAAACCATTCCCACACACGGAAACCCCTTCCACACACACTGAAACCTCTTCCACACACACTGAAACCCCTTCCCCACACAGAAACCCCTTCCACAAGCACTGTATCCCCTTCCCCGCACACTGAAACCCCTTCCCCACACACTGAGACATCTTCGCCACACACTGAAACCGCTTCACCACGCACTGAAAACTTTCCCCACACACTGAAACCTCTTCCCCACACACTGAAACCTCTTCCCCACACACTGAAACCTCTTCCCCACACACTGAAACCTGTCCCTACACACTGAAACCCATCCCTACACACAGAAACCTCTACCCCACACACTGAAACCTCTTCCCCACACACTGAAAACCTTCCCCACACACTGAAATCCATTCCCACACACTTGAACCTCTTCCCCACACACTGAAACCTCTTCCCCACACACTGAAAACGTTCCCCATACACTGAAACCCTTCCCCACACAATGAAAACCATCCCCACACACTGAAACCTCTTCCCCATGCACTGAAACCCCTTCCCCAAACACTGAAACCTATCCCCACACACTGAAACCTCTTCCCCACGCACTGAAACCTCTTCCCCCCACACTGAAACCCATCCCCTCGCACTGAAACCTCATCCCCACACACGGAAACCACTTCTCCACAGACTGAAACCACTTCCCCACAACTGAAACCGCTTCCCCACACACTGAAACCTCTTCACCACACACTGAAACCCCTTCCCCACACACTGAAACCTCTACCCCACAAACTGAAACCTCTTCCCCACACGCTGAAACCTCTTCCCCACACGCTGAAACCTCTTCCCCACACGCTGAAACCTCTTCCCCACACACTGAAACCCCATCCCCACACACTGAAACCCCATCCCCACACACTGAAACCCATCCCCACACACTGAAACCTCTTCTCCACGCACTGAAACCACTTCCCCAAAGACTGAAACCCCTTCCCCACACTCTGAAACCTCTTCCCCACACACTGAAACATCTTCCCCACTCACTGAAACCACTTCCCCACACACTGAAACCCCTTCCCCACACACTGAAGCCTCTTTCGCACACACTGAATCCCCTTCACCACACACTGAAACCCCTTCCCCACAAACTGAAACCTCTTCCCCACGCACTGAAACCCCTTCCCCACAGACTGAAACCACTTCCCCGCACACTGAAACCTCTTCCCCACAGACTGAAACATCTTCCTCACACACTGAAACCTCTTCAGCACACACTGAAACCAGTTCCGCACACACTGAAACCACTTCCCCACACACTGAAACCCCTTCCCCAAACACTGAAACCTCTTCCCCACACACTGAAACCTCTTCCCCGCAGACTGAAACCCCTTCCTCACACACTGAAACCCCTTCCTCACACACTGAAACCCCTTCCCCACGCACTGAAACCTCTTCCACACACACTGAAACCTCTTCCCCACACAGTGAAACCTCTTCCCTGCACACTGAAACTCCTTCCCCACGCACTGAAAACTCTTCCACACACACTGAAACATCTTCCCCACACACTGAAACCCCTTCCCCGCACACTGAAACCACTTTCCCACGCACTGAAACCTCTTGGCCACACGCTGAAACCCCTTCCCCACACAGTGAAACCTCATCGCCACACACTGAAACCTCTTCCCCACACACTGCAACCTCTTCCCCAAACACTGAAACCCCATCCCCACAAACTGAAACCCCTTCCTCACACTCTGAAACCTCTTCCCCACACACTGAAACCTCTTCACCACAGACTGAAACCGTTCCCCACACACTGAAACCCCTTCCTCACACACTGAAACCCCTTCCTCACACACTGAAACCCCTTCCCCACGCACTGAAACCTCTTCCACACACACTGAAACCTCTTCCCCACACACTGAAACCTCTTCCCTGCACACTGAAACTCCTTCCCCACGCACTGAAAACTCTTCCACACACACTGAAACATCTTCCGCACACACTGAAACCCCTTCCCCGCACACTGAAACCACTTTCCCACGCACTGAAACCTCTTGGCCACACGCTGAAACCCCTTCCCCACACACTGAAACCTCATCGCCACACACTGAAACCTCTTCCCCACACACTGCAACCTCTTCCCCAAACACTGAAACCCCATCCCCACAAACTGAAACCCCTTCCTCACACTCTGAAACCTCTTCCCCACACACTGAAACCCCTTCCCCACGCACTGAAAACTTTCCCCACACACTGAAACCTCTTCCCCACACACTGAAACCTCTTCCCCACACACTGAAACCCATCCCCACACACTGAAACCTCTTCCCCACACACTGAAACCTCTTCCCCAAACACTGAAACCTGTCCCTACACACTGAAACCCATCCCCACAAACTGAAACCTCTTCCCCACACACTGAAACCTCTTCCCCACACACTGAAAACCTTCCCCACACACTGAAATCCATCCCCACACAATGAAACCTCTTCCCCACACACTGAAATCCATCCCGACACACTGAAACTTCTTCCCCACAGACAGAAACCTCTTCCCCACACACTGAAGCACATCCCCACACACTGAAACCTCTTCCCCACACACTGAAACCACTTCTCCACAGACTGAAACCCTTTCCCCACACACTGAAAACAATTCCCCACACACTGATACCTCTTCCCCACACACTGAAAGCACTTCCCCACACACTGAAACCACTTCCCCACACACTGAAACCTCTAGCCCACAGACTGAAACACCTTAGCCACACTCTGAAAGCCCTTCCCCACACACTGAAACCCATCCCCACACACTGAAACCTCTTCCCCACAAGCTGAAACACCTTCCCCAGACACTGAAACCCATCCCCACACACTGAAAGCCATCCTCACACACTGAAACGTAATCCCCACACACTGAAACCCCTTCCCTACACACTGAAAAGCCTTCCCCCCACACTGAAACCCATCCCCACAGACTGAAACCCCTTCCCCACACACTGAAACCCCTTCCCCACAAACTGAAAATCTTCCCCACACCCTGAAACCTCTTCCCCACACCCTGAAACCTCTTCCCCACACCCTGAAACCTCTTCCCCACACACTGAAACCTCTTCGCCACAGACTGAAACAGCTTCCCCACGCACTGAAACCTCTTCCACACATACTGAAACCTCTACCCCACACACTGAAACCCCTTCCCCACAGACTGAAACCCCTTCCCCACACTCCGAAACCTCTTCCCCAAACACTGAAACCTCTTCTCCACACACCGAAAACCCATCCCCACACACTGAAATCCATCCCCACACACTGAAACCCCTTCCCCACACACTGAAACCCATCCCCACACGCTGAAACCCTTCCCCACACAATGAAACCTCTTCCACGCATACTGAAACCCCTTCCACACACACTGTAACCCCTTCCCCGCACAGAGAAACCCGTTCCCCACATACTGCAACCCCTTCCACACACACTGAAACCCCTTCCCCGCAGACTGAAACCCCTTTCCCACGCACTGAAAACCCTTCCCCACACACTGAAATCCATCCCCACACACTGAAATCCATCCCCACACACTGAAATCCATCCCCACACACTGAAACCCCTTCCCCACACACTGAAACCCATCCCCACACACTGAAACCTTTCCCCACAAACTGAAACCTCTTCCACACAAACTGAAACCTCTTCCTCACACACTGAAACCTCTTCCTCACACACTGATAGCTCTTCCCCACAGACTGAAACCCTTCCCCACTCACTGAAACCTCTTCCCCACACACAGAAACCCCTTCCCCACGCACTGAAACCTCTTCCACACGCACTGAAACCTCTTCCCCACACACTGAAACCTCTTCGCCACACACTGAAACCCTTCCCCACACACTGAAACCACTTCCCCAGACACTGAAACAGCTTCCCCTCGCACTGAAACCTCTTCCACACACACTGAAACCTCTTCCACACACACTGAAACCTCTTCCCCACACACTAAAAGCTCTTCCCCACACAATGAAACCCCTTCCCCGCACACTGAAACCTCTTCCCCACACACTGAATCCCCTTCACCACACACAGAAACACCTTCACCACACACTGAAACCTCTTCCCCACACACTGAAACGTCCACCCCAAAGACTGAAACCCCTTCCCCACAATCTGAAACCCCTTCCCCACAATCTGAAACCTCTTCCCCACACACTGAACCCTCTTCCCAAACACTGAATCCCATCCCCACACACTGAAACCCCTTCCCCACACACTGGAACCTCTTCCCACACACTGAAACCTCTTTGCCACAGACTGAAACCCTTCCCCTCAAACTGAAACCTCTTCCCCACACACTGAAAACTCTTCCACACAAAGGGAAACCTCTTTCCCACACACTGAAACCTCTTCCCCACACACTGATAGCTCTTCCCCACAGACTGAATCCCTTCCCCACACACTGAAACCTCTTGCCCACACACTGAAACCCCTTCCCCACTCACTGAAACCTCTTCCACACACAGTGAAACCTCTTCCCCACACACTGAAACCTCTTCCCCACACAGTGAAACTCCTTCCCCACGCACTGAATCCTGTTCCACACACACTGAATCCCTTCCCCACAAGCTGAGACTTCTTACACACCCACTTGAAAACCATTCCCACACACTGAAACCCCTTCCACACACACTGAAACCTCTTCCACACACACTGAAACCCCTTCCCCACACAGAAACCCCTTCCACAAGCACTGTATCCCCTTCCCCGCACACTGAAACCCCTTCCCCACACACTGAGACATCTTCGCCACACACTGAAACCGCTTCACCACGCACTGAAAACTTTCCCCACACACTGAAACCGCTTCCCCACACACTGAAAGCGATCCCCACACACTGAAACCTCTTCCCCACACACTGAAACCTGTCCCTACACACTGAAACCCGTCCCTACACACAGAAACCTCTACCCCACACACTGAAACCTCTTCCCCACACACTGAAAGCCTTCCCCACACACTGAAATCCATTCCCACACACTTGAACCTCTTCCCCACACACTGAAACCTCTTCCCCACACACTGAAACCCTTCCCCATACACTGAAACCCTTCCCCACACACTGAAAACCATCCCCACACACTGAAACCTCTTCCACATGCACTGAAACCCCTTCCCCAAACACTGAAACCTATCCCCACACACTGAAACCTCTTCCCCACGCACTGAAACATCTTCACCCCACACTGAAACCCATCCCCTCACACTGAAACCCATCCCCTCACACTGAAACCTCATCCCCTCACACTGAAACCTCATCCCCACACACGGAAACCACTTCTCCACAGACTGAAACCACTTCCCCACAACTGAAACCGCTTCCCCACACACTGAAACCTCTTCACCACACACTGAAACCCCTTCCCAAAACAATGAAACCCCTTCCCCACACACTGAAACCTCTACCCCACAAACTGATACCCCTTCCCCACACACTGAAACCGATCCCCACACGCTGAAACCTCTTCCCCACACACTGAAACAACTTCCCCACACACTGAAACCCCATCCACACACACTGAAACCCATCCCAACACACTGAAACCTCTTCTCCACGCACTGAAACCACTTCCCCAAAGACTGAAACCTCTTCCCCACACTTTGAAACCTCTTCCCCACACACTGAAACCACTTCCCCACTCACTGAAACCACTTCCCCACACACTGAAACCCCTTCCCCACACACTGAAGCCTCTTTCGCACACACTGAATCCCCTTCACCACACACTGAAGCCCCTTCCCCACAAACTGAAACCTCTTCCCCACGCACTGAAACCCCTTCCCCACAGACTGAAACCACTTCCCCGCACACTGAAACCTCTTCCCCACAGACTGAAACATCTTCCTCACACACTGAAACCACTTCCCCACACACTGAAACCTCTTCCCCACACACTGAAACCACTTCCCCACAGACTGAAACCGTTCCCCACACACTGAAACCCCTTCCTCACACACTGAAACCCCTTCCCCACGCACTGAAAACTCTTCCCCACGCACTGAAAACTCTTCCCCACGCACTGAAAACTCTTCCCCACGCACTGAAAACTCTTCCCCACGCACTGAAAACTCTTCCACACACACTGAAACCTCTTCCCCACACACTGAAACCTCATCCCTACACACTGAAACTCCTTCCCCACGCACTGAAGCCTCTTCCACACACACTGAAACATCTTCCCCACACACTGAAAACTCTTCCCCAAACGCTGAAACTTCTTCCCCACCCACTGAAACCCATCCCCACACACTGAAACCCCTTCCTCACACACTGAAACCTCTTCCACGCAAACTGAAACCCCTTCCCCACACACGGAAACCTCTTCCGCACACACTGAATCCTCTTCCCCACACACTGAAACCTCTTCGCCACAGACTGAAACCCTTCCCCACACACTGAAACCTCTTCCTCAGACACTGAAACAGCTTCCCCTCGCACTGAAACCTCTTCCACACACACTGAAACCTCTTCCGCACACACTGAAACCTCTTCCCCACACACTGAAAGCTCTTCCCCACACAATGAAACCCCTTCCCCGCACACTGAAACCTCTTCCCCACACACTGAATCCCCTTCACCACACACTGAAACACCTTCCCCACACACTGAAACCTCTTCCCCACACACTGAAACGTCTACCCCAAAGACTGAAACCCATTCCCCACAATCTGAAACCTCTTCCCCACACACTGAAACCTCTTCCCCACACACTGAAACCTCTTCCCCACACACTGAAAACCCTGCCCCATACACTGAATCCCATCCCCACACACTGAAACCCCTTCCCCACACACTGAACCCATCCCCACACTCTGAAACCCTTCCCCACACACTGGAACCTCTTCCCACACACTGAAACCTCTTTGCCACAGACTGAAACCCTTCCCCTCAAACTGAAACCTCTTCCCCACACACTGAAAACTCTTCCACACAAAGGGAAACCTCTTCCCCACACACTGAAACTTCTTCCCCAAACACTGATAGCTCTTCCCCACAGACTGAAACCCTTTCCCACACACTGAAACCTCTTGCCCACACACTGAAACCCCTTCCCCACGCACTGAAACCTCTTCCACACACAGTGAAACCTCCTCCCCACACACTGAAACCTCTTCCCCACACAGTGAAACTCCTTTCCCACGCACTGAATCCTGTTGCACACACACTGAATCCCTTCCCCACAAGCTGAGACTTCTTACACACCCACTTGAAAAACATTCCCACACACTGAAACACCTTCCACACACACTGAAACCTATTCCGCACACACTGAAACCCCTTCCCCACACAGAAACCCCTTCCACACGCACTGTATCCCCTTCCCCGCACACTGAAACCCCTTCCCCACACACTGAAACCTCTTCCCCACGCACTGAAACCTCTTCCCCCCACACTGAAACCCATCCCCTCACACTGAAACCTCATCCCCACACACGGAAACCACTTCTCCACAGACTGAAACCACTTCCCCACAACTGAAACCGCTTCCCCACACTCTGAAACCTCTTCACCACACACTGAAACCCTTTCCCAACACAATGAAACCCCTTCCCCACACACTGAAACCTCTACCCCACAAACTGAAACCCCTTCCCCACACACTGAAACCGATCCCCACACGCTGAAACCTCTTCCCCACACACTGAAACAACTTCCCCACACACTGAAACCCCATCCCCACACACTGAAACCCATCCCCACACACTGAAACCTCTTCTCCACGCACTGAAACCACTTCCCCAAAGACTGAAACCCCTTCCCCACACTCTGAAACCTCTTCCCCACACTCTGAAACCTCTTCCCCACACACTGAAACATCTTCCCCTCACACTGAAACCCCTTCCCCACACACTGAAACCCCTTCCCCACACACTGAAGCCTCTTTCGCACACACTGAATCCCCTTCACCACACACTGAAGCCCCTTCCCCACAAACTGAAACCTCTTCCCCACGCACTGAAACCCCTTCCCCACAGACTGAAACCACTTCCCCGCACACTGAAACCTCTTCCCCACAGACTGAAACATCTTCCTCACACACTGAAACCTCTTCAGCACACACTGAAACCACTTCCCCACACACTGAAACCCCTTCCCCACACACTGAAACCCCTTCCCCACACACTGAAACCTCTTCCCCACACACTGAAACCTCTTCCCCACAGACTGAAACCGTTCCCAACACACTGAAACCCCTTCCTCACACACTGAAACCCCTTCCTCACACACTGAAACCCCTTCCCCACGCACTGAAAACTCTTCCACACACACTGAAACCTCTTCCCCACACACTGAAACCTCTTCCCTACACAGTGAAACCTCTTCCCTACACACTGAAACTCCTTCCCCACGCACTGAAACCTCTTCCCCACACACTGAAACATCTTCCCCAAACGCTGAAACTTCTTCCACACCCACTGAAACCCATCCCCACACACTGAAACCCCTTCCTCACACACTGAAACCTCTTCCACGCAAACTGAAACCCCTTCCCCACACACGGAAACCTCTTCTGCACACACTGAATCCTCTTCCCCACACACTGAAACCTCTTCGCCACAGACTGAAACCCTTCCCCACACACTGAAACCTCTTCCTCAGACACTGAAACAGCTTCCCCTCGCACTGAAACCTCTTCCACACACACTGAAACCTCTTCCGCACACACTGAAACCTCTTCCCCACACACTGAAAGCTCTTCCCCACACAATGAAACCCCATCCCCGCACACTGAAACCTCTTCCCCACACACTGAATCCCCTTCACCACACACTGAAACCTCTTCCCCACACACTGAAACCTCTTCCCCACACACTAAAACGTTTTCCCCAAAGACTGAAACCCATTCCCCACAATCTGAAACCTCTTCCCCACACACTGAAACCTCTTCCCCACACACTGAAACCCCTTCCCCATACACTGAATCCCATCCCCACACACTGAAACCCCTTCCCCACACACTGAACCCATCCCCACACTCTGAAACCCTTCCCCACACACTGGAACCTCTTCCCACACACTGAAACCTCTTTGCCACAGACTGAAACCCTTCCCCTCAAACTGAAACCTCTTCCCCACACACTGAAAACTCTTCCACACAAAGGGAAAACTCTTCCCCACACACTGAAACCTCTTCCCCACACACTGATAGCTCTTCCCCACAGACTGAATCCCTTTCCCACACACTGAAACCTCATCCACACACAGTGAAACCCATCCCAACACACTGAAACCTCTTCTCCACGCACTGAAACCACTTCCCCAAAGACTGAAACCTCTTCCCCACACTTTGAAACCTCTTCCCCACACACTGAAACCACTTCCCCACTCACTGAAACCACTTCCCCACACACTGAAACCCCATCCACACACACTGAAACCCATCCCAACACACTGAAACCTCTTCTCCACGCACTGAAACCACTTCCCCAAAGACTGAAACCTCTTCCCCACACTTTGAAACCTCTTCCCCACACACTGAAACCACTTCCCCACTCACTGAAACCACTTCCCCACACACTGAAACCCCTTCCCCACACACTGAAGCCTCTTTCGCACACACTGAATCCCCTTCACCACACACTGAAGCCCCTTCCCCACAAACTGAAACCTCTTCCCCACGCACTGAAACCCCTTCCCCACAGACTGAAACCACTTCCCCGCACACTGAAACCTCTTCCCCACAGACTGAAACATCTTCCTCACACACTGAAACCACTTCCCCACACACTGAAACCTCTTCCCCACACACTGAAACCACTTCCCCACAGACTGAAACCGTTCCCCACACACTGAAACCCCTTCCTCACACACTGAAACCCCTTCCCCACGCACTGAAAACTCTTCCCCACGCACTGAAAACTCTTCCCCACGCACTGAAAACTCTTCCCCACGCACTGAAAACTCTTCCCCACGCACTGAAAACTCTTCCACACACACTGAAACCTCTTCCCCACACACTGAAACCTCATCCCTACACACTGAAACTCCTTCCCCACGCACTGAAGCCTCTTCCACACACACTGAAACATCTTCCCCACACACTGAAAACTCTTCCCCAAACGCTGAAACTTCTTCCCCACCCACTGAAACCCATCCCCACACACTGAAACCCCTTCCTCACACACTGAAACCTCTTCCACGCAAACTGAAACCCCTTCCCCACACACGGAAACCTCTTCCGCACACACTGAATCCTCTTCCCCACACACTGAAACCTCTTCGCCACAGACTGAAACCCTTCCCCACACACTGAAACCTCTTCCTCAGACACTGAAACAGCTTCCCCTCGCACTGAAACCTCTTCCACACACACTGAAACCTCTTCCGCACACACTGAAACCTCTTCCCCACACACTGAAAGCTCTTCCCCACACAATGAAACCCCTTCCCCGCACACTGAAACCTCTTCCCCACACACTGAATCCCCTTCACCACACACTGAAACACCTTCCCCACACACTGAAACCTCTTCCCCACACACTGAAACGTCTACCCCAAAGACTGAAACCCATTCCCCACAATCTGAAACCTCTTCCCCACACACTGAAACCTCTTCCCCACACACTGAAACCTCTTCCCCACACACTGAAAACCCTGCCCCATACACTGAATCCCATCCCCACACACTGAAACCCCTTCCCCACACACTGAACCCATCCCCACACTCTGAAACCCTTCCCCACACACTGGAACCTCTTCCCACACACTGAAACCTCTTTGCCACAGACTGAAACCCTTCCCCTCAAACTAAAACCTCTTCCCCACACACTGAAAACTCTTCCACACAAAGGGAAACCTCTTCCCCACACACTGAAACTTCTTCCCCAAACACTGATAGCTCTTCCCCACAGACTGAAACCCTTTCCCACACACTGAAACCTCTTGCCCACACACTGAAACCCCTTCCCCACGCACTGAAACCTCTTCCACACACAGTGAAACCTCCTCCCCACACACTGAAACCTCTTCCCCACACAGTGAAACTCCTTTCCCACGCACTGAATCCTGTTGCACACACACTGAATCCCTTCCCCACAAGCTGAGACTTCTTACACACCCACTTGAAAAACATTCCCACACACTGAAACACCTTCCACACACACTGAAACCTATTCCGCACACACTGAAACCCCTTCCCCACACAGAAACCCCTTCCACACGCACTGTATCCCCTTCCCCGCACACTGAAACCCCTTCCCCACACACTGAAACCTCTTCCCCACGCACTGAAACCTCTTCCCCCCACACTGAAACCCATCCCCTCACACTGAAACCTCATCCCCACACACGGAAACCACTTCTCCACAGACTGAAACCACTTCCCCACAACTGAAACCGCTTCCCCACACTCTGAAACCTCTTCACCACACACTGAAACCCTTTCCCAACACAATGAAACCCCTTCCCCACACACTGAAACCTCTACCCCACAAACTGAAACCCCTTCCCCACACACTGAAACCGATCCCCACACGCTGAAACCTCTTCCCCACACACTGAAACAACTTCCCCACACACTGAAACCCCATCCCCACACACTGAAACCCATCCCCACACACTGAAACCTCTTCTCCACGCACTGAAACCACTTCCCCAAAGACTGAAACCCCTTCCCCACACTCTGAAACCTCTTCCCCACACTCTGAAACCTCTTCCCCACACACTGAAACATCTTCCCCTCACACTGAAACCCCTTCCCCACACACTGAAACCCCTTCCCCACACACTGAAGCCTCTTTCGCACACACTGAATCCCCTTCACCACACACTGAAGCCCCTTCCCCACAAACTGAAACCTCTTCCCCACGCACTGAAACCCCTTCCCCACAGACTGAAACCACTTCCCCGCACACTGAAACCTCTTCCCCACAGACTGAAACATCTTCCTCACACACTGAAACCTCTTCAGCACACACTGAAACCACTTCCCCACACACTGAAACCCCTTCCCCACACACTGAAACCCCTTCCCCACACACTGAAACCTCTTCCCCACACACTGAAACCTCTTCCCCACAGACTGAAACCGTTCCCAACACACTGAAACCCCTTCCTCACACACTGAAACCCCTTCCTCACACACTGAAACCCCTTCCCCACGCACTGAAAACTCTTCCACACACACTGAAACCTCTTCCCCACACACTGAAACCTCTTCCCTACACAGTGAAACCTCTTCCCCAAACGCTGAAACTTCTTCCACACCCACTGAAACCCATCCCCACACACTGAAACCCCTTCCTCACACACTGAAACCTCTTCCACGCAAACTGAAACCCCTTCCCCACACACGGAAACCTCTTCTGCACACACTGAATCCTCTTCCCCACACACTGAAACCTCTTCGCCACAGACTGAAACCCTTCCCCACACACTGAAACCTCTTCCTCAGACACTGAAACAGCTTCCCCTCGCACTGAAACCTCTTCCACACACACTGAAACCTCTTCCGCACACACTGAAACCTCTTCCCCACACACTGAAAGCTCTTCCCCACACAATGAAACCCCATCCCCGCACACTGAAACCTCTTCCCCACACACTGAATCCCCTTCACCACACACTGAAACCTCTTCCCCACACACTGAAACCTCTTCCCCACACACTAAAACGTTTTCCCCAAAGACTGAAACCCATTCCCCACAATCTGAAACCTCTTCCCCACACACTGAAACCTCTTCCCCACACACTGAAACCCCTTCCCCATACACTGAATCCCATCCCCACACACTGAAACCCCTTCCCCACACACTGAACCCATCCCCACACTCTGAAACCCTTCCCCACACACTGGAACCTCTTCCCACACACTGAAACCTCTTTGCCACAGACTGAAACCCTTCCCCTCAAACTGAAACCTCTTCCCCACACACTGAAAACTCTTCCACACAAAGGGAAACCTCTTCCCCACACACTGAAACCTCTTCCCCACACACTGATAGCTCTTCCCCACAGACTGAATCCCTTTCCCACACACTGAAACCTCTTGCCCACACACTGAAACCCCTTCCCCACGCACTGAAACCTCTTCCACACACAGTGAAACCTCCTCCCCACACACTGAAACCTCTTCCCCACACAGTGAAACTCCTTCCCCACGCACTGAATCCTGTTGCACACACACTGAATCCCTTCCCCACAAGCTGAGACTTCTTACACACCCACTTGAAAAACATTCCCACACACTGAAACCCCTTCCACACACACTGAAACCTATTCCGCACACACTGAAACCCCTTCCCCACACAGAAACCCCTTCCACACGCACTGTATCCCCTTCCCCGCACACTGAAACCCCTTCCCCACACACTGAAACCCCTTCCCCACACACTGAAACCCCTTCCCCACACACTGAAATCCCTTCCCCACACACTGAAACCCCTTCCACACACACTGAAACCCCATCCCCACATACTGAAACATCTTCCCCACACACTGAAACCGCTTTACCACGCACTGAAAACTTTCCCCACACACTGAAACCTCTTCCCCACACACTGAAACCTCTTCCCCACACACTGGAACCGATCCCCACACACTGAAAACTCTTCCCCACACACTGAAACCTCTTCCCCACACGCTGAAACCGGTCCCTACACACTGAAACCCATCCCCACACACAGAAACCTCTACCCCACACACTGAAACCTCTTCCCCACACACTGAAAACCTTCCCCACACACTGAAATCCATCCCCACAAACTTGAACCTCTTCCCCACACACTGAAACCTCTTCCCCACACACTGAAACCCATCCCCACACACTGAAACCTCTTCCCCATGCACAAAAACCCCTTCCCCAAACACTGAAACTTATCCCCACACACTGAAACCTCTTCCCCACGCACTGAAACCTCTTTCCCCCACACTGAAACCCATCCCCTCACACTGAAACCTCTTCATCACACACTGAAACCGCTTCCCCAAAGACTGGAACCCCTTCCCCACACTCTGAAACCTCTTCCCCACACTCTGAAACCTCTTCCCCACACACTGAAACCTCTTCCCCACTCACTGAAACCACTTCACCACACACTGAAACCCCTTCCCCACACACTGAAGTCTCTTTCGCACACACTGAATCCCCTTCACCACACACTGAAACCCCTTCCCCACAAACTGAAACCTCTTCCCCACGCACTGAAACCCCTTCCCCACAGGCTGTAACCACTTCGCCGCACACTGAAACCTCTTCCCCACAGACTGAAACATCTTGCACACACACTGAAACCCCTTATCCACAGACTGAAACCCCTTCCCCACACTCTGAAACCTCTTCCTCACACACTGAAACCTCTTCCTCACACACTGAAACCTCTTCCCCACACACTGAAACCACTTCCCCACACACTGAAACCCCTTCCCCACACACTGAAACCCCTTCCCCACACACTGAAACCTCTTCCCCACACACTGAAACCTCTTCCCCACAGACTGAAACCGTTCCCCACACACTGAAACCTCTTCCCCACACACTGAAAATCCTTCCCCACACACTGAAAATCCTTCCCCACGCACTGAAAACTCTTCCACACACACTGAAACCTCTTCCCCACACACTGAAACCTCTTCCCCACACACTGAAACTCCGTCCCCACGCATTGAAACCTCTTCCACACACACTGAAACATCTTCCCCACACACTGAAAACTCTTCCCCAAACGCTGAAACTTCTTCCACACAAACTGAAACCCCTTCCCCACACACGGAAACCTCTTCCGCACACACTGAAACACCTTCCCCACGCACTGAAACATTTCCCTACGCACTGAAACCCATCCCCACACACTGAAGCCTGTACCCCACACACTGAAACCTCTTCCCCACACACTGAAACCTCTTCCCCACACACTGAAAACCTTCCCCACACACTGAAAACCTTCCCCACACACTGAAACCCCTTAACCACACACTGAAACCCATCCCCACACACTGAAATCTCTTCCCCACACACTGAAACCCCTTCCCCACACACTGAAACCCATCCCCACACACTGAAACCTCTTCCCCACACACAGAAACCCCTTCCCCACGCACTGAAACCCCTTCCCCACGCACTGAAACCTCTTCTGCACACACTGAAACCCCTTCCCCACACGCTGAAACTCCTACCTCACACACTGAAACCCCTTCCACACACACTGAAACTCCTTCCCCGTACACTGAAACCCTTCCCCACACGCTGAAACCCCTTCCCCACACACTGAAACCTCTACCCCACAAACTGAAACCCCTTCCCCACACACTGAAACCGATCCCCACACACTGAAACCTCATCCCTACACACTGAAACTCCTTCCCCACGCACTGAAGCCTCTTCCACACACACTGAAACATCTTCCCCACACACTGAAAACTCTTCCCCAAACGCTGAAACTTCTTCCCCACCCACTGAAACCCATCCCCACACACTGAAACCCCTTCCTCACACACTGAAACCTCTTCCACGCAAACTGAAACCCCTTCCCCACACACGGAAACCTCTTCCGCACACACTGAATCCTCTTCCCCACACACTGAAACCTCTTCGCCACAGACTGAAACCCTTCCCCACACACTGAAACCTCTTCCTCAGACACTGAAACAGCTTCCCCTCGCACTGAAACCTCTTCCACACACACTGAAACCTCTTCCGCACACACTGAAACCTCTTCCCCACACACTGAAAGCTCTTCCCCACACAATGAAACCCCTTCCCCGCACACTGAAACCTCTTCCCCACACACTGAATCCCCTTCACCACACACTGAAACACCTTCCCCACACACTGAAACCTCTTCCCCACACAGTGAAACGTCTACCCCAAAGACTGAAACCCATTCCCCACAATCTGAAACCTCTTCCCCACACACTGAAACCTCTTCCCCACACACTGCAACCTCTTCCCCACACACTGAAAACCCTGCCCCATACACTGAATCCCATCCCCACACACTGAAACCCCTTCCCCACACACTGAACCCATCCCCACACTCTGAAACCCTTCCCCACACACTGGAACCTCTTCCCACACACTGAAACCTCTTTGCCACAGACTGAAACCCTTCCCCTCAAACTGAAACCTCTTCCCCACACACTGAAAACTCTTCCACACAAAGGGAAACCTCTTCCCCACACACTGAAACTTCTTCCCCAAACACTGATAGCTCTTCCCCACAGACTGAAACCCTTTCCCACACACTGAAACCTCTTGCCCACACACTGAAACCCCTTCCCCACGCACTGAAACCTCTTCCACACACAGTGAAACCTCCTCCCCACACACTGAAACCTCTTCCCCACACAGTGAAACTCCTTCCCCACGCACTGAATCCTGTTGCACACACACTGAATCCCTTCCCCACAAGATGAGACTTATTACACACCCACTTGAAAAACATTCCCACACACTGAAACACCTTCCACACACACTGAAACCTATTCCGCACACACTGAAACCCCTTCCCCACACAGAAACCCCTTCCACACGCACTGTATCCCCTTCCCCGCACACTGAAACCCCTTCCCCACACACTGAAACCTCTTCCCCACGCACTGAAACCTCTTCCCCCCACACTGAAACCCATCCCCTCACACTGAAACCTCATCCCCACACACGGAAACCACTTCTCCACAGACTGAAACCACTTCCCCACAACTGAAACCGCTTCCCCACACTCTGAAACCTCTTCACCACACACTGAAACCCTTTCCCAACACAATGAAACCCCTTCCCCACACACTGAAACCTCTACCCCACAAACTGAAACCCCTTCCCCACACACTGAAACCGATCCCCACACGCTGAAACCTCTTCCCCACACACTGAAACAACTTCCCCACACACTGAAACCCCATCCCCACACACTGAAACCCATCCCCACACACTGAAACCTCTTCTCCACGCACTGAAACCACTTCCCCAAAGACTGAAACCCCTTCCCCACACTCTGAAACCTCTTCCCCACACTCTGAAACCTCTTCCCCACACACTGAAACATCTTCCCCTCACACTGAAACCCCTTCCCCACACACTGAAACCCCTTCCCCACACACTGAAGCCTCTTTCGCACACACTGAATCCCCTTCACCACACACTGAAGCCCCTTCCCCACAAACTGAAACCTCTTCCCCACGCACTGAAACCCCTTCCCCACAGACTGAAACCACTTCCCCGCACACTGAAACCTCTTCCCCACAGACTGAAACATCTTCCTCACACACTGAAACCTCTTCAGCACACACTGAAACCACTTCCCCACACACTGAAACCCCTTCCCCACACAGTGAAACCCCTTCCCCACACACTGAAACCTCTTCCCCACACACTGAAACCTCTTCCCCACAGACTGAAACCGTTCCCAACACACTGAAACCCCTTCCTCACACACTGAAACCCCTTCCTCACACACTGAAACCCCTTCCCCACGCACTGAAAACTCTTCCACACACACTGAAACCTCTTCCCCACACACTGAAACCTCTTCCCTACACAGTGAAACCTCTTCCCTACACACTGAAACTCCTTCCCCACGCACTGAAACCTCTTCCACACACACTGAAACATCTTCCCCAAACGCTGAAACTTCTTCCACACCCACTGAAACCCATCCCCACACACTGAAACCCCTTCCTCACACACTGAAACCTCTTCCACGCAAACTGAAACCCCTTCCCCACACACGGAAACCTCTTCCGCACACACTGAATCCTCTTCCCCACACACTGAAACCTCTTCGCCACAGACTGAAACCCTTCCCCACACACTGAAACCTCTTCCTCAGACACTGAAACAGCTTCCCCTCGCACTGAAACCTCTTCCACACACACTGAAACCTCTTCCGCACACACTGAAACCTCTTCCCCACACACTGAAAGCTCTTCCCCACACAATGAAACCCCTTCCCCGCACACTGAAACCTCTTCCCCACACACTGAATCCCCTTCACCACACACTGAAACCTCTTCCCCACACACTGAAACCTCTTCCCCACACACTAAAACGTTTTCCCCAAAGACTGAAACCCATTCCCCACAATCTGAAACCTCTTCCCCACACACTGAAACCTCTTCCCCACACACTGAAACCCCTTCCCCATACACTGAATCCCATCCCCACACACTGAAACCCCTTCCCCACACACTGAACCCATCCCCACACTCTGAAACCCTTCCCCACACACTGGAACCTCTTCCCACACACTGAAACCTCTTTGCCACAGACTGAAACCCTTCCCCTCAAACTGAAACCTCTTCCCCACACACTGAAAACTCTTCCACACAAAGGGAAACCTCTTCCCCACACACTGAAACCTCTTCCCCACACACTGATAGCTCTTCCCCACAGACTGAATCCCTTTCCCACACACTGAAACCTCTTGCCCACACACTGAAACCCCTTCCCCACGCACTGAAACCTCTTCCACACACAGTGAAACCTCCTCCCCACACACTGAAACCTCTTCCCCACACAGTGAAACTCCTTCCCCACGCACTGAATCCTGTTGCACACACACTGAATCCCTTCCCCACAAGCTGAGACTTCTTACACACCCACTTGAAAAACATTCCCACACACTGAAACCCCTTCCACACACACTGAAACCTATTCCGCACACACTGAAACCCCTTCCCCACACAGAAACCCCTTCCACACGCACTGTATCCCCTTCCCCGCACACTGAAACCCCTTCCCCACACACTGAAACCCCTTCCCCACACACTGAAATCCCTTCCCCACACACTGAAACCCCTTCCACACACACTGAAACCCCATCCCCACATACTGAAACATCTTCCCCACACACTGAAACCGCTTCACCACGCACTGAAAACTTTCCCCACACACTGACACCTCTTCCCCACACACTGAAACCTCTTCCCCACACACTGGAACCGATCCCCACACACTGAAAACTCTTCCCCACACACTGAAACCTCTTCCCCACACGCTGAAACCGGTCCCTACACACTGAAACCCATCCCCACACACAGAAACCTCTACCCCACACACTGAAACCTCTTCCCCACACACTGAAAACCTTCCCCACACACTGAAATCCATCCCCACAAACTTGAACCTCTTCCCCACACACTGAAACCTCTTCCCCACACACTGAAACCCATCCCCACACACTGAAACCTCTTCCCCATGCACAAAAACCCCTTCCCCAAACACTGAAACTTATCCCCACACACTGAAACCTCTTCCCCACGCACTGAAACCTCTTTCCCCCACACTGAAACCCATCCCCTCACACTGAAACCTCTTCATCACACACTGAAACCGCTTCCCCAAAGACTGGAACCCCTTCCCCACACTCTGAAACCTCTTCCCCACACTCTGAAACCTCTTCCCCACACACTGAAACCTCTTCCCCACTCACTGAAACCACTTCCCCACACACTGAAACCCCTTCCCCACACACTGAAGTCTCTTTCGCACACACTGAATCCCCTTCACCACACACTGAAACCCCTTCCCCACAAACTGAAACCTCTTCCCCACGCACTGAAACCCCTTCCCCACAGGCTGTAACCACTTCGCCGCACACTGAAACCTCTTCCCCACAGACTGAAACATCTTGCACACACACTGAAACCCCTTATCCACAGACTGAAACCCCTTCCCCACACTCTGAAACCTCTTCCTCACACACTGAAACCTCTTCCTCACACACTGAAACCTCTTCCTCACACACTGAAACCTCTTCCCCACACACTGAAACCACTTCCCCACACACTGAAACCCCTTCCCCACACACTGAAACCCCTTCCCCACACACTGAAACCTCTTCCCCACACACTGAAACCTCTTCCCCACAGACTGAAACCGTTCCCCACACACTGAAACCTCTTCCCCACACACTGAAACCTCTTCCCCACACACTGAAAATCCTTCCCCACGCACTGAAAACTCTTCCACACACACTGAAACCTCTTCCCCACACACTGAAACCTCTTCCCCACACACTGAAACTCCGTCCCCACGCATTGAAACCTCTTCCACACACACTGAAACATCTTCCCCACACACTGAAAACTCTTCCCCAAACGCTGAAACTTCTTCCACACAAACTGAAACCCCTTCCCCACACACGGAAACCTCTTCCGCACACACTGAAACACCTTCCCCACGCACTGAAACATTTCCCTACGCACTGAAACCCATCCCCACACACTGAAGCCTGTACCCCACACACTGAAGCCTGTACCCCACACACTGAAACCTCTTCCCCACACACTGAAACCTCTTCCCCACACACTGAAAACCTTCCCCACACACTGAAAACCTTCCCCACACACTGAAACCCCTTAACTACACACTGAAACCCATCCCCACACACTGAAATCTCTTCCCCACACACTGAAACCCCTTCCCCACACACTGAAACCCATCCCCACACACTGAAACCTCTTCCCCACACACTGACACCCTTCCCCACGCACTGAAACCTCTTCTGCACACACTGAAACCCCTTCCCCACACGCTGAAACTCCTACCTCACACACTGAAACCCCTTCCACACACACTGAAACTCCTTCCCCGTACACTGAAACCCTTCCCCACACGCTGAAACCCCTTCCCCACACACTGAAACCTCTACCCCACAAACTGAAACCCCTTCCCCACACACTGAAACCGATCCCCACACGCTGAAACCTCTTCCCCACACACTGAAACAACTTCCCCACACACTGAAACCCCATCCCCACACACTGAAACCCATCCCCACACACTGAAACCTCTTCTCCACGCACTGAAACCACTTCCCCAAAGACTGAAACCCCTTCCCCACACTCTGAAACCTCTTCCCCACACTCTGAAACCTCTTCCCCACACACTGAAACATCTTCCCCACACACTGAAACCCCTTCCCCACACACTGAAACCTCTTCCCCACACACTGAAGCCTCCTTCGCACACACTGAATCCCCTTCACCACACACTGAAGCCCCTTCCCCACAAACTGAAACCTCTTCCCCACGCACTGAAACCCCTTCCCCACAGACTGAAACCACTTCCCCGCACACTGAAACCTCTTCCCCACAGACTGAAACATCTTCCTCACACACTGAAACCTCTTCAGCACACACTGAAACCACTTCCCCACACACTGAAACCCCTTCCCCACACACTGAAACCCCTTCCCCACACACTGAAACCTCTTCCCCACACACTGAAACCTCTTCCCCACAGACTGAAACCGTTCCCAACACACTGAAACCCCTTCCTCACACACTGAAACCCCTTCCTCACACACTGAAACCCCTTCCTCACACACTGAAACCCCTTCCCCACGCACTGAAAACTCTTCCACACACACTGAAACCTCTTCCCCACACACTGAAACCTCTTCCCTACACAGTGAAACCTCTTCCCTACACACTGAAACTCCTTCCCCACGCACAGAAACCTCTTCCACACACACTGAAACATCTTCCCCAAACGCTGAAACTACTTCCACACCCACTGAAACCCATCCCCACACACTGAAACCCCTTCCTCACACACTGAAACCTCTTCCACGCAAACTGAAACCCCTTCCCCACACACGGAAACCTCTTCCGCACACACTGAATCCTCTTCCCCACACACTGAAACCTCTTCGCCACAGACTGAAACCCTTCCCCACACACTGAAACCTCTTCCTCAGACACTGAAACAGCTTCCCCTCGCACTGAAACCTCTTCCACACACACTGAAACCTCTTCCGCACACACTGAAACCTCTTCCCCACACACTGAAAGCTCTTCCCCACACAATGAAACCCCTTCCCCGCACACTGAAACCTCTTCCCCACACACTGAATCCCCTTCACCACACACTGAAACCTCTTCCCCACACACTGAAACCTCTTCCCCACACACTAAAACGTTTTCCCCAAAGACTGAAACCCATTCCCCACAATCTGAAACCTCTTCCCCACACACTGAAACCTCTTCCCCACACACTGAAACCCCTTCCCCATACACTGAATCCCATCCCCACACACTGAAACCCCTTCCCCACACACTGAACCCATCCCCACACTCTGAAACCCTTCCCCACACACTGGAACCTCTTCCCACACACTGAAACCTCTTTGCCACAGACTGAAACCCTTCCCCTCAAACTGAAACCTCTTCCCCACACACTGAAAACTCTTCCACACAAAGGGAAACCTCTTCCCCACACACTGAAACCTCTTCCCCACACACTGATAGCTCTTCCCCACAGACTGAATCCCTTTCCCACACACTGAAACCTCTTGCCCACACACTGAAACCCCTTCCCCACGCACTGAAACCTCTTCCACACACAGTGAAACCTCCTCCCCACACACTGAAACCTCTTCCCCACACAGTGAAACTCCTTCCCCACGCACTGAATCCTGTTGCACACACACTGAATCCCTTCCCCACAAGCTGAGACTTCTTACACACCCACTTGAAAAACATTCCCACACACTGAAACCCCTTCCACACACACTGAAACCTATTCCGCACACACTGAAACCCCTTCCCCACACAGAAACCCCTTCCACACGCACTGTATCCCCTTCCCCGCACACTGAAACCCCTTCCCCACACACTGAAACCCCTTCCCCACACACTGAAATCCCTTCCCCACACACTGAAACCCCTTCCACACACACTGAAACCCCATCCCCACATACTGAAACATCTTCCCCACACACTGAAACCGCTTCACCACGCACTGAAAACTTTCCCCACACACTGAAACCTCTTCCCCACACACTGAAACCTCTTCCCCACACACTGGAACCGATCCCCACACACTGAAAACTCTTCCCCACACACTGAAACCTCTTCCCCACACGCTGAAACCGGTCCCTACACACTGAAACCCATCCCCACACACAGAAACCTCTACCCCACACACTGAAACCTCTTCCCCACACACTGAAAACCTTCCCCACACACTGAAATCCATCCCCACAAACTTGAACCTCTTCCCCACACACTGAAACCTCTTCCCCACACACTGAAACCCATCCCCACACACTGAAACCTCTTCCCCATGCACAAAAACCCCTTCCCCAAACACTGAAACTTATCCCCACACACTGAAACCTCTTCCCCACGCACTGAAACCTCTTTCCCCCACACTGAAACCCATCCCCTCACACTGAAACCTCTTCATCACACACTGAAACCGCTTCCCCAAAGACTGGAACCCCTTCCCCACACTCTGAAACCTCTTCCCCACACTCTGAAACCTCTTCCCCACACACTGAAACCTCTTCCCCACTCACTGAAACCACTTCCCCACACACTGAAACCCCTTCCCCACACACTGAAGTCTCTTTCGCACACACTGAATCCCCTTCACCACACACTGAAACCCCTTCCCCACAAACTGAAACCTCTTCCCCACGCACTGAAACCCCTTCCCCACAGGCTGTAACCACTTCGCCGCACACTGAAACCTCTTCCCCACAGACTGAAACATCTTGCACACACACTGAAACCCCTTATCCACAGACTGAAACCCCTTCCCCACACTCTGAAACCTCTTCCTCACACACTGAAACCTCTTCCTCACACACTGAAACCTCTTCAGCACACACTGAAACCACTTCCCCACACACTGAAACCCCTTCCCCACACACTGAAACCCCTTCCCCACACACTGAAACCTCTTCCCCACACACTGAAACCTCTTCCCCACAGACTGAAACCGTTCCCCACACACTGAAACCTCTTCCCCACACACTGAAAATCCTTCCCCACGCACTGAAAACTCTTCCACACACACTGAAACCTCTTCCCCACACACTGAAACCTCTTCCCCACACACTGAAACTCCGTCCCCACGCATTGAAACCTCTTCCACACACACTGAAACATCTTCCCCACACACTGAAAACTCTTCCCCAAACGCTGAAACTTCTTCCACACAAACTGAAACCCCTTCCCCACACACGGAAACCTCTTCCGCACACACTGAAACACCTTCCCCACGCACTGAAACATTTCCCTACGCACTGAAACCCATCCCCACACACTGAAGCCTGTACCCCACACACTGAAACCTCTTCCCCACACACTGAAACCTCTTCCCCACACACTGAAAACCTTCCCCACACACTGAAAACCTTCCCCACACACTGAAACCCCTTAACCACACACTGAAACCCATCCCCACACACTGAAATCTCTTCCCCACACACTGAAACCCCTTCCCCACACACTGAAACCCATCCCCACACACTGAAACCTCTTCCCCACACACAGAAACCCCTTCCCCACGCACTGAAACCCCTTCCCCACGCACTGAAACCTCTTCTGCACACACTGAAACCCCTTCCCCACACGCTGAAACTCCTACCTCACACACTGAAACCCCTTCCACACACACTGAAACTCCTTCCCCGTACACTGAAACCCCTTCCCCACACGCTGAAACCCCTTCCCCACACGCTGAAACCCTTTCCACACACACTGAAACCTCTTCCACATGCACTGAAACCCCTTCCGCACACACTGAAACCCATCCCCACACACTGAAACCCATCCCCACACACTGAAACCATTCCCCACACAATGAAACACATCCCCACACACTGAAACCTCTTCCCCACAAAATGAAACCACTTCCCCACACACTGAAACACATCCCCCACACTGAAATCACTTCCCCACACACAGAAACCCCTTCCCCACACACAGAAACCCATTCCCCACACACTGAAACCGATCCCCACACACTGAAACCTCTTCCCCACACACTGAAACCCCTTCCCCACACACTGAAACCCATCCCCACACACTGAAACCTCTTCCCCACACACTGTAAGCTATTCCCCACAGACTGAAACGCTTACCCACACACTTAAACCTCATGCCCACACACTTAAACCTCATGCCCACACACTGAAACCCCTTCCCCACGCACTGAAACCTCTTCCACACACAGTGAAACCTCTTCCACACACAGTGAAACCTCTTCCACACACAGTGAAACTCTTTCCCCACGCACTGAAACCTCTTCCACACACACTGAAACCCCTTCCCCAGACAGAAACCCCTTCCACACGAACTGTATCCCCTTCCCCGCACAATGAAACCCCTTCCCCACACACTGAAACCCCTTCCACACACACTGAAACCCCATCCCCACACACTGAAACCCCTTCCCCACACACTGACACCCCTTCCCCACACTCTGAAACCTCTTCCTCACACACTGAAAACTCTTCAGCACACACTGAAACCTCTTCCCCACACACTGAAACCTCTTCCCCACACACTGAAACCTCTTCCCCACACACTGAAACCTCTTCCCCACAGACTGAAACCGTTCCCCACACACTGAAACCTCTTCCCCACACACTGAAAACTCTTCCACACACACTGAAACCTCTTCTCCACACACTGAAACCTCTTCCCCACACACGGAAACCCCTTCCTCACACACTGAAACCTCTTCCACACAAACTGAAACCCCTTCCCCTCACACGGAAACCTCTTCCGCACACACTGAAACACCTTCCCCACGCACTGAAACATTTCCCTACGCACTGAAACCCATCCCCACACACTGAAACCTGTATCCCACGCACTAAAACCTCTTCCCCACACACTGAAAACCTTCCCCACATACTGAAACCCCTTCCCCAAAGACTGAAACCCCTTCCCCAAAGACTGAAACCCCTTAACCACACACTGAAACCCATCCCCACACACTGAAATCTCTTCCCCACACACTGAAACCTCTTCCCCACACACTGAAACCCATCCCCACACACTGAAACCTCTTCCCCACACACTGTAAGCTCTTCCCCACAGACTGAAACCCTTACCCACACACTGAAACCACTTCACCACACACTGAAAACCCTTCCCCACGCACTGAAACCTCTTCTGCACGCACTGAAACTCCTTCCCCGTACACTGAAACCCTTCCCCACACGCTGAAACCCCTTCCCCACACGCAGAAAACCCTTTCCACACACACTGAAACCTCTTCCACATGCACTGAAACCCCTTCCGCACACACTGAAACCCATCCCCACACACTGAAACCCATCCCCACACACTGAAACCATTCCCCACACAATGAAACACATCCCCACACACTGAAACCTCTTCCCCACAAAATGAAACCACTTCCCCACACACTGAAACACATCCCCCACACTGAAATCACTTCCCCACACACTGAAACCCCTTCCCCACACACAGAAACCCCTTCCCCACACACTGAAACCGATCCCCACACTCTGAAACCTCTTCCCCACACACTGAAACCCCTTCCCCACACACTGAAACCCATCCCCACACACTGAAACCTCTTCCCCACACACTGTAAGCTATTCCCCACAGACTGAAACGCTTACCCACACACTTAAACCTCATGCCCACACACTGAAACCCCTTCCCCACGCACTGAAACCTCTTCCACACACAGTGAAACCTCTTCCACACACACTGAAACCTCTTCCCCACACAGTGAAACTCTTTCCCCACGCACTGAAACCTCTTCCACACACACTGAAACCCCTTCCCCAGACAGAAACCCCTTCCACACGAACTGTATCCCCTTCCCCGCACAATGAAACCCCTTCCCCACACACTGAAACCCCTTCCACACACACTGAAACCCCATCCCCACACACTGAAACCCCTTCCCCACACTCTGAAACCTCTTCCTCACACACTGAAACCTCTTCAGCACACACTGAAACCTCTTCCCCACACACTGAAACCTCTTCCCCACACACTGAAACCTCTTCCCCACACACTGAAACCTCTTCCCCACAGACTGAAACCGTTCCCCACACACTGAAACCTCTTCCCCACACACTGAAACCCATTCCCCAAGCACTGAAAACTCTTCCACACACACTGAAACCTCTTCTCCACACACTGAAACCTCTTCCCCACACACGGAAACCCCTTCCTCACACACTGAAACCTCTTCCACACAAACTGAAACCCCTTCCCCACACACGGAAACCTCTTCCGCACACACTGAAACACCTTCCCCACGCACTGAAACATTTCCCTACGCACTGAAACCCATCCCCACACACTGAAACCTGTATCCCACGCACTAAAACCTCTTCCCCACACACTGAAAACCTTCCCCACATACTGAAACCCCTTCCCCAAAGACTGAAACCCCTTCCCCAAAGACTGAAACCCCTTCCCCAAAGACTGAAACCCCTTAACCACACACTGAAACCCATCCCCACACACTGAAATCTCTTCCCCACACACTGAAACCTCTTCCCCACACACCGAAACCCCTTCCCCACAAACTGAACACGATCTCCACACACGGAAACATCTTCCCCACACACTGAAACCCCTTCCCCACACACTGAAACCCATCCCCACACACTGAAACCTCTTCCCCACACACTGTAAGCTCTTCCCCACAGACTGAAACCCTTACCCACACACTGAAACCACTTCACCACACACTGAAAACCCTTCCCCACGCACTGAAACCTCTTCTGCACGCACTGAAACCCCTTCCCCACACGCTGAAACTCCGACCTCACACACTGAAACCCCTTCCACACACACTGAAACCCCTTCCACACACACTGAAACTCCTTCCCCGCACACTGAAACCCCTTCCCCGCACACTGAAACCCCTTCCCCGCACACTGAAACCCTTCCCCACACTCTGAAACCCCTTCCCCACACGCTGAAACCCTTTCCACACACACTGAAACCTCTTCCACATGCACTGAAACCCCTTCCGCACACACTGAAACCCATCCCCACACACTGAAACCCATCCCCACACACTGAAACCATTCCCCACACAATGAAACACATCCCCACACACTGAAACCTCTTCCCCACAAAATGAAACCTCTTCCCCACAAAATGAAACCTCTTCCCCACAAAATGAAACCTCTTCCCCACACACTGAAACCCTTTCCACACACACTGAAAACTCTTCCACATGCACTGAAACCCCTTCCGCACACACTGAAACCCATCCCCACACACTGAAACCCATCCCCACACACTGAAACCATTCCCCACACAATGAAACACATCCCCACACACTGAAACCTCTTCCCCACAAAATGAAACCTCTTCCTCACAAAATGAAACCTCTTCCAACACACTGAAACACATCCCCCCACACTGAAATCACTTCCCCACACACAGAAAACACTTCCCCACACACTGAAACCTCTTCCCCACACACTGAAACCTCTTCCCCACACACTGGAACCGATCCCCACACACTGAAAACTCTTCCCCACACGCTGAAACCTCTTCCCCACACGCTGAAACCTGTCCCTACACACTGAAACCCATCCCCACACACAGAAACCTCTACCCCACACACAGAAACCTCTACCCCACACACTGAAACCTCTTCCCCACACACTGAAAACCTTCCCCACACACTGAAATCCATCCCCACAAACTTGAACCTCTTCCCCACACACTGAAACCTCTTCCCCACACACTGAAACCCATCCCCACACACTGAAACCTCTTCTCCATGCACAAAAACCCCTTCCCCAAACACTGAAACCTATCCCCACACACTGAAACCTCTTCCCCACGCACTGAAACCTCTTTCCCCCACACTGAAACCCATCCCCTCACACTGAAACCTCTTCATCACACACTGAAACCGCTTCCCCAAAGACTGGAACCCCTTCCCCACACTCTGAAACCTCTTCCCCACACTCTGAAACCTCTTCCCCACACACTGAAACCTCTTCCCCACTCACTGAAACCACTTCCCCACACACTGAAACCCCTTCCCCACACACTGAAGTCTCTTTCGCACACACTGAATCCCCTTCACCACACACTGAAACCCCTTCCCCACAAACTGAAACCTCTTCCCCACGCACTGAAACCCCTTCCCCACAGGCTGTAACCACTTCGCCGCACACTGAAACCTCTTCCCCACAGACTGAAACATCTTGCACACACACTGAAACCCCTTATCCACAGACTGAAACCCCTTCCCCACACTCTGAAACCTCTTCCTCACACACTGAAACCTCTTCCTCACACACTGAAACCACTTCCCCACACACTGAAACCCCTTCCCCACACACTGAAACCTCTTCCCCACACACTGAAACCTCTTCCCCACACACTGAAACCTCTTCCCCACAGACTGAAACCGTTCCCCACACACTGAAACCTCTTCCCCACGCACTGAAAACTCTTCCACACACACTGAAACCTCTTCCCCACACACTGAAACCTCTTCTCCACACACTGAAACTCCGTCCCCACGCATTGAAACCTCTTCCACACACACTGAAACATCTTCCCCACACACTGAAAACTCTTCCCCAAACGCTGAAACTTCTTCCACACAAACTGAAACCCCTTCCCCACACACGGAAACCTCTTCCGCACACACTGAAACACCTTCCCCACGCACTGAAACATTTCCCTACGCACTGAAACCCATCCCCACACACTGAAGCCTGTACCCCACAAACTGAAACCTCTTCCCCACACACTGAAAACCTTCCCCACACACTGAAAACCATCCCCACACACTGAAACCCCTTAACCACACACTGAAACCCCTTAACCACACACTGAAACCCATCCCCACACACTGAAATCTCTTCCCCACACACTGAAACCCCTTCCCCACACACTGAAACCCATCCCCACACACTGAAACCTCTTCCCCACACACTGAAACCCCTTCCCCACGCACTGAAACCCCTTCCCCACGCACTGAAACCCCTTCCCCACGCACTGAAACCTCTTCTGCACACACTGAAACCCCTTCCCCACACGCTGAAACTCCTACCTCACACACTGAAACCCCTTCCACACACACTGAAACTCCTTCCCCGCACACTGAAACCCTTCCCCACACGCTGAAACCCCTTCCCCACACGCTGAAACCCTTTCCACACACACTGAAACCTCTTCCACATGCACTGAAACCCCTTCCGCACACACTGAAACCACTTCCGCACACACTGAAACCCATCCCCACACACTGAAACCCATCCCCACACACTGAAACCATTCCCCACACAATGAAACACATTCCCACACACTGAAACCTCTTCCCCACAAAATGAAACCACTTCCCCACACAATGAAACACATCCCCCCACACTGAAATCACTTCCCCACACACTGAAACCCCTTCCACACACACAGAAACCCCTTCCCCACACACTGAAACCGATCCCCACACACTGAAACCTCTTCCCCACACACTGAAACCCCTTCCCCACACACTGAAACCCATCCCCACACACTGAAACCTCTTCCCCACACACTGTAAGCTATTCCCCACAGACTGAAACGCTTACCCACACACTTAAACCTCATGCCCACACACTGAAACCCCTTCCCCACGCACTGAAACCTCTTCCACACACAGTGAAACCTCTTCCACACGCACTGAAACCTCTTCCCCACACAGTGAAACTCTTTCCCCACGCACTGAAACCTCTTCCACACACACTGAAACCCCTTCCCCAGACAGAAACCCCTTCCACACGAACAGTATCCCCTTCCCCGCACAATGAAACCCCTTCCCCACACACTGAAACCCCTTCCACACACACTGAAACCCCATCCCCACACACTGAAACCTCTTCCCCACACTCTGAAACCTCTTCCCCACACTCTGAAACCTCTTCCTCACACACTGAAACCTCTTCAGCACACACTGAAACCACTTCCCCACGCACTGAAACCTCTTCCCCACACACTGAAACCTCTTCCCCACACACTGAAACCTCTTCCCCACAGACTGAAACCGTTCCCCACACACTGAAACCTCTTCCCCACACACTGAAACCCATTCCCCAAGCACTGAAAACACTTCCACACACACTGAAACCTCTTCCCCACACACTGAAACCTCTTCCCCACACACTGAAACCCCTTCCTCACACACTGAAACCTCTTCCACACAAACTGAAACCCCTTCCCCACACACGGAAACCTCTTCCGCACACACTGAAACACCTTCCCCACGCACTGAAACATTTCCCTACGCACTGAAACCCATCCCCACACACTGAAACCTGTATCCCACGCACTAAAACCTCTTCCCCACACACTGAAAACCTTCCCCACATACTGAAACCCCTTCCCCAAAGACTGAAACCCCTTCCCCAAAGACTGAAACCCCTTAACCACACACTGAAACCCATCCCCACACACTGAAATCTCTTCCCCACACACTGAAACCTCTTCCCCACACACCGAAACCCCTTCCCCACAAACTGAACACGATCTCCACACACGGAAACATCTTCCCCACACACTGAAACCCCTTCCCCACACACTGAAACCCATCCCCACACACTGAAACCTCTTCCCCACACACTGTAAGCTCTTCCCCACAGACTGAAACCCTTACCCACACACTGAAACCACTTCACCACACACTGAAAACCCTTCCCCACGCACTGAAACCTCTTCTGCACGCACTGAAACCCCTTCCCCACACGCTGAAACTCCGACCTCACACACTGAAACCCCTTCCACACACACTGAAACTCCTTCCCCGCACACTGAAACCCCTTCCCCGCACACTGAAACCCTTCCCCACACGCTGAAACCCCTTCCCCACACACTGAAAACTCTTCCACATGCACTGAAACCCCTTCCGCACACACTGAAACCCATCCCCACACACTGAAACCCATCCCCACACACTGAAACCATTCCCCACACAATGAAACACATCCCCACACACTGAAACCTCTTCCCCACAAAATGAAACCTCTTCCTCACAAAATGAAACCTCTTCCAACACACTGAAACACATCCCCCCACACTGAAATCACTTCCCCACACACAGAAAACACTTCCCCACACACAGAAAACACTTCCCCACACACAGAAACCCCTTCCCCACAGACTGAAACCCCTTCCCCACACACTGAAACCGATCCCCACACACTGAAACCTCTTCCCCACACACTGAAACCTCTTCCACACACAGTGAAACCTCTTCCCCACACACTGAAACCTCTTCCCCAGACACTGAAACTCCTTCCCCACGCACTGAATCCTGTTCCACACACACTGAATCCCTTCCCCACACGCTGAGACTTCTTACACACCCACTGAAAACCATTCCCACACACTGAAACCCCTTCCACACACACTGAAACCTCTTCCCCTCACACTGAAACCCCTTCCCCACACAGAAACCCCTTCCACACGAACTGTATCCCCTTCCCCGCACACTGAAACCCCTTCCCCACACACTGAAACCTCTTCACAACACACTGAAACCGCTTCACCACGCACTGAAAACCTCCCCCACACACTGAAACCTCTTCCCCACACACACAAACAACTTCCCCACACACTGAAACCGATCCCCACATACTGAAACCTCTTCCCCACACACTGAAACCTCTTCCCCACACGCTGAAACCTGTCCCTGCACACTGAAACCCATCCCCACACACAGAAACCTCTTCCCCTCAAACTGAAACCTCTTCCCCACACACTGAAAACTTTCCCCATACACTGAAACCTCTTCCCCACAGACTGAAACCGTTCCCCACACACTGAAACCTCTTCCTCACACACTGAAAATCCTTCCCCACGCACTGAAAACTCTTCCACACACTGAAACCTCTTCCCCACACACTGAAACTCCGTCCCCACGCATTGAAACCTCTTCCACACACACTGAAACATCTTCCCCACACACTGAAAACTCTTCCCCAAACGCTGAAACTTCTTCCACACCCACTGAAACCCATCCCCACACACTGAAACCCCTTCCTCACACACTGAAACCTCTTCCACACACACAGAAACACCTTCCCCACGCACTGAAACATTTCCCTACGCACTGAAACCCATCCCCACACACTGAAACATGTACCCCACACACGGAAACCTCTTCCCCACACACTGAAAACCTTCCCCACACACTGAAATCCCTTCCCCAAAGACTGAAATCTCTTCCCCACACACTGAAATCTCTTCCCCACACACTGAAATCTCTTCCGCACACACTGAAACCCCTTCCCCACACACTGTAACCCATCCCCACACACTGAAACCTCTTCCCCACACACTGTAAGCTCTTCCCCACAGACTGAAACCCTTACCCACACACTGAAACCCTTACCCACACACTGAAACCTCTTCCCCACACACTGAAACCCCTTCCCCACGCACTGAAACCTCTTCTGCACACACTGAAACCCCTTCTGCACACACTGAAACCCCTTCCCCACACGCTGAAACTCCGACCTCACACACTGAAACCCCTTCCACACACACTGAAACTCCTTCCCCGCACACTGAAACCCTTCCCCACACGCTGAAACCATTCCCCACACAATGAAACACATCCCCACACACTGAAACCTCTTCCCCACAAAATGAAACCTCTTCCCCACACACTGAAACACATCCCCCCACACTGAAATCACTTCCCCACACACTGAAACCTCTTCCACACACACTGAAACCTCTTCCCCACACACTGAAACCTCTTCCCCACACACTGAAACCCCTTCCCCACACACTGAAACCCATCCCCACACACTGAAACCTCTTCCCCAAACACTGTAAGCTATTCCCCACAGACTGAAACCCTTACCCACACACTTAAACCTCATGCCCACACACTGAAACCTCTTCCCCACGCACTGAAACCTCTTCCACACACAGTGAAACCTCTTCCCCACACATTGAAACCTCTTCCCCACACAGTGAAACTCATTCCCCACGCACTGAATCCTGTTCCACAAGCACTGAATCCCTTCCCCACACGCTGAGACTTCTTACACACCCACTGAAAACCATTCCCACACACTGAAACCCCTTCCCCACACTCTGAAACCTCTTCCCCACACACTGAAACCTCTTCCCCACTCACTGAAACCACTTCCCCACACACTGAAACCCCTTCCCCACACACTGAAGTCTCTTTCGCACACACTGAATCCCCTTCACCACACACTGAAACCCCTTCCCCACAAACTGAAACCTCTTCCCCACGCACTGAAACCCCTTCCCCACAGGCTGTAACCACTTCGCCGCACACTGAAACCTCTTCCCCACAGACTGAAACATCTTGCACACACACTGAAACCCCTTATCCACAGACTGAAACCCCTTCCCCACACTCTGAAACCTCTTCCTCACACACTGAAACCTCTTCCTCACACACTGAAACCACTTCCCCACACACTGAAACCCCTTCCCCACACACTGAAACCCCTTCCCCACACACTGAAACCTCTTCCCCACACACTGAAACCTCTTCCCCACACACTGAAACCTCTTCCCCACAGACTGAAACCGTTCCCCACACACTGAAACCTCTTCCCCACGCACTGAAAACTCTTCCACACACACTGAAACCTCTTCCCCACACACTGAAACCTCTTCTCCACACACTGAAACTCCGTCCCCACGCATTGAAACCTCTTCCACACACACTGAAACATCTTCCCCACACACTGAAAACTCTTCCCCAAACGCTGAAACTTCTTCCACACAAACTGAAACCCCTTCCCCACACACGGAAACCTCTTCCGCACACACTGAAACACCTTCCCCACGCACTGAAACATTTCCCTACGCACTGAAACCCATCCCCACACACTGAAGCCTGTACCCCACAAACTGAAACCTCTTCCCCACACACTGAAAACCTTCCCCACACACTGAAAACCATCCCCACACACTGAAACCCCTTAACCACACACTGAAACCCCTTAACCACACACTGAAACCCATCCCCACACACTGAAACCCATCCCCACACACTGAAATCTCTTCCCCACACACTGAAACCCCTTCCCCACACACTGAAACCCATCCCCACACACTGAAACCTCTTCCCCACACACTGAAACCCCTTCCCCACGCACTGAAACCCCTTCCCCACGCACTGAAACCCCTTCCCCACGCACTGAAACCTCTTCTGCACACACTGAAACCCCTTCCCCACACGCTGAAACTCCTACCTCACACACTGAAACCCCTTCCACACACACTGAAACTCCTTCCCCGCACACTGAAACCCTTCCCCACACGCTGAAACCCCTTCCCCACACGCTGAAACCCTTTCCACACACACTGAAACCTCTTCCACATGCACTGAAACCCCTTCCGCACACACTGAAACCACTTCCGCACACACTGAAACCCATCCCCACACACTGAAACCCATCCCCACACACTGAAACCATTCCCCACACAATGAAACACATCCCCACACACTGAAACCTCTTCCCCACAAAATGAAACCACTTCCCCACACAATGAAACACATCCCCCCACACTGAAATCACTTCCCCACACACTGAAACCCCTTCCACACACACAGAAACCCCTTCCCCACACACTGAAACCGATCCCCACACACTGAAACCTCTTCCCCACACACTGAAAGCCCTTCCCCACACACTGAAACCCATCCCCACACACTGAAACCTCTTCCCCACACACTGTAAGCTATTCCCCACAGACTGAAACGCTTACCCACACACTTAAACCTCATGCCCACACACTGAAACCCCTTCCCCACGCACTGAAACCTCTTCCACACACAGTGAAACCTCTTCCACACGCACTGAAACCTCTTCCCCACACAGTGAAACTCTTTCCCCACGCACTGAAACCTCTTCCACACACACTGAAACCCCTTCCCCAGACAGAAACCCCTTCCACACGAACAGTATCCCCTTCCCCGCACAATGAAACCCCTTCCCCACACACTGAAACCCCTTCCACACACACTGAAACCCCATCCCCACACACTGAAACCTCTTCCCCACACTCTGAAACCTCTTCCCCACACTCTGAAACCTCTTCCTCACACACTGAAACCTCTTCAGCACACACTGAAACCACTTCCCCACACACTGAAACCTCTTCCCCACACACTGAAACCTCTTCCCCACACACTGAAACCTCTTCCCCACAGACTGAAACCGTTCCCCACACACTGAAACCTCTTCCCCACACACTGAAACCCATTCCCCAAGCACTGAAAACACTTCCACACACACTGAAACCTCTTCCCCACACACTGAAACCTCTTCCCCACACACTGAAACCCCTTCCTCACACACTGAAACCTCTTCCACACAAACTGAAACCCCTTCCCCACACACGGAAACCTCTTCCGCACACACTGAAACACCTTCCCCACGCACTGAAACATTTCCCTACGCACTGAAACCCATCCCCACACACTGAAACCTGTATCCCACGCACTAAAACCTCTTCCCCACACACTGAAAACCTTCCCCACATACTGAACCCCTTCCCCAAAGACTGAAACCCCTTCCCCAAAGACTGAAACCCCTTAACCACACACTGAAACCCATCCCCACACACTGAAATCTCTTCCCCACACACTGAAACCTCTTCCCCACACACCGAAACCCCTTCCCCACAAACTGAACACGATCTCCACACACGGAAACATCTTCCCCACACACTGAAACCCCTTCCCCACACACTGAAACCCATCCCCACACACTGAAACCTCTTCCCCACACACTGTAAGCTCTTCCCCACAGACTGAAACCCTTACCCACACACTGAAACCACTTCACCACACACTGAAAACCCTTCCCCACGCACTGAAACCTCTTCTGCACGCACTGAAACCCCTTCCCCACACGCTGAAACTCCGACCTCACACACTGAAACCCCTTCCACACACACTGAAACTCCTTCCCCGCACACTGAAACCCCTTCCCCGCACACTGAAACCCTTCCCCACACGCTGAAACCCCTTCCCCACACGCTGAAACCCTTTCCACACACACTGAAAACTCTTCCACATGCACTGAAACCCCTTCCGCACACACTGAAACCCATCCCCACACACTGAAACCCATCCCCACACACTGAAACCATTCCCCACACAATGAAACACATCCCCACACACTGAAACCTCTTCCCCACAAAATGAAACCTCTTCCTCACAAAATGAAACCTCTTCCAACACACTGAAACACATCCCCCCACACTGAAATCACTTCCCCACACACAGAAAACACTTCCCCACACACAGAAAACACTTCCCCACACACAGAAACCCCTTCCCCACAGACTGAAACCCCTTCCCCACACACTGAAACCGATCCCCACACACTGAAACCTCTTCCCCACACACTGAAACCTCTTCCACACACAGTGAAACCTCTTCCCCACACACTGAAACCTCTTCCCCAGACACTGAAACTCCTTCCCCACGCACTGAATCCTGTTCCACACACACTGAATCCCTTCCCCACACGCTGAGACTTCTTACACACCCACTGAAAACCATTCCCACACACTGAAACCCCTTCCACACACACTGAAACCTCTTCCCCTCACACTGAAACCCCTTCCCCACACAGAAACCCCTTCCACACGAACTGTATCCCCTTCCCCGCACACTGAAACCCCTTCCCCACACACTGAAACCTCTTCACAACACACTGAAACCGCTTCACCACGCACTGAAAACCTCCCCCACACACTGAAACCTCTTCCCCACACACACAAACAACTTCCCCACACACTGAAACCGATCCCCACATACTGAAACCTCTTCCCCACACACTGAAACCTCTTCCCCACACGCTGAAACCTGTCCCTGCACACTGAAACCCATCCCCACACACAGAAACCTCTTCCCCTCAAACTGAAACCTCTTCCCCACACACTGAAAACTTTCCCCATACACTGAAACCTCTTCCCCACAGACTGAAACCGTTCCCCACACACTGAAACCTCTTCCTCACACACTGAAAATCCTTCCCCACGCACTGAAAACTCTTCCACACACTGAAACCTCTTCCCCACACACTGAAACTCCGTCCCCACGCATTGAAACCTCTTCCACACACACTGAAACATCTTCCCCACACACTGAAAACTCTTCCCCAAACGCTGAAACTTCTTCCACACCCACTGAAACCCATCCCCACACACTGAAACCCCTTCCTCACACACTGAAACCTCTTCCACACACACAGAAACACCTTCCCCACGCACTGAAACATTTCCCTACGCACTGAAACCCATCCCCACACACTGAAACATGTACCCCACACACGGAAACCTCTTCCCCACACACTGAAAACCTTCCCCACACACTGAAATCCCTTCCCCAAAGACTGAAATCTCTTCCCCACACACTGAAATCTCTTCCCCACACACTGAAATCTCTTCCGCACACACTGAAACCCCTTCCCCACACACTGTAACCCATCCCCACACACTGAAACCTCTTCCCCACACACTGTAAGCTCTTCCCCACAGACTGAAACCCTTACCCACACACTGAAACCCTTACCCACACACTGAAACCTCTTCCCCACACACTGAAACCCCTTCCCCACGCACTGAAACCTCTTCTGCACACACTGAAACCCCTTCTGCACACACTGAAACCCCTTCCCCACACGCTGAAACACCGACCTCACACACTGAAACCCCTTCCACACACACTGAAACTCCTTCCCCGCACACTGAAACCCTTCCCCACACGCTGAAACCATTCCCCACACAATGAAACACATCCCCACACACTGAAACCTCTTCCCCACAAAATGAAACCTCTTCCCCACACACTGAAACACATCCCCCCACACTGAAATCACTTCCCCACACACTGAAACCTCTTCCACACACACTGAAACCTCTTCCCCACACACTGAAACCTCTTCCCCACACACTGAAACCCCTTCCCCACACACTGAAACCCATCCCCACACACTGAAACCTCTTCCCCAAACACTGTAAGCTATTCCCCACAGACTGAAACCCTTACCCACACACTTAAACCTCATGCCCACACACTGAAACCTCTTCCCCACGCACTGAAACCTCTTCCACACACAGTGAAACCTCTTCCCCACACATTGAAACCTCTTCCCCACACAGTGAAACTCATTCCCCACGCACTGAATCCTGTTCCACAAGCACTGAATCCCTTCCCCACACGCTGAGACTTCTTACACACCCACTGAAAACCATTCCCACACACTGAAACCCCTTCCACCCACACTGAAACCTCTTCCACACACACTGAAACCCCTTCCCCAGACAGAAACCCCTTCCACACGAACTGTATCCCCTTCCCCGCACACTGAAACCCCTTCCCCACACACTGAAACCCCTGCCACACACACTGAAACCCCATCCCCACACACTGAAACCCCTTCCCCACACTCTGAAACCTCTTCCTCACACACTGAAACCTCTTCAGCACACACTGAAACCACTTCCCCACACACTGAAACCCCTTCCCCACACACTGAAACCTCTTCCCCACACACTGAAACCTCTTCCCCACACACTGAAACCTCTTCCCCACAGACTGAAACCGTTCCCCACACACTGAAACCCCTTCCCCACACACTGAAACCCCTTCCCCACACATTGAAACCCCTTCCCCACGCACTGAAAACTCTTCCACACACACTGAAACCTCTTCCCCACACACTGAAACCTCTTCCCCACACACTGAAACTCCGTCCCCACGCATTGAAACCTCTTCCACACACACTGAAACATCTTGCCCACACACTGAAAACTCTTCCCCAACGCTGAAACTTCTTCCACACCCACTGAAACCCATCCCCACACACTGAAACCCCTTCCTCACACACTGAAACCTCTTCCACACAAACTGAAACCCCTTCCCCACACACGGAAACGTCTTCCGCACACACTGAAACACCTTCCCCACGCACTGAAACATTTCCCTACGCACTGAAACCCATCCCCACACACTGAAACCTGCACCCCACACACTGAAACCTCTTCCCCACACACTGAAAACCTTCCCCACACACTGAAACCCCTTCCCCAAAGACTGAAACCCCTTAACCACACACTGAAACCCAACCCCACACACTGAAATCTCTTCCCCACACACTGAAACCCCTTCCCCACACTCCGAAACCCCTTCCCCACAAACTGAACACGATCTCCACACACGGAAACATCTTCCCCACACACTGAAACCACTTCCCCACACACTGAAACCCATCCCCACACACTGAAACTTCTTCCCCACACACTGTAAGCTCTTCCCCACAGACTGAAACCCTTACCCACACACTGAAACCTCTTCCCCACACACTGAAACCCCTTCCCCACGCACTGAAACCTCTTCTGCACACAATGAAACCCCTTCCCCACACGCTGAAACTCCGACCTCACACACTGAAACCCCTTCCACAGACACTGAAACCCCTTCCCCGCACACTGAAACCCCTTCCCCACACGCTGAAACCCCTTCCCCACACGCTGAAACCCCTTCCCCACACGCTGAAACCCCTTCCCCGCACGCTGAAACCCCTTCCCCACACGCTGAAACCCCTTCCCCACACGCTGAAACCCTTTCCACACACACTGAAACCTCTTCCACATGCACTGAAACCCCTTCCGCACACACTGAAACCCCTTCCGCACACACTGAAACTCCTTCCGCACACACTAAAACCCATCTCCACGCACTGAAACCCATCCCCACACACTGAAACCATTCCCCACACACTGAAACACATCCCCACACACTGAAACCTATTCCCCACAAAATTAAACCTCTTCCCCACACACTGAAACACATCCTCCCACACTGAAATCACTTCCCCACACACTGAAACCCCTTCCCCACACACAGAAACCCCTTCCCCACACACAGAAAACCCTTCCCCACACACTGAAACCGATCCCCACACACTGAAACCTCTTCCCCACACACTGAAACCCCTTCCCCACACACTGTAAGCTATTCCCCACAGACTGAAACCCTTACTCACACACTTAAACCTCATGCCCACACACTGAAACCCCTTCCCCACGCACTGAAACCTCTTCCGCACACAGTGAAACCTCTTCCACACACAGTGAAACCTCTTCCACACACAGTGAAACCTCTTCCCCACACACTGAAACCTCTTCCCCACACAGTGAAACTCCTTCCCCACGAACTGAATCCTGTTCCACACACACTGAATCCCTTCCCCACACGCTGAGACTTCTTACACACCCACTGAAAACCATTCCCACACACTGAAACCCCTTCCACACACACTGAAACCTCTTCCCCACACACTGAAACCCCTTCCCCACACTGAGACCCCTTCCCCACACAGAAACCCCTTCCACACGAACTGTATCCCCTTCCCCGCACACTGAAACCCCTTCCCCACACACTGAAACCCCTTCCACACAGACTGAAACCCCATCCCCACACACTGAAACCTCTTCCAAACACACTGAAAACGCTTCACCACGCACTGAAAACCTCCCCCACACACTGAAACCTCTTCCCCACACACTGAAACAACTTCCCCACACACTGAAACCGATCCCCACATACTGAAACCTCTTCCCCACACACTGAAACCTCTTCCCCACACGCTGAAACCTGTCCCTGCACACTGAAACCCATCCCCACACACTGAAACCTCTTCCCCTCACACTGAAACCTCTTCCCCACACACTGAAAACTTTCCCCATACACTGAAACCCTTCCCCACACACTGAAACCCATCCCCACACACTGAAACCTCTTTCCCATGCACTGAAACTCCTTCCCCACACACTGAAACCTATCCCCACACACTGAAACCTCTTCCCCACGCACTGAAACCTCTTCCCCACACACTGTAAACTCTTCCCCACAGACTGAAACCCTTACCCACACACTGAAACCTCTTCCCCACACACTGAACCCCCTTCCCCACACGCTCAAACTCCGACCTCACACACTGAAACCCCTTCCACACACACTGAAACTCCTTCCCCGCACACTGAAACCCCTTCCCCACACACTGAAACCCTTCCCCACACGCTGAAACCCCTTCCCCACAAGCTGAAACCCTTTCCACACAAACTGAAACCTCTTCCACATGCACTGAAACCCCTTCCGCACACACTGAAACCCATCCCCACACACTGAAACCCATCCCCACACACTGAAACCCATCCCCACACACTGAAACCCATCCCCACACACTGAAACCATTCCCCACACAATGAAACACATCCCCACACACTGAAACCTCTTCCCCACAAAATGAAACCTCTTCCCCACACACTGAAACACATCCTCCCGCACTGAAATCACTTCCCCACACACTGAAACCCCTTCCCCACACACAGAAACCCCTTCCCCACACACTAAAACCGATCCCCACACACTGAAACCTCTTCCCCACACACTGAAACCCCTTCCCCACACACTGTAAGCTATTCCCCACAGAGTGAAACCCTTACCCACACACTTAAACCTCATGCCCACACACTGAAACCCCTTCCCCACGCACTGAAACCTCTTCCACACACAGTGAAACCTCTTCCCCACACACTGAAACCTCTTCCTCACACAGTGAAACTCCTTCCCCACGCACTGAATCCTGTTCCACACACACTGCATCCCTTCCCCACACGCTGAGACTTCTTACACACCCACTGAAAACCATTCCCACACACTGAAACCCCTTCCACACACACTGAAACCTCTTCCCCACACACTGAAACCCCTTCCCCTCACACTGAAACCCCTTCCCCACACACTGAAACCCCTTCCACACACACTGAAACCCCATCCCCACACACTGAAACCCCATCCTCACACACTGAAACCTCTTCCCAACACACTGAAACCGCTTCACCACGCACTGAAAACCTCCCCCACACACTGAAACCTCTTCCCCACACACTGAAACCTCTTCCCCACACGCTGAAACCTGTCCCTGCACACTGAAACCCATCCCCACACACAGAAACCTCTTCCCCTCACACTGAAACCTCTTCCTCACACACTGAAAACTTTCCCCATACACTGAAACCATTCCCCACACACTGAAACCCATCCCCACACACTGAAACCTCTTCCCCATGCACTGAAACTCCTTCCCCAAACACTGAAACCTATCCCCACACACTGAAACCTCTTCCCCACGCACTGAAACCTCTTCCCCACACACTGAAACCCATCCCCACACACTGAAACCTCTTCCCAACACACTGAAACCACTTCCCCACAACTGAAACCTCTTCCCCACACACTGAAACCTCTTCACCACACACTGAAACCCCTTCCCCACACAATGAAAACCCCTTCCCCACACACTGAAACCTCTACCCCACAAACTGAAACCCCTTCCCCACACACTGAAACCGATCCCCACACGCTGAAACAACTTCCCCACACACTGAAACAACTTCCCCACACACTGAAACCTCTTCCCCACACACTGAAACCCATCCCCACACACTGAAACCTCTTCTCCACGCACTGAAACCTCTTCCCCAAAGACTGAAACCCCTTCCCCACACTCTGAAACCTCTTCCCCACACTCTGAAACCTCTTCCCCACAGACTGAAACCGTACCCCACACTCTGAAACCTCTTCCCCACACTCTGAAACCCCTTCCCCACGCACTGAAAACTCTTCCACACACACTAAAACCTCTTCCCCACACACTGAAACCTCTTCCCCACACGCTGAAACCTCTTCCCCACACGCTGAAACCAGTCCCTACACACTGAAACATATCCCCACACACAGAAACCTCTACCACACACACTGAAACCTCTTCCCCACACTCGGAAAACCTTCCCCACACACTGAAATCCATCCCCACACACTGAAACCTCTTTCCCACACACTGAAACCTCTTCCCCACACACTGAAACCTCTTCCCCACACACTGAAAACTTTCCCCATACACTGAAAACTTTCCCCATACACTGAAACCCTTCCCCACACACTGAAACCCATCCCCACACACTGAAACCTCTTCCCCATGCACTGAAACCCCTTCCCCAAACACTGAAACCTATCCCCACACACTGAAACCTCTTCCCCACGCACTGAAACATCTTCCCCACATACTGAAACCCATCCCCACACACTGAAACCTCTTCCCCACACACTGAAACCACTTCTCCACAGACTGAAAACACTTCCCCACAACTGAAACCTCTTCCCCACACACTGAAACCCCTTCCCCACACAATGAAACCCCTTCCCCACACACTGAAACCTCTACCCCTCAAACTGAAACCCCTTCCCCACACACTGAAAACGATCCCCACACGCAGAAACCTCTTCCCCACACACAGAAACAACTTCCCCACACACTGAAACCCCTTCCCCACACACTGAAACCCATCCCCACACACTGAAACCTCTTCTCCACGCACTGAAACCACTTCCCCAAAGACTGAAACCCCTTCCGCACACTCTGAAACCTCTTCCCCACACACTGAAACCTCTTCCCCACACACTGAAACCACTTCCCCACACACTGAAACCCCTTCCCCACACACTGAAGCCTCTTTCGCACACACTGAATCCCCTTCACCACACACTGAAACCCCTTCCCCACAAACTGAAACCTCTTCCCCACACACTGAAACCCATCCCCACACACTGAAACCATTCCCCACACACTGAAACCCATCCCCACACACTGAAACCTCTTCCCCATGCACTGAAACTCCTTCCCCAAACACTGAAACCTATCCCCACACACTGAAACCTCTTCCCCACGCACTGAAACCTCTTCCCCACACACTGAAACCCATCCCCACACACTGAAACCTCTTCCCAACACACTGAAACCACTTCCCCACAACTGAAACCTCTTCCCCACACACTGAAACCTCTTCACCACACACTGAAACCCCTTCCCCACACAATGAAAACCCCTTCCCCACACACTGAAACCTCTACCCCACAAACTGAAACCCCTTCCCCACACACTGAAACCGATCCCCACACGCTGAAACAACTTCCCCACACACTGAAACAACTTCCCCACACACTGAAACCTCTTCCCCACACACTGAAACCCATCCCCACACACTGAAACCTCTTCTCCACGCACTGAAACCTCTTCCCCAAAGACTGAAACCCCTTCCCCACACTCTGAAACCTCTTCCCCAAACTCTGAAACCTCTTCCCCACAGACTGAAACCGTACCCCACACTCTGAAACCTCTTCCCCACACTCTGAAACCCCTTCCCCACGCACTGAAAACTCTTCCACACACACTAAAACCTCTTCCCCACACACTGAAACCTCTTCCCCATACGCTGAAACCTCTTCCCCACACGCTGAAACCAGTCCCTACACACTGAAACATATCCCCACACACAGAAACCTCTACCACACACACTGAAACCTCTTCCCCACACTCGGAAAACCTTCCCCACACACTGAAATCCATCCCCACACACTGAAACCTCTTTCCCACACACTGAAACCTCTTCCCCACACACTGAAACCTCTTCCCCACACACTGAAAACTTTCCCCATACACTGAAAACTTTCCCCATACACTGAAACCCTTCCCCACACACTGAAACCCATCCCCACACACTGAAACCTCTTCCCCATGCACTGAAACCCCTTCCCCAAACACTGAAACCTATCCCCACACACTGAAACCTCTTCCCCACGCACTGAAACATCTTCCCCACATACTGAAACCCATCCCCACACACTGAAACCTCTTCCCCACACACTGAAACCACTTCTCCACAGACTGAAAACACTTCCCCACAACTGAAACCTCTTCCCCACACACTGAAACCCCTTCCCCACACAATGAAACCCCTTCCCCACACACTGAAACCTCTACCCCTCAAACTGAAACCCCTTCCCCACACACTGAAAACGATCCCCACACGCAGAAACCTCTTCCCCACACACAGAAACAACTTCCCCACACACTGAAACCCCTTCCCCACACACTGAAACCCATCCCCACACACTGAAACCTCTTCTCCACGCACTGAAACCACTTCCCCAAAGACTGAAACCCCTTCCGCACACTCTGAAACCTCTTCCCCACACACTGAAACCTCTTCCCCACACACTGAAACCACTTCCCCACACACTGAAACCCCTTCCCCACACACTGAAGCCTCTTTCGCACACACTGAATCCCCTTCACCACACACTGAAACCCCTTCCCCACAAACTGAAACCTCTTCCCCACACACTGAAACCCATCCCCACACACTGAAACCATTCCCCACACACTGAAACCCATCCCCACACACTGAAACCTCTTCCCCATGCACTGAAACTCCTTCCCCAAACACTGAAACCTATCCCCGCACACTGAAACCTCTTCCCCACGCACTGAAACCTCTTCCCCACACACTGAAACCCATCCCCACACACTGAAACCTCTTCCCAACACACTGAAACCACTTCCCCACAACTGAAACCTCTTCCCCACACACTGAAACCTCTTCACCACACACTGAAACCCCTTCCCCACACAATGAAAACCCCTTCCCCACACACTGAAACCTCTACCCCACAAACTGAAACCCCTTCCCCACACACTGAAACCGATCCCCACACGCTGAAACAACTTCCCCACACACTGAAACAACTTCCCCACACACTGAAACCTCTTCCCCACACACTGAAACCCATCCCCACACACTGAAACCTCTTCTCCACGCACTGAAACCTCTTCCCCAAAGACTGAAACCCCTTCCCCACACTCTGAAACCTCTTCCCCAAACTCTGAAACCTCTTCCCCACAGACTGAAACCGTACCCCACACTCTGAAACCTCTTCCCCACACTCTGAAACCCCTTCCCCACGCACTGAAAACTCTTCCACACACACTAAAACCTCTTCCCCACACACTGAAACCTCTTCCCCATACGCTGAAACCTCTTCCCCACACGCTGAAACCAGTCCCTACACACTGAAACATATCCCCACACACAGAAACCTCTACCACACACACTGAAACCTCTTCCCCACACTCGGAAAACCTTCCCCACACACTGAAATCCATCCCCACACACTGAAACCTCTTTCCCACACACTGAAACCTCTTCCCCACACACTGAAACCTCTTCCCCACACACTGAAAACTTTCCCCATACACTGAAAACTTTCCCCATACACTGAAACCCTTCCCCACACACTGAAACCCATCCCCACACACTGAAACCTCTTCCCCATGCACTGAAACCCCTTCCCCAAACACTGAAACCTATCCCCACACACTGAAACCTCTTCCCCACGCACTGAAACATCTTCCCCACATACTGAAACCCATCCCCACACACTGAAACCTCTTCCCCACACACTGAAACCACTTCTCCACAGACTGAAAACACTTCCCCACAACTGAAACCTCTTCCCCACACACTGAAACCCCTTCCCCACACAATGAAACCCCTTCCCCACACACTGAAACCTCTACCCCTCAAACTGAAACCCCTTCCTCACACACTGAAAACGATCCCCACACGCAGAAACCTCTTCCCCACACACAGAAACAACTTCCCCACACACTGAAACCCCTTCCCCACACACTGAAACCCATCCCCACACACTGAAACCTCTTCTCCACGCACTGAAACCACTTCCCCAAAGACTGAAACCCCTTCCGCACACTCTGAAACCTCTTCCCCACACACTGAAACCTCTTCCCCACACACTGAAACCACTTCCCCACACACTGAAACCCCTTCCCCACACACTGAAGCCTCTTTCGCACACACTGAATCCCCTTCACCACACACTGAAACCCCTTCCCCACAAACTGAAACCTCTTCCCCACGCACTGAAACCCCTTCCCCACAGACTGAAACCACTTCCCCACACACTGAAATCACTTCCCCACACACTGAAACATCTTCCACACACACTGAAACCCCTTATCCACAGACTGAAACCCCTTCCCCACACTCTGAAACCTCTTCCACACCCACTGAAACCCATCCCCACACACTGAAACCCCTGCCACACTCAATGAAACCCCTTCCCCACACACTGAAACCCCTTCCACACACACTGTAACCCCTTCCCCGCACAAAGAAACCCCGTCCCCACACACTGAAACCACTTCCACACACACTGAAACCTCTTCCACGCACACTGAAACCCTTCCCCACACACTGAAACCTCCTCCCCACACACTGAAACCCATGCCCACAGACTGAAACACATCCCCACAGACTGAAACCCCTACCCCACACACTGAAACCCATCCCCACACACTGAAACCTCTTCCACACACACTGAAACCGTTCCCTACAGACTGAAACCCTTCCCCACACACTTAAAACTCTTCCCCACATACTGAAACCTCTTCACCACACACTGAAACCCCTTCTCCGCACATATAAACCTCTTTCCCACACACTGTATCCCCTTCACCACACACTGAAACCCCTTCCCCACACACTGAAATCTCTTCCCCACACACTGAAACCACGTCCCCACACACTGAAACCTCTTCCCCATACACTGAAAGCTCTTCCCCACAGACCGAAACCCTTCCCCACACACTGAATCCTCTTCACCACACACTGAATGCCCTTCCCCACGCACTGAAACATCTTCCACACACACTGAAACCTCTTCCCCACACACTGAAACTCCTTCCCCACGCAATGAAACCTCTTCCACACACACTGAAACATCTTCCCCACACACTGAAATCTCTTCCCCACACGCTGAAACTTCTTCCACACCCACTGAAACCCTTCCCCACACAATGAAACCTCTTACACACACACTGAAACCCCTTCCCCACACACTGAAACCTTTCCCAACACAATGAAACCCATCCCCAATCACTGAAACCTCTAACCCACACACTGAAACCTCTTCCCCAGGCACTGAAATCCTTCCCCACACACTGAAACCCATCCCCACACACTAAAACCTCTTCCCCACACAGTAAAACATTTCCCCACACAATGAAACCCTTCGCCACACACTGAAAACAATCCCCACACTCTGAAACCTCTTTCCCACACACTGAAACCCTTCCCCACACACTCAAAGCCATCCCCACACACTCAAAGCCATCCCCACACACTGAAACCGCTTCCCCACACACTGAAACCCTTCGCCACACACTGAAACCCATCCCCACAGACTGAAACCTCATCCCCACACACTGAACCAATTCCCCACACACTGAAACCCCTTCCCCACGCGATGAAACTTCTTCCACACCCACTGAAACCCATCCCCACACACTAAAACCCCTTCCACACACACTGAAACATCTTCCGCACTCAATGAAACCCCTTCCCCGCACACAGAAACCCCTACCACACACACGGAAACCCCTTCCACGCACACTGAAACCCTTCCCCGCACACTGAAATCTCTTCCCCACACACGGAAACCCCTTCCCCACACACTGAAACCCATCCCTACAGATTGAAACACATCCCCACTGACTGAAACCCCTACCCCACACACTGAAACCCATCCCCACACACTGAAACCTCTTCCACACACAATGAAACCGTTACCTACAGACTGAAACCCTTCCCCACACACTTAAAACACTTCCCCACACACTGAAAACCCTTCTCTGCACATATAAACCTCTTTCCCACACACTGAATCCCCTTCACCACACACTGAAACCCCTTCCCCAAACTCTGAAACCTCTTCCCCACACACTGAAACCACTTCCCCACATACTGAAACCGATTCCCCACACTCTGAAACCTCTTCCCCACACACTGAAATCTCTTCCCCACACACTGAAATCTCTTCCCCACAAACTGAAACCACTTCCCCACACACTGAAACCTCTTCCCCACACACTGAAAGCTCTTCCCCACAGACTGAAACCCTTCCCCACACACTGAAACATCTTCACCACACACTGAAACCTCTTCCACACACACTGAAACCTCTTCCCCACACACTGACACACCTTCCCCACACACTGAAACACCTTCCCCACACATTGAAACCCATTCCCACACACTGAAACCTCTTCCCCACACACTTAAAACCATCCCCACACTCTGAAACCTCTTCCACACCCACTGAAACCCATCCCCACACACTGAAACCCCTGCCACACTCAATGAAACCCCTTCCCCACACACTGAAACCCCTTCCACACACACTGTAACCCCTTCCCCGCACAAAGAAACCCCGTCCCCACACACTGAAACCACTTCCACACACACTGAAACCTCTTCCGCGCACACTGAAACCCTTCCCCACACACTGAAACCCATGCCCACAGACTGAAACACAACCCCACAGACTGAAACCCCTACCCCACACACTGAAACCCATCCCCACACACTGAAACCTCTTCCACACACGCTGAAACCGTTCCCTACAGACTGAAACCCTTCCCCACACACTTAAAACTCTTCCCCACATACTGAAACCTCTTCACCACACACTGAAACCCCTTCTCCGCACATATAAGTCTCTTTACCACACACTGTATCCCCTTCACCACACACTGAAACCTCTTCCCCACACACTGAAACCTCTTCCCCACACACTGAAACCACTTCCCCACATACTGAAACCGTTTCCCCACACTCTGAAACCTCTTCCCCACACACTGAAATCTCTTCCCCACACACTGAAATCTCTTCCCCACACACTGAAATCTCTTCCCCACACACTGAAACCACGTCCACACACACTGAAACCTCTTCCCCACACACTGAAAGCTCTTCCCCACAGACCGAAACCCTTCCCCACACACTGAGTCCTCTTCACCACACACTGAAACTCCTTCCCCACGCACTGAAACCTCTTCCACACACACTGAAACCTCTTCCCCACACACTGAAACTCCTTCCCCACGCACTGAAACCTCTTCCACACACACTGAAACATCTTCCCCACACACTGAAACCTCTTCCCCACACGCTGAAACTTCTTCCACACCCACTGAAACCCTTCCCCACACAATGAAACCTCTTACACACACACTGAAACCCCTTCCCCACACACTGAAACCTTTCCCTACACACTGAAACCCATCCCCAATCACTGAAACCTCTACCCAACACACTGAAACCTCTTCCCCAGGCACTGAAATCCTTCCCCACACACTGAAACCCATCCCCACACACTAAAACCTCTTCCCCACACAGTAAAACATTTCCCCACACAATGACACCCTTCGCCACTCACTGAAAACAATCCCCACACTCTGAAACCTCTTTCCCACACAATGAAACCTCTTACACACACACTGAAACCCCTTCCCCACACACTGAAACCTTTCCCTACACACTGAAACCCATCCCCAATCACTGAAACCTATACCCCACACACTGAAACCTCTTCCCCAGGCACTGAAATCCTTCCCCACACACTGAAACCCATCCCCACACACTGAAACCTCTTCCCCACACACTGAAACCCTTCGCCACACACTGAAACCCATCCCCACAGACTGAAACCTCATCCCCACACACTGAACCAATTCCCCACACACTGAAACCCCTTCCGCACGCGATGAAACTTCTTCCACACCCAGTGAAACCCATCCCCACACACTAAAACCCCTTCCACACACACTGAAACATCTTCCACACTCAATGAAACCCCTACCACACACACGGAAACCCCTTCCACGCACACTGAAACCCTTCCCTAATCACTGAAGCCTCTACCCCACACACTGAAACCTCTTCCCCAGGCACTGAAATCCTTCCCCACACACTGAAACCCATCCCCACACACTAAAACCTCTTCCCCACACAGTAAAACATTTCCCCACACAATGAGACCCTTCGCCACTCACTGAAAACAATCCCCACACTCTGAAACCTCTTTCCCACACACTGAAACCCTTCGCCACACACTGAAACCCATCCCCACAGACTGAAACCTCATCCCCACACACTGAACCAATTCCCCACACACTGAAACCCCTTCCCCACGCGCTGAAACTTCTTCCACACCCACTGAAACCCATCCCCACACACTAAAACCCCTTCCACACACACTGAAACATCTTCCACACTCAATGAAACCCCTTCCCCACACACTGTAACCCCATCCCCGCACACAGAAACCCCTTCCCCACACACTGAAACCCCTACCACACACACGGAAACCCCTTCCACGCACACTGAAACCCTTCCCCACACACTGAAATCTCTTCCCCACACACGGAAACCCCTTCCCCACACACTGAAACCCATCCCTACAGATTGAAACACATCCCCACTGACTGAAACCCCTACCCCACACACTGAAACCCATCCCCACACACTGAAACCTCTTCCACACACAATGAAACCGTTACCTACAGACTGAAACCCTTCCCCACACACTTAAAACACTTCCCCACACACTGAAACCCCTTCTCTGCACATATAAACCTCTTTCCCACACACTGAATCCCCTTCACCACTCACTGAAACCCCTTCCCCAAACACTGAAACCTCTTCCCCACACACTGAAACCGCTTCCCCACATACTGAAACCGCTTCCCCACACTCTGAAACCTCTTCCCCACACACTGAAATCTCTTCCCCACACACTGAAACCACTTCCCCACACACTGAAACCTCTTCCCCACACACTGAAAGCTCTTCCCCACAGAATGAAACCCTTCCCCACACACTGAAACCTCTTCACCACACACTGAAACCTCTTCCACACACACTGAAACCTCTTCCCCACACACTGAAACACCTTCCCCACACACTGAAACACCTTCCCCACACACTGAAACCCATTCCCACACACTGAAACCTCTTCCCCACACACTTATAACCATCCCCACACACTGAAACACTTACTCACACACTGAATCCTCATCCCCACACTCTGAAACCCCTTCCCTACACACTGAAACACCTTCCCCACACACTGCAACCCATTCCCACACAATGAAACACCTTCCCCACACACTGAAACCCATTCCCACACACTGAAACACTTCCCCACACACTGAAACCTCTTCCCCACACACTGAAACCTCTTCACCACAGACTGAAATCCTTCCCCACACACTGAAACGTCTTCCTCAAACACTGAAACCGCTTCCCCACGCACTGAAACCTCTTCCACAAACACTGAAACCCATCCCCACACACTGAAACCTCTTCCCCACACACTGAAACCCCTTCCCCACACACTTAAACCCATCCCCACACACTGAAACCCTTCTCCACACACTGAAACCTCTTCCCCACACACTGAAACCCCTTCCCCACACATTTAATCCCATCCCCACACACTGAAACCCTTCCCCACACACTGAAACCTCATCCCCACACACTGAAAAACCTTCCCCACAAACTTAAACCCTTCCCCACACACTGAAACCCATCCCCACACACTGAAACCTCTTCCACACACACTGAAACCTTTCCCTGCAGACTGAAAGCCCTTCCACACACACTGAAAACTCTTCCCCGCAAACTGAAACCCCTTCCCCACACTCTGAAACCTCTTCCCCACACTCTGAAACCTCTTCCCCACACTCTGAAACTTCTTCCCCACACACTGAAACCCCTGCCCAACACACTGAAACCCATCCCCACCCACTGAAACCACTTCCCCACACACTGCAACCTCTTCCCCAAACACTGAAACCCCTTCCCCACTCACTGAAACCACTTCCACATACACTGAAACCTCTTTCCCACAGACTGAAACCCCTTCCCCACAGACTGAAACCTCTTCCCCACACACTGAAACCTCTTCCACACACACTGAAAACTCTTCCCCACGCACTGACACACCTTATCCGCACACTGAAACCCCTTTCCCACACACTGAAACCTCTTCCCCACACACTGAGACCCATTCCCCACAGACTGAAACCACTTTCCCACACACTGAAACCCCTTTCCCATACACTGAAACTCCTTCCCCACAGACTGAAACCACTTCCCCACGCACTGAAACATCTTCCCCACACACTGAAACCTCTTCCCCACACGCTGAAACTTCTTCCACACCCACTGAAACCCATCCCCACACACTGAAACCCCTTCCACACACACTGAAACCTCTTCCTCACACACTGAAACCCCTTCCGCACACAATGAAACCTCTTTTACACACACTGAAACCTCATCCCCACACACTGAAACCTTTCCCTACACACTGAAACCCATCCCCAATCACTGAAACCTCTACCCCACACACTGAAACCTCTTGCCCAGGCACTGAAATCCTTCCCCACACACTGAAACTCATCCCCACACACTAAAACCACTTCCCCACACAGTAAAACATTTCCCCACACAATGAAACCCTTCGCCACACACTGAAAACAATCCCCACACACTCAAAGCCATCCCCACACACTGAAACCTCTTCCCCACACACTGAAACCCTTCGCCACACACTGAAACCCATCCCCACAGACTGAAACCTCATCCCCACACACTGAACCAATTCCCCACACACTGAAACCCCTTCCCCACGCGATGAAACTTCTTCCACATCTACTGAAACCCATCCCCACACACTAAAACCCCTTCCACACAAACTGAAACCTCTTCCACACTCAAAGAAACCCCTTCCCCACAAACTGACACCCCTTCCACACACACAGAAACCCCTTCCCCGCACACAGAAACCCCTTCCCCGCACACAGAAACCCCTTCCCCACACACTGAAACCCCTACCACACACACGGAAACCCCTTCCACGCACACTGAAACCCTTCCCCACACACTGAAATCTCTTCCCCACACACGGAAACCCATCCCTACAGATTGAAACACATCCCCACTGACTGAAACCCCTACCCCACACACTGAAACCCATCCCCACACACTGAAACCTCTTCCACACACAATGAAACCGTTACCTACAGACTGAAACCCTTCCCCACACACTTAAAACACTTCCGCACACACTGAAACCCCTTCTCCGCACATATAAACCTCTTTCCCACACACTGAATCCCCTTCCCCACACACTGAAACCCCTTCCCCAAACACTGCAACCACTTCCCCACACACTGAAACCACTTCCCCACATACTGAAACCGCTTCCCCACACTCTGAAACCTCTTCCCCACACACTGAAACCTCTTCCCCACACGCTGAAATCTCTTCCCCACACACTGAAATCTCTTCCCCACACACTGAAACCTCTTCCCCACACACTGAAACCTCATCCCCACACACTGAAAGCTCTTCCCCACACACTGAAAGCTCTTCCCCACAGACTGAAACCTCTTCACCACACACTGAATCCTCATCACCACACACTGAAACCCCTTCCCTACACACTGAAACCCCTTCCCCAAACACTGAAACCCATCCCCACACAATGAAACACCTTCCCCACACACTGAAACCCATCCCCACACACTGAAACACTTCCCCACACACTGAGACCTCTTCCCCATACACTGAAACATCTTCACCACAGACTGAAATCCTTCCCCACACACTGAAACCTCTTCCTCAAACACTGAAACCGCTTCCCCACGCACTGAAACCTCTTCCGCAAACACTGAAACCCATCCCCACACACTGAAACCTCTTCCCCACACATTGAAACCCCTTCCCCACACACTTAAACCCATCCCCACACACTGAAACCCTTCTCCACACACTGAAACCTCTTCCCCGCAAACTGAAACCCCTTCCCCACACACTTAATCCCATCCCCACGCACTGAAACCCTTCCCCACACACTGAAACCTCATCCCCACACACTGACAAACCTTCCCCACAAACTTAAACCCATCCCCACACACTGTAAACCCTTCCCCACACACTGAAAACAATCCCCACACACTGAAACCTCTTCCACACACACTGAAACCTTTCCCTACAGACTGAAAGCCTTCCACACACACTGAAACCTCTTCCCCGCAAACTGAAACCCCTTCCCCACACACAGAAAACCATCCCCACACACTGAAGCCTCTTCCCCACACACTGAAACCCCTGCCCCACACACTGAAACCCATCCCCACCCACTGAAACCAATTCCCCACACACTGCAACCTCTTCCCCAAACACTGAAACCCCTTCCCCACTCACTGAAACCCCTTCCACATACACTGAAACCTCTTCCCCACACACTGAAACCCCTTCCCCACAGACTGAAACCCCTTCCCCACAGACTGAAACCACTTCCCCACACACTGAAACCTCTTCCCCACACACTGAAAACTCTTCCCCACGCACTGACACCCCTTATACGCACACTGAAACCCCTTTCCCACAGACTGAAACATCTTCCCCACACACTGAGACCCATTCCCCACAGACTGAAACCCCTTTCCCACACACTGAAACCCCTTTCCCACACACTGAAACCCCTTTCCCACACACTGAAACTCCTTCCCCACAGACTGAAACCACTTCCCCACACACTGAAATCTCTTGCCCCCACACTGAAACCTCTTCCCCACGCACTGACACCCCTTATCCACCCACTGAAACCCATTCCCCACAGACTGAAACCTCTTCCCCACACACTGAAACCTCTCCCGCACAGACTGAAACCCCTTCCCCACACACTGAAACCCAACCCCACACACTGAAACCTCATCCCCACACACTGAAACCCCTTCCCCACACACTGAAACCCCTTCCCCACAGACTGAAACACATCCCCACACACAGAAACCTCTTCCCCACACACTGAATCCCCTTCCCCACACACTGAAACGCATCCCCACACACTGAAACCTCTTCCCCACATGCTGGAACCTGTCCCTACACACTGAAACCCATCCCCACACACAGAAATCTCTACCCCACACACTGAAATCTCTTCCCCACACACTGAAAACCTTCCCCACACACTGAAACCTCTTCCCCACACGCTGAAACTTCTTCCACACCCACTGAAACCCATCCCCACACACTGAAACCCCTTCCACACACACTGAAACCTCTTCCTCACACACTGAAACCCCTTCCGCACACAATGAAACCTCTTTTACACACACTGAAACCTCATCCCCACACACTGAAACCTTTCCCTACACACTGAAACCCATCCCCAATCACTGAAACCTCTACCCCACACACTGAAACCTCTTCCCCAGGCACTGAAATCCTTCCCCACACACTGAAACTCATCCCCACACACTAAAACCACTTCCCCACACAGTAAAACATTTCCCCACACAATGAAACCCTTCGCCACACACTGAAAACAATCCCCACACACTCAAAGCCATCCCCACACACTGAAACCTCTTCCCCACACACTGAAACCCTTCGCCACACACTGAAACCCATCCCCACAGACTGAAACCTCATCCCCACACACTGAACCAATTCCCCACACACTGAAACCCCTTCCCCACGCGATGAAACTTCTTCCACATCTACTGAAACCCATCCCCACACACTAAAACCCCTTCCACACAAAATGAAACCTCTTCCACACTCAAAGAAACCCCTTCCCCACAAACTGACACCCCTTCCACACACACTGTAACCCCTTCCCCGCACACAGAAACCCCTTCCCCGCACACAGAAACCCCTTCCCCACACACTGAAACCCCTACCACACACACGGAAACCCCTTCCACGCACACTGAAACCCTTCCCCACACACTGAAATCTCTTCCCCACACACGGAAACCCATCCCTACAGATTGAAACACATCCCCACTGACTGAAACCCCTACCCCACACACTGAAACCCATCCCCACACACTGAAACCTCTTCCACACACAATGAAACCGTTACCTACAGACTGAAACCCTTCCCCACACACTTAAAACACTTCCGCACACACTGAAACCCCTTCTCCGCACATATAAACCTCTTTCCCACACACTGAATCCCCTTCCCCACACACTGAAACCCCTTCCCCAAACACTGCAACCACTTCCCCACACACTGAAACCACTTCCCCACATACTGAAACCGCTTCCCCACACTCTGAAACCTCTTCCCCACACACTGAAACCTCTTCCCCACACGCTGAAATCTCTTCCCCACACACTGAAATCTCTTCCCCACACACTGAAACCTCTTCCCCACACACTGAAACCTCATCCCCACACACTGAAAGCTCTTCCCCACACACTGAAAGCTCTTCCCCACAGACTGAAACCTCTTCACCACACACTGAATCCTCATCACCACACACTGAAACCCCTTCCCTACACACTGAAACCCCTTCCCCAAACACTGAAACCCATCCCCACACAATGAAACACCTTCCCCACACACTGAAACCCATCCCCACACACTGAAACACTTCCCCACACACTGAGACCTCTTCCCCATACACTGAAACATCTTCACCACAGACTGAAATCCTTCCCCACACACTGAAACCTCTTCCTCAAACACTGAAACCGCTTCCCCACGCACTGAAACCTCTTCTGCAAACACTGAAACCCATCCCCACACACTGAAACCTCTTCCCCACACATTGAAACCCCTTCCCCACACACTTAAACCCATCCCCACACACTGAAACCCTTCTCCACACACTGAAACCTCTTCCCCGCACACTGAAACCCCTTCCCCACACACTTAATCCCATCCCCACACACTGAAACCCTTCCCCACACACTGAAACCTCATCCCCACACACTGACAAACCTTCCCCACAAACTTAAACCCATCCCCACACACTGTAAACCCTTCCCCACACACTGAAAACAATCCCCACACACTGAAACCTCTTCCACACACACTGAAACCTTTCCCTACAGACTGAAAGCCTTCCACACACACTGAAACCTCTTCCCCGCAAACTGAAACCCCTTCCCCACACACAGAAAACCATCCCCACACACTGAAGCCTCTTCCCCACACACTGAAACCCCTGCCCCACACACTGAAACCCATCCCCACCCACTGAAACCAATTCCCCACACACTGCAACCTCTTCCCCAAACACTGAAACCCCTTCCCCACTCACTGAAACCCCTTCCACATACACTGAAACCTCTTCCCCACACACTGAAACCCCTTCCCCACAGACTGAAACCCCTTCCCCACAGACTGAAACCACTTCCCCACACACTGAAACCTCTTCCCCACACACTGAAAACTCTTCCCCACGCACTGACACCCCTTATACGCACACTGAAACCCCTTTCCCACAGACTGAAACATCTTCCCCACACACTGAAACCCCTTTCCCACACACTGAAACCCCTTTCCCACACACTGAAACTCCTTCCCCACAGACTGAAACCACTTCCCCACACACTGAAATCTCTTCCCCCCACACTGAAACCTCTTCCCCACGCACTGACACCCCTTATCCACCCACTGAAACCCATTCCCCACAGACTGAAACCTCTTCCCCACACACTGAAACCTCTCCCGCACAGACTGAAACCCCTTCCCCACACACTGAAACCCAACCCCACACACTGAAACCTCATCCCCACACACTGAAACCTCATCCCCACACACTGAAACCCCTTCCCCACACACTGAAACCCCTTCCCCACAGACTGAAACACATCCCCACACACAGAAACCTCTTCCCCACACACTGAATCCCCTTCCCCACACACTGAAACGCATCCCCACACACTGAAACCTCTTCCCCACACGCTGGAACCTGTCCCTACACACTGAAACCCATCCCCACACACAGAAATCTCTACCCCACACACTGAAATCTCTTCCCCACACACTGAAAACCTTCCCCACACACTGAAATCCATCCCCACACACTGAAACCTCTTCCGCACACACTGAAACCTCTTCCCCACACACTGACACCCCTTCCACACACACTGTAACCCCTTCCCCGCACACAGAAACCCCTTCCCCACACACTGAAACCCCGACCACACACACGGAAACCCCTTCCACGCACACTGAAACGCTTCCCCACACACTGAAATCTCTTCCCCACACACGGAAACCCCTTCCCCACACACTGAAACCCATCCCTACAGATTGAAACACATCCCCACTGACTGAAACCCCTACCCCACACACTGAAACCCATCCCCACACACTGAAACATCTTCCACACACAATGAAACCGTTACCTACAGACTGAAACCCTTCCCCACACACTTAAAACACTTCCACACACACTGAAACCCCTTCTCCGCACATATAAACCTCTTTCCCACACACTGAATCCCCTTCACCACACACTGAAACCCCTTCCCCAAACACTGAAACCTCTTCCCCACACACTCAAACCACTTCCCCACATACTGAAACCGCTTCCCCACACTCTGAAACCTCTTCCCCACACACAGAAACCACTTCCCCACACACAGAAACCACTTCCCCACACACAGAAACCACTTCCCCACACACTGAAACCTCTTCCCCACACACTGAAAGCTCTTACCCACAGACTGAAACCCTTCCCCACACAGTGAAACCTCTTCACCACACACTGAAACCTCTTCCACACACACTGAAACACCTTCCCCACACACTGAAACACCTTCCCCACACACTGAAACACCTTCCCCACACACTGAAACCCATTCCCACACACTGAAACCTCTTCCCCACACACTTAAAACCATCCCCACACAATGAAGCACTTCCTCACACACTGAATCCTCATCCCCACACACTGAAACCCCTTCCCTACACACTGAAACCCCTTCCCCAAGCACTGAAACCCATCCCCACACAATGAAACACCTTCCCCACACACTGAAACCCATCCCCACACACTGAAACACTTCCCCACACACTGAAACCTCTTCCCCACACACTGAAACCTCTTCACCACAGACTGAAATCCTTCCCCACACTCTGAAACCTCTTCCTCAAACACTGAAACCGCTTCCCCACGCACTGAAACCTCTTCCACAAACACTGAAACCTCTTCCCCAAACACTGAAACCCATCCCCACACACTGAAACCTCTTCCCCACACACTGAAAACCCTTCCCCACACACTTAAACCCATCCCCACACACTGAAACCCTTCTCCACACACTGATACCTCCTGCCCACACACTGAAACCCCTTCCCCACACACTTAATCCCATCCCCACACACTGAAACCCTTCCCCACACACTGAAACCTCATCCCCACACACTGAAAAACCTTCCCCACAAACTTAAACCCATCCCCACACACTGAAAACCCTTGCCCACACACTGAAACCCATCCCCACACACTGAAACCTCTTCCACACACACTGAAACCTTTCCCTACAGACTGAAAGCCTTCCACACACACTGAAACCTCTTCCCCGAAAACTGAAACCCCTTCCCCACACACAGAAAGCCATCCCCACACACTGAAACCTCTTCCCCACACACTGAAACCCCTGCCCCACACACTGAAACCCATCCCCACCCACTGAAACCACCTCCCCACACACTGCAACCTCTTCCCCAAACACTGAAACCCCTTCCCCACTCACTGAAACCCCTTCCACATACACTGAAACCTCTTCCCCACACACTGAAACCCCTTCCCCACAGACTGAAACCACTTCCCCACACACTGAAAACTCTTCCCCACCCACTGACACACCTTATCCGCACACTGAAACCCCTTTCCCACAGACTGAAACCTCTTCCCCACACACTGAGACCCATTCCCCACAGACTGAAACCACTTCCCCACACACTGAAACCCCTTTCCCACACACTGAAACTCCTTCCCCACAGACTGAAACCACTTCCCCACACACTGAAATCTCTTCCCCACACACTGAAACCTCTTCCCCACGCACTGACACCCCTTATCCACCCACTGAAACCCATTCCCCACAGTCTGAAACCTCTTCCCCACACACTGAAACCTCTTCCACACACACTGAAACCTTTCCCTACAGACTGAAAGCCTTCCACACACACTGAAACCTCTTCCCCGCAAACTGAAACCCATCCCCACCCACTGAAACCACTTCCCCACCCACTGAAACCACTTCCCCACACACTGCAACCTCTTCCCCAAACACTGAAACCCCTTCCCCACTCACTGAAACCCCTTCCACATACACTGAAACCTCTTCCCCACAGACTGAAACCACTTCCCCACACACTGAAACCCCTTTCCCACACACTGAAACTCCTTCCCCACAGACTGAAACCACTTCCCCACACTCTGAAATCTCTTCCCCAGACACTGAAACCTCTTCCCCACGCACTGACACCCCTTATCCACCCACTGAAACCCATTCCCCACAGTCTGAAACCTCTTCCCCACACACTGAAACCTTTTCCGCACAGACTGAAACCCCTTCCCCACACACTGAAACCCATCCCCACACACTGAAACCCATCCCCACACACTGAAACCTCATCCCCACACACTGAAACCCATTCCCCACACTCTGAAACCCCTTCCCCACAGACTGAAACACATCCCCACACACAGAAACCTCTTCCCCACACACTGAATCCCCTTCCCCACACACTGAAACGCATCCCCACACACTGAAACCTCTTCCCCACACGCTGAAACCTCTACCCCACACACTGAAATCTCTTCCCCACACACTGAAAACCTTCCCCACAAACTGAAATCCATCCCCACACACTGAAACCTCTTCTGCACACAGTGAAACCTCTTCCCCACACACTGTAAACTTTCCCCATACACTGAAACCCTTCCCCACACACTGAAACCCATCCCCAAACACTGAAACCTCTTCCCCATGCACTGAAACCCCTTCCCCAAAAACTGAAACCTATCCCCACACATTGAAACCTCTTCCCCACGCACTGAAACATCTTCCCCACATACTGAAACCCATCCCCACACACTGAAACCACTTCTCCACAGACTGAAACCACTTCCCCACAACCGAAACCTCTTCCCCACACACTGAAACCTCTTCACCACACACTGAAACCCCTTCCCCACACAATGAAACCCATCCCCACACACGGAAACCTCATCCCCACACACTGAAACCCATTTCCCACAGTCTGAAACCCCTTCCCCACAGACTGAAACACATCCCCACACACAGAAACCTCTTCCCCACACACTGAATCCCCTTCCCCACACACTGAAACGCATCCCCACACACTGAAACCTCTTCCCCACACGCTGAAACCTGTCCCTACACACTGAAACCCATCCACACACACAGAAACCTCTACCCCACAAACTGAACTCTCTTCCCCACACACTGAAAACCTTCCCCACAAACTGAAATCCATCCCCACACACTGAAACCTCTTCTGCACACACTGAAACCTCTTCCCCACACACTGTAAACTTTCCCCATACACTGAAACCCTTCCCCACACACTGAAACCCATCCCCACACACTGAATCCTCTTCCCCATGCACTGAAACCCCTTCCCCAAACAGTGAAACCTATCCCCACACACTGAAACCTCTTCCCCACGCACTGAAACCTCTTCCCCACATACTGAAACCCATCCCCACATACTGAAACCTCTTCCCCACACACTGAAACCACTTCTCCACAGACTGAAACCACTTCCCCACAACTGAAACCTCTTCCCCACACACTGAAACCTCTTTACCACACACTGAAACCCCTTCCCCACACAATGAAACCCCTTCCCCACACAATGAAACCCCTTCCCCACACAATGAAACCCCTTCCCCACACGCTGAAACCTCTTCCCCACACGCTGAAACCTCTTCCCCACACGCTGAAACCTCTTCCCCACACACTGAAACAACTTCCCCACACACTGAAACCCTTTCCCCACACACTGAAACCCTTCCCCACAGACTGAAACCTCTTCTCCACGCACTGAAACCACTTCCCCAAAGACTGAAACCCCTTCCGCACACTCTGAAACCTCTTCCGCACACTCTGAAACCTCTTCCCCACACACTGAAACCTCTTCCCCACTCACTGAAACCACTTCCCCACACACAGAAACCCCGTCCCCACACACTGAAGCCTCTTTCGCACACACTGAATCCCCTTCACCACACACTGAAACCCCTATCCCCACAAACTGAAACCTCTTCCCCACGCACTGAAACCCCTTCCCCACTGACTGAAACCACTTCCCACGCACTGAAACCTCTTCCCCACACACTGAAACATCTTCCACACACACTGAAACCCCTTATCCACAGACTGAAACCCCTTCCCCACACTCTGAAACCTCTTCCTCACACACTGAAAGCTCTTCCCCATAGACTGAAACCCTAACCCACACACTGAAACCTCTTCCCCACACACTGAAACCCCTTCCCCACGCACTGAAACCACTTCCACACACACTTAAACCTCTTCCCCACACACTGAAACTCCTTCCCCACACACTGAAACTCCTTCCCCACGCACTGAATCATCTTCCACACACACTGAAACATCTTCCCCACACGCTGAAACGTCTTCCCCACGCGCTGAAACTTCTTCCACACCCACTGAAACCCATCCCCACACACTAAAACCCCTGCCACACTCAATGAAACCCCTTCGCCACAAACTGAAACCCCTTCCACACACACTGTAACCCCTTCCCTCCACAAAGAAACCCCGTCCCCACACACTGAATCCACTTCCACACACACTGAAACCCCTTCCACGCACACTGAAACCCTTCCCCACACACTGAAACCTCTTCCGCACACACGGAAATCCCTTCCCCACACACTGCAACCCATCCCCACAGACTGAAACACATCCCCACAGACTGAAACCCCTACCCCACACACTGAAACCCATCCCCACACACTGAAACCTCTTCCACACACATTGAAACCGTTCCCTACAGACTGAAACCCTTCCCCACACACTTAAAACTCTACCCCGCATACTGAAACCTCTTCACCACACACTGAAACCCCTTCTCCGCACATATAAACCTCTTTCCCACACACTGAATCCCCTTCACCACACACTGAAACCCCTTCCCCACACACTGAAACCTCTTCCCCACACACTGAAACCTCTTCCCCACACACTGAAACCACTTCCCCACATACTGAAACCGTTTCCCCACACTCTGAAACCTCTTCCCCACACACTGAAATCTCTTCCCCACACACTGAAACCACGTCCCCACGCACTGAAACCTCTTCCACACGCACTGAAACATCTTCACCACACACTGAAACCTCTTCCCCACACGCTGAAACTTCTTCCACACCCACTGAAACCCATCCCCACACACTGAAACCCCTTCCACACACACTGAAACCTCTTCCTCACACACTGAAACCCCTTCCCCACACACTGAAACCTCTTACACACACACTGAAACCCCTTCCCCACACACTGAAACCTTTCCCTACACACTGAAACCCATCCCCAATCACTGAAAACACTACCCCACACACTGAAACCTCTTCCCCAGGCACTGAAATCCTTCCCCACACACTGAAACCCATCCCCACACACCAAAACTTCTTCCCCACACAGTATAACATTTCCCCACACAATGAAACCCTTCGCCACACACTGAAACAATCCCCACACTCTGAAACCACTTTCCCACACACTGAAACCCTTCCCCACACACTGAAAGCCATCCCCACACACTGAAACCTCTTCCCCACACACTGAAAACCTTCGCCACACACTGAAACCCATCCCCACAGACTGAAACCTCATCCCCACACACTGAACCAATTCCCCACACACTGAAACCCCTTCCCCACGCGCTGAAACTTCTTCCACACCCACTGAAACCCATCCCCACACACTAAAACCCCTTCCACATACACTGTAACCCCTTCACCGCACACAGAAACCCCTTCCCCACACACTGAAACCTCTTCCACACTCAATGAAACCCCTTCCCCACACACTGACACCCCTTACACACACACTGTAACCCCTTCCCCGCACACAGAAACACCTTCCCCACACACTGAATCCCATTCCCACACACTGAAACCTCTTCCCCACACACTTAAAACCATCCCCACACACTGAAACACTTCCTCACACACTGAATCCTCATCCCCACACACTGAAACCCCTTCCCTACACACTGAAACCCCTTCCCCAAGCACTGAAACCCATCCCCACACAATGAAACACCTTCCCCACACACTGAAACCCATCCCCACACACTGAAACACTTCCCCACACACTGAAACCTCTTCCCCACACACTGAAACCTCTTCACCACAGACTGAAATCCTTCCCCACACTCTGAAACCTCTTCCTCAAACACTGAAACCGCTTCCCCACGCACTGAAACCTCTTCCACAAACACTGAAACCTCTTCCACAAACACTGAAACCTCTTCCCCAAACACTGAAACCCATCCCCACACACAGAAACCTCTTCCCCACACACTGAAACCCCTTCCCCACACACTTAAACCCATCCCCACACACTGAATCCTTCTCCACACACTGAAACCCCTTCCCCACACACTGAAACCCCTTCCCCACACACTTAATCCCATCCCCACACACTTAATCCCATCCCCACACACTGAAACCCTTCCCCACACACTGAAACCTCATCCCCACACACTGAAAAACCTTCCCCACAAACTTAAACCCATCCCCACACACTGAAAACCCTTCCCCACACACTGAAACCCATCCCCACACACTGAAACCTCTTCCACACACACTGAAACCTTTTCCTACAGACTGAAAGCCTTCCACACACACTGAAACCTCTTCCCCGCAAACTGAAACCCCTTCCCCACACACAGAAAGCCATCCCCACACACTGAAACCTCTTCCCCACACACTGAAACCCCTGCCCCACACACTGAAACCCATCCCCACCCACTGAAACCACTTCCCCAAACACTGAAACCCCTTCCCCACTCACTGAAACCCCTTCCACATACACTGAAACCTCTTCCCCACACACTGAAACCCCTTCCCCACAGACTGAAACCACTTCCCCACACACTGAAAACTCTTCCCCACGCACTGACACCCCTTATCCGCACACTGAAACCCCTTTCCCACAGACTGAAATCTCTTCCCCACACACTGAGGCCCATTCCCCACAGACTGAAACCACTTCCCCACACACTGAAATCTCTTCCCCACGCACTGACACCCCTTATCCACCAACTGAAACCCATTCCCCACAGTCTGAAACCTCTTCCCCACACACTGAAACCTCTTCCGCACAGACAGAAACCCCTTCCCCACACACTGAAACCCATCCCCACACACTGAAACCTCATCCCCACACACTGAAACCCATTCCCCACACTCTGAAACCCCTTCCCCACAGACTGAAACACATCCCCACACACAGAAACCTCTTCCCCACACACTGAATCCCCTTCCCCACACACTGAATCCCCTTCCCCACACACTGAAACGCATCCCCACACACTGAAACCTCTTTCCCACACTCTGAAACCTGTCCCTACACACTGAAACCCATCCCCACACACAGAAACCTCTACCCCACACACTGAAATCTCTTCCCCACACACTGAAAACCTTCCCCACAAACTGAAATCCATCCCCACACACTGAAACCTATTCTGCACACAGTGAAACCTCTTCCCCACACACTGTAAACTTTCCCCATACACTGAAACCCTTCCCCACACACTGAAACCCATCCCCACACACTGAAACCTCTTCCCCATGCACTGAAACCCCTTCCCCAAACACTGAAACCTATCCCCAAACACTGAAACATCTTCCCCACGCACTGAAACCTCTTCCCCACATAATGAAACCCATCCCCACACACTGAAACCTCTTCCCCATACACTGAAACCACTTCTCCACAGACTGAAACCACTTCCCCACAACCGAAACCTCTTCCCCACACACTGAAACCTCTTCACCACACACTGAAACCCCTTCCCCACACAATGAAACCCATCCCCACACACTGAAACCTCATCCCCACACACTGAAACCCATTCCCCACACACTGAAACCCATTCCCCACACTCTGAAACCCCTTCCCCACAGACTGAAACACATCCCCACACACAGAAACCTCTTCCCCACACACTGAATCCCCTTCCCCACACACTGAAACGCATCCCCACACACTGAAACGCATCCCCACACACTGAAACGCATCCCCACACACTGAAACCTCTTCCCCACACACTGAAACCTCTTCACCACACACTGAAACCTCTTCCCCACACGCTGAAACCTCTTCCCCCACACTGAAACCCTTTCCCCACACACTGAAACCCTTTCCCCACACACTGAAACCCATCCCCACACACTGAAGCCTCTTCCCCACACACAGAAACCCCGTCCCCACACACTGAAGCCTCTTCCGCACACACTGAATCCCCTTCACCACACACTGAAACCCTTATCCCCACAAACTGAAACCTCTTCCCCACGCACTGAAACCCCTTCCCCACTGACTGAAACCACTTCCCCACGCACTGGAACCTCTTCCCCACACACTGAAACATCTTCCACACACACTGAAACCCCTTATCCACAGACTGAAACCCCTTCCCCACACTCTGAAACCTCTTCCTCACACACTGAAAGCTCTTCCCCATAGACTGAAACCCTAACCCACACACTGAAACCTCTTCCCCACACACTGAAACCCCTTCCACACACACTTAAACCTCTTCCCCACACACTGAAACCTCTTCCCCACACACTGAAACTCCTTCCCCACGCACTGAATCATCTTCCACACACACTGAAACATCTTCCCCACACACTGAAACGTCTTCCCCACGCGCTGAAACTTCTTCCACACCCACTGAAACCCATCCCCACACACTGAAACCCCTGCCACACTCAATGAAACCCCTTCCCCACACACTGAAACCCCTTCCACACACACTGTAACCCCTTCCCCGCACAAAGAAACCACGTCACCACACACTGAAACCACTTCCACACACACTGAAACCCCTTCCACGCACAATGAAACCCTTCCCCACACACTGAAACCTCTTCCGCACACACGAAAATCCCTTCCCCACACACTGCAACCCATCCCCACAGACTGAAACACATCCCCACAGACTGAAACCCCTACCCCACACACTGAAACCCATCCCCACACACTGAAACCTCTTCCACACACACTGAAACCGTTCCCTACAGACTGAAACCCTTCCCCACACACTTAAAACTCTTCCCCACATACTGAAACCTCTTCACCACACACTGAAACCCCTTCTCCGCACATATAAACCTCTTTCCCACACACTGAATCCCCTTCACCACACACTGAAACCCCTTCAACACACACTGAAACCCCTTCCCCACACACTGAAACCTCTTCCCCACACACTGAAACCACTTCCCCACACTCTGAAACCGTTTCCCCACACACTGAAACCTCTTCCCCACACACTGAAACCTCTTCCCCACACACTGAAATCTCTTCCCCACACACTGAAACCACGTCCCCACACACTGAAACCTCTTCCCCACACACTGAAAGCTCTTCCCCACAGACCGAAACCCTTCCCCACACACTGAAACATCTTCCACACACACTGAAAACTCTTCCCCACACACTGAAACTCCTTCCCCACGCACTGAAACCTCTTCCGCACACACTGAAACATCTTCCCCACACACTGAAACCTCTTCCCCACACGCTGAAACTTCTTCCACACCCACTGAAACCCATCCCCACACACTGAAACCCCTTCCACACACACTGAAACCTCTTCCTCACACACTGAAACCCCTTCCCCACACACTGAAACAATCCCCACACTCTGAAACCACTTTCGCACACACTGAAACCCTTCCCCACACACTGAAAGCCATCCCCACACACTGAAACCTCTTCCCCACACACTGAAACCCTTCGCCACACACTGAAACCCATCCCCACAGACTGAAACCTCATCCCCACACACTGAACCAATTCCCCACACACTGAAACCCCTTCCCCACGCGCTGAAACGTCTTCCACACCCACTGAAACCCATCCCCACACACTAAAACACCTTCCACACACACTGTAACCCCTTCCCCGCACACAGAAACCCCTTCCCCACACACTGAAACCCCGACCACACACACGGAAAACACCCTTCCACGCACACTGAAATCTCTTCCCCACACACTGAAATCTCTTCCCCACACACGGAAACCCCTTCCCCACACACTGAAACCCATCCCTACAGATTGAAACACATCCCCATTGACTGAAACCCCTACCCCACACACTGAAACCCATCCCCACAGACTGAAACCTCTTCCACACACAATGAAACCGTTACCTACAGACTGAAACCCTTCCCCACACACTTAATACTCTTCCCCACACACTGAAACCCCTTCTCCGCAGAGATAAACCTCTTTCCAACAAAATGAATCACCTTCACCACACAGTGAAACCCCTTCCCCAAACACTGAAACCCCTTCCCCAAACACTGAAACCTCTTCCCCACACACTGAAACCACTTCCCCACATACTGAAACCTCTTCCCCACACTCTGAAACCTCTTCCCCACACACTGACATCTCTTCCCCACACACTGAAACCACTTGCCCATTAAACTGAAACCTCTTCCCCACACACTGAAAGCTCTTCCCCACACACTGAAAGCTCTTCCCCACAGACTGAAACCCTTCCCCACACACTGAAACCTCTTCACCACACACTGAAGCCTCTTCCACACACACTGAAACCTCTTCCCCACACACTGAAACACCTTCCCCACACACTGAAACACCTTCCCCACACACTGAAACACCTTCCCCACACACTGAAACACCTTCCCCACACACTGAAACCTCTTCCACACACACTGAAACCTCTTCCCCACACACTGAAACACCTTCCCCACACACTGAAACACCTTCCCCACACACTGAAACACCTTCCCCACACACTGAAACACCTTCCCCACACACTGAAACACCTTCCCCACACACTGAAACACCTTCCTCACACACTGAATCCTCATCCCCACACACTGAAACCCCTTCCCTACACACTGAAACCCCTTCCCCAAACACTGAATCCCACCCCCACACAATGAAACACCTTCCCCACACACTGAAACCCATCCCCACACACTGAAACCCATCCCCACACACTGAAACCTCTTCCCCACACACTGAAACATCTTCACCACAGACTGAAATCCTTCCCCACACACTGAAACCTCTTCCTCAAACACTGAAACCGCTTCCCCACGCACTGAAACCTCTTCCACAAACACTGACACCTCTTCCCCAAACACTGAAACCCATCCCCACACACTGAAACCTGTTCCCCACACACGGAAACCCCTTCCCCACACACTTAAAACCATCCCCACACACTGAAACCCTTCTCCACACACTGTAACCTCATCCCCACACACTGAAACCTCTTCCCCACACACTGAAACCCCTTCCCCACACACTGAAACCCCTTCCCCACACACTGAAACACCTTCCCCACACACTGAAACACCTTCCCCACACACTGAAACACCTTCCCCACACACTGAAACACCTTCCCCACACACTGAAACACCTTCCTCACACACTGAATCCTCATCCCCACACACTGAAACCCCTTCCCTACACACTGAAACCCCTTCCCCAAACACTGAATCCCACCCCCACACAATGAAACACCTTCCCCACACTCTGAAACCGTTTCCCCACACACTGAAACCTCTTCCCCACACACTGAAATCTCTTCCCCACACACTGAAACCACGTCCCCACACACTGAAACCTCTTCCCCACACACTGAAAGCTCTTCCCCACAGACCGAAACCCTTCCCCACACACTGAAACATCTTCCACACACACTGAAAACTCTTCCCCACACACTGAAACTCCTTCCCCACGCACTGAAACCTCTTCCACACACACTGAAACCTCTTCCCCACACGCTGAAACTTCTTCCACACCCACTGAAACCCATCCCCACACACTGAAACCCCTTCCACACACACTGAAACCTCTTCCTCACACACTGAAACCCCTTCCCCACACACTGAAACAATCCCCACACTCTGAAACCACTTTCGCACACACTGAAACCCTTCCCCACACACTGAAAGCCATCCCCACACACTGAAACCTCTTCCCCACACACTGAAACCCTTCGCCACACACTGAAACCCATCCCCACAGACTGAAACCTCATCCCCACACACTGAACCAATTCCCCACACACTGAAACCCCTTCCCGACGCGCTGAAACGTCTTCCACACCCACTGAAACCCATCCCCACACACTAAAACACCTTCCACACACACTGTAACCCCTTCCCCGCACACAGAAACCCCTTCCCCACACACTGAAACCCCGACCACACACACGGAAAACACCCTTCCACGCACACTGAAATCTCTTCCCCACACACTGAAATCTCTTCCCCACACACGGAAACCCCTTCCCCACACACTGAAACCCATCCCTACAGATTGAAACACATCCCCATTGACTGAAACCCCTACCCCACACACTGAAACCCATCCCCACAGACTGAAACCTCTTCCACACACAATTAAACCGTTACCTACAGACTGAAACCCTTCCCCACACACTTAATACTCTTCCCCACACACTGAAACCCCTTCTCCGCACAGATAAACCTCTTTCCCACAAAATGAATCACCTTCACCACACAGTGAAACCCCTTCCCCAAACACTGAAACCCCTTCCCCAAACACTGAAACCTCTTCCCCACACACTGAAACCACTTCCCCACATACTGAAACCTCTTCCCCACACTCTGAAACCTCTTCCCCACACACTGACATCTCTTCCCCACACACTGAAACCACTTCCCCACAAACTGAAACCTCTTCCCCACACACTGAAAGCTCTTCCCCACACACTGAAAGCTCTTCCCCACAGACTGAAACCCTTCCCCACACACTGAAACCTCTTCACCACACACTGAAGCCTCTTCCACACACACTGAAACCTCTTCCCCACACACTGAAACCTCTTCCCCACACACTGAAACACCTTCCCCACACACTGAAACACCTTCCCCACACACTGAAACACCTTCCCCACACACTGAAACCTCTTCCACACACACTGAAACCTCTTCCACACACACTGAAACCTCTTCCCCACACACTGAAACACCTTCCCCACACACTGAAACACCTTCCCCACACACTGAAACACCTTCCCCACACACTGAAACACCTTCCCCACACACTGAAACACCTTCCTCACACACTGAATCCTCATCCCCACACACTGAAACCCCTTCCCTACACACTGAAACCCCTTCCCCAAACACTGAATCCCACCCCCACACAATGAAACACCTTCCCCACACTCTGAAACCGTTTCCCAACACTCTGAAACCGTTTCCCCACACACTGAAACCTCTTCCCCACACACTGAAATCTCTTCCCCACACACTGAAACCTCTTCCCCACACACTGAAACCTCTTCCCCACACACTGAAAGCTCTTCCCCACAGACCGAAACCCTTCCCCACACACTGAAACATCTTCCACACACACTGAAAACTCTTCCCCACACACTGAAACTCCTTCCCCACGCACTGAAACCTCTTCCACACACACTGAAACATCTTCCCCACACACTGAAACCTCTTCCCCACACGCTGAAACTTCTTCCACACCCACTGAAACCCATCCCCACACACTGAAACCCCTTCCACTCACACTGAAACCTCTTCCTCACACACTGAAACCCCTTCCCCACACACTGAAACAATCCCCACACTCTGAAACCACTTTCGCACACACTGAAACCCTTCCCCACACACTGAAAGCCATCCCCACACACTGAAACCTCTTCCCCACACACTGAAACCCTTCGCCACACACTGAAACCCATCCCCACAGACTGAAACCTCATCCCCACACACTGAACCAATTCCCCACACACTGAAACCCCTTCCCCACGCGCTGAAACGTCTTCCACACCCACTGAAACCCATCCCCACACACTAAAACACCTTCCACACACACTGTAACCCCTTCCCCGCACACAGAAACCCCTTCCCCACACACTGAAACCCCGACCACACACACGGAAAACACCCTTCCACGCACACTGAAATCTCTTCCCCACACACTGAAATCTCTTCCCCACACACGGAAACCCCTTCCCCACACACTGAAACCCATCCCTACAGATTGAAACACATCCCCATTGACTGAAACCCCTACCCCACACACTGAAACCCATCCCCACAGACTGAAACCTCTTCCACACACAATGAAACCGTTACCTACAGACTGAAACCCTTCCCCACACACTTAATACTCTTCCCCACACACTGAAACCCCTTCTCCGCACAGATAAACCTCTTTCCCACAAAATGAATCACCTTCACCACACAGTGAAACCCCTTCCCCAAACACTGAAACCCCTTCCCCAAACACTGAAACCTCTTCCCCACACACTGAAACCACTTCCCCACATACTGAAACATCTTCCCCACACTCTGAAACCTCTTCCCCACACACTGACATCTCTTCCCCACACACTGAAACCTCTTCCCCACAAACTGAAACCTCTTCCCCACAAACTGAAACCTCTTCCCCACACACTGAAAGCTCTTCCCCACACACTGAAAGCTCTTCCCCACAGACTGAAACCCTTCCCCACACACTGAAACCTCTTCACCACACACTGAAGCCTCTTCCACACACACTGAAACCTCTTCCCCACACACTGAAACACCTTCCCCACACACTGAAACACCTTCCCCACACACTGAAACACCTTCCCCACACACTGAAACACCTTCCCCACACACTGAAACCTCTTCCACACACACTGAAACCTCTTCCCCACACACTGAAACCTCTTCCCCACACACTGAAACACCTTCCCCACACACTGAAACACCTTCCCCACACACTGAAACACCTTCCCCACACACTGACACACCTTCCCCACACACTGAAACACCTTCCCCACACACTGAAACACCTTCCCCACACACTGAAACACCTTCCTCACACACTGAATCCTCATCCCCACACACTGAAACCCCTTCCCTACACACTGAAACCCCTTCCCTACACACTGAAACCCCTTCCCCAAACACTGAATCCCACCCCCACACAATGAAACACCTTCCCCACACACTGAAACCCATCCCCACACACTGAAACACATCCCCACACACTGAAACCTCTTCCCCACACACTGAAACATCTTCACCACAGACTGAAATCCTTCGCCACACACTGAAACCTCTTCCTCAAACACTGAAACCGCTTCCCCACGCACTGAAACCTCTTCCACAAACACTGACACCTCTTCCCCAAACACTGAAACCCATCCCCACACACTGAAACCTGTTCCCCACACACGGAAACCCCTTCCCCACACACTTAAAACCATCCCCACACACTGAAACCCTTCTCCACACACTGTAACCTCATCCCCACACACTGAAACCTCTTCCCCACACACTGAAACCCCTTCCCCACACACTTAATCCCATCCCCACACACTGAAACCCTTCCCCACACAGTGAAACCTCATCCCCACACACTGAAACCCCTTCCCTACACACTGAAACCCCTTCCCCACAAACTTAAACACATTCCCAAACACTGAAAACCCTTCCCCACACACTGAAACCTTTCCCTACAGACTGAAAGCCTTCCACACACACTGAAACCTCTTCCCCGCTAACTGAAACCCCTTCCCCACACACTGAAACCTCTTCCCCACACACTGAAACCCCTTCCCCACACACTGAAACCCATCCCCACCCACTGAAACCAGTTCCCCACACATTGCAACCTCTTCCCCAAACACTGAAACCCCTTCCTCACTCACTGAAACCCGTTCCACATACACTGAAACCTCTTCCCCACAGACTGAAACCACTTCCCCACAGACTGAAACCACTTCCCCACAGACTGAAACCACTTCCCCACACACTGAAACCTCTTCCCCACACACTGAAAACTCTTCCCCACGCACTGACACCCCTTATCCGCACACTGAAACCCCTTTCCCACACACTGAAACCTCTTCCCCACACACTGACACCCATTGCCCACAGACTGAAACCACTTCCCCACACACTGAAATCCCTTTCCCACATACTGAAACCCCTTCCCCATACACTGAAACCTCTTCCCCGCACACGGAAACTCCTTCCCCACAGACTGAAACCACTTCCACACACACTGAAATCTCTTCCCCACACACTGAAACCTCTTCCCCACGCACTGACACCCCTTATCCACACACTGAAACCCATTCCCCACAGACTGAAACCTCTTCCCCACACACTGAAACCTCTCCCGCACAGACTGAAACCCCTTCCCCACACACTGAAACCCATCCCCACACACTGAAACCTCATCCCCACACACTGAAACCCCTTCCCCACAGACTGAAACACATCCCCACACACAGAAACCTCTTCCCCACACACAGAAACCTCTTCCCCACACACTGAATCCCCTTCCCCACACACTGAAACGCATCCCCACACACTGAAACCCCTTCCCCACACACTGAAACCCGTCCCCACACACGGAAACACTTCCACACACACTGAAACCTCTTCCCACAAACACGGAAACTCTTCGCCTCAGACTGAAACCCTTCGCCACACACTGAAACTTCTTCCCCACGCACTGAAACTTCTTCCACACAAACTGAAACCCCTTCCCCACATGCTGAATCTTCTTCCACAACCACTGAACCCCATCCCCACACACTGAAACCTCTTCCACACACACTGAAACCTCTTCCACACAAACTGAAACCCCTTCCCCACACACTGAAACCCCTTCCCCACACACTGAAACCCATTCCACACACACTGAAACCCCTTCCCCGCACACTGAAACCCCTTCCCCACAAATTCAAACCCATCCCCACAGACTGAAACGCATCCCCACTGACTGAAACCCCTTCCCCACACACTGAAACCCATCCCCACACACTGAAACCCATCCCCACATACTGAAACACTTCCCCACACACTGAAACCCCTTCCACACACACTGAAACCTCTTCCACACAAACTAAAACCCCTTCCCCACACACTGAAGCCCCTTCCACACACACTGTAACCCCTTCCCCGCACAATGAAACCCCTTCCCCACACACTGACCCCCCTCCAAACACACTGAAATCCATTCCCCGCATACTGAAACCCCTTCCCCACGCACTGAAACCTCTTCCCCACTTACTGAAAACCTTTCCCCACAAATTGAATCCCATCCCCGCAGACTGAACACCATCCCCACAGACTGAAACCCCTTCCCCACACACTGAAACCCCTTCCCCACACACTGAAACCCATCCCCACACACTGAAACCTCTTCCACACACACTGAAACCTTTCCCTACAGACTGAAAGCCTTCCACACACACTGAAACCTCTTCCCAGCAAACTGAAACCCCTTCACCACACACAGAAAGCCATCCCCACACACTGAAACCTCTTCCCCACACACTGAAACCCCTTCCCCACACACTGAAACCCATCCCCACAAACTGAAACTTCTTCCCCACACACTGCAACCTCTTCCCCACACACTGAAACCCCTTCCCCACACACTGAAACCTCTTCCCCACACACTGAAACCTCTTCCCCACACACTGAAACCTCTTCCTCAAACACTGAAACCCTTCCCCACACACTGAAACTTCTTCCCACACACGGAAAACTCTTCGCCACAGACTGAAACCCTTCGCCACACACTGAAACCTCTTAACCACACACTGAAACGTCTTCCCCACACACTGAAACCCCTTCCCCGCACACTGAAACCTCTTTCCCACAACCTGAATCCCCTTCCCCACACACTGAATCCCCTTCCCCACACACTGAAACCTCTTCCCCACGCACTGAAACCACTTCCCCTCAGACTGAAACCCCTTCCCCACGCTCTGAAACCCCTTCCCCACACACTGAAACCTCTTCCCCACACACAGAAACCACATCCCCACACACTGAAACCCCTTCCCACACACTGAAACCCCTTCCCACACACTGAAACCTCTTCCCCACACACTGAAAGCTCTTCCCCACAGACTGAAACCCTTCCCCACACACTGAAACCTCTACCCCACACAGTGATACCCCTTCCCCACGCACTGAAACCTCTTCCTCACACACTGAAACCTCATCCCCACACACTGAAACCTCTTCCCCACACACTGAAACTCCTTCCCCACGCACTGAAAGCTCTTCCACACACACTGAAACATCTTCCCCACACACTGAAACCTCTTCCCCACACGATGAAACGTCTTCCACACCCACTGAAACCCATCCTCACGCACTGAAACACGTTACACACACACTGAAACCTCTTCCACACACAATGAAACCCCTACCCCACACACGAAACCTCTACCGCACACACTGAAACCCCATCCCCACCCACTGAAAACCTTCCCCACACACTGAAACCTCTTCCCACACTCTGAAACCTCTTCGCCACAGACTGAAACCCATTCCCCACAGACTGAATCCCCTTAATCACACACTGCAACCCATCCACACACACTGAAATCTCTTCCCCACACACTGAAACACCTTCCCCACACACTGAAACACCTTCCCCACACACTGAAACCCCTTCCCCACACTCTAAAACCCATCCCCACACACTTGAACCTCTTCCCCACACACTGAAACCTCTTCCCCACACACTGAAAACTTTCCCCATACACTGAAAACCATCCCCACACACTGAAAACCATCCCCACACACTGAAAACTCTTCCCCATGCACTGAAACCCCTTCCCCAAACACTGAAACCTATCCCCACACACTGAAACCTCTTCCCCACGCACTGAAACCTCTTCCCCCCACACTGAAACCCATCCCCTCACACTGAAACCTCATCCCCACACACTGAAACCACTTCTCCACAGACTGAAACCACTTCCCCACAACTGAAACCGCTTCCCCACACACTGAAACCTCTTCACCACACACTGAAACCGCTTCCCAACACAATGAAACCCCTTCCCCACACACTGAAACCTCTACCCCACCAACTGAAACCCCTTCCCCACACACTGAAACCGATCCCCACACGCTGAAACCTCTTCCCCACACGCTGAAACCTCTTCCCCACACACTGAAACCTCTTCCCCACACACTGAAACCTCTTCCCCACTCACTGAAACCTCTTCCCCACTCACTGAAACCACTTCCCCACACACTGAAACCCCTTCCCCACACACTGAAGCCTCTTTCGCACACACTGAATCCCCTTCACCACACACTGAAACCCCTTCCCCACAAACTGTAACCTCTTCCCCACGCACTGAAACCCCTTCCCCACAGACTGAAACCACTTCCCCGCACACTGAAACCTCTTCCCCACAGACTGAAACATCTTCCTCACACACTGAAACCTCTTCAGCACACACTGAAACCACTTCCCCACACACTGAAACCCCTTCCCCACACACTGAAACCTCTTCCCCACACACTGAAACCTCTTCCCCACAGACTGAAACCGTTCCCCACAGACTGAAACCCCTTCCTCACACACTGAAACCCCTTCCCCACGCACTGAAAACTCTTCCACACACACTGAAACCTCTTCCACACACACTGAAACATCTTCCCCACACACTGAAAACTCTTCCCCAAACGCTGACACTTCTTCCACACCCACTGAAACCCATCCCCACACACTGAAACCCCTTCCTCACACACTGAAACCTCTTCCACGCAAACTGAAACCTCTTCCGCACACACGGAAACCTCTTCCGCACACACTGAATCCTCTTCCCCACACACTGAAACCTCTTCGCCACTGACTGAAACCCTTCCCCACACACTGAAACCTCTTCCTCAGACACTGAAACAGATACCCCTCGCACTGAAACCTCTTCCACACACACTGAAACCTCTTCCGCACACACTGAAACCTCTTCCGCACACACTGAAACCTCTTCCCCACACACTGAAAGCTCTTCCCCACACAATGAAACCCCTTCCCCGCACACTGAAACCTCTTCCCCACACACTGAATCCCCTTCACCACACACTGAAACACCTTCCCCACACACTGAAACCTCTTCCCCACACACTGAAACGGCTACCCCAAAGAGAGAAACCCCTTCCCCAGAATCGGAAACCTCTTGCCCACACACTGAAACCTCTTCCCCACACACTGAAACCCCTTCCCCATACACTGAATCCCATCCCCACACACTGAAACCCTTTCCCCACACACTGAACCCATCCCCACACTCTGGAAACCTTCCCCACACACTGGAACCTCTTCCCACACACTGAAACCTCTTTGCCACAGACTGAAACCCTTCCCCTCAAATTGAAACCTCTTCCCCACACACTGAAAACTCTTCCACACAAAGGGAAACCACTTCCCCACACACTGAAACCTCTTCCCCACACACTGATAGCTCTTCCCCACAGACTGAATCCCTTCCCCACACACTGAAACCTCTTGCCCACACACTGAAACCCCTTCCCCACGCACTGAAACCTCTTCCACACACAGTGAAACCTCCTCTCCACACACTGAAACCTCTTCCCCACACAGTGAAACTCCTTCCCCACGCACTGAATCCTGTTGCACAAACACTGAATCCCTTCCCCACAAGCTGAGACTTCTTACACACCCACTTGAAAACCATTCCCACACACTGAAACCCCTTCCACACACACTGAAACCTATTCCACACACAGTGAAACCCCTTCCCCACAACAGAAACCCCTTCCACACGCACTGAAACCCCTTCCCCGCACACTGAAACCCCTTCCCCACACACTGAAACCCCTTCCACACACACTGAAACCCCATCCCCACACACTGAAACATCTTCCCCACACACTGAAACCGCTTCACCACGCACTGAAACCTCTTCCCCACACACTGAAACCTCTTCCCCACACACTGAAACCTCTTCCCCACACACTGGAACCGATCCCCACACACTGAAAACTCTTCCCCACACACTGAAACCTCTTCCCCACACGCTGAAACCTGTCCCTACACACTGAAACCCATCCCCACACACAGAAACCTCTACCCCACACACTGAAACCTCTTCCCCACACACTGAAAACCTCCCCACACACTGAAAACCTTCCCCACACATGAAATCCATCCCCACACACTTGAACCTCTTCCCCACACACTGAAACCTCTTCCCCACACACTGAAAACTTTCCCCATACACTGAAACCCTTCCCCACACACTGAAACCCATCCCCACACACTGAAACCTCTTCCCCATGCACAAAAACCCCTTCCGCACACACTGAAACCTATCCCCACACACTGAAACCTCTTCCCCACGCACTGAAACCTCTTCACCCCACACTGAAACCCATCCCCTCACACTGAAACCTCTTACCCACACACTGAAACCCCTTCCCCACACAATGAAACCCCTTCCCCACACACTGAAACTCCTTCCCCACACACTGAAACTCCTTCCCCACACACTGAAACCCCATCCCCACACACTGAAACACATCCCCACACACTGAAACCTCTTCTCCACGCACTGAAACCACTTGCCAAAGACTGAAACCCCTTCCCCACACTCTGAAACCTCTTCCCCACACACTGAAACCTCTTCCCCACTCACTGAAGTCTCTTTCGCACACACTGAATCCCCTTCACCACACACTGAAACCCCTTCCCCACAAACTGAAACCTCTTCCCCACGCACTGAAACCCCTTCCCCACAGGCTGTAACCACTTCGCCGCACACTGAAACCTCTTCCCCACAGACTGAAACATCTTCCACAGACACTAAAACCCCATATCTACAGAATGAAACCCCTTCCCCACACTCTGAAACCCCTTCCGCACACACTGAAACCCATCCCCACACATTGAAACGCATCCCCACACACTGAAACCATTCCCCACACAATGAAACACATCCCCACACACTGAAACCTCTTCCCCACAAAATGAAACCTCTTCCCCACACACTGAAACACATCCCCCCCACACTGAAACCCCTTCCCCACACACTGAAACCCCTTCCCCACACACAGAAACCCCTTCCCCACACACTGAAACCGATCCCCACACACTGAAACCTCTTCCCCACATACTGAAACCTCTTCCCCACACACTGAATCCTGTTCCACACACACTGAATCCCTTCCCCACACGCTGAGACTTCTTACACACCCACTGAAAACCATTCCCACACACTGAAACCCCTTCCATACACACTGAAACCTCTTCCCCTCACACTGAAACCCCTTCCCCACACAGAAACCCCTTCCACACACACTGAAACCCCATCCCCACACACTGAAACCCCTTCCCCACACACTGAAAACCATTCCCCACACTCTGAAACCTCTTCCTCACACACTGAAACCTCTTCAGCACACACTGAAACCACTTCCCCACACAATGAAACCTCTTCCCCACACACTGAAACCTCTTCCCCACACACTGAAACCTCTTCCCCACACACTGAAACCTCTTCCCCACAGACTGAAACAGTTCCCCACACACTGAAACCTCTTCCCCACACACTGAAACCCCTTCCGCACGCACTGAAAACTCTTCCACACACACTGAAACCTCTTCCCCACACACTGAAACCTCTTCCCCACACACTGAAACTCCGTCCCCACGCATTGAAACCTCTTCCACACACACTGAAACATCTTCCCCACACACTGAAAACTCTTCCCCAAACGCTGAAACTTCTTCAACACCCACTGAAACCCATCCCCACACACTGAAACCCCTTCCTCACACACTGAAACCTCTTCCACACAAACTGAAACCCCTTCCCCACACACGGAAACCTCTTCCGCACTCTATGAAACACCTTCCCCACGCACTGAAACATTTCCCTCCGCACTGAAACCCATCCACACACACTGAAACCTCTTCCCCACACACTGAAACCTCTTCCCCACACACTGAAAACCTTCCCCACACACTGAAACCCCTTCCCCAAAAACTGAAACCCCTTAACTACACACTGAAACCCATCCCCACACACTGAAATCTCTTCCCCACACACTGAAACCCCTTCCCCACACACCGAAACCCCTTCCACACAAACTGAACACGATCTCCACACACGGAAACATCTTCCCCACACACTGAAACCCCTTACCCACACACTGAAACCTCTTCCCCACACACTGAAACCCCTTCCCCACGCACTGAAACCTCTTCTGCACACACTGAAGCCCCTTCCCCACACGCTGAAACTCCGACCTCACACACTGAAACCCCTTCCACACACACTGAAACTCCTTCCCCGCACACTGGAACCCCTTCCCCGCCACTGAAACCCTTCCCCACACGCTGAAACCCCTTCCCCACACACTGAAACCCATTCCACACACACTGAAACCTCTTCCACATGCACTGAAACCATTCCCCACACAATGAAACAGATCCCCACACACTGAAACCTCTTCCCCACAAAATGAAACCTCTTCCCCACACACTGAAACACATCCCCCCACACTGAAATCACTTCCCCACACACTGAAACCCCTTCCCCATACACAGAAACCCCTTCCCCACACACTGAAACCGATCCCCACACACTGAAACCTCTTCCCCATACACTGAAACCCCTTCCCCACACACTGAAACCCATCCCAACACACTGAAACCTCTTCCCCACACACTGTAAGCTATTCCCCACAGACTGAAACCCTTACCCATACACTTAAACCTCATGCCCACACACTGAAACCCCTTCCCCACGCACTGAAACCTCTTCCACACACAGTGAAACCTCTTCCCCACACACTGAAACCTCTTCCCCACACAGTGAAACTCCTTCCCCACGCACTGAATCCTGTTCCACGCACACTGAATCCCTTCCCCACACGCTGAGACTTCTTACACACCCACTGAAAACCATTCCCACACACTGAAACCCCTTCCACACACACTGAAAACTCTTCCACACACACTGAAACCCCTTCCCCACACAGAAACCCCTTCCACACGAACTGTATCCCCTTCCACGCACACTGAAACCCCTTCCCCACGCACTGAAACCCCTTCCACACACACTGAAACCCCTTCCACACACACTGAAACCCCATCCCCACACACTGAAAACTCTTCCCAACACACTGAAACAACTTCCCCACACACTGAAACCGATCCCCACATACTGAAACCTCTTCCCCACACACTGAAACCTCTTCCCCACACGCTGAAACCTGTCCCTGCACACTGAAACCCATCCCCACACACAGAAACCTCTTCCCCTCACACTGAAACCTCTTCCCCACACACTGAAAACTTTCCCCATACACTGAAACCCTTCCCCACACACTGAAACCCATCCCCACACACTGAAACCTCTTCCCCATGCACTGAAACCCCTTCCCCAAACACTGAAACCTATCCCCACACACTGAAACCTCTTCCCCACGCACTGAAACCTCTTCCCCACACACTGAAACCCATCCCCACACACTGAAACCTCTTCCCAACACACTGAAACCACATCTCCACAGACTGAAACCACTTCCCCACAACTGAAACCTCTTCACCACACACTGAAACCTCTTCACCACACACTGAAACCCCTTCCCCACACAATGAAAACCCCTTCCCCACACACTGAAACCTCTACCCCACAAACTGAAACCCCTTCCCCACACACTGAAACCCATCCCCACACACTGAAACCTCTTCTCCACGCACTGAAACCACTTCCCCAAAGACTGATACCCCTTCCCCACACTCTGAAACCTCTTCCCCACAGACTGAAACCGTACCCCACACTCTGAAACCTCTTCCCCACACTCTGAAACCTCTTCCCCACACACTGAAACAACTTCCCCACACATTGAAACCCCTTCCCCACACACTGAAACCCATCCCCACACACTGCAACCTCTTCTCCACGCACTGAAACCACTTCCCCAAAGACTGAAACCCCTTCCCCACACACAGATACCTCTTCCCCACACACAGATACCTCTTCCCCACACACTGAAACCTCTTCCCCACACACTGAAACCTCTTCCCCACACGCTGAAACCAGTCCCTACACACTGAAACCTCTTCCCCACACACGGAAAACCTTCCCCACACACTGAAATCCATCCCCACACACTGAAACCACTTCCCCACACACTGAAACCTCTTCCCCACACCCTGAAAACTTTCCCCATACACTGAAACCATTCCCCACACACTGAAACCCATCCCCACACACTGAAACCTCTTCCCCATGCACTGAGACCCCTTCCCCAAACACTGAAACCTATCCCCACACACTGAAACCTCTTCCTCACGCACTGAAACCTCTTCCCCACACACTGAAACCCATCCCCACACACTGAAACCTCTTCCCCACACACTGAAACCACTTCTCCACAGACTGAAAACACTTCCCCACAACTGAAACCTCTTCCCCACACACTGAAACCTCTTCACCACACACTGAAACCACTTCCCCACACAATGAAACCCCTTCCCCACACAATGAAACCCCTTCCCCACACACTGAAACCTCTACCCCTCAAACTGAAACGCCTTCCCCACACACTGAAACCGATCCCCACACGCAGAAACCTCTTCCCCACACACAGAAACAACTTCCCCACACACAGAAACCCCTTCCCCACACACTGAAGCCTCTTTCGCACGCACTGAATCCCCTTCACCACACACTGAAACCCCTTCACCACACACTGAAACCCCTTCCCCACAAACTGAAACCTCTTCCCCACGCACTGAAACCTCTTCCCCACGCACTGAAACCTCTTCCCCACGCACTGAAACCCCTTCCCCACAGACTGAAACCACTTCCCCTAAGACTGAAACCCCTTCCGCACACTCTGAAACCTCTTCCCCACACACTGAAACCTCTTCCCCGCTCACTGAAACCACTTCCCCACACACTGAAACCCCTTCCCCACACACTGAAGCCTCTTTCGCACGCACTGAATCCCCTTCACCACACACTGAAACCCCTTCACCACACACTGAAACCCCTTCCCCACAAACTGAAACCTCTTCCCCACGCACTGAAACCTCTTCCCCACGCACTGAAACCTCTTCCCCACGCACTGAAACCCCTTCCCCACAGACTGAAACCACTTCCCCACAGACTGAAACCACTTCCCCACACACTGAAACCACTTCCCCACACACTGAAACCACTTCCCCACACACTGAAACATCTTCCACACACACTGAAACCCCTTATCCACAGACTGAAACCCCTTCCCCACACTCTGAAACCTCTTCCACACCCACTGAAACCCATCCCCACACACTGAAACCCCTGCCACACTCAATGAAACCCCTTCCCCACACACTGAAACCCCTTCCACACACACTGTAACCCCTTCCCCGCACAAAGAAACCCCGTCCCCACACACTGAAACCACTTCCACACACACTGAAACCTCTTCCACGCACACTGAAACCCTTCCCCACACACTGAAACCTCTTCCCCACACACTGAAACCCATGCCCACAGACTGAAACACATCCCCACAAACTGAAACCCCTACCCCACACACTGAAACCCATCCCCACACACTGAAACCTCTTCCACACACACTGAATCCGTTCCCTACAGACTGAAACCCTTCCCCACACACTTAAAACTCTTCCCCACATACTGAAACCTCTTCACCACACACTGAAACCCCTTCTCCGCACATATAAACCTCTTTCCCACACACTGTATCCCCTTCACCACACACTGAAACCCCTTCCCCACACACTGAAACCTCTTCCCCACACACTGAAACCACATCCCCACATACTGAAACCGTTTCCCCTCACTCTGAAACCTCTTCCCCACACACTGAAATCTCTTCCCCACACACTGAAACCGATCCCCACACACTGAAGCCTCTTCCCCACATACTGAAACCTCTTCCCCACACACTGAATCCTGTTCCACACACACTGAATCCCTTCCCCACACGCTGAGACTTCTTACACACCCACTGAAAACCATTCCCACACACTGAAACCCCTTCCATACACACTGAAACCTCTTCCCCTCACACTGAAACCCCTTCCCCACACAGAAACCCCTTCCACACACACTGAAACCCCATCCCCACACACTGAAACCCCTTCCCCACACACTGAAAACCATTCCCCACACTCTGAAACCTCTTCCTCACACACTGAAACCTCTTCAGCACACACTGAAACCACTTCCCCACACAATGAAACCTCTTCCCCACACACTGAAACCTCTTCCCCACACACTGAAACCTCTTCCCCACACACTGAAACCTCTTCCCCACAGACTGAAACAGTTCCCCACACACTGAAACCTCTTCCCCACACACTGAAACCCCTTCCGCACGCACTGAAAACTCTTCCACACACACTGAAACCTCTTCCCCACACACTGAAACCTCTTCCCCACACACTGAAACTCCGTCCCCACGCATTGAAACCTCTTCCACACACACTGAAACATCTTCCCCACACACTGAAAACTCTTCCCCAAACGCTGAAACTTCTTCAACACCCACTGAAACCCATCCCCACACACTGAAACCCCTTCCTCACACACTGAAACCTCTTCCACACAAACTGAAACCCCTTCCCCACACACGGAAACCTCTTCCGCACTCTATGAAACACCTTCCCCACGCACTGAAACATTTCCCTACGCACTGAAACCCATCCACACACACTGAAACCTCTTCCCCACACACTGAAACCTCTTCCCCACACACTGAAAACCTTCCCCACACACTGAAACCCCTTCCCCAAAAACTGAAACCCCTTAACTACACACTGAAACCCATCCCCACACACTGAAATCTCTTCCCCACACACTGAAACCCCTTCCCCACACACCGAAACCCCTTCCACACAAACTGAACACGATCTCCACACACGGAAACATCTTCCCCACACACTGAAACCCCTTACCCACACACTGAAACCTCTTCCCCACACACTGAAACCCCTTCCCCACGCACTGAAACCTCTTCTGCACACACTGAAGCCCCTTCCCCACACGCTGAAACTCCGACCTCACACACTGAAACCCCTTCCACACACACTGAAACTCCTTCCCCGCACACTGAAACCCCTTCCCCGCCACTGAAACCCTTCCCCACACGCTGAAACCCCTTCCCCACACACTGAAACCCATTCCACACACACTGAAACCTCTTCCACATGCACTGAAACCATTCCCCACACAATGAAACAGATCCCCACACACTGAAACCTCTTCCCCACAAAATGAAACCTCTTCCCCACACACTGAAACACATCCCCCCACACTGAAATCACTTCCCCACACACTGAAACCCCTTCCCCATACACAGAAACCCCTTCCCCACACACTGAAACCGATCCCCACACACTGAAACCTCTTCCCCATACACTGAAACCCCTTCCCCACACACTGAAACCCATCCCAACACACTGAAACCTCTTCCCCACACACTGTAAGCTATTCCCCACAGACTGAAACCCTTACCCATACACTTAAACCTCATGCCCACACACTGAAACCCCTTCCCCACGCACTGAAACCTCTTCCACACACAGTGAAACCTCTTCCCCACACACTGAAACCTCTTCCCCACACAGTGAAACTCCTTCCCCACGCACTGAATCCTGTTCCACGCACACTGAATCCCTTCCCCACACGCTGAGACTTCTTACACACCCACTGAAAACCATTCCCACACACTGAAACCCCTTCCACACACACTGAAAACTCTTCCACACACACTGAAACCCCTTCCCCACACAGAAACCCCTTCCACACGAACTGTATCCCCTTCCACGCACACTGAAACCCCTTCCCCACGCACTGAAACCCCTTCCACACACACTGAAACCCCTTCCACACACACTGAAACCCCATCCCCACACACTGAAAACTCTTCCCAACACACTGAAACAACTTCCCCACACACTGAAACCGATCCCCACATACTGAAACCTCTTCCCCACACACTGAAACCTCTTGCCCACACGCTGAAACCTGTCCCTGCACACTGAAACCCATCCCCACACACAGAAACCTCTTCCCCTCACACTGAAACCTCTTCCCCACACACTGAAAACTTTCCCCATACACTGAAACCCTTCCCCACACACTGAAACCCATCCCCACACACTGAAACCTCTTCCCCATGCACTGAAACCCCTTCCCCAAACACTGAAACCTATCCCCACACACTGAAACCTCTTCCCCACGCACTGAAACCTCTTCCCCACACACTGAAACCCATCCCCACACACTGAAACCTCTTCCCAACACACTGAAACCACATCTCCACAGACTGAAACCACTTCCCCACAACTGAAACCTCTTCACCACACACTGAAACCTCTTCACCACACACTGAAACCCCTTCCCCACACAATGAAAACCCCTTCCCCACACACTGAAACCTCTACCCCACAAACTGAAACCCCTTCCCCACACACTGAAACCCATCCCCACACACTGAAACCTCTTCTCCACGCACTGAAACCACTTCCCCAAAGACTGATACCCCTTCCCCACACTCTGAAACCTCTTCCCCACAGACTGAAACCGTACCCCACACTCTGAAACCTCTTCCCCACACTCTGAAACCTCTTCCCCACACACTGAAACAACTTCCCCACACATTGAAACCCCTTCCCCACACACTGAAACCCATCCCCACACACTGCAACCTCTTCTCCACGCACTGAAACCACTTCCCCAAAGACTGAAACCCCTTCCCCACACACAGATACCTCTTCCCCACACACAGATACCTCTTCCCCACACACTGAAACCTCTTCCCCACACACTGAAACCTCTTCCCCACACGCTGAAACCAGTCCCTACACACTGAAACCTCTTCCCCACACACGGAAAACCTTCCCCACACACTGAAATCCATCCCCACACACTGAAACCACTTCCCCACACACTGAAACCTCTTCCCCACACCCTGAAAACTTTCCCCATACACTGAAACCATTCCCCACACACTGAAACCCATCCCCACACACTGAAACCTCTTCCCCATGCACTGAAACCCCTTCCCCAAACACTGAAACCTATCCCCACACACTGAAACCTCTTCCTCACGCACTGAAACCTCTTCCCCACACACTGAAACCCATCCCCACACACTGAAACCTCTTCCCCACACACTGAAACCACTTCTCCACAGACTGAAAACACTTCCCCACAACTGAAACCTCTTCCCCACACACTGAAACCTCTTCACCACACACTGAAACCACTTCCCCACACAATGAAACCCCTTCCCCACACAATGAAACCCCTTCCCCACACACTGAAACCTCTACCCCTCAAACTGAAACGCCTTCCCCACACACTGAAACCGATCCCCACACGCAGAAACCTCTTCCCCACACACAGAAACAACTTCCCCACACACAGAAACCCCTTCCCCACACACTGAAGCCTCTTTCGCACGCACTGAATCCCCTTCACCACACACTGAAACCCCTTCACCACACACTGAAACCCCTTCCCCACAAACTGAAACCTCTTCCCCACGCACTGAAACCTCTTCCCCACGCACTGAAACCTCTTCCCCACGCACTGAAACCCCTTCCCCACAGACTGAAACCACTTCCCCTAAGACTGAAACCCCTTCCGCACACTCTGAAACCTCTTCCCCACACACTGAAACCTCTTCCCCGCTCACTGAAACCACTTCCCCACATACTGAAACCCCTTCCCCACACACTGAAGCCTCTTTCGCACGCACTGAATCCCCTTCACCACACACTGAAACCCCTTCACCACACACTGAAACCCCTTCCCCACAAACTGAAACCTCTTCCCCACGCACTGAAACCTCTTCCCCACGCACTGAAACCTCTTCCCCACGCACTGAAACCCCTTCCCCACAGACTGAAACCACTTCCCCACAGACTGAAACCACTTCCCCACACACTGAAACCACTTCCCCACACACTGAAACCACTTCCCCACACACTGAAACATCTTCCACACACACTGAAACCCCTTATCCACAGACTGAAACCCCTTCCCCACACTCTGAAACCTCTTCCACACCCACTGAAACCCATCCCCACACACTGAAACCCCTGCCACACTCAATGAAACCCCTTCCCCACACACTGAAACCCCTTCCACACACACTGTAACCCCTTCCCCGCACAAAGAAACCCCGTCCCCACACACTGAAACCACTTCCACACACACTGAAACCTCTTCCACGCACACTGAAACCCTTCCCCACACACTGAAACCTCTTCCCCACACACTGAAACCCATGCCCACAGACTGAAACACATCCCCACAAACTGAAACTCCTACCCCACACACTGAAACCCATCCCCACACACTGAAACCTCTTCCACACACACTGAATCCGTTCCCTACAGACTGAAACCCTTCCCCACACACTTAAAACTCTTCCCCACATACTGAAACCTCTTCACCACACACTGAAACCCCTTCTCCGCACATATAAACCTCTTTCCCACACACTGTATCCCCTTCACCACACACTGAAACCCCTTCCCCACACACTGAAACCTCTTCCCCACACACTGAAACCACATCCCCACATACTGAAACCGTTTCCCCTCACTCTGAAACCTCTTCCCCACACACTGAAATCTCTTCCCCACACACTGAAACCACGTCCCCACACACTGAAACCTCTTCCCCACCCACTGAAAGCTCTTCCCCACAGACCGAAACCCTTCCCCACACATTGAATCCTCTTCACCACACACTGAATGCCCTTCCCCACGCACTGAAACATCTTCCACACACACTGAAACCTCTTCCCCACACACTGAAACTCCTTCCCCACGCACTGAAACCTCTTCCACACACACTGAAACATCTTCCCCACACACTGAAACATCTTCCCCACACACTGAAACCTCTTCCCCACATGCTGAAACTTCTTCCACACCCACTGAAACCCTTCCCCACACAATGAAACCTCTTACACACACACTGAAACACCTTCCCCACACACTGAAACCTTTCCCTACACACTGAAACCCATCCCCAATCACTGAAACCTCTAACCCACACACTGAAACCTCTTCCCCAGGCACTGAAATCCTTCCCCACACACTGAAACCCATCCCCACACACTAAAACCTCTTCCCCACACAGTAAAACATTTCCCCACACAATGAAACCCTTCGCCACACTCTGAAACCTCTTCCCCACACTCTGAAACCTCTTCCCCACACACTGAAACCCTTCCCCACACACTCAAAGCCATCCCCACACACTGAAACCTCTTCCCGACACACTGAAACCCTTCGCCACACACTGAAACCCATCCCCACAGACTGAAACCTCATCCCCACACACTGAACCAATTCCCCACACACTGAAACCCCTTCCCCACGCGCTGAAACTTCTTCCACACCCACTGAAACCCATCCCCACACAATAAAACCCCTTCCACACACACTGAAACATCTTCCGCACTCAATGAAACCCCTTCCCCACACACTGACACCCCTTCCACACACACTGTAACCCCTTCCCCGCACACAGAAACCCCTACCACACACACGGAAACCCCTTCCACGCACACTGAAACCCTTCCCCACACACTGAAATCTCTTCCCCACACACGGAAACATCTTCCCCACACACTGAAACCCCTTCCCCACACACTGAAACCCATCCCCACACACTGAAACCTCTTCCCCACACACTGTAAGCTCTTCCCCACAGACTGAAACCCTTACCCACACACTGAAACCTCTTCCCCACACACTGAAACCCCTTCCCCACGCACTGAAACCTCTTCTGCACACACTGAAGCCCCTTCCCCACACGCTGAAACTCCGACCTCACACACTGAAACCCCTTCCACACACACTGAAACTCCTTCCCCGCACACTGAAACCCCTTCCCCGCCACTGAAACCCTTCCCCACACGCTGAAACCCCTTCCCCACACACTGAAACCCATTCCACACACACTGAAACCTCTTCCACATGCACTGAAACCATTCCCCACACAATGAAACAGATCCCCACACACTGAAACCTCTTCCCCACAAAATGAAACCTCTTCCCCACACACTGAAACACATCCCCCCACACTGAAATCACTTCCCCACACACTGAAACCCCTTCCCCATACACAGAAACCCCTTCCCCACACACTGAAACCGATCCCCACACACTGAAACCTCTTCCCCATACACTGAAACCCCTTCCCCACACACTGAAACCCATCCCAACACACTGAAACCTCTTCCCCACACACTGTAAGCTATTCCCCACAGACTGAAACCCTTACCCATACACTTAAACCTCATGCCCACACACTGAAACCCCTTCCCCACGCACTGAAACCTCTTCCACACACAGTGAAACCTCTTCCCCACACACTGAAACCTCTTCCCACACAGTGAAACTCCTTCCCCACGCACTGAATCCTGTTCCACGCACACTGAATCCCTTCCCCACACGCTGAGACTTCTTACACACCCACTGAAAACCATTCCCACACACTGAAACCCCTTCCACACACACTGAAACCTCTTCCACACACACTGAAACCCCTTCCCCACACAGAAACCCCTTCCACACGAACTGTATCCCCTTCCACGCACACTGAAAACTCTTCCCAACACACTGAAACAACTTCCCCACACACTGAAACCGATCCCCACATACTGAAACCTCTTCCCCACACACTGAAACCTCTTCCCCACACGCTGAAACCTGTCCCTGCACACTGAAACCCATCCCCACACACAGAAACCTCTTCCCCTCACACTGAAACCTCTTCCCCACACACTGAAAACTTTCCCCATACACTGAAACCCTTCCCCACACTCTGAAACCCATCCCCACACACTGAAACCTCTTCCCCATGCACTGAAACCCCTTCCCCAAACACTGAAACCTATCCCCACACACTGAAACCTCTTCCCCACGCACTGAAACCTCTTCCCCACACACTGAAACCCATCCCCACACACTGAAACCTCTTCCCAACACACTGAAACCACTTCTCCACAGACTGAAACCACTTCCCCACAACTGAAACGTCTTCACCACACACTGAAACCTCTTCACCACACACTGAAACCCCTTCCCCACACAATGAAAACCCCTTCCCCACACACTGAAACCTCTACCCCACAAACTGAAACCCCTTCCCCACACACTGAAACCCATCCCCACACACTGAAACCTCTTCTCCACGCACTGAAACCACTTCCCCACAGACTGAAACCGTACCCCACACACAGAAACCTCTTCCCCACACTCTGAAACCTCTTCCCCACACACTGAAACAACTTCCCCACACATTGAAACCCCTTCCCCACACACTGAAACCCATCCCCACACACTGCAACCTCTTCTCCACGCACTGAAACCACTTCCCCAAAGACTGAAACCCCTTCCCCACACTCTGAAACCTCTTCCCCACAGACTGAAACCGTACCCCACACACAGATACCTCTTCCCCACACACTGAAACCTCTTCCCCACACACTGAAACCTCTTCCCCACACGCTGAACACAGTCCCTACACACTGAAACCCATCCCCACACACAGAAACCTCTTCCCCACACACGGAAAACCTTCCCCACACACTGAAATCCATCCCCACACACTGAAACCACTTCCCCACACACTGAAACCTCTTCCCCACACCCTGAAAACTTTCCCCATACACTGAAACCATTCCCCACACACTGAAACCCATCCCCACACACTGAAACCTCTTCCCCATGCACTGAAACCCCTTCCCCAAACACTGAAACCTATCCCCACACACTGAAACCTCTTCCTCACGCACTGAAACCTCTTCCCCACACACTGAAACCCATCCCCAACACACTGAAACCTCTTCCCCACACACTGAAACCACTTCTCCACAGACTGAAAACACTTCCCCACAACTGAAACCGCTTCCCCACACACTGAAACCTCTTCACCACACACTGAAACCACTTCCCCACACAATGAAACCCCTTCCCCACACAATGAAACCCCTTCCCCACACACTGAAACCTCTACCCCTCAAACTGAAACCCCTTCCCCACACACTGAAACCGATCCCCACACGCAGAAACCTCTTCCCCACACACAGAAACAACTTCCCCACACACTGAAACCCCTTCACCACGCACTGAAACCACGTCCCCTAAGACTGAAACCCCTTCCGCACACTCTGAAACCTCTTCCCCACACACTGAAACCTCTTCCCCGCTCACTGAAACCACTTCACCACACACTGAAACCCATCCCCACACACTGAAACCTCTTCTCCACGCACTGAAACCACTTCCCCTAAGACTGAAACCCCTTCCGCACACTCTGAAACCTCTTCCCCACACACTGAAACCTCTTCCCCGCTCACTGAAACCACTTCCCCACACACTGAAACCCCTTCCCCACACACTGAAGCCTCTTTCGCACACACTGAATCCCCTTCACCACACACTGAAACCCCTTCACCACACACTGAAACCCCTTCCCCACAAACTGAAACCTCTTCCCCACGCACTGAAACCTCTTCCCCACGCACTGAAACCCCTTCCCCACAGACTGAAACCACTTCCCCACAGACTGAAACCACTTCCCCACACACTGAAACCACTTCCCCACACACTGAAACATCTTCCACACACACTGAAACCCCTTATCCACAGACTGAAACCCCTTCCCCACACTCTGAAACCTCTTCCACACCCACTGAAACCCATCCCCACACACTGAAACCCCTGCCACACTCAATGAAACCCCTTCCCCACAAACTGAAACCCCTTCCACACACACTGTAACCCCTTCCCCGCACAAAGAAACCCCGTCCCCACACACTGAAACCACTTCCACACACACTGAAACCTCTTCCACGCACACTGAAACCCTTCCCCACACACTGAAACCTCTTCCCCACACACTGAAACCCATGCCCACAGACTGAAACACATCCCCACAGACTGAAACCCCTACCCCACACACTGAAACCCATCCCCACACACTGAAACCTCTTCCACACACACTGAATCCGTTCCCTACAGACTGAAACCCTTCCCCACACACTTAAAACTCTTCCCCACATACTGAAACCTCTTCACCACACACTGAAACCCCTTCTCCGCACATATAAACCTCTTTCCCACACACTGAATCCCCTTCACCACACACTGAAACCCCTTCCCCACACACTGAAACCTCTTCCCCACACACTGAAACCACATCCCCACATACTGAAACCGTTTCCCCTCACTCTGAAACCTCTTCCCCACACACTGAAATCTCTTCCCCACACACTGAAACCACGTCCCCACACACTGAAACCTCTTCCACACACACTGAAAGCTCTTCCCCACAGACCGAAACCCTTCCCCACACATTGAATCCTCTTCACCACACACTGAATGCCCTTCCCCACGCACTGAAACATCTTCCACACACACTGAAACCTCTTCCCCACACACTGAAACTCCTTCCCCACGCACTGAAACCTCTTCCACACACACTGAAACATCTTCCCCACACACTGAAACATCTTCCCCACACACTGAAACCTCTTCCCCACATGCTGAAACTTCTTCCACACCCACTGAAACCCTTCCCCACACAATGAAACCTCTTACACACACACTGAAACACCTTCCCCACACACTGAAACCTTTCCCTACACACTGAAACCCATCCCCAATCACTGAAACCTCTAACCCACACACTGAAACCTCTTCCCCAGGCACTGAAATCCTTCCCCACACACTGAAACCGATCCCCACACGCAGAAACCTCTTCCCCACACACAGAAACAACTTCCCCACACACTGAAACCCCTTCACCACACACTGAAACCCATCCCCACACACTGAAACCTCTTCTCCACGCACTGAAACCACTTCCCCTAAGACTGAAACCCCTTCCGCACACTCTGAAACCTCTTCCCCACACACTGAAACCTCTTCCCCGCTCACTGAAACCACTTCCCCACACACTGAAACCCCTTCCCCACACACTGAAGCCTCTTTCGCACGCACTGAATCCCCTTCACCACACACTGAAACCCCTTCACCACACACTGAAACCCCTTCCCCACAAACTGAAACCTCTTCGCTACACTCTGAAACCTCTTTCCCAACACACTGAAACAACTTCCCCACACACTGAAACCGATCCCCACATACTGAAACCTCTTCCCCACACACTGAAACCTCTTCCCCACACGCTGAAACCTGTCCCTGCACACTGAAACCCACCCCCACACACAGAAACCTCTTCCCCTCACACTGAAACCTCTTCCCCACACACTGAAAACTTTCCCCATACACTGAAACCCTTCCCCACACACTGAAACCCATCCCCACACACTGAAACCTCTTCCCCATGCACTGAAACCCCTTCCCCAAACACTGAAACCTATCCCCACACACTGAAACCTCTTCCCCACGCACTGAAACCTCTTCCCCACACACTGAAACCCATCCCCACACACTGAAACCTCTTCCCAACACACTGAAACCACTTCTCCACAGACTGAAACCACTTCCCCACAACTGAAACCTCTTCACCACACACTTAAACCTCTTCACCACACACTGAAACCCCTTCCCCACACAATGAAAACCCCTTCCCCACACACTGAAACCTCTACCCCACAAACTGAAACCCCTTCCCCACACACTGAAACCCATCCCCACACACTGATACCTCTTCTCCACGCACTGAAACCACTTCCCCAAAGACTGATACCCCTTCCCCACACTCTGAAACCTCTTCCCCACAGACTGAAACCGTACCCCACACACAGAAACCTCTTCCCCACACTCTGAAACCTCTTCCCCACACACTGAAACAACTTCCCCACACATTGAAACCCCTTCCCCACACACTGAAACCCATCCCCACACACTGCAACCTCTTCTCCACGCACTGAAACCACTTCCCCAAAGACTGAAACCCCTTCCCCACACTCTGAAACCTCTTCCCCACAGACTGAAACCGTACCCCACACACAGATACCTCTTCCCCACACACTGAAACCTCTTCCCCACACACTGAAACCTCTTCCCCACACGCTGCAACCAGTCCCTACACACTGAAACCCATCCCCACACACAGAAACCTCTTCCCCACACACGGAAAACCTTCCCCACACACTGAAATCCATCCCCACACACTGAAACCACTTCCCCACACACTGAAACCTCTTCCCCACACCCTGAAAACTTTCCCCATACACTGAAACCATTCCCCACACACTGAAACCCATCCCCACACACTGAAACCTCTTCCCCATGCACTGAAACCCCTTCCCCAAACACTGAAACCTATCCCCACACACTGAAACCTCTTCCTCACGCACTGAAACCTCTTCCCCACACACTGAAACCCATCCCCACACACTGAAACCTCTTCCCCACACACTGAAACCACTTCTCCACACACTGAAACCCATCCCCACACACTGAAACCTCTTCCCCACACACTGAAACCACTTCTCCACACACTGAAACCACTTCCCCACACAATGAAACCCCTTCCCCACACAATGAAACCCCTTCCCCACACACTGAAACCTCTACCCCTCAAACTGAAACCCCTTCCCCACACACTGAAACCGATCCCAACACGCAGAAACCTCTTCCCCACACACAGAAACAACTTCCCCACACACTGAAACCCCTTCACCACACACTGAAACCCATCCCCACACACTGAAACCTCTTCTCCACGCACTGAAACCACTTCCCCTAAGACTGAAACCCCTTCCGCACACTCTGAAACCTCTTCCCCACACACTGAAACCTCTTCCCCGCTCACTGAAACCACTTCCCCACACACTGAATCCCCTTCACCACACACTGAAACCCCTTCACCACTCACTGAAACCCCTTCACCACACACTGAAACCCCTTCCCCACAAACTGAAACCTCTTCCCCACGCACTGAAACCTCTTCCCCACGCACTGAAACCTCTTCCCCACGCACTGAAACCTCTTCCCCACGCACTGAAACCCCTTCCCCACGCACTGAAACCCCTTCCCCACAGACTGAAACCACTTCCCCACAGACTGAAACCACTTCCCCACACACTGAAACCACTTCCCCACACACTGAAACATCTTCCACACACACTGAAACCCCTTATCCACAGACTGAAACCCCTTCCCCACACTCTGAAACCTCTTCCACACCCACTGAAACCCATCCCCACACACTGAAACCCCTGCCACACTCAATGAAACCCCTTCCCCACAAACTGAAACCCCTTCCACACACACTGTAATCCCTTCCCCGCACAAAGAAACCCCGTCCCCACACACTGAAACCACTTCCACACACACTGAAACCTCTTCCACGCACACTGAAACCCTTCCCCACACACTGAAACCTCTTCCCCACACACTGAAACCCATGCCCACAGACTGAAACACATCCCCACAGACTGAAACCCCTACCCCACACACTGAAACCCATCCCCACACACTGAAACCTCTTCCACACACACTGAATCCGTTCCCTACAGACTGAAACCCTTCCCCACACACTTAAAACTCTTCCCCACATACTGAAACCTCTTCACCACACACTGAAACCCCTTCTCCGCACATATAAACCTCTTTCCCACACACTGTATCCCCTTCACCACACACTGAAACCCCTTCCCCACACACTGAAACCTCTTCCCCACACACTGAAACCACATCCCCACATACTGAAACCGTTTCCCCTCACTCTGAAACCTCATCCCCACACACTGAAATCTCTCCCCCACACACTGAAACCACGTCCCCACACACTGAAACCTCTTCCCCACACACTGAAAGCTCTTCCCCACAGACCGAAACCCTTCCCCACACATTGAATCCTCTTCACACACTGAATGCCCTTCCCCACGCACTGAAACATCTTCCACACACACTGAAACCTCTTCCCCACACACTGAAACCTCTTCCCCACACACTGAAACTCCTTCCCCACGCACTGAAACCTCTTCCACACACACTGAAACATCTTCCCCACACACTGAAACATCTTCCCCACACACTGAAACCTCTTCCCCACATGCTGAAACTTCTTCCACACCCACTGAAACCCTTCGCAACACAATGAAACCTCTTACACACACACTGAAACACCTTCCCCACACACTGAAACCTTTCCCTACACACTGAAACCCATCCCCAATCACTGAAACCTCTAACCCACACACTGAAACCTCTTCCCCAGGCACTGAAATCCTTCCCCACACACTGAAACCAATCCCCACACACTAAAACCTCTTCCCCACACAGTAAAACATTTCCCCACACAATGAAACCCTTCGCCACACACTGAAAACAATCCCCACACTCTGAAACCTCTTCCCCACAGACTGAAACCACTTCCCCACACACTGAAACCACTTCCCCACACACTGAAACATCTTCCACACACACTGAAACCCCTTATCCACAGACTGAAACCCCTTCCCCACACTCTGAAACCTCTTCCACACCCACTGAAACCCATCCCCACACACTGAAACCCCTGCCACACTCAATGAAACCCCTTCCCCACAAACTGAAACCCCTTCCACACACACTGTAATCCCTTCCCCGCACAAAGAAACCCCGTCCCCACACACTGAAACCACTTCCACACACACTGAAACCTCTTCCACGCACACTGAAACCCTTCCCCACACACTGAAACCTCTTCCCCACACACTGAAACCCATGCCCACAGACTGAAACACATCCCCACAGACTGAAACCCCTACCCCACACACTGAAACCCATCCCCACACACTGAAACCTCTTCCACACACACTGAATCCGTTCCCTACAGACTGAAACCCTTCCCCACACACTTAAAACTCTTCCCCACATACTGAAACCTCTTCACCACACACTGAAACCCCTTCTCCGCACATATAAACCTCTTTCCCACACACTGTATCCCCTTCACCACACACTGAAACCCCTTCCCCACACACTGAAACCTCTTCCCCACACACTGAAACCACATCCCCACATACTGAAACCGTTTCCCCTCACTCTGAAACCTCATCCCCACACACTGAAATCTCTCCCCCACACACTGAAACCACGTCCCCACACACTGAAACCTCTTCCCCACACACTGAAAGCTCTTCCCCACAGACCGAAACCCTTCCCCACACATTGAATCCTCTTCACACACTGAATGCCCTTCCCCACGCACTGAAACATCTTCCACACACACTGAAACCTCTTCCCCACACACTGAAACCTCTTCCCCACACACTGAAACTCCTTCCCCACGCACTGAAACCTCTTCCACACACACTGAAACATCTTCCCCACACACTGAAACATCTTCCCCACACACTGAAACCTCTTCCCCACATGCTGAAACTTCTTCCACACCCACTGAAACCCTTCGCAACACAATGAAACCTCTTACACACACACTGAAACACCTTCCCCACACACTGAAACCTTTCCCTACACACTGAAACCCATCCCCAATCACTGAAACCTCTAACCCACACACTGAAACCTCTTCCCCAGGCACTGAAATCCTTCCCCACACACTGAAACCAATCCCCACACACTAAAACCTCTTCCCCACACAGTAAAACATTTCCCCACACAATGAAACCCTTCGCCACACACTGAAAACAATCCCCACACTCTGAAACCTCTTCCCCACACACTGAAACCCTTCCCCACACACTCAAAGCCATCCCCACACACTGAAACCTCTTCCCCACACACTGAAACCCTTCGCCACACACTGAAACCCATCCCCACAGACTGAAACCTCATCCCCACACACTGAACCAATTCCCCACACACTGAAACCCCTTCCCCACGCGCTGAAACTTCTTCCACACCCACTGAAACCCATCCCCACACAATAAAACCCCTTCCACACACACTGAAACATCTTCCGCACTCAATGAAACCCCTTCCACACACACTGACACCCCTTCCACACACACTGTAACCCCTTCCCCGCACACAGAAACCCCTACCACACACACGGAAAACCCTTCCACGCACACTGAAACCCTTCCCCACACACTGAAATCTCTTCCCCACACACGCAAACACCTTCCCCGCACACTGAAACCCATCCCTACAGATTGAAACACATCCCCACTGACTGAAACCCCTACCCCACACACTGAACCCCATCCCCACACACTGAAAACCCTTCTCTGCACATATAAACCTCTTTCCCACACACTGAATCCCCTTCACCACACACTGAAACCCCTTCCCCAAACACTGAAACCTCTTCCCCACACACTGAAACCACTTCCCCACATACTGAAACCGCTTCCCCACACTCTGAAACCTCTTCCCCATACACTGAAATCTCTTCCCCACACACTGAAACCACTTCCCCACACACTGAAACCTCTTCCCCACACACTGAAAGCTCCTCCCCACAGACTGAAACCCTTCCCCACACACTGAAACATCTTCACCACACACTGAAACCTCTTCCCCACACTCTGAAACCTCTTCCCCACACACTGAAATCTCTTCCCCACACACTGAAACCCTTCCCCACACACTGAAACACTTCCCCACACACTGAAACCTCTTCCCCACACACTGAAAGCTCCTCCCCACACACTGAAACCTCTTCCCCACACACTGAAATCTCTTCCCCACACACTGAAACCTCTTCCCCACACACTGAAAGCTCCTCCCCACAGACTGAAACCTCCTCCCCACAGACTGAAACCCTTCCACACACACTGAAACCCCTTCCACACACACTGTAACCCCTTCCCCGCACACAGAAACCCCTACCACACACACGGAAACCCCTTACACGCACACTGAAACCCTTCCCCACACACTGAAATCTCTTCCCCACACACGGAAACCCCTTCCCCACACACTGAAACCCATCCCTACAGATTGAAACACATCCCCACTGACTGAAACCCCTACCCCACGCACTGAAACCCATCCCCACACACTGAAACCTCTTCCACACACAATGAAACCGTTACCTACAGACTGAAACCCTTCCCCACACACTTAAAACACTTCCCCACACACTGCAAACCCTTCTCTGCACATATAAACCTCTTTCCCACACACTGAATCCCCTTCACCACACACTGAAACCCCTTCCCCAAATACTGAAACCTCTTCCCCACACACTGAAACCACTTCCCCACATACTGAAACCGCTTCCCCACACTCTGAAACCTCTTCCCCACACACTGAAATCTCTTCCCCACACACTGAAACCACTTCCCCACACACTGAAACCTCTTCCCCACACACTGAAAGCTGCTCCCCACAGACTGAAACCCTTCCCCACACACTGAAACATCTTCACCACACACTGAAACCCCTTCCCCACACTCTGAAACCTCTTCCCCACACTCTGAAACCTCTTCCCCACACACTGAAATCTCTTCCCCACACACTGAAACCACTTCCCCACACACTGAAACCTCTTCCCCACACACTGAAAGCTCCTCCCCACAGACTGAAACCCTTCCCCACACACTGAAACATCTTCACCACACACTGAAACCTCTTCCACACACACTGAAACCACTTCCACACACACTGAAACCTCTTCCACGCACACTGAAACCCTTCCCCACACACTGAAACCCCTTCCCCACACACGGAAACCCCTTCCCCACACACTGAAACCCATGCCCACAGACTGAAACACATCCCCACAGACTGAAACCCCTACCCCACACACTGAAACCCATCCCCACACACTGAACCCTCTTCCACACACACTGAAACCGTTCCCTACAGACTGAAACCCTTCCGCACACACTTAAAACTCTTCCCCACATACTGAAACCTCTTCACCACTCACTGAAACCCCTTCTCCGCACATATAAGTCTCTTTCCCACACACTGTATCCCCTTCACCACACACTGAAACCCCTTCCCCACACACTGAAACCTCTTCCCCACACACTGAAACCACTTCCCCACATACTGAAACCGTTTCCCCACACTCTGAAATCTCTTCCCCACACTCTGAAATCTCTTCCCCACACACTGAAACCACGTCCCCACACACTGAAACCTCTTCCCCACACACTGAAATCTCTTCCCCACAGACCGAAACCCTTCCCCACACACTGAATCCTCTTCACCACACACTGAATGCCCTTCCCCACGCACTGAAACATCTTCCACACACACTGAAACCTCTTCCCCACACACTGAAACTCCTTCCCCACGCACTGAAACCTCTTCCACACACAATGAAACATCTTCCCCACACACTGAAACCTCTTACCCACACGCTGAAACTTCTTCCACACCCACTGAAACCCTTCCCCACACAATGAAACCTCTTACACACACACTGAAACCCCTTCCCCACACACTGAAACCTTTCCCTACACACTGAAACCCATCCCCAATCACTGCAACCTCTACCCCACACACTGAAACCTCTTCCCCAGGCACTGAAATCCTTCCCCACACACTGAAACCCATCCCCACACACTAAAACCTCTTCCCCACACAGTAAAACATTTCCCCACACAATGAAACCCTTCGCCACACACTGAAAACAATCCCCACACTCTGAAACCTCTTTCCCACACACAGAAACCCTTCCCCACACACTCAAAGCCATCCCCACACACTGAAACCTCTTCCCCACACACTGAAACCCTTCGCCACACATTGAAACCCATCCCCACAGACTGAAACCTCATCCCCACACACTGAACCAATTCCCCACACACTGAAACCCCTTCCCCACGCGCTGAAACTTCTTCCACACCCACTGAAACCCATCCCCACACACTGACACCCCTTCCACACACACTGTAACCCCTTCCCCGCTCACAGAAACCCCTTCCCCACACACTGAAACCCCTACCACACACACGGAAACCCCTTCCACGCACACTGAAGCCCTTCCCCACACACTGAAATCTCTTCCCCACACACTGAAATCTCTTCCCCACACACGGAAACCCCTTCCCCACACACTGAAACCCATCCCTACAGATTGAAACACATCCCCACTGACTGAAACCCCTACCCCACACACTGAAACCCATCCCCACACACTGAAACCTCTTCCACACTCAATGAAACCCCTTCCCCACACACTGACACCCCTTCTCTGCACATATAAACCTCTTTCCCACACACTGAATCCCCTTCACCACACACTGAAACCCCTTCCCCAAACACTGAAACCTCTTCCCCACACACTGAAACATCTTCCCCACACACTGAAATCTCTTCCCCACACACTGAAACCACTTCCCCACACACTGAAACCACTTCCCCACACACTGAAACCTCTTCCCCACACACTGAAAGCTCTTCCCCACAGACTGAAACCCTTCCCCACATACTGAAACCTCTTCCCCACATACTGAAACCTCTTCCCCACACACTGAAACCTCTTCCCCACACACTGAAACCTCTTCCCCACACACTGAAACCCCTTCCCCACACACTGAAAAACCTTCCCCACACACTGAAAAACCTTCCCCACACACTGAAAAACCTTCCCCACACACTGAAACACCTTCCCCACACACTGAAACCCATTCCCACACACTGAAACCTCTTCCCCACACACTTAAAACCATCCCCACACACTGAAACACTTCCTCACACACTGAATCCTCATCCCCACACACTGAAACCCCTTCCCTACACACGGAAACACCTTCCCCACACACTAAAACCCATCCCCACACAATGAAACACCTTCCCCACACACTGAAACCTCTTCCCCACACACTGAAACCTCTTCACCACAGACTGAAATCCTTCCCCACACACTGAAACCTCTTCCTCAAACACTGAAACCGCTTCCCCACGCACTGAAACCTCTTCCACAAACACTGAAACCTCTTCCCCAAACACTGAAACCCATCCCCAAACACTGAAACCTCTTCCACACACTGAAACCCCTTCCCCACACACTTAAACCCATCCCCACACACTGAAAACCTTCTCCACACACTGAAACCTCTTCCCCACACACTGCAACCCCTTCCCCACACATTTAATCCCATCCCCACACACTGAAACCCTTCCCCACACACTGAAACCTCATCCCCACACACTGAAAAACCTTCCCCACAAACTTAAACCCATCCCCACACACTGTAAACCCTTCCCCACACACTGAAACCCATCCCCAAACACTGAAACCTCTTCCACACGCACTGAAACCTTTCCCTACAGACTGAAAGCCTTCCACACACACTGAAACCTCTTCCCCGCAAACTGAAACCCCTTCCCCACACACAGAAAGCCATCCCCACACACTGAAACCTCTTCCCCACACACTGAAACCCCTGCCCCACACACTGAAACCCATCCCCACCCACTGAAACCACTTCCCCACACACTGCAACCTCTTCCCCAAACACTGAAACCCCTTCCCCACTCACTGAAACCCCTTCCACATACACTGAAACCTCTTCCCCACACACTGAAACCCCTTCCCCACAGACTGAAACCACTTCCCCACACACTGAAACCTCTTCCCCACACACTGAAAACTCTTGCCCACGCACTGACACCCCTTATCCGCACACTGAAACCCCTTTCCCACACACTGAAACCTCTTCCCCACACACTGAGACCCATTCCCAACAGACTGAAACCACTTCCCCACGCACTGAAACCTCTTCCACACACACTGAAACATCTTCCCCACACACTGAAACCTCTTCCCCACACGCTGAAACTTCTTCCACACCCACTGAAACCCATCCCCACACACTGAAACCCCTTCCACACACACTGAAACCTCTTCCTCACACACTGAAACCCCTTCCCTACACAATGAAACCTCTCCCGCACACACTGAAACCCCTTCCCCACACACTGAAACCTTTCCCTACACACTGAAACCCATCCCCAATCACTGAAACCTCTACCCCACACACTGAAACTTCTTTCCCAGGCACTGAAATCCTTCCCCACACACTGAAACTTATCCCCACACACTAAAACCTCTTCCCCACACAGTAAAACATTTCCCCACACAATGAAACCCTTCGCCACACACTGAAAACAATCCCCACACACTCAAAGCCATCCCCACACACTGAAACCTCTTCCCCACACACTGAAACCCTTCGCCACACACTGAAACCCATCCCCACAGACTGAAACCTCATCCCCACACACTGAACCAATTCCCCACACACTGAAACCCCTTCCCCACGCGATGAAACTTCTTCCACACCCACTGAAACCCATCCCCACACACTAAAACCCCTTCCACACAAACTGAAACCTCTTCCACACTCAATGAAACCCCTTCCCCACACACTGACACCCCTTCCACACACACTGTAACCCCTTCCCCGCACACAGAAACCCCTTCCCCAAACACTGAAACCCCTACCACTCACACGGAAACCCCTTCCACGCACACTGAAACCCTTCCCCACACACTGAAATCTCTTCCCCACACACGGAAACCCCTTCCCCACACACTGAAACCCATCCCTACAGATTGAAACACATCCCCACTGACTGAAACCCCTACCCCACACACTGAAACCCATCCCCACACACTGAAACCTCTTCCACACACAATGAAACCGTTACCTACAGACTGAAACCCTTCCCCACACACTTAAAACACTTCCCCACACACTGAAACCCCTTCTCCGCACATATAAACCTCTTTCCCACACACTGAATCCCCTTCACCACACACTGAAACCCCTTCCCCAAACACTGAAACCTCTTCCCCACACACTGAAACCACTTCCCCACATACTGAAACCGCTTCCCCACACTCTGAAACCTCTTCCCCACACACTGAAATCTCTTCCCCACACACTGAAACCACTTCCCCACACACTGAAACCTCTTCCCCACACACTGAAACCTCTTCCCCACACACTGAAACCTCTTCCCCACACACTGAAAGCTCTTCCCCACAGACTGAAACCCTTCCCCACACAGTGAAACCTCTTCACCACACACTGAAACCTCTTCCACACACACTGAAACCTCTTCCCCACACACTGAAACCCATCCCCACACACTGAAACCTCTTCCCCACACACTTAAAACCATCCCCACACACTGAAACACTTCCTCACACACTGAATCCTCATCCCCACACACTGAAACCCCTTCCCTACACACTGAAACCCCTTCCCCAAACACTGAAACCCATCCCCACACAATGAAACACCTTCCCCACACACTGAAACCCATCCCCACACACTGAAACACTTCCCCACACACTGAAACACTTCCCCACGCACTGAATCCTCTTCCACAAACACTGAAACCTCTTCCACAAACACTGAAACCTCTTCTGCAAACACTGAAACCCATCCCCACACACTGAAACCTCTTCCCCACACACTGAAACCCCTTCCCCACACACTTAAACCCATCCCCACACACTGAAACCCTTCTCCACACACTGAAACCTCTTCCCCACACACTGAAACCCCATCCCCACACACTTAATCCCATCCCCACACACTGAAACCCTTCCCCACACACTGAAACCTCATCCCCACACAATGACAAACCTTGCCCACAAACTTAAACCAATCCCCACACACTGAAAACCCTTCCCCACACACTGAAACCCATCCCCACACACTGAAACCTCTTCACCACAGACTGAAATCCTTCCCCACACACTGAAACCTCTTCCTCAAACACTGAAACCGCTTCCCCACGCACTGAAACCTCTTCCACAAACACTGAAACCTCTTCCGCAAACACTGAAACCCATCCCCACAAACTGAAACCTCTTCCCCACACACTGAAACCCCTTCCCCATACACTTAAACCCATCCCCACACACTGAAACCCTTCTCCACACACTGAAACCTCTTCCCCACACACTGAAACCCCTTCCCCACACACTTAATCCCATCCCCACACACTGAAACCCTTCCCCACACACTGAAACCTCATCCCCACACAATGACAAACCTTGCCCACAAACTTAAACCAATCCCCACACACTGAAAACCCATCCCCACACACTGAAACCCATCCCCACACACTGAAACCTCTTCCCCACACACTGAAACTCCTTCCCCACGCACTGAAACCTCTTCCACACACAATGAAACATCTTCCCCACACAATGAAACCTCTTACACACACACTGAAACCCCTTCCCCACACACTGAAACCTTTCCCTACACACTGAAACCCATCCCCAATCACTGCAACCTCTACCCCACACACTGAAACCTCTTCCCCAGGCACTGAAATCCTTCCCCACACACTGAAACCCATCCCCACACACTAAAACCTCTTCGCCACACAGTAAAACATTTCCCCACACAATGAAACCCTTCGCCACACACTGAAAACAATCCCCACACTCTGAAACCTCTTTCCCACACACTGAAACCCTTCCCCACACACTCAAAGCCATCCCCACACACTGAAACCTCTTCCCCACACACTGAAACCCTTCGCCACACACTGAAACCCATCCCCACAGACTGAAACCTCATCCCCACACACTGAACCAATTCCCCACACACTGAAACCCCTTCCCCACGCGCTGAAACTTCTTCCACACCCACTGAAACCCATCCCCACACACTAAAACCCCTTCCCCGCTCACAGAAACCCCTTCCCCGCTCACAGAAACCCCTTCCCCACACACTGAAACCCCTACCACACACTAGGAAACCCCTTCCACGCACACTGAAGCCCTTCCCCACACACTGAAATCTCTTCCCCACACACGGAAACCCCTTCCCCAAACACTGAAACCCATCCCTACAGATTGAAACACATCCCCACTGACTGAAACCCCTACCACACACACTGAAACCCATCCCCACACACTGAAACCTCTTCCACACACAATGAAACCGTCACCTACAGACTGAAACCCTTCCCCACACACTTAAAACCCCTTCTCTGCACATATAAACCTCTTTCCCACACACTGAATCACCTTCACCACACACTGAAACCCCTTCCCCAAACACTGAAACCTCTTCCCCACACACTGAAACCTCATCCCCACACATTGAAATCTCTTCCCCACACACTGAAACCACTTCCCCACACACTGAAACCACTTCCCCACACACTGAAACCTCTTCCCCACACACTGAAAGCTCTTCCCCACAGACTGAAACCCTTCCCCACACACAGAAACCTCTTCACCACACACTGAAACCTCTTCACCACACACTGAAACCTCTTCCACACACACTGAAACCTCTTCCCCACACACTGAAAAACCTTCCCCACACACTGAAACCCATTCCCACACACTGAAACCTCTTCCCCACACACTTAAAACCATCCCCACACACTGAAACACTTCCTCACACACTGAATCCTCATCCCCACACACTGAAACCCCTTCCCTACACACGGAAACACCTTCCCCACACACTAAAACCCATCCCCACACAATGAAACACCTTCCCCACACACTGAAACCCATCCCCAAACACTGAAACACTTCCCCACACACTGAAACCTCTTCCCCACACACTGAAACCTCTTCACCACAGACTGAAATCCTTCCCCACACACTGAAACCTCTTCCTCAAACACTGAAACCGCTTCCCCACGCACTGAAACCTCTTCCACAAACACTGAAACCTCTTCCCCAAACACTGAAACCCATCCCCAAACACTGAAACCTCTTCCACACACTGAAACCCCTTCCCCACACACTTAAACCCATCCCCACACACTGAAACCCTTCTCCACACACTGAAACCTCTTCCCCACACACTGAAACCCCTTCCCCACACATTTAATCCCATCCCCACACACTGAAACCCTTCCCCACACACTGAAACCTCATCCCCACACACTGAAAAACCTTCCCCACAAACTTAAACCCATCCCCACACACTGTAAACCCTTCCCCACACACTGAAACCCATCCCCAAACACTGAAACCTCTTCCACACGCACTGAAACCTTTCCCTACAGACTGAAAGCCTTCCACACACACTGAAACCTCTTCCCCGCAAAATGAAACCCCTTCCCCACACACAGAAAGCCATCCCCACACACTGAAACCTCTTCCCCACACACTGAAACCCCTGCCCTACGCACTGAAACCCATCCCCACCCACTGAAACCACTTCCCCACACACTGCAACCACTTCCCCAAACACTGAAACCCCTTCCCCACTCACTGAAACCCCTTCCACATACACTGAAACCACTTCCCCACACACTGAAACCCCTTCCCCACAGACTGAAACCACTTCCCCACACACTGAAACCTCTTCCCCACACACTGAAAACTCTTGCCCACGCACTGACACCCCTTATCCGCACACTGAAACCCCTTTCCCACACACTGAAACCTCTTCCCCACACACTGAGACCCATTCCCCACAGACTGAAACCACTTCCCCACGCACTGAAACCTCTTCCACACACACTGAAACATCTTCCCCACACACTGAAACCTCTTCCCCACACGCTGAAACTTCTTCCACACCCACTGAAACCCATCCCCACACACTGAAACCCCTTCCACACACACTGAAACCTCTTCTTCACACACTGAAACCCCTTCCCTACACAATGAAACCTCTCCCGCACACACTGAAACTCCTTCCCCACACACTGAAACCTTTCCCTACACACTGAAACCCATCCCCAATCACTGAAACCTGTACCCCACACACTGAAACCTCTTCCCCAGGCACTGAAATCCTTCCCCACACACTGAAACTTATCCCCACACACTAAAACCTCTTCCCCACACAGTAAAACATTTCCCCAAACAATGAAACCCTTCGCCACACACTGAAAACAATCCCCACACACTCAAAGCCATCCCCACACACTGAAACCTCTTCCCCACACACTGAAACCCTTCGCCACACACTGAAACCCATCCCCACAGACTGAAACCTCATCCCCACACACTGAACCAATTCCCCACACACTGAAACCCCTTCCCCACGCGATGAAACTTCTTCCACACCCACTGAAACACATCCCCACACACTAAAACCCCTTCCACACAAACTGAAACCTCTTCCACACTCAATGAAACCCCTTCCCCACACACTGACACCCCTTCCACACACACTGTAACCCCTTCCCCGCACACAGAAACCCCTTCCCCACACACTGAAACCCCTACCACACACACGGAAACCCCTTCCACGCACACTGAAACCCTTCCCCACACACTGAAATCTCTTCCCCACACACGGAAACCCCTTCCCCACACACTGAAACCCATCCCTATAGATTGAAACACATCCCCACTGACTGAAACCCCTACCCCACACACTGAAACCCATCCCCACACACTGAAACCTCTTCCACACACACTGAAAACCCTTCTCCGCACATATAAACCCCTTCCCCACACATTTAATCCCATCCCCACACACTGAAACCCTTCCCCACACACTGAAACCTCATCCCCACACACTGAAAAACCTTCCCCACAAACGTAAACCCATCCCCACACACTGTAAACCCTTCCCCACACACTGAAACCCATCCCCAAACACTGAAACCTCTTCCACACGCACTGAAACCTTTCCCTACAGACTGAAAGCCTTCCACACACACTGAAACCTCTTCCCCGCAAACTGAAACCCCTTCCCCACACACAGAAAGCCATCCCCACACACTGAAACCTCTTCCCCACACACTGAAACCCCTGCCCTACACACTGAAACCCATCCCCACCCACTGAAACCACTTCCCCACACACTGCAACCTCTTCCCCAAACACTGAAACCCCTTCCCCACTCACTGAATCCCCTTCCACATACACTGAAACCTCTTCCCCACACACTGAAACCCCTTCCCCACAGACTGAAACCACTTCCCCACACACTGAAACCTCTTCCCCACACACTGAAAACTCTACCCCACACACTGACACCCCTTATCCGCACACTGAAACCCCTTTCCCACACACTGAAACCTCTTCCCCACACACTGAGACCCATTCCCCACAGACTGAAACCACTTCCCCACGCACTGAAACCTCTTCCACACACACTGAAACATCTTCCCCACACACTGAAACCTCTTCCCCACGCGATGAAACTTCTTCCACACCCACTGAAACCCATCCCCACTGACTGAAACCCCTACCCCACACACTGAAACCCATCCCCACACACTGAAACCTCTTCCACACACACTGAAACCCCTTCTCCGCACATATAAACCTCTTTCCCACACACTGAATCCCCTTCACCACACACTGAAACCCCTTCCCCAAACACTGAAACCTCTTCCCCACACACTGAAACCACTTCCCCACATACTGAAACCGCTTCCCCACACTCTGAAACCTCTTCCCCACACACTGAAATCTCTTCCCCACACACTGAAACCTCTTCCCCACACACTGAAACCTCTTCCCCACACACTGAAACCTCTTCCCCACACACTGAAAGCTCTTCCCCACAGACTGAAACCCTTCCCCACACAGTGAAACCTCTTCACCACACACTGAAACCTCTTCCACACACACTGAAACCTCTTCCCCACACACTGAAACACCTTCCCCACACACTGAAACACCTTCCCCACACACTGAAACACTTCCTCACACACTGAATCCTCATCCCCACAGACTGAAACCCCTTCCCTACACACTGAAACCCCTTCCCCAAACACTGAAACCCATCCCCACACAATGACACAACTTCCCCACACACTGAAACCCATCCCCACACACTGAAACACTTCCCCACACACTGAAACCTCTTCCCCACACACTGAAACCTCTTCACCACAGACTGAAATCCTTCCCCACACACTGAAACCTCTTCCTCAAACACTGAAACCGCTTCCCCACGCACTGAAACCTCTTCCACAAACACTGAAACCCATCCCCACACACTGAAACCCCTTCCCCACAGACTGAAACCACTTCCACACACACTGAAACCTCTTCCCCACACACTGAAAACTCTTCCCCACGCACTGACACCCCTTATCCGCTCACTGAAACCCCTTTCCCACACACTGAAACCTCTTCCCCACACACTGAGACCCATTCCCCACAGACTGAAACCACTTTCCCACACACTGAAACCCCTTTCCCACACACTGAAACCCCTTTCCCACACACTGAAACTCCTTCCCCACAGACTGAAACCACTTCCCCACACACTGAAATCTCTTCCCCACACACTGAAACCTCTTCCCCACGCACTGACACACCTTATCCACCCACTGAAACACATTCCCCACAGTCTGAAACCTCTTCCCCACACACTGAAACCACTTCCGCACAGACTGAAACCCCTTCCCCACACACTGAAACCCATCCCCACACACTGAAACCTCTTCCCCACACACTGAAACCCATTCCCCACAGACTGAAACACATCCCCACACACAGAAACCTCTTCCCCACACACTGAAACCTCTTCCCCACACACTGAAACGTCTTCCCCACACGCTGAAACCTGTCCCTACACACTGAAACCCATCCCCACACACAGAAACCTCTACCCCACACACTGAAATCTCTTCCCCACACACTGAAAACCTTCCCCACAAACTGAAATCCATCCCCACACACTGAAACCTCTTCTGCACACACTGAAACCTCTTCCCCACACACTGTAAACCCTTCCCCATACACTGAATCCCTTCCCCACACACTGAAACCCATCCCCACACACTGAAACCTCTTCCCCATGCACTGAAACCCCTTCCCCAAACACTGAAACCTCTTCCCCACGCACTGAAACCTCTTCCCCACGCACTGAAACCTCTTCCCCACGCACTGAAACCTCTTCCCCACACACTGAAACCTCTTCCCACACACTGAAACCTCTTCCCACACACTGAAACCACTTCTCCACAGACTGAAACCACTTCCCCACAACTTAAACCTCTTCCCCACACACTGAAACCTCTTCACCACACACTGAAACCCCTTCCCCACACAATGAAACCCCTTCCCCACACACTGAAACCTCTACCCCTCAAACTGAAACCCCTTCCCCACACACTGAAACCGATCCCCACACGCTGAAACCTCTTCCCCACACACTGAAACAACTTCCCCACACACTGAAACCCTTTCCCCACACACTGAAACCCATCCCCACACACTGAAACCTCTTCTCCACGCACTGAAACCACTTCCCCAAAGACTGAAACCCCTTCCGCACACTCTGAAACCTCTTCCCCACTCACTGAAACCACTTCCCCACTCACTGAAACCACTTCCCCACACACTGAAATCCCTTCCCCACACACTGAAGCCTCTTTCGCACACACTGAAGCCTCTTTCGCACACACTGAATCCCCTTCACCACACACTGAAACCCCTATCCTCACAAACTGAAACCTCTTCCCCACGCACTGAAACCCCTTCCCCACAGACTGAAACCACTTCCCCACGCACTGAAACCTCTTCCCCACACACTGAAACATCTTCCACACACACTGAAACCCCTTATCCACAGACTGAAACCCCTTCCCCACACTCTGAAACCTCTTCCTCACACACTGAAAGCTCTTCCCCACAGACTGAAACCCTAACCCACACACTGAAACCTCTTCCCCACACACTGAAACCCCTTCCCCACGCACTGAAACCTCTTCCACACACACTTAAACCTCTTCCACACACACTGAAACCTCTTCCCCACACACTGAAACCTCTTCCCCACACACTGAAACTCCTTCCCCACGCACTGAATCATCTTCCACACACACTGAAACATCTTCCCCACACACTGAAACGTCTTACCCACGCGCTGAAACTTCTTCCACACCCACTGAAACCCATCCCCACACACTGAAACCCCTGCCACACTCAATGAAACCCCTTCCCCACACACTGAAACCCCTTCCACACACACTGTAACCCCTTCCCCGCACAAAGATACCCCGTCCCCACACACTGAAACCCCTTCCACACACACTGAAACCCCTTCCACGCACACTGAAACCCTTCCCCACACACTGAAACCTCTTCCGCACACACGGAAATCCCTTCCCCACACACTGCAACCCATCCCCACAGACTGAAACACATCCCCACAGACTGAAACCCCTACCCCACACACTGAAACCCATCCCCACACACTGAAACCTCTTCCACACACACTGAAACCGTTCCCTACAGACTGAAACCCTTCCCCACACACTTAAAACTCTTCCCCACATACTGAAACCTCTTCACCACCCACTGAAACCCCTTCTCCGCACATATAAACCTCTTTCCCACACACTGAATCCCCTTCACCACACACTGAAACCCCTTCCCCACAAACTGAAACCTCTTCCCCACACACTGAAACCACTTCCCCACATACTGAAACCGTTTCCCCACACTCTGAAACCTCTTCCGCACACACTGAAATCTCTTCCCCACACACTGAAACCACGTCCCCACACACTGAAACCACGTCCCCACACACTGAAACCTCTTCCCCACACACTGAAAGCTCTTTCCCACAGACCGAAACCTTTTCCCACACACTGAATCCTCTTCACCACAAACTGAATGCCCTTCCCCACGCACTGAAACATCTTCCCCACGCACTGAAACATCTTCCACACACACTGAAACCTCTTCCCCACACACTGAAACTCCTTCCCCACGCACTGAAACCTCTTCCACACACACTGAAACATCTTCCCCACACACTGAAACCCCTTCTCCGCACATATAAACCTCTTTCCCACACACTGAATATCCTTCACCACACACTGAAACCCCTTCCCCACACACTGAAACCTCTTCACCACACACTGAAACCACTTCCCCACATACTGAAACCGTTTCCCCACACTCTGAAACCTCTTCCCCACACACTGAAATCTCTTCCCCACACACTGAAACCACGTCCCCACACACTGAAAAGTCTTCCCCACACACTGAAAGCTCTTCCCCACAGACCGAAACCCTTCCCCACACACTGAATCCTCTTCACCACAAACGGAATGCCCTTCCCCACGCACTGAAACATCTTCCACACACACTGAAACCTCTTCCCCACACACTGAAACTCCTTCCCCACGCACTGAAACCTCTTCCACATACACTGAAACATCTTCCCCACACACTGAAACCTCTTCCCCACACGCTGAAACTTCTTCCACACCCACTGAAACCCATCCCCACACACTGAAACCCCTTCCACACACACTGAAACCCCTTCCACACACACTGAAACCTCTTCCTCACACACTGAAATCCCTTCCCCACACACTGAAACCTCTTACACACACACTGAAACCCCTTAACCACACACTGAAACCTTTCCCTACACACTGAAACCCATCCCCAATCACTGAAATCCTTCCCCACACACTGAAACCCATCCCCACACACTAAAACCTCTTCCCCACATAGTAAAACATTTCCCCACACAATGAAACCCTTCGCCACACACTGAAACAATCCCCACACTCTGAAACCACTTTCCCACACAAAGAAACCCTTCGCCACACACTGAAAGCCATCCCCACACACTGAAACCTCTTCCCCACACACTGAAACCCTTCGCCACACACTGAAACCCATCCCCACAGACTGAAACCTCATCCCCACACACTGAACCAATTCCCCACACACTGAAACCCCTTCCCCACGCGCTGAAACCTCTTCCACACACACTGAAACCCATCCCCACACACTAAAACCCCTTCCACACACACTGTAACCCCTTCCCCGCACACAGAAACCCCTTCCCCACACACTGAAACCTCTTCCACACTCAATGAAACCCCTTCCCCACACACGGAAACCCCTTCCACGCACGCTGAAACCCTTCCCCACACACTGAAATATCTTCCCCACACACGGAAACCCCTTCCCCACACACTGAAACCCATCCCTACAGATTGAAACACATCCCCATTGACTGAAACCCCTACCCCACACACTGAAACCCATCCCCACACACTGAAACCTCTTCCACACACAATGAAACCGTTACCTACAGACTGAAACCCTTCCCCACATACTGAAACCGCCTCCCCACACTCTGAAACCTCTTCCCCACACACTGACATCACTTCCCCACACACTGAAACCACTTCCCCACACACTGAAACCTCTTCCCCACACACTGAAAGCTCTTCCCCACAGACTGAAACCCTTCCCCACACACTGAAACCTCTTCACCACACACTGAAACCTCTTCCACACACACTGAAACCTCTTCCCCACACACTGAAACACCTTCCCCACACACTGAAACACCTTCCCCACACACTGAAACACCTTCCCCACACACTTAAAAGCATCCCCACACACTGAAACACTTCCTCACACACTGAATCCTCATCCCCACACACTGAAACCCCTTCCCTACACACTGAAACCCCTTCCCCACACACTGAAACCCATCCCCACACACTGAAACCTTTCCCTACACACTGAAACCGATCCCCAATCACTGAAACCTCTACCCCACACACTGAAACCTCTTCCCCAGGCACTGAAATCCTTCCCCACACACTGAAACCCATCCCCACACACTAAAACCTCTTCCCCACACAGCAAAACATTGCCCCACACAATGAAACCCTTCGCCACACACTGAAAACAATCCCCACACTCTGAAACCTCTTTCCCACACACTGAAACCCTTCCCCACACACTGAACGCCATCCCCACACACTGAAACCTCTTCCCCACACACTGAAACCCTTCGCCACACACTGAAAACCATCCCCACAGACTGAAACCTCATCCCCACACACTGAACCAATTCCCCACACACTGAAACCCCTTCCCCACGCGCTAAAACTTCTTCCACACCCACTGAAACCCCTTCCACACCCACTGAAACCCCTTCCCCAAACAGTGAAACACCTTCCCCACACACTGAAACACCTTCCCCACACACTGAAACACCTTCCCCACACACTGAAACCCATCCCCACACACTGAAACCCATCCCCACACACTGAAAGCTCTTCACCACAGACTGAAACCCTTCCCCACACACTGAAACCTCTTCACCACACACTGAAACCTCTTCCACACACACTGAAACCTCTTCCCCACACACTGAAACACCTTCCCCACACACTGAAACACCTTCCCCACACACTGAAACCCATCCCCACACACTGCAACCTCTTCCCCACACTCTTAAAACAATCCCCACACACTGAAACACTTCCTCACACACTGAATCCTCATCCCCACACACTGAAACCCCTTCCCTACACACTGAAACACCTTCCCCACACACTGAAACCCATCCCCACACAATGAAACACCTTCCCCACACACTTAAACCCATCCCCACACACTGAAACACTTCCCCACACACTGAAACCTCTTCCCCACACACTGAAACCTCTTCACCACAGACTGAAATCCTTCCCCACACAATGAAACCTCTTCCTCAAACACTGAAACCGCTTCCCCACGCACTGAAACCTCTTCCACCAGCACTGAAACCTCTTCCCCAAACACTGAAACCAATCCCCACACACTGCAACATCTTCCCCACACACTGAAACCCCTTCCCCACACACTTAAACCCATCCCCACACACTGAAACCCTTCTCCACACACTGTAACCTCATCCCCACACACTGTAACCTCTTCCCCACACACTGAAACCCCTTCCCCACACACTTAATCCAATCCCCACACACTGAAACCCTTCCCCACACACTGAAACCTCATCCCCACACACTGAAACCTCTTCCCTACACACTGAAACCCCTTCCCCACACACTGCAACACATCCCCACACACTGAAAAACCTTTCCCACAAACTTAAACCCATCCCCACACACTGAAAACCCTTCCCCACACACTCAAACCCATCCCCACACACTGAAACCTCTTCCACACACACTGAAACCTTTCCCTACAGACTGAAAGCCTTCCACACACACTGAAACCTCTTCCCCGCAAACTGAAACCCCTTCCCCACACACAGAAAGCCATCCCCACACACTGAAACCTCTTCCCCACACACTGAAACCCCTTCCCCACACAATGAAACCCATCCCCACACACTGCAACCTCTTCCCCACACACTGCAACCTCTTCCCCAAACACTGAAACCCCTTCCCCACTCACTGAAACCCCTTCCACATACACTGAAACCTCTTCCCCACACACTGAAACCCCTTCCCCACAGACTGAAACCACTTCCCCACACACTGAAACCTCTTCCCCACACACTGAAAACTCTTCCCCACGCACTGACACCCCTTATCCGCACACTGAAACCCCTTTCCCACACACTGAAACCTCTTCCCCACACACTGAAACCACTTCCCCACACACTGAAACCCCTTTCTCACACACTGAAACCCCTTCCCCATACACTGAAACCTCTTCCCCGCACACTGAAACTCCTTCCCCACAGACTGAAACCAGTTCCCCACACACTGAAATCTCTTCCCCACACACTGAAACGTCTTCCCCACGCACTGACACCCCTTATCCACACACTGAAACCCATTCCCCACACACTGAAACCTCTTCCCCACACACTGAAACCTCTTCCCCACACACTGAAACCTCTTCCGCACAGACTGAAACCCCTTCCCCACACACTGAAACCCATCCCCACACACTGAAACCTCATCCCCACACACTGAAACCCATTCCCCACACACTGAAACCTCTTCCCCACACACTGAATCCCCTTCCCCACACACTGAAACGCATCCCCACACACTGAAACCCCTTCCCCACACACTGAAACCCGTCCCCACACACTGAAACCCTTCCACACACACTGAAACCTCTTCCCACACACGGAAACTCTTCGCCACAGACTGAAACCCTTCGCCACACACTGAAACTTCTTCCCCACGCACTGAAACTTCTTCCACACAAACTGAAACCCCTTCCCCACATGCTGAATCTTCTTCCACACCCACTGAAACCCATCCCCACACACTGAAACCCCTTCCACACACACTGAAACCCCTTCCACACAAACTGAAATCCCTTCCCCACACACTGAAACCCCTTCCACACACACTGAAACCCCTTCCCCGCACACTGAAACCCCTTCCCAACGCACTGAAACCTCTTCCCCATACACTGAAACCCCTTCCCCACAAATTGAAACCCATCCCCACAGACTGAAACGCATCCCCACAGACTGAAACCCCTTCCCCACACACTGAAACCCATCCCCACACACTGACACCCCTTCCCCACACACTGAAACCCATCCCCACACACTGAAACACTTCCCCACACACTGAAACCCCTTCCACACACACTGAAACCTCTTCCACACAAACTGAAACCCCTTCCCCACACACTGAAGCGCCTTCCACACACACTGTAACCCCTTCCCCGCACACTGAAACCCCTTCCCCACACACTGACCCCCCTCCACACACACTGAAAGCCCTTCCCAGCATACTGAAACCCCTTCCCCACACACTGAAACCTCTTCCCCACTTACTGAAACCCCTTCCCCACTAATTGAATCCCATCCCCACAGACTGAATACCATCCCCACAGACTGAAACCCCATCCCCACACACTGAAACCCATCCCCACACACTGAAACCTCTTCCACACACACTGAAACTTTTCCCTCCAGACTGAAAGCCTTCCACACACACTGAAACCTCTTCCCCGCAAACTGAAACCCCTTCCCCACACACAGAAAGCCATCCCCACACACTGAAACCTCTTCCCCACACACTGAAACCCCTTCCCCACACACTGAAACCCATCCCCACACACTGAAACTTCTTCCCCACACTCTGAAACCTCTTCCCCATACACTGAAACCCCTTCCCCACACACTGAAACCCCTTCCCCACAGACTGAAACCTCTTCCCCACACACTGAAACCTCTTCCCCACACACTGAAACCTCTTCCGCACAGCCTGAAACCCCTTCCCCACACACTGAAACCCATCCCTACACACTGAAACCCTTCCCCACACACTGAAACTTCTTCCCACACACGTAAAACTCTTCGCCACAGACTGAAATCCTTCGCAACACACTGAAACTCCTTCCCCACGCACTGAAAGCTCTTCCACACCCACTGAAACCCATCCCCACACACTGAAACCCCTTCCACACACACTGAAACCTCTTCCACACAAACTGAAATCCCTTCCCCACACACTGAAACCCCTTCCACACACACTGAAACCCCTTCCCCGCACACTGAAACCCCTTCCCAACGCACTGAAACCTCTTCCCCATACACTGAAACCCCTTCCCCACAAATTGAAACCCATCCCCACAGACTGAAACGCATCCCCACAGACTGAAACCCCTTCCCCACACACTGAAACCCATCCCCACACACTGACACCCCTTCCCCACACACTGAAACCCATCCCCACACACTGAAACACTTCCCCACACACTGAAACCCCTTCCACACACACTGAAACCTCTTCCACACAAACTGAAACCCCTTCCCCACACACTGAAGCGCCTTCCACACACACTGTAACCCCTTCCACGCACACTGAAACCCCTTCCCCACACACTGACCCCCCTCCACACACACTGAAAGCCCTTCCCAGCATACTGAAACCCCTTCCCCACACACTGAAACCTCTTCCCCACTTACTGAAACCCCTTCCCCACTAATTGAATCCCATCCCCACAGACTGAATACCATCCCCACAGACTGAAACCCCATCCCCACACACTGAAACCCATCCCCACACACTGAAACCTCTTCCACACACACTGAAACCTTTCCCTCCAGACTGAAAGCCTTCCACACACACTGAAACCTCTTCCCCGCAAACTGAAACCCCTTCCCCACACACAGAAAGCCATCCCCACACACTGAAACCTCTTCCCCACACACTGAAACCCCTTCCCCACACACTGAAACCCATCCCCACACACTGAAACTTCTTCCCCACACTCTGAAACCTCTTCCCCATACACTGAAACCCCTTCCCCACACACTGAAACCCCTTCCCCACAGACTGAAACCTCTTCCCCACACACTGAAACCTCTTCCCCACACACTGAAACCTCTTCCGCACAGCCTGAAACCCCTTCCCCACACACTGAAACCCATCCCTACACACTGAAACCCTTCCCCACACACTGAAACTTCTTCCCACACACGTAAAACTCTTCGCCACAGACTGAAATCCTTCGCAACACACTGAAACTCCTTCCCCACGCACTGAAAGCTCTTCCACACACACTGAAACATCTTCCCCACACACTTAAACCTCTTCCCCACACGCTGAAACGTCTTCCACACCCACTGAAACCCATCCTCACGCACTGAGACACGTTACACACACACTGAAACCTCTTCCACACACACTGAAACCCCTTCCCCACACACGAAACCTCTTCCGCACACACTGAAACCCCATCCCCACCCACTGAAACCCTTCCCCACACTCTGAAACCTCTTCCCACACTCTGAAACCTCTTCGCCACAGACTGAAACCCCTTCCCCACAGACAGAATCCCCTTAATCACACACTGAAACCAATCCACACACACTGAAATCTCTTCCCCACACACTGAAACACCTTCCACAAACACTGAAACCCCATCCCCACACTCTAAAACCCATCCCCACACACTGAAACCTCTTCCCCACACACTGAAACCCCTTCCCCAAACACGGAAACCCATCGCCACAAACTGAAATCTCTTCCGCACACACTGTAACCTCTTCCCCACACACTGAAACCCCTTCCCCGCACAATGAAACCTCTTCCCCACACACCTAATCCCCTTCCCCACACTCTGAAACCTCTTCCCCACAAACTGAAACCTCTTCCCACAGACTGAAACCTCTTCCCCACACACTGAAACCACTTCCCCACACACTGAAACCACTTCCCCACACACTGAAACCTCTTACCCACACACTGAAACCCCTTCCCCACAGACTGAAACCCCTTAACCACTCACTGAAACCCATCCCCACACACTGAAATCTCTTCGCCACACACTGAAACCCCTTCCCCACACACAGAAACCCCTTCCTCACACACTAAAACCCATCCCCACACACTGAAACTACTTCAACACACACTGAAACCCCTTCCCCACACACTGAAACCCATCCCCACACACTGAAACGCATCCACACATACTGAAACCTCTTCCCCACACACTGAAAGCTCTTCCCCACAGACTGAAATCCTAACCCACACACTGAAACCTCTTCCCCACACACTGAAACCCCTTCCCCACGCACTGAAACCTCTTCCCCACACACATAAACCTCTTCCCCACACACTAAAACCTCTTCCCCACACACTGAAACCTCTTCCCCACACACTGAAAACTCTTCCCCACGCACTGACACCCCTTATCCGCACACTGAAACCCCTTTCCCACACACTGAAACCTCTTCCCCACACACTGAAACTCCTTCCCCACAGACTGAAACCACTTCCCCACACACTGAAATCTCTTCCCCACACACTGAAACGTCTTCCCCACGCACTGACACCCCTTATCCACTCACTGAAACCCATTCCCCACAGACTGAAACCTCTTCCCCACAAACTGAAACCTCTTCCGCACAGACTGAAACCCCTTCCCCACACACTGAAACCCATCCCCACACACTGAAACCTCATCCCCACACACTGAAACCCATTCCCCACACACTGAAACCCCTTCCCCACAGACTGAAACACATCCCCACACACAGAAACCTCTTCCCCACACACTGAATCCCCTTCCCCACACACTGAAACGCATCCCCACACACTGAAACCCCTTCCCCACACACTGAAACCCGTCCCCACACACTGAAACCCGTCCCCACACACTGAAACCCTTCCACACACACTGAAACCTCTTCCCACACACGGAAACTCTTCGCCACAGACTGAAACCGTTCGCCACACACTGAAACTTCTTCCCCACGCACTGAAACTTCTTCCACACAAACTGAAACCCCTTCCCCACATGCTGAATCTTCTTCCACACCCACTGAAACCCATCCCCACACACTGAAACCCCTTCCACACACACAGAAACCTCTTCCACACAAACTGAAACCCCTTCCCCACAAACTGAAACCCCTTCCACACACACTGAAACCCCTTCCCTGCACACTGAAACCCCTTCCCAACGCACTGAAACCTCTTCCCCACACACTGAAACCCCTTCCCCACAAATTGAAACCCATCCCCACAGACTGAAACGCATCCCCACACACTGACACCCCTTCCCCAAACACTGAAACCCATCCCCACACACTGAAACACATCCCCACACACTGAAACCCCTTCCACACACACTGAAACCTCTTCCACAGAAACTGAAACCCCTTCCCCACACACTGAAGCACCTTCCACACACACTGTAACCCCTTCCCCGCACACTGAAACCCCTTCCCCACACACTGACCCCCTCCACACACACTGAAAGCCCTTCCCCGCATACTGAAACCCCTTCCCCACACACTGAAACCTCTTCCCCAGTTACTGAAACCCCTTCCCCACAAATTGAATCCCATCCCCACAGACTGAATACCATTCCCACAGACTGAAACCCATCCCCACACACTGAAACCCATCCCCACACAATGAAACCCATCCCCACACACTGAAACTTCTTCCCCACACACTGCAACCTCTTCTCCACAGAATGAAACCCCTTCCCCACACACTGAAACCCCTTCCCCATACACTGAAGCCTCTTCCCCACACACTGAAACCCCTTCCCCACAGACTGAAACAACTTCCCCACACACTGAAACCTCTTCCCCACACACTGAAACCTCTTCCGCACAGCCTGAAACCCCTTCCCCACACACTGAAACCCATCCCCACACACTGAAACCCATCCACACACACTGAAACGTCTTCCCACACACGTAAAACTCTTCGCCACAGACTGAAACCCTAACCCACACACTGAAACCTCTTCCCCACACACTGAAACCCCTTCCCCACACACTGAAACCCCTTCCCCACGCATAGAAACCTCTTCCACACACACTTAAACCTCTTCCACACACACTAAAACCTCTTCCCCACACACTGAAACTCCTTCCCCACGCACTGAATCCACTTCCACAAACACTGAAACATCTTCCCCACACACTGAAACCTCTTCCCCACGCGCTGAAACTTCATCCACAACCACTGAAACCCAACCCCACACACTGAATCCCCTTCCACACACACTGAAACCTCTTCCACACTCACTGAAAACCCTTCCCCACACACTGAAACCCCTTCCACACACACTGGAACCCCTTCCACACACACTGGAACCCCTTCCCCGCTCACAGAAACCCCTTCCCCACACACTGAAACCCCTTCCACACACACTGAAACCCCTTCCACGCACACTGAAGCCCCTTCCCCACACACTGAAACCTCTTCCCCACACACGGAAACCCCTTCCCCTCACACTGAAACCCATCCCCACAGACTGAAACACATCACCACAGACTGAAACCCCTACCCCACACACTGAAACACATCCCCACACACTGAAACCTCTTCCACACACACTGAAACCGTTCCCTACAGACTGAAACCCTTCCCCACACACTGAAATCTCTTCCCCACACACTGAAACCTCTTCCCCACACACTGAAACCCCTTCTCCGCACTCTGAAACCTCTTCCCCACACACTGAAACCTCTTCCCCACACACTGAAATCTCTTCCCCACAGACTGAAACCCTTCCCCACACACTGAAACCTCTGCAGCATACACTGAAACCCCTTCCCCACGCACTGAAACCTCTTCCACACACACTGAAACCACTTCCCCACATACTGAAACCTCTTCCCCACACACTGAAACCTCTTCCCCACACACTGAAACTCCTTCCCCACGCCCTTAAACCTCTTCCACACACACTGAAACATCTTCCCCACACACTGAAACATCTTCTCCACACGCTGAAACTTCTTCCACGCCCACTGAAACCCATCCCCACACAGTGAAACCCCTTCCACACACACTGAAACCTCTTCCTCACACAGTGAAACCCCTTCCCCACACACTGAAACCTCTTGCACACACACTGAAACCCCTTCCCCACACACTGAAACCTTTCCCTACACACTGAAACCCATCCCCATACACTGAAGCCTCTTCCCCAGGCACTGAAAACCTTCCCCACACACTGAAACCCATCCCCAAACACTAAAACCTCTTCCAAACACACTGAAACCTCTTCCCCACACACTAAAACATTTCCCCACACACTGCAACCCTTCGCCACACACTGAAACCCATCCCTACACTCTGAAACCACTTCCCCACACACTGAAACCCTTCGCACACACTGAAATCCATCCCCACACGCTGAAACCTCTTCCCCACACACTGAAATCCTTCCCCACACACTGAAACCCATCCCCACACACTGAAACCCATCCCCACACACTGAAACCCTTCCCCACACACTGAAACCTCTTCCCCACACACAGAAACCTCTTCCCCACACACTGAAACCCCTTCCCCACACTCTGAAACCTCTTCCCCACACACTGAATACTCTTCCACACACACTGAAACCACTTCTCCACAGACTGAAACCCCTTCCCCACACACTGAAACCCCTTCCCCACACACTGTGACCTCTTCCCCACACACTGAAACCTCTTCCCCACACACTGAATCCCCTTCATCACACACTGAAACCCCTTCCCCACACACTGAAACCTCTTCCCCACACACTGAAACCTCTTCCCCACACACTGAATCCCCTTCATCACACACTGAATCCCCTTCATCACACACTGAAACCCCTTCCCCACACACTGAAACCTCATCCCCACACACTGAAACAACTTCCCCACAGACTGAATCCCCTTCCCCACACTCTGAAACCTCTTCCCCACGCACTGAAACCTCTTCCCCACACACTGAATCCCCTCCCCCACACACTGTAACCCATCCACACACACTGAAACCCCTTCCCCACACACTGAACACCATCCCCACATACTGAAACTCTTCCCCACGCACTGAAACCTCTTCCCAGAAACTGGAACCTCTTCGCCACAGACTGAAACACTTCCCCACACACTGAAACCTCTACCCCACACACTGATACCTCTTCCACACACACTGAAACCTCTTCGCCACACACTGAAACTTCTTCCCCACACACTTTAACCTCTTCCCCACACACTGAAACCTCTTCCCCACACACTGAATCCCCTTCAGCACACACTGAAAACCCTTCCCCACACACTGAAACCACTTCCCCACAGACTGAAACCACTTCCCCACACTCTGAAACCTCTTCCCCACACACTGTAACCACTTCCACACACACTGAAATCTCTTCCCCACACACTGAAACCCCTTCCCCGCACACTGAAACCTCTTCCCCACACACTGAAGCCTCTTCCCCACACACTGAAACCCGTTCACCACACATTTAAACCCATCCCCACACACTGAAACACTTCCCCACACGCTGAATCCTCATCCCCACTCACTGAAACCCCTTCCCTACACACTGAAACCCCTTCCCCACACACTGAAACCCATCCCCACCCACTGAAACACCTTCCCCACACACTGAAACCCATCCCCGCACACTGAAACACTTCCCCACACACTGAAACCTCTTCCCCACAGACTGAAACCTCTTCGCCACAGACTGAAATCCTTCCCCACACACTGAAACCTCTTCCTCACACACTGAAACATCTTCCCCACACACTGAAACCCCTTCCCCACACACTTAAACCCATCCCCACACACTGAAACCCTTCCCCACACACTGAAACCTCATCCCCACACACTGAAACCTCTTCCCCACACACTGAAACCCCTTCCCCACACACGTAAACCCATCCCCACACACTGAAACCCTTCCCCACACACTGAAACCTCATCCACACACACTGAAACCGCTTCCCTACACACTGAAATACCTTCCCCGCACACTGAAACTCATCCCCACACACTGAAACCCCTTCCCCACACACTTAAACCCATCCCCACAAACTGAAACAATTCCCCACACACTGAAACCTCTTCCCCACAAACTGATGCCTCTTCCCCACACACTGAAACCACTTCTCCACAGAATGAAACCCCTTCCCCACACACTGAAACCCCTTCCCCACACACTGAAACCACTTCCCCACACACTGAAACCACTTCCCCACAGACTGAAACCACTTCCCCACACTCTGAAACCTCTTCCCCACACACTGAAACCACTTCCACACACACTGAAACCTCTTCCCCACACACTGAAACCCCTTCCCCACACACTGAAACATGTTCACCACACATTTAAACCCATCCCCACACACTGAAACACTTCCCCACACGCTGAATCCTCATCCCCACTCACTGAAACCCCTTCCCTACACACTGAAACCCCTTCCCCACACACTGAAACCCATCCCCACCCACTGAAACACCTTCCCCACACACTGAAAAACATCCCCGCACACTGAAACACTTCCCCACACACTGAAACCTCTTCCCCACAGACTGAAACCTCTTCCCCACAGACTGAAACCTCTTCGCCACAGACTGAAATCCTTCCCCACACACTGAAACCTCTTCCTCACACACTGAAACATCTTCCCCACACACTGAAACCCCTTCCCCACACACTTAAACCCATCCCCACACACTGAAACCCTTCCCCACACACTGAAACCTCATCCCCACACACTGAAACCTCTTCCCCACACACTGAAACCCCTTCCCCACACACGTAAACCCATCCCCACACACTGAAACCCTTTCCCACACACTGAAACCTCATCCACACACACTGAAACCGCTTCCCTACACACTGAAATACCTTCCCCGCACACTGAAACTCATCCCCACACACTGAAACCCCTTCCCCACACACTTAAACCCATCCCCACAAACTGAAACAATACCCCACACACTGAAACCTCTTCCCCACACACTGTAACCTCTTGGCCACAGACTGAAATCCTTCCCCACACACTGATACCTCTTCCTGACACACTGGAACCGATTCCCCACGGACTGAAACCTCTTCCACACACACTGCAACCTCTTCCCCAAACACTGAAACCTCTTCCCCACAGACTGAAACCTCTTCCCCACACACTGAAACCCCTTCCCCGCACACTGAAACCTCTTCCCCACTCACTGAAGCCTCTTCCCCACACACTGAAACCACTTCTCCACAGACTGAAACCCCTTCCCCTTACACTGAAACCCCTTCCCCACACACTGAAACCCCTTCCCCACACACTGAAACCCATCCCCACACACTGAAACCTCTTCCCCACACACAGAAACCCCTTCCCCACAAACTGAAACCCCTTCCCCACACTCTGAAACCTCTTCCCCACACACTGATGCCTCTTCCCCACACACTGAAACCACTTCTCCACAGAATGAAACCCCTTCCCCACACACTGAAACCCCTTCCCCACACACTGTGACCTCTCCAACACACACTGAAACCTCTTCCCCACACACTGAAACACCTTCCCCACACACTGAAACCCCTTCCCCAAACACTGAAACCCATCACCACACAGTGAAACCTCTTCCCCACACACTGAAACCGCTTCCCCAAACACTGAAACCTCTTCCCCACACACTGAAACCCCTTCCCCACACACTGAAACCTCGTCGCCAGACAGTGAAACCTCTTCCCCACACACTTTAACCTCTTCCCCACACACTGAAACCTCTTCCCCACAAACTGAAACCCCTTCCCCACCCACTGAAACCTCTTCCACACACACTGAAACCTCTTCGCCACACACAGAAACCTCTTCCCCACACACATTAACCTCTTCCCCACACACTGAAACCCTTCCCCACACACTGAAATCCATCCCCACACGCTGAAACCTCTTCCCCACACACTGAAATCCTTCCCCACACACTGAAACCCATCCCCACACACTGAAACCCATCCCCACACACTGAAACCCTTCCCCACACACTGAAACCTCTTTCCCACACACAGAAACCTCTTCCCCACACACTGAAACCCCTTCCCCACACTCTGAAACCTCTTCCCCACACACTGAATCCTCTTCCACACACACTGAAACCACTTCTCCACAGACTGAAACCCCTTCCCCACACACTGAAACCCCTTCCCCACACACTGTGACCTCTTCCCCACACACTGTGACCTCTTCCCCACACACTGAAACCTCTTCCCCACACACTGAATCCCCTTCATCACACACTGAAACCCCTTCCCCACACACTGAAACCTCTTCCCCACACACTGAAACCTCTTCCCCACACACTGAATCCCCTTCATCACACACTGAAACCGCTTCCCCACACACTGAAACCTCATCCCCACACACTGAAACAACTTCCCCACAGACTGAATCCCCTTCCCCACACTCTGAAACCTCTTCCCCACGCACTGAAACCTCTTCCCCACGCACTGAAACCTCTTCCCCACACACTGAATCCCCTTCCCCACACACTGTAACCCATCCACACACACTGAAACCCCTTCCCCACACACTGAACCCCATCCCCACATACTGAAACCCTTCCCCACGCACTGAAACCTCTTCCCAGAAACTGGAACCTCTTCGCCACAGACTGAAACCCTTCCCCACACACTGAAACCTCTACCCCACACACTGATACCTCTTCCAAACACACTGAAACCTCTTCGCCACACACTGAAACCTCTTCCCCACACACTTTAACCTCTTCCCCACACACTGAAACCTCTTCCCCACACACTGAAATCCCTTCAGCACACACTGAAAACCCTTCCCCACACACTGAAACCACTTCCCCACACACTGAAACCACTTCCCCACAGACTGAAACCACTTCCCCACACTCTGAAACCTCTTCCCCACACACTGAAACCACTTCCACACACACTGAAACCACTTCCCCACACACTGAAACCTCTTCCCCACACACTGAAACCCCTTCCCCGCACACTGAAACCTCTTCCCCACACACTGAAGCCTCTTCCCCACACACTGAAACCCGTTCACCACACATTTAAACCCATCCCCACACACTGAAACACTTCCCCACACGCTGAATCCTCATCCCCACTCACTGAAACCCCTTCCCTACACACTGAAACCCCTTCCCCACACACTGAAACCCATCCCCACCCACTGAAACACCTTCCCCACACACTGAAACCCATCCCCGCACATTGAAACACTTCCCCACACACTGAAACCTCTTCCCCACAGACTGAAACCTCTTCGCCACAGACTGAAATCCTTCCCCACACACTGAAACCTCTTCCTCACACACTGAAACATCTTCCCCACACACTGAAACCCCTTCCCCACACACTTAAACCCATCCCCACACATTGAAACCCTTCCCCACACACTGAAACCTCATCCCCACACACTGAAACCTCTTCCCCACACACTGAAACCCCATCCCCACACACGTAAACCCATCGCCACACACTGAAACCCTTCCCCACACACTGAAACCTCATCCACACACACTGAAACCGCTTCCCCACACACTGAAACCCGTTCACCACACATTTAAACCCGTCCCCACACACTGAAACACTTCCCCACACGCTGAATCCTCATCCCCACTCACTGAAACCCCTTCCCTACACACTGAAACCCCTTCCCCACACACTGAAACCCATCCCCACCCACTGAAACACCTTCCCCACACACTGAAACCCATCCCCGCACACTGAAACACTTCCCCACACACTGAAACCTCTTCCCCACAGACTGAAACCTCTTCGCCACAGACTGAAATCCTTCCCCACACACTGAAACCTCTTCCTCACACACTGAAACATCTTCCCCACACACTGAAACCCCTTCCCCACACACTTAAACCCATCCCCACACATTGAAACCCTTCCCCACACACTGAAACCTCATCCCCACACACTGAAACCTCTTCCCCACACACTGAAACCCCATCCCCACACACGTAAACCCATCCCCACACACTGAAACCCTTCCCCACACACTGAAACCTCATCCACACACACTGAAACCGCTTCCCTACACACTGAAATACCTTCCCCGCACACTGAAACTCATCCCCACACACTGAAACCCCTTCCCCACACACTTAAACCCATCCCCACAAACTGAAACAATTCCCCACACACTGAAACCTCTTCCCCACAAACTGAAACCCCTTCCCCACACTCTGAAACCTCTTCCCCACACACTGATGCCTCTTCCCCACACACTGAAACCACTTCTCCACAGAATGAAACCCCTTCCCCACACACTGCAACCCCTTCCCCACACTCTGAAACCACTTCCCCACAGACTGAAACCACTTCCCCACACTCTGAAACCTCTTCCCCACACACTGAAACCACTTCCACACACACTGAAACCTCTTCCCCACACACTGAAACCCCTTCCCCACACACTGAAACATGTTCACCACACATTTAAACCCATCCCCACACACTGAAACACTTCCCCACACGCTGAATCCTCATCCCCACTCACTGAAACCCCTTCCCTACACACTGAAACCCCTTCCCCACACACTGAAACCCATCCCCACCCACTGAAACACCTTCCCCACACACTGAAACCCATCCCCGCACACTGAAACACTTCCCCACACACTGAAACCTCTTCCCCACAGACTGAAACCTCTTCGCCACAGACTGAAATCCTTCCCCACACACTGAAACCTCTTCCTCACACACTGAAACATCTTCCCCACACACTGAAACCCCTTCCCCACACACTGAAACCCCTTCCCCACACACTTAAACCCTTACCCACACACTGAAACCTCATCCCCACACACTGAAACCTCTTCCCCACACACTGAAACCCCTTCCCCACACACGTAAACCCATCCCCACACACTGAAACCCTTCCCCACACACTGAAACCTCATCCACACACACTGAAACCGCTTCCCTACACACTGAAATACCTTCCCCGCACACTGAAACTCATCCCCACACACTGAAACCCATTTCCCCACACACTTAAACCCATCCCCACAAACTGAAACAATTCCCCACACACTGAAACCTCTTCCCCACACACTGTAACCTCTTGGCCACAGACTGAAATCCTTCCCCACACACTGATACCTCTTCCTGACACACTGGAACCGATTCCCCACGGACTGAAACCTCTTCCACACACACTGCAACCTCTTCCCCAAACACTGAAACCTCTTCCCCACAGACTGAAACCTCTTCCCCACACACTGAAACCCCTTCCCCGCACACTGAAACCTCTTCCCCACACACTGAAGCCTCTTCCCCACACACTGAAACCACTTCTCCACAGACTGAAACCCCTTCCCCTTACACTGAAACCCCTTCCCCACACACTGAAACCCCTTCCCCACACACTGAAACCAATCCCCACACACTGAAACCTCTTCCCCACAAACTGAAACCCCTTCCCCACACTCTGAAACCTCTTCCCCACACACTGATGCCTCTTCCCCACACACTGAAACCACTTCTCCACAGAATGAAATCCCTTCCCCACACACTGAAACCCCTTCCCCACACACTGTGACCTCTCCAACACACACTGAAACCTCTTCCCCACACACTGAAACACCTTCCCCACACACTGAAACCCCTTCCCCAAACACTGAAACCCATCACCACACAGTGAAACCTCTTCCCCACACACTGAAACCGCTTCCCCAAACACTGAAACCTCTTCCCCACACACTGAAACCCCTTCCCCACACACTGAAACCTCGTCGCCAGACAGTGAAACCTCTTCCCCACACACTTTAACCTCTTCCCCACACACTGAAACCTCTTCCCCACACACTGAAACCTCTTCCCCACCCACTGAAACCTCTTCCCCACCCACTGAAACCTCTTCCACACACACTGAAACCTCTTCGCCACACACTGAAACCTCTTCCCCACACACATTAACCTCTTCCCCACACACTGAATCCCCTTCACCACACACTGAAACCTCTTCCCCACACACTGAAACCACTTCACTACACACTGAAACCTCTTCCCCACACATTGAAACCTCTTCCCCACACACTGAAACCACTTCCCCACACACTGAAACCACTTCCCCACACACTGAAACCACTTCCCCACACAATGAAACCCCTTCCCCACACAATGAAACCTCTTTCCCCACCCACTGAAACCTCTTCCCCACGCACTGAAACCTCTTCCCCACACACTGAACGCCCTTCCCCACACACCTAAACCCATCCCCACACACTTAAACCCATCCCCATAGACTGAAACCCCTTCCCCACACTCTGAAACCTCTTCCCCACACACTGAAACCACTTCCCCACACACTGAAACCACTTCCCCAAACACTGAAACCTCTTCCCCACACACGGAAAACTCTTCCCCACACACTGAAACCTCTTCCACACACACTGAAACCTCCTCCCCACACACTGAATCCCCTTCATCACACACTGAAACCCCTTCCCCACACACTGAAACCTCATCCCCACACACTGAAACAACTTCCCCACAGACTGAATCCCCTTCCCCACACTCTGAAACCTCTGCCCCACGCACTGAAACCCCTCCCCACACACTGAAACCCCTTCCCCACACACTGAAACCCCTTCCCCACACACTGTAACCCATCCCCACACACTGAAACCCCTTCCCCACACACTGAACCCCATCCCCACGCACTGAAACCTCTTCCCAGAAACTGGAACCTCTTCGCCACAGACTGAAACCCTTCCCCACACACTGAAACCTCTTCCCCACACACTGAAACCTCTTCCCCACACACTGATACCTCTTCCACACACACTGAAACCTCTTCGCCACACACTGAAACCTCTTCCCCACACACTTTAACCTCTTCCCCACACACTGAAACCTCTTCCCCACTCACGGAAAACACTTCCCCACACACTGAAACCTCTTCCCCGCACACTGAAACCTCCTCCCCACACACTGAATCCCCTTCATCACACACTGAAACCCCTTCCCCACACACTGAAACCTCATCCCCACACACTGAAACCTCATCCCCACACACTGAAACAACTTCCCCACAGACTGAATCCCCTTCCCCACACTCTGAAACCTCTTCCCCACGCACTGAATCCCCTTCCCCACACACTGAAACACCTTCCCCACACACTGAAACCCCTTCCCCAAACACTGAAACCCATCACCACACAGTGAAACCTCTTCCCCACACACTGAAACCGCTTCCCCAAACACTGAAACCTCTTCCCCACACACTGAAACCCCTTCCCCACACACTGAAACCTCGTCGCCAGACAGTGAAACCTCTTCCCCACACACTTTAACCTCTTCCCCACACACTGAAACCTCTTCCCCACCCACTGAAACCTCTTCCCCACCCACTGAAACCTCTTCCCCACCCACTGAAACCTCTTCCACACACACTGAAACCTCTTCGCCACACACTGAAACCTCTTCCCCACACACATTAACCTCTTCCCCACACACTGAATCCCCTTCACCACACTCTGAATCCTCTTCCCCACACACTGAAACCACTTCACTACACACTGAAACCTCTTCCAAACACATTGAAACCTCTTCCCCACACACTGAAACCACTTCCCCACACACTGAAACCACTTCCCCACACAATGAAACCCCTTCCCCACACAATGAAACCTCTTCCCCACCCACTGAAACCTCTTCCCCACACACTGAAACCTCTTCCTCACACACTGAACGCCCTTCCCCACACACCTAAACCCATCCCCACACACTTAAACCCATCCCCATAGACTGAAACCCCTTCCCCACACACTGAAACCTCTTCCCCACACACTGAAACCACTTCCCCAGACACTGAAACCACTTCCCCAAACACTGAAACCTCTTCCCCACACACGGAAAACTCTTCCCCACACACTGAAACCTCTTCCACACACACTGAAACCTCCTCCCCACACACTGAATCCCCTTCATCACACACTGAAACCCCTTCCCCACACACTGAAACCTCATCCCCACACACTGAAACAACTTCCCCACAGACTGAATCCCCTTCCCCACACTCTGAAACCTCTGCCCCACGCACTGAATCCCCTTCCCCACACACTGAAACCCCTTCCCCACACACTGAAACCCCTTCCCCACACACTGTAACCCATCCCCACACACTGAAACCCCTTCCCCACACACTGAACCCCATCCCCACGCACTGAAACCTCTTCCCAGAAACTGGAACCTCTTCGCCACAGACTGAAACCCTTCCCCACACACTGAAACCTCTTCCCCACACACTGAAACCTCTTCCCCACACACTGATACCTCTTCCACACACACTGAAACCTCTTCGCCACACACTGAAACCTCTTCCCCACACACTTTAACCTCTTCCCCACACACTGAAACCTCTTCCCCACTCACGGAAAACACTTCCCCACACACTGAAACCTCTTCCCCGCACACTGAAACCTCCTCCCCACACACTGAATCCCCTTCATCACACACTGAAACCCCTTCCCCACACACTGAAACCTCATCCCCACAGACTGAAACCTCATCCCCACAAACTGAAACAACTTCCCCACAGACTGAATCCCCTTCCCCACACTCTGAAACCTCTTCCCCACGCACTGAATCCCCTTCCCCACACACTGAATCCCCTTCCCCACACACTGTAACCCATCCCCACACACTGAAACCCCTTCCCCACACACTGAACCCCATCCCCACGCAGTGAAACCCTTCCCCACGCACTGAAACCTCTTCCCAGAAACTGGAACCTCTTCGCCACAGACTGAAACCCTTCCCCACACACTGAAACCTCTTCCCCACACATTGATTCCTCTTCCACACACACTGAAACCTCTTCGCCACACACTGAAACCTCTTCCCCACACACTTTAACCTCTTCCCCACACACTTTAACCTCTTCCCCACACACTGAAACCTCTTCCCCACACACTGATTCCCCTTCCGCACACACTGAAAACCCATCCCCACACACTGAAACCACTTCCCCACAGACTGAAACCCCTTCCCCACACTCTGAAACCACTTCCCCACACACTGAAACCACTTCCCCACACATTGAAACCCCTTCCCCACCCACTGAAACCTCTTCCCCACACTCTGAAACCTCTTCCCCACACACTGAAACCCCTTCCCCACACACTGAAACCCATCCCCACACACTGAAACCCCTTCCCCACACTCTGAAACCTCTTCCCCATACACTGAAACCACTTCCCCACACACTGAAACCACTTCCCCACACACTGAAACCCCTGCCCCACAGACTGAAACCTCTTCCCCACACATTGAAACCTCTTCCCCACACACTGAAACCCCATCCCCAACCACTGAAACCCATCCACACACACTGAAACCTCTTCCCCACACACTGAAAGGCCTTCCCCACACACTTAAACTCATCCCCACGCACTGAAACACTTCCCAACACACTGAATCCTCATCCCCACTCACTGAAACCCCTTCCACACACACTGAAAGCCCTTCCCCACACACTTAAACCCATCCCCACAGACTGAAACCCCTTCACCACACTCTGAAACCTCTTCCCCACACACTGTAACCTCTTGGCCACAGACTGAAATCCTTCCCCACACACTGATACCTCTTCCTGACACACTGGAACCGATTCCCCACGGACTGAAACCTCTTCCACACACACTGCAACCTCTTCCCCAAACACTGAAACCTCTTCCCCACAGACTGAAACCTCTTCCCCACACACTGAAACCCCTTCCCCGCACACTGAAACCTCTTCCCCACACACTGAAGCTTCTTCCCCACACACTGAAACCACTTCTCCACAGACTGAAACCCCTTCCCCTTACACTGAAACCCCTTCCCCACACACTGAAACCCCTTCCCCACACACTGAAACCAATCCCCACACACTGAAACCTCTTCCCCACACACAGAAACCTCTTCCCCACAAACTGAAACCCCTTCCCCACACTCTGAAACCTCTTCCCCACACACTGATGCCTCTTCCCCACACACTGAAACACCTTCCCCACACACTGAAACCCCTTCCCCAAACACTGAAACCCATCACCACACAGTGAAACCTCTTCCCCACACACTGAAACCGCTTCCCCAAACACTGAAACCTCTTCCCCACACACTGAAACCCCTTCCCCACACACTGAAACCTCGTCGCCAGACAGTGCAACCTCTTCCCCACACACTTTAACCTCTTCCCCACACACTGAAACCTCTTCCCCACCCACGGAAACCTCTTCCCCACCCACTGAAACCTCTTCCCCACCCACTGAAACCTCTTCCCCACCCACTGAAACCTCTTCCCCACCCACTGAAACCTCTTCCACACACACTGAAACCTCTTCGCCACACACTGAAACCTCTTCCCCACACACATTAACCTCTTCCCCACACACTGAATCCCCTTCACCACACACTGAAACCTCTTCCCCACACACTGAAACCACTTCACTACACACTGAAACCTCTTCCCCACACATTGAAACCTCTTCCCCACACACTGAAACCACTTCCCCACACACTGAAACCACTTCCCCACACAATGAAACCCCTTCCCCACACAATGAAACCCCTTCCCCACCCACTGAAACCTCTTCCCCACACACTGAAACCTCTTCCCCACACACTGAACGCCCTTCCCCACACACCTAAACCCATCCCCACACACTTAAACCCATCCCCTTAGACAGAAACCCCTTCCCCACACTCTGAAACCTCTTCCCCACACACTGAAACCACTTCCCCACACACTGAAACCACTTCCCCAAACACTGAAACCTCTTCCCCACACACGGAAAACTCTTCCCCACACACTGAAACCTCTTCCACACACACTGAAACCTCCTCCCCACACACTGAATCCCCTTCATCACACACTGAAACCCCTTCCCCTCACACTGAAACCTCATCCCCACACACTGAAACAACTTCCCCACAGACTGAATCCCCTTCCCCACACTCTGAAACCTCAGCCCCACGCACTGAAACCTCTTCCCCACACACTGAAACCCCTTCCCCACACACTGTAACCCATCCCCACACACTGAAACCCCTTCCCCACACACTGAACCCCATCCCCACGCACTGAAACCTCTTCCCAGAAACTGGAACCTCTTCGCCACAGACTGAAACCCTTCCCCACACACTGAAACCTCTTCCCCACACACTGAAACCTCTTCCCCACACACTGATACCTCTTCCACACACACTGAAACCTCTTCGCCACACACTGAAACCTCTTCCCCACACACTTTAACCTCTTCCCCACACACTGAAACCTCTTCCCCACTCACGGAAAACACTTCCCCACACACTGAAACCTCTTCCCCGCACACTGAAACATCCTCCCCACACACTGAATCCCCTTCATCACACACTGAAACCCCTTCCCCACACACTGAAACCTCATCCCCACACACTGAAACCTCATCCCCACACACTGAAACAACTTCCCCACAGACTGAATCCCCTTCCCCACACTCTGAAACCTCTTCCCCACGCACTGAATCCCCTTCCCCACACACTGAATCCCCTTCCCCACACACTGAATCCCCTTCCCCACACACTGTAACCCATCCCCACACACTGAATCCCCTTCCCCACACACTGAACCCCATCCCCACACACTGAAACCCTTCCCCACGCACTGAAACCTCTTCCCAGAAACTGGAACCTCTTCGCCACAGACTGAAACCCTTCCCCACACACTGAAACCTCTTCCCCACACACTGATTCCTCTTCCACACACACTGAAACCTCTTCGCCACACACTGAAACCTCTTCCCCACACACTTTAACCTCTTCCCCACACACTTTAACCTCTTCCCCACACACTGAAACCTCTTCCCCACACACTGAATCCCCTTCCGCACACACTGAAAACCCATCCCCACACACTGAAACCACTTCCCCACAGACTGAAACCCCTTCCCCACACTCTGAAACCACTTCCCCACACACTGAAACCACTTCCCCACACACTGAAACCCCTTCCCCACCCACTGAAACCTCTTCCCCACACTCTGAAACCTCTTCCCCACACACTGAAACCCCTTCCCCACACACTTAAACCCATCCCCACACACTGAAACCCCTTCCCCACACTCTGAAACCTCTTCCCCATACACTGAAACCACTTCCCCATACACTGAAACCACTTCCCCACACACTGAAACCCCTGCCCCACAGACTGAAACCTCTTCCCCACACACTGAAACCTCTTCCCCACACACTGAAACCCCATCCCCACCCACTGAAACCCATCCACACACACTGAAACCTCTTCCCCACACACTGAAAGGCCTTCCCCACACACTTAAACTCATCCCCACGCACTGAAACACTTCCCAACACACTGAATCCTCATCCCCACTCACTGAAACCCCTTCCACACACACTGAAAGCCCTTCCCCACACACTTAAACCCATCCCCACAGACTGAAACCCCTTCACCACACTCTGAAACCTCTTCCCCACTCACTGAAACAACATCCCCACACACTGAAACCACTTCCCCACACACTGAAACCACTTCCCCAAAAACTGCAACCTCTTCCCCACACTCTGAAACCTCTTCCGCACGCACTGAAACCTATTCCCCACACACTGAATCCCCTTCCCCACACACTGTAACCCATCCCCACACACTGAAACCCCTTCCCCACACACTGAACCCCATCCCCACACACTGAAACCCTTCCCCACGCACTGAAACCTCTTCCCAGAAACTGGAACCTCTTCGCCACAGACTGAAACCCTTCCCCACACACTGAAACCTCTTCCCCACACACTGATACCTCTTCCACACACACTGAAATCTCTACGCCACACACTGAAACCTCTTCCCCACACACTTTAACTTCTTCCCCACTCACTGAAACCTCTTCCCCACACACTGAATCCCCTTCAGCACACACTGAAAACCCATCCCCACACACTGAAACCCTTCCCCACACACTGAAACCCTTCCCCACACTCTGAAACCTCATCCACACACACTGAAACCGCTTCCCTACACACTGAAACCCCTACCCCGCACACCTAAACCCATCCCCACAAACTGAAACAATTCCCCACACACAGAAACCGCTTCCCCACACACTGAAACCTCTTGGCTACAGACTGAAATCCTTCCCCACACACTGATACCTCTTCCGGACACACTGAAACCGATTCCCCACTCACTGAAAACTCTTCCACACACACTGCAACCTCTTCCCCAAACACTGAAACCTCTTCCCCACACACTGAAACCTCTTCCCCACACACTGAAACCTCTTCCCCACACACTGAAACCTCTTCCCCACACACTGAAACCTCTTCCCCACACACTGAAACCTCTTCCCCACACACTGAAACCTCTTCCCCACACACTGAAACCCCTTCCCCGCACACTGAAGCCTCTTCCCCACACACTGAAGCCTCTTCCCCACACACTGAAACCACTTCTCCACAGACTGAAACCCCTTCCCCTTACACTGAAACCCCTTCCCCACACACTGAAACCCAACCCCACACACTGAAACCTCTTCCCCACACACAGAAACCTCTTCCCCACAAACTGAAACCCCTTCCCCAAACTCTGAAACCTCTTCCCAAACACTGAAGCCTCTTCCCCACACACTGAAACCACGTCTCCACAGACTGAAACCCCTTCCCCACACACTGAAACCCCTTCCCCACACACTGATGCCTCATCCCCTCACACTGAAACCCCTACCCGACACACTGTGACCTCTCCAACACACACTGAAACCTCTTCCCCACACACTGAAACACCTTCACCACACACTGAAATCCCTTCCCCAAACACGGAAACCCATCACCACACACTGAAACCTCTTCCCCAAACACTGAAACCCCTTCCCCACACACTTAAACCCATCCCCACACATTGAAACACTTCCCCACACACAGAATCATCATCCCCACACACTGAAACCCCTTCCCTACACACTGAAACCCCTTCCCCACACACTGAAACCCATCCGCACACACTGAAAAACCTTCCCCACACACTGAAACCCATCCTCACAAACTGAAACACTTCCCCACACACTGAAACCTCTTCCCCACACACTGAAACCTCTTCGGCACAGACTTAAATCCTTCCCCACACACTGAAACCTCTTCCTCACTCACTGAAACCGCTTCCCCACGCACTGAAACCTCTTCCACACACACTGAAACCTCTTCCTCAAACACTGAAACCCATCCACACACACTGAAACATCTTCCCCACACACTGAAACCCCTTCCCCACACACTTAAACCCATCCCCACACACCGAAACCCTTCCCCAGACACTGAAACATCATCCCCACACACTGAAACCTCTTCAACACACACTGAAACCCATTCCCCACACACTGAAACCTCATCCCCACACACTGAAACCGCTTCCCTGCACACTGAAAACCCCTTCCCAACACACTGAAACCCATCCCCACACACTGAAACCCCTTCCCCACACACTTAAACCCATCCCCAAGCACTGAAACACTTCCCCACGCACTGAAACCTCTTCCCCACACACTGAAACCTCTTCGCCACAGACTGAAAACCTTCCCCACACACTGATACCTCTTCCCGACACACTGAAACCGATTCCACACGCACTGAAACCTCTTCCACAGACACTGAAACCTCTTCCCCAAACACTGTAACCTCTTCCCCGCAAACTGAAACCTCCTCCCCACACACTGAATCCCCTTCATCACACACTGAAACCCCTTCCGCACACACTGAAACCTCATCCCCACACACTGAAACAACTTCCCCACAGACTGAAATCCTTCCCCACACACTGATACGTCTTCCTGACACACTGAAACCGATTCCCCACGTACTGAAACATCTTCCACACACACTGCAATCTCTTCCCCAAACACTGAAACCTCTTCTCCACACACTGAAACCTCTTCCCCACGCACTGAAGCCTCTTCCCCACACACTGAAACCACTTATCCACAGACTGAAACCCCTTCCCCTTACACAGAAACCCCGTCCCTTTACACTGAAACCCTTCCCCACGCACTGAAACCTCTTCCCAGAAACTGGAACCTCTTCGCCACAGACTGAAACCTCTTCCCCACACACTGAAACCTCTTCCCCACACACTGAAACCTCTTCCCCACACACTGATACCTCTTCCACACACACTGAAACCTCTTCGCCACACACTAAAACCTCTTCACCACACAGTTTAACCTCTTCCCCACACACTGAAACCTCTTCCCCACACACTGAATCCCCTTCAGCACACACTGAAAACAATTCCCCACACACTGAAACCACTTCCCCTCAGACTGAAACCCCTTCCCCACACTCTGAAACCTCTTCCCCACACACTGAAACCACTGCCACACACACTGAAACCCCTTCCCCGCACACTGAAACCCCTTCCCCGCACACTGAAACATCTTCCCCACACACTGAAACCACTTCACAGACTGAAAACCCTTCCCCTTACACTGAAACCCCTTCCCCACACACTGAAACCTCTTCCCCACACACTGAAACCTCTTCCCCACACACAGAAACCTCTTCCCCACAAACTGAAACCCCTTCCCCACACTCTGAAACCTCTTCCCCACACTCTGAAACCTCTTCCCCACACACTGAAGCCTCTTCCCCACACACTGAAGCCTCTTCCCCACACACTGAAACCACTTCTCCACAGACTGAAACACCTTCCCCACACACTGAAACCCCTTCCCCACACATTGTGACCTCTCCAACACACACTGAAACCTCTTCCGTAAACACTGAAACCTCTTCCCCACACACTGAAACACTTCCCAAAACACTGAATCCTCATCACCACTCACTGAAACCCCTTCCCTACACACTGAAACCTCTTCCCCACACACTGAAACCACTTCCCCACACACTGAAACCACTTCCCCACACACTGAAACCTCTTCCCCACAGACTGAAACCTCTTCCCCACACACTGAAACCTCTTCCCCACACACTGAAAACCCTTCCCCACCCACTGAAACCCATCCACACACTCTGAAACATATTCCCCACACACTGAAACCCCTTCCCCACACACTTAAACCCATCCCCACGCACTGAAACACTTCCCAACACACTGAATCCTCATCACCACTCACTGAAACCCCTTCCCTACACACTGAAACCCCTTCCCCACACAATGAAACCCATTCCCACCCCCTGAAACACCTTCCCCACACACTGAAACCCATCCCCGCACACTGAAACACTTCCCCACACACTGAAACCTCTTCCCCACACACTGAAACCTCTTCCCCACATACTGAAACCTCTTCGCCACAGACTGAAATCCTTCCCCACACACTGAAACCTCATCCACACACACTGAAACCGCTTCCCTACACACTGAAACCCCTACCCCGCACACTTAAACACATCCCCACAAACTGAAACAATTCCCCACACACAGAAACCTCTTCCCCACACACTGAAACCTCTTGGCCACAGACTGAAATCCTTCCCCACACACTGATACCTCTTCCGGACACACTGAAACCGATTCCCCACTCACTGAAACCTCTTCCACACAAACTGCAACCTCTTCCCCAAACACTGAAACCTCTTCCCCACACACTGAAACCTCTTCCCCACACACTGAAACCTCTTCCCCACACACTGAAACCTCTTCCCCACACACTGAAACCTCTTCCCCACACACTGATACCCCTTCCCCGCACACTGAAACCTCTTCCCCACACACTGAAGCCTCTTCTCCACACACTGAAACCACTTCTCCACAGACTGAAACCCCTTCCCCTGACACTGAAACCCCTTCCCCACACACTGAAACACAACCCCACACACTGAAACCTCTTCCCCACACACAGAAACCTCTTCCCCACAAACTGAAACCCCTTCCCCACACTCTGAAACCTCTTCCCACACACTGAAGCCTCTTCCCCACATACTGAAACCACGTCTGCACAGACTGAAACCCCTTCCCCACACACTGAAACCCCTTCCCCACACACTGATATCTCATCCCCAAACACGGAAACCCATCACCACACACTGAAACCTCTTCCCCAAAGACTGAAACCGCTTCCCCACACACTTAAACCCATCCCCACACACTGAAACACTTCCCCACACACTGAATCATCATCCCCACACACTGAAACCCCTTCCCTACACACTGAAACCCCTTCCCCACACACTGAAACCCATCCCCACACAATGAAAAACCTTCCCCACACACTGAAACCCATCCTCACAAACTGAAACACTTCCCCACACACTGAAACCTCTTCCCCACACACTGAAGCCTCTTCCCCACACACTGAAACCACTTCTCCACACACTGAAACACCTTCCCCACACACTGAAACCCCTTCCCCACACATTGTGACCTCTCCAACACACACTGAAACCTCTTCCGTAAACACTGAAACACCTTCCCCACACACTGAAACCCCTTCGGCAAACACTGAAACCCATCACCACACAGTGAAACCTCTTCCCCATACACTGAAACCGCTTCCCCACACACTGAAACCTCTTCCCCACACACTGAAACACTTCCCAACACACTGAATCCTCATCACCACTCACTGAAACCCCTTCCCTACACTCTGAAACCTCTTCCCCACACACTGAAACCACTTCCCCACACACTGAAACCACTTCCCCACACACTGAAACCTCTTCCCCACAGACTGAAACCTCTTCCCCACACACTGAAACCTCTTCCCACACACTGAAAACCCTTCCCCACCCACTGAAACCCATCCACACACTCTGAAACATATTCCCCACACACTGAAACCCCTTCCCCACACACTGAAACCCATCCCCACACACTGAAAAACCTTCCCCACACACTGAAACCCATCCTCACAAACTGAAACACTTCCCCACACACTGAAACCTCTTCCCCACACACTGAAACCTCTTCCCCACACACTGAAATCCTTCCCCACACACTGAAACCTCTTCCTCACACACTGAAACCGCTTCCCCACGCACTGAAACCTCTTCCACACACACTGAAACCTCTTCCTCAAACACTGAAACCCATCCACACACACTGAAACATCTTCCCCACACACTGAAACCACTTCCCCACACACTTAAACCCATCCCCACACACCGAAACCCTTCAACAGACACTGAAACATCATCCCCACACACTGAAACCTCTTCAACACACACTGAAACCCATTCCCCACACACTTAAACCCGTCCCCACACACTGAAACCCTTCCCCACACACAGAAACCTCATCCCCACACACAGAAACCTCATCCCCACACACTGAAACCGCTTCCCTGCACACTGAAACCCATCCCCACACACTGAAACCCCTTCCCCACACACTTAAACACATCCCCAAGCACTGAAACACTTCCCCACACACTGAAACCTCTTCCCCACACACTGAAACCTCTTCACCACAGACTGAAAACCTTCCCCACACACTGATACCTCTTCCCGACACACTGAAACCGATTCCACACGCACTGAAACCTCTTCCACACACCCTTAAACCTCTTCCCAAACACTGAAACCTCTTCCCCACACACTGAAACCTCTTCCCCACACACTGAAAGCTCTTCCCCGCAAACTGAATCCCCTTCACCACACACTGAATCCCCTTCACCACACACTGAAACCCCTTCCGCACACACTGAAACCTCATCCCCACACACTGAAAAAACTTCCCCACAGACTGAAATCCTTCCCCACACACTGATACCTCTTCCTGACACACTGAAACCGATTCCCCACGTACTGAAACCTCTTCCACACACACTGCAATCTCTTCCCCACACACTGAAACCTCTTCCCCACACACTGAAACCTCTTCCCCACACACTGAAACCCCTTCCCCGCACACTGAAACCTCTTCCCCTCGCACTGAAGCCTCTTCCCCACACACTGAAACCACTTATCCACAGACTGAAACCCCTTCCCCTTACACTGAAACCACTTCCCCTTCCACTGAAACCCTTCCCCACGCACTGGAACCTCTTCCCAGAAACTGGAACCTCTTCGCCACAGACTGAAACCCTTCCCCACACACTGAAATCTCTTCCCCACACACTGATACCTCTTCCACACACACTGAGACCTCTTCGCCACACACTGAAACCTCTTCGCCACACACTGAAACCTCTTCGCCACACACTGAAACCTCTTCCCCACACCCTTTAACCTCTTCCCCACACACTGAAACCTCTTCCCCACACACTGAATCCCATTCAGCACACACTGAAAACCCTTCCCCACACACTGAAACCACTTCCCCACAGACTGAAACCTCTTCCCCGCACTCTGAAACCTCTTCCCCACACACTGAAACCCCTTCCCCGCACACTGAAACCTCTTCCCCACACACTGAAGCCTCTTCCCCACACACTGAAACCACTTCTCCACAGACTGAAACCCCTTCCCCTTACACTGAAACCCCTTCCCCACACACTGAAACCCATCCCCACACACTGAAACCCATCCCCACACACTGAAACCTCTTCCCCACACACAGAAACCTCTTCCCCACAAACTGAAACCCCTTCCCCACACTCTGAAACATCTTCCCCACACACTGAAGCCTCTTCCCCACTCACTGAAACCACTTCTCCACAGACTGAAACCCCTTCCCCACACACTGAAACCCCTTCCCCACACACTGTGACCTCTCCAACACACACTGAAACCTCTTCCCCACACACTGAAACACCTTCCCCACACACTGAAACCCCTTCCCCAAACACTGAAACCCATCACCACACAGTGAAACCGCTTCCCCACACACTGAAACCGCTTCCCCACACACTGAAACCGCTTCCCCACACACTGAAACCTCTTCCCCACACACTGAAACCTCTTCCCCACACACTGAAACCTCTTCGCCACACACTGAAACCTCTTCCCCACACATTTTAACCTCTTCCCCACACACTGAAACCTCTTCCCCACACACTGAAACCCCTTCCCCACCCACTGAAACCTCTTCCACACACACTGAAACCTCTTCGCCACACTGAAACCTCTTCCCCACACACTTTAACCTCTTCCCCACCCACTGAAACCACTTCCCCACACACTGAATCCCCTTCACCACACACTGAAACCTCTTCCCCACACACTGAAAACTCTTCCCCACACACTGAAACCTCTTCCCCACACACTAAAACCTCTTCCCCACACACTGAAACCTCTTCCCCACACACTGAAACCACTTCCCCACACACTGAAACCACTTCCCCACACACTGAAACCACTTCCCCACACAATGAAACCCCTTCCCCACCCACTGAAACCTCTTCCCCACACACTGAAACCTCTTCCCCACACACTGAAAGCTCTTCCCCTCACACTTAAACACATCCCCACAGACTGAAACCCCTTCCCTGCACTCTGAAACCTCTTGCCCACACACTGAAACCACTTACCCACACACCGAAACCACTTCCCCAAACACTGAAACCTCTTCCCCACTCACGGAAAACCCTTCCCCACACACTGAAACCTCTTCCCCGCACACTGAAACCTCCTCCCCACACACTGAATCCCCTTCATCACACACTGAAACCCCTTCCCCACACACTGAAACCTCATCCCCACACACTGAAACAACTTCCCCACAGACTGAATCCCCTTCCCCACACTCTGAAACCTCTTCCCCACGCACTGAAACCTCTTCCCCACACACTGAATCCCCATCCCCACACACTGTAACCCATCCCCACACACTGAAACCCCTTCCCCACACACTGAAACCCCATCCCCACACACTGAAACCCTTCCCCACGCACTGAAACCTCTTCCCAGAAACTGGACCCTCTTCGCCACAGACTGAAACCCTTCCCCACACACTGAAACCTCTTCCCCGCACACTGATACCTCTTCCACACACACTGAAACCTCTTCGCCACACACTGAAACCTCTTCCCCACACACTTTAACCTCTTCCCCACACACTGAAACCTCTTCCCCACACACTGAATCCCCTTCCCCACACACTGAATCCCCTTCAGCACACACTGAAAACCCATCCCAACACACTGAAACCACTTCCCCACACACTGAAACCACTTTCCCACACACTGAAACCCCTTCCCCACCCACTGAAACCTCTTCCCCACCCACTGAAACCTCTTCCCCACCCACTGAAACCTCTTCCCCACCCACTGAAACCTCTTCCCCACCCACTGAAACCCCTTCCCCACACACTTAAACCCATCCCCACACACTGAAACCCCTTCCCCACTCTCTGAAACCTCTTCCCCATACACTGAAACCACTTCCCCACACACTGAAACCACTTCCCCACACACTGAAACCCCTGCCCCACAGACTGAAACCTCTTCCCCACACACTGAAACCTCTTCCCCACACACTGAATCCCCTTCCCCACACACTGAATCCCGTTCAGCACACACTGAAAACCCATCCCAACACACTGAAACCACTTCCCCACACACTGAAACCACTTCCCCACACACTGAAACCACTTCCCCACACACTGAAACCCCTTCCCCATCCACTGAAACCTCTTCCCCACACACTGAAACCTCTTCCCCACACACTGAAACCCCTTCCCCACACACTTAAACCCATCCCCACACACTGAAACCCCTTCCCCACACTCTGAAACATCTTCCCCATACACTGAAACCACTTCCCCACACACTGAAACCACTTCCCCACACACTGGAACCCCTGCCCCACAGACTGAAACCTCTTCCCCACACACTGAAACCTCTTCCCCACACACTGAAGCCCCTTCCCCACCCACTGAAACCCATCCACACACACTGAAACCTCTTCCCCACACACTGAAAGGCCTTCCCCACACACTTAAACCCATCCCCACGCACTAAAACACTTCCCAACACACTGACTCCTCATCCCCACTCACTGAAACCCCTTCCACACACACTGAAAGCCCTTCCCCACACACTTAAACCCTTCCCCACACTCTGAAACCTCTTCCCCACGCACTGAAACCTCTTCCCCAAACACTGAATCCCCTTCCCCACACACTGTAACCCATCCCCACACACTGAAACCCCTTCCCCACACACTGAAACCCCTTCCCCACACACTGAAACCCTTCCCCACGCACTGAAACCTCTTCCCAGAAACTGGAACCTCTTCGCCACAGACTGAAACCCTTCCCCACACACTGAAACCTCTTCCCCGCACACTGATACCTCTTCCACACACACTGAAACCTCTTCGCCACACACTGAAACCTCTTCCCCACACACTTTAACCTCTTCCCCACACACTGAAACCTCTTCCCCACACACTGAATCCCCTTCCCCACACACTGAATCCCCTTCAGCACACACTGAAAACCCATCCCAACACACTGAAACCACTTCCCCACACACTGAAACCACTTTCCCACACACTGAAACCCCTTCCCCACCCACTGAAACCTCTTCCCCACCCACTGAAACCTCTTCCCCACCCACTGAAACCTCTTCCCCACCCACTGAAACCCCTTCCCCACACACTTAAACCCATCCCCACACACTGAAACCCCTTCCCCACTCTCTGAAACCTCTTCCCCATACACTGAAACCACTTCCCCACACACTGAAACCACTTCCCCACACACTGAAACCACTTCCCCACACACTGAAACCCCTGCCCCACAGACTGAAACCTCTTCCCCACACACTGAAACCTCTTCCCCACACACTGAATCCCCTTCCCCACACACTGAATCCCCTTCAGCACACACTGAAAACCCATCCCAACACACTGAAACCACTTCCCCACACACTGAAACCACTTCCCCACACACTGAAACCACTTCCCCACACACTGAAACCCCTTCCCCACCCACTGAAACCTCTTCCCCACACACTGAAACCTCTTCCCCACACACTGAAACCCCTTCCCCACACACTTAAACCCATCCCCACACACTGAAACCCCTTCCCCACACTCTGAAACCTCTACCCCATACACTGAAACCACTTCCCCACACACTGAAACCACTTCCCCACACACTGAAACCCCTGCCCCACAGACTGAAACCTCTTCCCCACACACTGAAACCTCTTCCCCACACACTGAAGCCTCTTCCCCACACACTGAAGCCCCTTCCCCACACACTGAAACCTCTTCCCCACACACTGAAAGACCTTCCCCACACACTTAAACCCATCCCCACGCACTGAAACACTTCCCGACACACTGAGTCCTCATCCCCACTCACTGAAACCCCTTCCACACACACTGAAAGCCCTTCCCCACACACTTAAACCCATCCCCACAGACTGAAACCAATTCCCCACACACTGAAACCAAATCCCCACACACTGAAACCACTTCCCCAAACACTGAAACCTCTTCCCCACACACGGAAAACTCTTCCCCACACACTGAAACCTCTTCCCCGCAGACTGAAACCTCCTCCCCACACACTGAATACTATTCATCACACACTGAAACCCCTTCCCCACACACTGAAACCTCATCCCCACACACTGAAACAACTTCCCCACAGACTGAATCCCCTTCCCCACACTCTGAAACCTCTTCCCCACGCACTGAAACATCTTCCCCACACACTGAATCCCCTTCCCCACACACTGTAACCCATCCCCACACACTGAAACCCCTTCCCCACACACTGATCCCCATCCCCACACACTGAAACCATTCCCCACGCACTGAAACCTCTTCCCAGAAACTGGGACCTCTTCGCCACAGACTGAAACCCCTTCCCCACACACTGAAACCTCTTCCCCACCCACTGAAACCTCTTCCCCACCCACTGAAACCTCTTCCCCACCCACTGAAACCTCTTCCCCACCCACTGAAACCTCTTCCCCACCCACTGAAACCTCTTCCCCACCCACTGAAACCTCTTCCCCACCCACTGAAACCCCTTCCCCACACACTTAAACCCATCCCCACACACTGAAACCCCTTCCCCACTCTCTGAAACCTCTTCCCCATACACTGAAACCACTTCCCCACACACTGAAACCACTTCCCCACACACTGAAACCACTTCCCCACACACTGAAACCCCTGCCCCACAGACTGAAACCTCTTCCCCACACACTGAAACCTCTTCCCCACACACTGAATCCCCTTCCCCACACACTGAATCCCCTTCAGCACACACTGAAAACCCATCCCAACACACTGAAACCACTTCCCCACACACTGAAACCACTTCCCCACACACTGAAACCACTTCCCCACACACTGAAACCCCTTCCCCACCCACTGAAACCTCTTCCCCACACACTGAAACCTCTTCCCCACACACTGAAACCCCTTCCCCACACACTTAAACCCATCCCCACACACTGAAACCCCTTCCCCACACTCTGAAACCTCTTCCCCATACACTGAAAACAATTCCCCACACACTGAAACCACTTCCCCACACACTGAAACCCCTGCCCCACAGACTGAAACCTCTTCCCCACACACTGAAACCTCTTCCCCACACACTGAAGCCGCTTCCCCACCCACTGAAACCCATCCACACACACTGAAACCTCTTCCCCACACACTGAAAGGCCTTCCCCACACACTTAAACCCATCCCCACGCACTGAAACACTTCCCGACACACTGAGTCCTCATCCCCACTCACTGAAACCCCTTCCACACACACTGAAAGCCCTTCCCCACACACTTAAACCCATCCCCACAGACTGAAACCAATTCCCCACACACTGAAACCAAATCCCCACACACTGAAACCACTTCCCCAAACTCTGAAACCTCTTCCCCACACACGGAAAACTCTTCCCCACACACTGAAACCTCTTCCCCGCACACTGAAACCTCCTCCCCACACACTGAATCCCCTTCATCACACACTGAAACACCTTCCCCACACACTGAAACCTCATCCCCACACACTGAAACAACTTCCCCACAGACTGAATCCCCTTCCCCACACTCTGAAACCTCTTCCCCACGCACTGAAACCTCTTCCCCACACACTGAATCCCCTTCCCCACACACTGTAACCCATCCCCACACACTGAAACCCCTTCCCCACACACTGATCCCCATCCCCACACACTGAAACCATTCCCCACGCACTGAAACCTCTTCCCAGAAACTGGGACCTCTTCGCCACAGACTGAAACCCCTTCCCCACACACTGAAACCTCTTCCCCACACACTGATACCTCTTCCACACACACTGAAACCTCTTCGCCACACACTGAAACCTCTTCCCCACACACTTTAACCTCTTCCCCACACACTGAATCCTCTACCCCACACACTGAATCCCCTTCAGCACACACTGAAAACCCTTCCCCACACACTGAAACCACTTCCCCACAGACTGAAACCCCTTCCCCACACTCTGAAACCTCTTCCCCACACTCTGAAACCTCTTCCCCACACACTGAAACCACTTCCCCACACACTGAAACCACGTCCCCACACACTGAAACCACGTCCCCACACACTGAAACCCCTTCCCCACCCACTGAAACCTCTTCCCCACACACTGAAACCTCTTCCCCACACACTGAAACCCCTTCCCCACACACTTAAACCCATCCCCACAGACGGAAACCCCTTCCCCACACTCTGAAACCTCTTCCCCACACTCTGAAACCTCTTCCCCACACAATGAAACCACTTCCCCACACACTGAAACCACTTCCCCACACACTGAAACCCCTTCCCCACAGACTGAAACCTCTTCCCCACACACTGAAACCTCTTCCCCACACACTGAAACCCCTTCCCCACCCACTGAAACCCATCCACACACACTGAAACCTCTTCCCCACACACTGAAACCCCTTCCCCACACACTTAAACCCATCCCCACGCATTGAAACACTTCCCAACACACTGAATCCTCATCACCACTCACTGAAACCCCTTCCCTACACACTGAAACCCCTTCCCCACACACTGAAACCCATTCCCACCCCCTGAAACACCTTCCCCACACACTGAAACCCATCCCCGCACACTGAAACACTTCCCCACACACTGAAACCTCTTCCCCACATACTGAAACCTCTTCGCCACAGACTGAAATCCTTCCCCACACACTGAAACCTCTTCCTCACACACTGAAACCGCTTCCCCACGCACTGAAACCTCTTCCACACACACTGAAACCTCTTCCCCACACACTTAAACCCATCCCCACACACTGAAACACTTCCCCACACACTGAAACCTCATCCACTCACACTGAAACCGCTTCCCTACATACTGAAACCCCTACCCCGCATACTTAAACCCATCCCCACAAACTGAAACAATTCCCCACACACAGAAACCTCTTCCCCACACACTGAAACCTCTTGGCCACAGACTGAAATCCTTCCCCACACACTGATACCTCTTCCGGACACACTGAAACCGATTCCCCACTCACTGAAACCTCTTCCACACACACTGCAACCTCTTCCCCAAACACTGAAACCTCTTCCCCACACACTGAAACCTCTTCCCCACACACTGAAACCCCTTCCCCGCACACTGAAACCTCTTCCCCACACACTGAAGCCTCTTCCCCACACACTGAAACCACTTCTCCACAGACTGAAACCCCTTCCCCTTACACTGAAACCCCTTCCCCACACACTGATACCTCATCCCCACACACTGAAACCCCTACCCGACACACTGAAATCCCTTCCCCAAACACGGAAACCCATCACCACACACTGAAACCTCTTCCCCAAACACTGAAACCCCTTCCCCACACACTTAAACCCATGCCCACACACTGAAACACTTCCCCACACACTGAATCATCATCACCAAAAACTGAAACCCCTTCCCTACACAATGAAACCCCTTTCCCCACACACTGTAACCCATCCCCACACACTGAAAAACCTTCCCCACACACTGAAACCCATCCTCACAAACTGAAACACTTCCCCACACACTGAAACCTCTTCCCCACACACTGAAACCTCTTCGGCACAGACTGAAATCCTTCCCCAGACACTGAAACCTCTTCCTCACACACTGAAACCGCTTCCCCACGCACTGAAACCTCTTCCACACACACTGAAACCTCTTCCTCAAACACTGAAACCCATCCACACACATTGAAACATCTTCCGCACACACTGAAACCACTTCCCCACACACTTAAACCCATCCCCACACACCAAAACCATTCAACAGACACTGAAACATCATCCAAACACACTGAAACCTCTTCAACACACACTGAAACCCATTCCCCACACACTTAAACCCGTCCCCACACACTGAAACCCTTCCCCACACACTGAAACATCATCCCCACACACTGAACCCGCTTCCCTGCACACTGAAACCCCTTCCCAACGCACTGAAACCCATCCCCACACACTGAAACCCCTTCCCCACACACTTAAACCCATCCCCAAGCACTGAAACACTTCCCCACACACTGAAACCTCTTCCCCACACACTGAAACCTCTTCGCCACAGACTGAAAACCTTCCCCACACACTGATACCTCTTCCCGACACACTGAAACCGATTCCACACGCACTGAAACCTCTTCCACACACACTTAAACCTCTTCCCCAAACACTGAAACCTCTTCCCCACACACTGAAACCTCTTCCCCACACACTGAATCCCCTTCACCACACACTGAAACCCCTTCCCCGCAAACTGAAACCTCCTCCCCACACACTGAATCCCCTTCACCACACACTGAAACCCCTTCCGCACACACTGAAACCTCATCCCCACACACTGAAACAACTTCCCCACAGACTGAAATCCTTCCCCACACACTGATACCTCTTCCTGACACACTGAAACCGATACCCCACGTACTGAAACCTCTTCCACACACACTGCAATCTCTTCCCCACACACTGAAACCTCTTCCCCACACACTGAAACCCCTTCCCCACACACTGAAACCCCTTCCCCGCACACTGAAACCTCTTCCCCACGCACTGAAGCCTCTTCCCCACACACTGAAACCACTTATCCACAGACTGAAACCCCTTCCCCTTACACTGAAACCCCTTCCCCACACACTGAAACCCATCCCCACACACTGAAACCTCTTCCCCACATACAGAAACCTCTTTCCCACACACTGAAGCCTCTTCCCCACACACTGAAACCACTTCTCCACAGACTGAAACCACTTCCCCACTCACTGAAACCCCTTCCCCACACACTGCTACCTCTTCCCCACAGACTGAAACCCCTACCCCACACACTGTGACCTCTCCAACACACACTGAAAGCTCTTCCCCACACACTGAAACACCTTCCCCACACACTGAAATCCTTTCCCCAAACACGGAAACCCATCACCACACACTGAAACCTCTTGCCCACACACTGAAACCCCTTCCCCACACACTTAAACCCATCCCCACACACTGAAACACTACCCCACATACTGAATCATCATCCCTACACACTGAAACCCCTTCCCTACACACTGAAACCCCTTCCCCACACACTGAAACCCATCCCCACACACTGAAAAACCTTCCCCACACACTGAAACCCATCCTCACAAACTGAAACACTTCCCCACACACTGAAACCTCTTCCCCACACACTGAAACCTCTTCGCCACAGACTGAAATCCTTCCCCACACACTGAAACCTCTTCCTCACACACTGAAACCTCTTCCCCACGCACTGAAACCTCTTCCACACACACTGAAACCTCTTCCTCAAACACTGAAACCCATCCACACACACTGAAACATCTTCCCCACACACTGAAACCCCTTCCCCACACACTGAAACCCCTTCCCCGCACACTGAAACCTCTTCCCCACGCACTGAAGCCTCTTCCCCACACACTGAAACCACTTATCCACAGACTGAAACCCCTTCCCCTTACACTGAAACCCCTTCCCCACACACTGAAACCCATCCCCACACACTGAAACCTCTTCCCCACACACAGAAACCTCTTTCCCACACACTGAAGCCTCTTCCCCACACACTGAAACCACTTCTCCACAGACTGAAACCACTTCCCCACTCACTGAAACCCCTTCCCCACACACTGCTACCTCTTCCCCACAGACTGAAACCCCTACCCCACACACTGTGACCTCTCCAACACACACTGAAAGCTCTTCCCCACACACTGAAACACCTTCCCCACACACTGAAATCCTTTCCCCAAACACGGAAACCCATCACCACACACTGAAACCTCTTGCCCACACACTGAAACCCCTTCCCCACACACTTAAACCCATCCCCACACACTGAAACACTACCCCACATACTGAATCATCATCCCTACACACTGAAACCCCTTCCCTACACACTGAAACCCCTTCCCCACACACTGAAACCCATCCCCACACACTGAAAAACCTTCCCCACACACTGAAACCCATCCTCACAAACTGAAACACTTCCCCACACACTGAAACCTCTTCCCCACACACTGAAACCTCTTCGCCACAGACTGAAATCCTTCCCCACACACTGAAACCTCTTCCTCACACACTGAAACCTCTTCCCCACGCAATGAAACCTCTTCCACACACACTGAAGCCTCTTCCCCACACACTGAAACCTCTTCCTCAAACACTGAAACCCATCCACACACACTGAAACATCTTCCCCACACACTGAAACCCCTTCCCCACACACTGAAACCCCTTCCCCGCACACTGAAACCTCTTCCCCACGCACTGAAGCCTCTTCCCCACACACTGAAACCACTTATCCACAGACTGAAACCCCTTCCCCTTACTCTGAAACCCCTTCCCCACACACTGAAACCCATCCCCACACACTGAAACCTCTTCCCCACACACAGAAACCTCTTTCCCACACACTGAAGCCTCTTCCCCACACACTGAAACCACTTCTCCACAGACTGAAACCACTTCCCCACTCACTGAAACCCCTTCCCCACACACTGCTACCTCTTCCCCACAGACTGAAACCCCTACCCCACACACTGTGACCTCTCCAACACACACTGAAAGCTCTTCCCCACACACTGAAACACCTTCCCCACACACTGAAATCCTTTCCCCAAACACGGAAACCCATCACCACACACTGAAACCTCTTGCCCACACACTGAAACCCCTTCCCCACACACTGAAGCCTCTTCCCCACACACTGAAACCACTTCTCCACAGACTGAAACCCCTTCCCCTTACACTGAAACCCCTTCCCCACACACTGAAACCCATCCCCACACACTGAAACCTCTTCCTCAAACACAGAAACCTCTTCCCCACAAACTGAAACCCCTTCCCCACACACTGAAACCTCTTCCCCACACACTGAAGCCTCTTCCCCACACACTGAAACCACTTCTCCACAGACTGAAACCCCTTCCCCACACACTGAAACCCCTTCCCCAAACACTGCTACCTCTTCCCCACAGACTGAAACCCCTACCCCACACACTGTGACCTCTCCAACACACACAGAAACCTCTTCCCCACACACTGAACCACCTTCCCCACACACTTAAACCCATCCCCACACACTGAAACACTTCCCCACACACTGAATCCTCATCCCCACACACTGAAACCCCTTCCCTACACACTGAAACCCCTTCCCTACACACTGAAACCCCTTCCCTACACACTGAAACCCCTTCCCCACACACTGAAACCAATCCCCACACACTGAAACACCTTCCCCACACACTGAAACCCATCCCCACACACTGAAACACTTCCCCACACACTGAGACCTCTTCCCCACACACTGAAACCTCTTCGCCACAGACTGAAATCCTTCCCCACACACTGAAACCTCTTCCTCACACACTGAAACCGCTTCCCCACGCACTGAAACCTCTTCCACACACACTGAAACCTCTTCCCCAAACACTGAAACCCATCCCCACACACTGAAACCCATCCCCACACACTGAAACATCTTCCCCACACACTGAAACCCCTTCCCCACACACTTAAACCCATCCCCACACACTGAAACCCTTCCCCACTCACTGAAACCTCATCCCCACACACTGAAACTGCTTCCCTGCAAACGGAAACCCCTTCCCAACACACTGAAACCCATCCCCACACACTGAAACACTTCCCCACAGACTGAAACCTCTTCCCCACACACTGAACCCGCTTCGCCACAGACTGAAAACAATCCCCACACACTGATACCTCTTCCTGTCACACTGAAACCGATTCCACACGCACTGAAACCTCTTCCACACGCACTGAAACCTCTTCCACACACACTGAAACCTCTTCCCTAAACACTGAAACCTCTTCCCCACACACTGAAACCTCTTCCCCACACACTGAAACCTCTTCCCCGCACACTGAAACCTCCTCCCCAGACAATGAATCCCCTTCAGAACACACTGAAACCCCTTCCCCACACACTGAAACCACATCCCCACAAACTGAAACAACTTCCCCACAGACTGAAACTCCTTCCCCACACTCTGAAACCTCTTCCCCACGCACTGAAACATCTTCCCCACACACTGAATCCCCTTCCCCACACACTGTAACCCATCCCCACACACTGAAACCCCTTCCCCACACACTGAACCCCATCCCCACACACTGAAACCCTTCCCCACGCACTGAAACCTCTTCCCAGAAACTGAAACCTCTTCGCCACAGACTGAAACCCTTCCCCACACACTGAAACCTCTTCCCCACACACTGAATCCCCTTCAGCACACACTGAAACCTCTTCCCCACACACTGAAACCTCTTCCCCACACACTGAAACCTCTTCCCCACACACTGAAACCTCTTTCCCACACACTGAAAACCCCTCCCCACACACTTAAACCCATCCCCACAGACTGAAACCTCTTCCCCACACTCTGAAACCTCTTCCCCACACTCTGAAACCTCTTCCCCACACACTGAAACCACTTTCCCACACACTGAAACCTCTTCCCCACACACTGAAACCTCTTCCCCACTCACCAAAACCCCTTCCCCACCCACTGAAACCCATCCCCACCCACTGAAACACCTTCCAAACACTGAAACCCATCCCCGCACACTGAAACACTTCCCCACACACTGAAACCTCTTCCCCACACACTGAAACCTCTTCGCCACAGACTGAAATCCTTCCCCACACACTGAAACCTCTTCTTCACACACTGAAACCGCTTCCCCACGCACTGAAACCTCTTCCACACACACTGAAACCTCTTCCCCAAACACTGAATCCCATCCCCACACACTGAAACATCTTCCCCACACACTGAAACCCCTTCCCCACCCACTTAAACCCATCCCCACAAACTGAAACCCTTCCCCACAAACTGAAACCTCATCCCCACACACTGAAACCTCTTCCCCACACACTGCAACCCCTTCCCCACACACTTAAACCCATCCCCACACACTGAAACCCTTCCCCACACACTGAAACCTCATCCACACACACTGAAACCGCTTCCCTACACACTGAAACACCTTCCCCGCACACTGAAACCCATCCCCACACACTGAAACCCCTTCCCCACACACTTAAACCCATCCGCACAAACTGAAACAATTCCCCACACACTGAAGCCTCTTACCCTCACACTGAAACCTCTTGGCCACAGACTGAAATCCTTCCCCACACACTGATACCTCTTCCTGACACACTGAAACCAACTCCCCACGCACTGAAACATCTTCCACACAAAATGCAACCTCTTCCCCACACACTGAAACCCCTTCCCCACACACTGAAACCCCTTCCCCGCACACTGAAACCTCTTCCCCACACACTGAAGCCTCTTCCCCACACACTGAAACCACTTCTCCACACACTGAGACCCCTTCCCCTTACACTGAAACCCCTTCCCCACACACTGAAACCCATCCCCACACACTGAAACCTCTTACCCTCACACTGAAACCTCTTCCCCAATCACTGAAACCTCTTCCCCTCACAATGAAACCTCTTCCCCGCAAACTGAAACCTCCTCCCCACTCACCGAATCCCCTTCACCACACACTGAAACCCCTTCCGCACACACTGATACCTCATCCCCACACACTGAAACAACTTCCCCACAGACTGAAATCCTTCCCCACAGTCTGAAACCTCTTCCTGACACACTGAAACCGATTCCCCACGTACTGAAACCTCTTCCACACACACTGCAACCTCTTCCCCAAACATGAAACCTCTTCCCCACACACTGAAACCTCTTCCCCACACACTGAAACCTCTTCCCCACACACTGAAACCCATCCCCACACACTGAAACCTCTTCCCCACACACAGACACCTCTTCCCCACAAACTGAAACCCCTTCCCCACACTCTGAAACCTCTTCCCCACACACTGAAGCCTCTTACCCACACACTGAAACCACTTCTCCACAGACTGAAACCCCTTCCCCACACACTGAAACCCCTTCCCCACACACTGATACCTCTTCCCCACAGACTGAAACCCCTACCTCACACACTTAAACCCATCCCCACACACTGAAACACTTCCCCACACACTGAATCCTCATCCCCACACACTGAAACCCCTTCCCTACACACTGAAACCCCTTCACCACACACTGAAACCTCTTCCCCACACACTGAACCACCATCCCCACACACTGAAACACTTCCCGACACACTGAATCATCATCCCCACACACTGAAACCCCTTCCCTACACACTGAAACCCCTTCCCCACACACTGAAACCAATCCCCACACACTGAAACACCTTCCCCACACACTGAAACCCATCCCCACACACTGAAACACTTCCCCACACACTGAAACCTCTTCCCCACACACTGAAACCTCTTCGCCACAGACTGAAACCTCTTCGCCACAGACTGAAATCCTTCCCCACACACTGAAACCTCTTCCTCACACACTGAAACCGCTTCCCCACGCACTGAAACCTCTTCCACACACACGTAAACCTCTTCCCCAAACACTGAAACCCATCCCCACACACTGAAACCCATCCCCACACACTGAAACATCTTCCCCACACACTGAAACATCTTCCCCACACACTGAAACCCCTTCCCCACACACTTAAACCCATCCCCACACACTGAAACCCTTCCCCAGACACTGAAACCTCATCCCCACACACTGAAACCTCTTCAACACACACTGAAACACCTTCCCCACACACTTGAACCCGTCCCCACACACTGAAACTCTTCCCCACACACTGAAACCTCATCCCCACACACTGAAACCGCTTCCCTGCACACTGAAACCCCTTCCCAACACACTGAAACCCATCCCCACACACTGAAACCACTTTCCCACACACTGAAACCTCTTCCTGTCACACTGAAACCTCTTCGCCACAGACTGAAAACCTTCCCCACACACTGATACCTCTTCCTGTCACACTGAAACCTCTTCCACACGCACTGAAACCTCTTCCACACACACTGAAACCTCTTCCCCAAACACTGAAACCTCTTCCCCACACACTGAAACCTCTTCCCCACACACTGAAACCTCTTCCCCGCACACTGAAACCTCCTCCCCACACACTGAATCCCCTTCCCCACACACTGAAACCCCTTCCCCACACACTGAAACCACATCCCCACACACTGAAACAACTTCCCCACAGACGGAATCCCCTTCCCCACGCTCTGAAACCTCTTCCCCACGCACTGAAACCTCTTCCCCACACACTGAATCCCCTTCCCCACACACTGTAACCCATCCGCACACACTGAAACCCCTTCCCCACACGCTGAACCCCATCCCCACACACTGAAACTCTTCCCCACGCACTGAAACCTCTTCCCAGAAATTGAAACCTCTTCGCCACAGACTGAAACCCTTCCCCACACACTGAAACCTCTTCCCCACACACTGATACCTCTTCCTCACACACTGAAACCTCTTCGCCACACACTGAATCCCCTTCACCACACACTGAAACCTCTTGCCCACACACTGAAACCACTTCCCCACAGACTGAAACCTCTTCCCCACACACTGAAACCACTTCCCCACACACTGAAACCACATCCCCACACACTGAAACCACTTCCCCACACACTGAAACCTCTTCCCCAAACACTGAAACCTCTTCCCCACGCACTGAAACCCCTTCCTCACCCACTGAAACACATCCCCACAGACTGAAACCCCTTCCCCACACTCTGAAACCTCTTCCTCACACACTGAAACCCCTTCCCCACACACTGAAACCCCTTCCACACACACTGAAACCCCTTCCACACACACTGAAACCCCTTCCCCACACACTGAAACCCATTCCCCACACACTGAAACAGCTTCCCCACGCACTGATTCCCCTTCCACACACTGAAACCCCTTCCGCACACACTGAAAACCATCCCCAGACTCTGAAACCCCTTCCCCACACACTGAAACCCCGTCCCCACACACTGAAACTCCTTCCACACACACTGAATTCCATCCCCACACACTGAAACCCATCCCCACACACTGAAACACCTTCCCCACACACTGAAACCCCTTCCGCACACACTGAAACCCCTTCCGCACACACTGAAACCCTTCCCCACACACTGAAACCCATCCCCACACACTGAAACACCTTCCCCACAAACTGAAACCCTTCCCCACCCACTGAAACACAGTCCCCACACATTGACACACATCCCCACACACTGAAACACCTTCCCCACACACTGAAACACCTTCCCCACACACTGAAACACCTTCCACACACACTGAAACCCATTCCCCACACACCGAAACCACTTCCACACACTGAAACCCCACCACACACACTGAAACCCCTTCCCCACACACTGAAAGCCCTTCCCCACACTCTTAAACACATCCACCCACTCTGAAACACCTTCCCCACACACTGAAACCCATCCGCACATACTGAAACCCATGCCCACACACTGAAACCGATCCCCACACACTGAAACCCCTCCCCACACACTGAAACAACTTCCCCACACACTGAAACCCTTCCCCACACACTGAAACACATCCCCACACACTGAAACACATCCCCACACACAGAAACACCTTCCCCACACACTGAAACACCTTCCCCACACACTGAAACACCTTCCCCAAACACTGAAATACCTTCCCCAGACACTGAAACACCTTCCCCACACACTGAAACCCCTTCCCCACACACTGAAAAACCTTCACCACACACTGAAACAACTTCCCCACACACTGAAACCCCTTCCCCACACACTGAAACAGCTTCCCCACACATTGTAACCCTTCCCCACACACAGAAACAATTCCCCACACACTGAAAACCCTTTCCCACAAACAGAAACCCCTTCCCCACACACTGAAACCCTTCTCCACACACTGAAACCCCTTCCCCACACACTGAAACCCCTTCCCCACACTCTGAAGCCCCTCCCCACACACTGAAACCCTTTCCCCACATAGTGAAACCCCTTCCCCACACAATGAACCCCCTTCCCCACACACTGAAACCCCTTCCCTACACACTGAAACACCTTCCGCACACAACGAAACACCTTCCACATAAATGAAACACCTTCCCCACACACTGAATCCCCTTCCCCACACACTGACACCCCTTATGCACACAATGAAACTCCTTCCCCACACACAGAACCCCCATCCCCACACACTGAAATACCTTCTGCACACACTGAAACCCCTTCCGCACACACTGAAACACCTTCCCAACACAGTGAAACCCCTTCCCCACGCACTGAAACCCCTTCCCCACACACTGAAACCCCTTCCGCACTCACTGAAACATCTTCCCCACACACTGAAACCCCTTCCCCACACATTGAAACACATCGCCACACACTGAAACCCCTTCCCCACACACTGAAACACATCCCCACACACTGAAACCCCTTCCTCACACACTGAAACACATCCCCACACACTGAAAACTTTCCCCACACACTGAAACACCTTCCGCACACCATGAATCCCTTCCCCACAGACTGAAACCCCTTCCCCACACACAGAAACCCCTTCCCCACACACTGAAACATCTTCCCCACACAGTTGAAACCCCTACCGCACACACTGAAACGCCTTCCCCACACACTGAAACCCCTTCCCCACACACAGAAACCCCTTCCCCACACACAGAAACCCCTTCCCCACACACTGAAACCCCTTCCGCACACAGTGAAACCCTTCCCCCAACACTGAAACCCCTTCACCACGCACTGAAACACATCCCACACACTGAAACCCCATCCCCACGAACTGAAAGCCCTTCCTCACACACTAAAACCCTTCCCCACACACTGAAACCCCATCCCCACACACTGAAACCAATTCCCCACATAGTGAAACCCCTTCCCCAACCACTGAAACACCTTCCCCACACACTGAAACCCCATCCGCTCACAGTTAGACAATTCCCCACACACTGAAATCCCTTCCCCACACACTGAAACACCTTCCCCACACACTGAAACATCTTCCCCACACACTGAAACAACTTCCCCACACACTGAAACAACTTCCCCACACACTGAAACAACTTCCCCACACACTGAAACCCCTTCCCAACACACTGAAACAGCATCCCCACACACTGCAACCCTTCCCCACACACAGAAATACTTCCCCACACACTGAAACCCCTTCCCCACAAACTGAAACCCCTTCCCCACACACTGAAACCCCTTCCCCACACACTGAAACCCTTCCCCACAAACTGAAACCCCCTCCCTACACACTGAAACCCTTCCCCACACACTGAAACCCTTCCCCACACACTGAAACCCTTCCCCACACACTGAAACCCCTTCCCCACATAGTGAAACCCCTTCCCCACACAATAAAACACCTGCCCCACACACTGAATCCCCTTCCCCACACACTGAAACCCCTTCCGCACACAATGAAACACCTTCCCCACACACTGAAACCCCTTCCTCAGACACTGAAACACCTTCCGCACACACTGAAACCCCTACCGCACACACTGAAACACCTTCCGCACACACTGAAACCCCTTCCCCACACACAGAAACCCCTTCCCCACACACTGAAACACCTTCCCACACAATTGAAACCCCATCCCCACACAATGAAACCCCTTGCGCACACACAGCAACCCCTTCCGCAAACACTGAAACACCTTCCCCACACACTGAAACCCCTTCCCCACACTCTGAAACCCCTTCCACACACACTGAAACACCTTCCGCACACACTGAAACACCTTCCCCACACACTGAAACACATCCTCACACACTGAAACCCCTACCCCACACACTCAAACCCCTTCCCCACACACTGAAACCCATCCCGACACTCTGAAACCCCTTCCCCACACAGTGAAACACCTTCCCCACACACTGAAACCCCTTCCCCACCCACTGAAACAACTTCCCCACACCCTGAAAACACTTCCCACACACTGAAACCCATCCCCACACACTGAAACCCTTCCCCACACACTGAAACCTCTTCCCCACACACTGAAACCCCTTCCCCACACAATGAAACACATCCCCACGCTCTGAAACACCATCCCCACACACTGTAACCCCTTCCGCACACACTGAAACCCATCCGCACACACAGAAACCCCGTCCCCACGCAATGTACCCCTTCCCCACACACAGAAACACTTCCCCAAGCACTGAAAACCCTTCCCCACAAACTCAAACCCCTTACCCACAAACTGAAACTCCTTCCTCACACACTAAAACCCTTCCCCACACACTGAAACCCCTTCCCCACACACTGAAACCCCTTCCCCACACACTGAAACCCTTCCCCACACACTGAAACCCCTTCCCCACATAGAGAAACCCCTTCCCCACACACTGAAACACCTTCCCCACACACTGAAACCCATTCCGCACACAGTTAAACAATTCCCCACACACTGAAACCCCTTCCCCACACACAGAAATACTTCCCCACACACTGAAACCCCTTCCCCACAAACTGAAACCCCTTCCCCACACACTGAAACACATTCCCCACATACTGAAACCCTTCCCCACACACTGAAACCCCTTCCCCACACACTGAGACCCCTTCCCCACACACTGAATCCCATCCCCACACACTGAAACCCCTTCCCCACATAGTTATACACCTTCCCCACACAATAAAACACCTTCCCCACACACTGAATCCCCTTCCCCTCACACTGAAACCCCGTCTGCACACACAGAAACGCCTTCCCCACACAATGAAACCCCTTCCCCAAACACTGAAACCCCTTCCGCACACAGTGAAACCCTTCCCCAAACACTGAAACCCCTTCCCCACAGACTGAAACACATCCCCACACACTGAAACCCCTTCCCCACAAACTGAAACCGCTTCCCCACACACTAAAATCCTTCCCCACACACTGAAACCCCTTCCCCACACACTGAAACCCCTTCCCCACACACTGAAACACTACCCCACACACTGAAACCCCTTCCCCACATTGTGAAACCGCTTCCCCACACACTGAAACACCTTCCCCACATGCTGAAACCCCTTCCCCAAACACTGAAACACCTTCCCCACACACAGAAACAACTTCCCCACACACTGAAACCCCAACCCCACTCACTGAAACAGCTACCCCACACACTGAAACCCTTCCCCACACTCTGAAACCTCTTCCCCACACACTGAAACATCTTCCACACACACTGAAACCCCTTCCCCACACACTGAAACCCCTTCCCCACACACTGAAACAGCTTCCCCACGCACTGATTCCCCTTCAACACACACTGAAACCTATCCCCACACACTGAAACCCCTTCCGCACACACTGAAAACCATCCCCAGACACTGAAACCCCTTCCCCACACACTGAAACCCCGTCGAAACACACTGAAACTCCTTCCACACACACTGAATTCCATCCCCACACACTGAAAACCATCCCCACACACTGAAACACATTTCCCACACACTGAAACCTCTTCCGCACACACTGAAACCCATCCCGACACACTGAAACCCATCCCCACACACTGAAACCCATCCCCACAAACTGAAACACCTTCCCCATACACTGAAACCCCTTCCGCACACACTGAAACCCATCCCCACACACTGAAACCCATCCCCACACACTGAAACCCATCCCCACACACTGAAACCCATCCCCACACACTGAAACACCTTCCCCACACACTGAATCCCCTTCCCCTCACACTGAAACCCCGTCTGCACACACAGAAACGCCTTCCCCACACAATGAAACCCCTTCCCCACACACTGAAACCCCTTCCGCACACAGTGAAACCCTTCCCCAAACACTGAAACCCCTTCCCCACAGACTGAAACACATCCCCACACACTGAAACCCCTTCCCCACAAACTGAAACCCCTTCCCCACACACTAAAATCCTTCCCCACACACTGAAACCCCTTCCCCACACACTGAAACCCCTTCCCCACACACTGAAACCCTACCCCACACACTGAAACCCCTTCCCCACATTGTGAAACCGCTTCCCCACACACTGAAACACCTTCCCCACATGCTGAAACCCCTTCCCCAAACACTGAAACACCTTCCCCACACACAGAAACGACTTCCCCACACACTGAAACCCCAACCCCACACACTGAAACAGCTACCCCACACACTGAAACCCTTCCCCACACTCTGAAACCTCTTCCCCACACACTGAAACATCTTCCACACACACTGAAACCCCTTCCCCACACACTGAAACCCCTTCCCCACACACTGAAACAGCTTCCCCACGCACTGATTCCCCTTCCACACACACTGAAACCTATCCCCACACACTGAAACCCCTTCCGCACACACTGAAAAACATCCCCAGACACTGAAACCCCTTCCCCACACACTGAAACCCCGTCCCCACACACTGAAACACCTTTCCCACACACTGAAACCCCTTCCGCACACACTGAAACGCATCCCGACACACTGAAACCCATCCCCACACACTGAAACCCATCCCCACACACTGAAACACCTTCCCCACACACTGAAACTCCTTCCACACACACTGAATTCCATCCCCACACACTGAAAACCATCCCCACACACTGAAACACATTTCCCACACACTGAAACCCCTTCCGCACACACTGAAACCCATCCCGACACACTGAAACCCATCCCCACACACTGAAACCCATCCCCACACACTGAAACACCTTCCCCATACACTGAAACCCCTTCCGCACACACTGAAACCCATCCCCACACACTGAAACCCATCCCCACACACTGAAACCCATCCCCACACACTGAAACCCATCCCCACACACTGAAACACCTTCCCCACACACTGAATCCCCTTCCCCTCACACTGAAACCCCGTCTGCACACACAGAAACGCCTTCCCCACACAATGAAACCCCTTCCCCACACACTGAAACCCCTTCCGCACACAGTGAAACCCTTCCCCAAACACTGAAACCCCTTCCCCACAGACTGAAACACATCCCCACACACTGAAACCCCTTCCCCACAAACTGAAACCCCTTCCCCACACACTAAAATCCTTCCCCACACACTGAAACCCCTTCCCCACACACTGAAACCCCTTCCCCACACACTGAAACCCTACCCCACACACTGAAACCCCTTCCCCACATTGTGAAACCGCTTCCCCACACACTGAAACACCTTCCCCACATGCTGAAACCCCTTCCCCAAACACTGAAACACCTTCCCCACACACAGAAACAACTTCCCCACACACTGAAACCCCAACCCCACACACTGAAACAGCTACCCCACACACTGAAACCCTTCCCCACACTCTGAAACCTCTTCCCCACACACTGAAACATCTTCCACACACACTGAAACCACTTCCCCACACACTGAAACCCCTTCCCCACACACTGAAACAGCTTCCCCACGCACTGATTCGCCTTCCACACACACTGAAACCTATCCCCACACACTGAAACCCCTTCCGCACACACTGAAAACCATCCCCAGACACTGAAACCCCTTCCCCACACACTGAAACCCCGTCCCCACACACTGAAACACCTTTCCCACACACTGAAACCCCTTCCGCACACACTGAAACGCATCCCGACACACTGAAACCCATCCCCACACACTGAAACCCATCCCCACACACTGAAACACCTTCCCCACACACTGAAACTCCTTCCACACACACTGAATTCCATCCCCACACACTGAAAACCATCCCCACACACTGAAACACATTTCCCACACACTGAAACCCCTTCCGCACACACTGAAACCCATCCCGACACACTGAAACCCATCCCCACACACTGAAACCCATCCCCACACACTGAAACACCTTCCCCATACACTGAAACCCCTTCCGCACACACTGAAACCCATCCCCACACACTGAAACCCATCCCCACACACTGAAACCCATCCCCACACACTGAAACACCTTCCCCACACACTGAATCCCCTTCCCCTCACACTGAAACCCCGTCTGCACACACAGAAACGCCTTCCCCACACAGTGAAACCCCTTCCCCACACACTGAAACCCCTTCCGCACACAGTGAAACCCTTCCCCAAACACTGAAACCCCTTCCCCACAGACTGAAACACATCCCCACACACTGAAACCCCTTCCCCACAAACTGAAACCCCTTCCCCACACACTAAAATCCTTCCCCACACACTGAAACCCCTTCCCCACACACTGAAACCCCTTCCCCACACACTGAAACCCTACCCCACACACTGAAACCCCTTCCCCACATTGTGAAACCGCTTCCCCACACACTGAAACACCTTCCCCACATGCTGAAACCCCTTCCCCAAACACTGAAACACCTTCCCCACACACAGAAACAACTTCCCCACACACTGAAACCCCAACCCCACACACTGAAACAGCTACCCCACACACTGAAACCCTTCCCCACACTCTGAAACCTCTTCCCCACACACTGAAACATCTTCCACACACACTGAAACCACTTCCCCACACACTGAAACCCCTTCCCCACACACTGAAACAGCTTCCCCACGCACTGATTCGCCTTCCACACACACTGAATTCCATCCCCACACACTGAAACCCATCCCCACACACTGAAACCCATCCCCACACACTGAAACACCTTTCCCACACACTGAAACCCCTTCCGCACACACTGAAACCCCTTCCGCACACACTGAAACCCATCCCGACACACTGAAACCCATCCCCACACACTGAAACCCATCCCCACACACTGAAACACCTTCCCCACACACTGAAACCCCTTCCGCACACACTGAAACCCATCCCCACACACTGAAACCCATCCCCACACACTGAAACCCATCCCCACACACTGAAACCCATCCCCACACACTGAAGCACCTTCCCCACAAACTGAAACCCTTCCCCACCCACTGAAACACAGTCCCCACACATTGACACACATCCCCACACACTGAAACACCTTCCCCACACACTGAAACACCTTCCCCACACAGGGAAACACCTTCCCCACACGCTGAAACACCTTCCACACACACTGAAACCCATTCCCCACACACTGAAACCACTTCCACACACTGAAACCCCACCACCACACACTGAAACCCCTTCCCCACACACTGAAAGCCCTTCCCCACACTCTTAAACACATCCCCACACTCTGAAACACCTTCCCCACACACTGAAACCCACCCCACATACTGAAACCCATCCCCACACACTGAAACTCCTTCCCCACACACTGAAACCCATCCCCACACACTGAAACAACTTCCCCACACACTGAAATCCTTCCCCACACACTGAAACACATCCCCACACACTGAAACACATCCCCACACACTGAAACACATCCCCACACACAGAAACACCTTCCCCACACACTGAAACACCTTCCCCACACACTGAAACACCTTCCCCAAACACTGAAATACCTCCCCCAGACACTGAAACACCTTCCCCACACATTGAAACCCCTTCCCCACACACTGAAACACCTTCCCCACACACTGAAACAACTTCCCCACACACTGAAACCCCTTCCCCACACACTGAAACAGCTTCCACACACACTGTAACCCTTCCCCACACACTGAAACAATTCCCCACACACTGAAAACCCTTCCCCACAAACAGAAACCCCTTCCCCACACACTGAAACCCCATCCCCACACACTGAAACCCTTCTCCACACACTGAAACCCCTTCCCCACACACTGAAACCCCTTCCCCACACTCTGAAGCCCCTCCCCACACACTGAAACCCTTTCCCCACAGAGTGAAACCCCTTCCCCACACACTGAAACAACATCCCCTCACACTGAAACCCCTTCCGCACACAGTTAAACAATTCCCCACACACTGAAACCCCTTCCCCACACAATGAACCCCCTTCCCCACACACTGAAACCCCTTCCCTACACACTGAAACACCTTCCGCACACAACGAAACACCTTCCACATAAATGAAACACCTTGCCACACACTGAATCCCCTTCCCCACACACTGAAACCCCTTCCGCACACAATGAAACTCCTTCCCCACACACAGAACCCCCATCCCCACACACTGAAATACCTTCTGCACACACTGAAACCCCTTCCGCACACACTGAAACACCTTCCCCACACAGTGAAACCCCTTCCCCACACACTGAAACCCCTTCCGCACACACTGAAACCCCTTCCCCACACACTGAAACCCCTTCCCCACACACTGAAACACATCCCCACACACTGAAACCCCTTCCTCACACACTGAAACACATCCCCACACACTGAAAACTTTCCCCACACACTGAAACATCTTCCCCACACAGTTGAAACCCCTACCGCACACACTGAAACGCCTTCCCCACACACTGAAACCCCTTCCCCACACACAGAAACCCCTTCCCCACACACTGAAACCACCTCCACACACACTGAAACGCCTTCCCAACACACTGAAACACATCCCAACACAATGAATCCCCTTTCCCACACTCTGAAGCACATCCCCATACTCTGAAACCCCTTCCCCACTCACTGAAATCCATTCCTCACACACTGAAACTCATCCCCACACACTGAAACCCCTTCCTCACACACTGAAACCCCATCTGCACATACTGAAACACTTCCCCACACACTGAAACCCCTACCCCACTCACTGAAACCCCTTCCGCACACACTGAAACCCCTTCCATACACAATGAAACACCTTCCCCACACACTGAAACCCCTTCCCCACATACTGATACCCCTTTCCCACACACTGAAACACCTTCCCCACACACTGAAACCCCTTCCCCAAACACTGAAACCCCTTCCGCACACAGTTAAACCCTTCCCCACACACTGAAACACCTTCCCCACACACTGAAACCCCTTCCACACACACACTTAAACACATCCCCACACACTGAAACGCCTTCCACACACACTAAATCCCCTTCCCCACACACTGAATCCCCTTCCCCACACACTGAAACAGCTTCCCCACGCACTGATTCCCCTTCCACACACACTGAAACCCCTTCCCCACACACTGAAACCCTTCCCCACACTCTGAAACCCCTTCCCCACACACTGAAACACCTTCCCCACACACTGAAACCCCTTCCCCACACACTGAAACCCCTTCCCCACGCACTGAAACCCCTTCCCCACACACTGAAACAGCTTCCCCACGCACTGATTCCCCTTCCACACACACTGAAACCTATCCCCACACACTGCAACCCCTTCCCCACACACTGAAACCCCTTCCCCACACACTGAAACCCCTTCCCCACACACTGAAAAGCATCCCCACACTCTGAAACCCCTTCCCCACACACTGAAACCCCGTCCCCACACACTGAAACTCCTTCCACACACACTGAATTCCATCCCCACACACTGAAACCCATCCCCACATACTGAAACACCTTCCCCACACACTGAAACCCCTTCCGCACACACTGAAACCCATCCCGACAAACTGAAACCCACCCCCACACACTGAAACCCATCCCCACACACTGAAACACCTTCCCCACACACTGAAACCTCTTCCGCACACACTGAAACCCATCCCCACACACTGAAACCCCTTCCCCACACACTGAAACCCCGTCCCCACACACTGAAACTCCTTCCACACACACTGAATTCCATCCCCACACACTGAAACCCATCCCCACATACTGAAACACCTTCCCCACACACTGAAACCCCTTCCGCACACATTGAAACCCATCCCGACAAACTGAAACCCACCCCCACACACTGAAACCCAACCCCACACACTGAAACACCTTCCCCACACACTGAAACCTCTTCCGCACACACTGAAACCCATCCCCACACACTGAAACCCTTCCCCACACACTATAACAACTTCCCCACAAACTGAAACCCTTCCCCACCCACTGAAACACAGTCCCCGCACATTGACACACATCCCCACACACTGAAACACCTTCCCCACGCACTGAAACACCTTCCCCAAACACTGAAACACCTTCCACACACACTGAAACCCATTCCCCACACACTGAAACCACTTCCACACACTGAAACACATTCCCCACACACTGAAACCCCTTCCGCACACACTAAAACCCATCCCCACACACTGAAACCCCAGCAAAACACACACTGAAACCCCTTCCCCACACACTGAAAGCCCTTCCCCACACACTGAAAGCCCTTCCCCACACACTGAAACACCTTCCCTACACACTGAAACCCCTTCCACAAACACTGAAACACATGCCCACACACTGAAACACGTCCCCACACACTGAAACCCATCCCCACACACTGAAACAACTTCCCCACACACTGAAACCCTTCCGCACACACTGAAACACATCCCCACACACTGAAACAAATCCCCACACACAGAAACACCTTCCCCACACACTGAAACACCTTCCCCTCACACTGAAACACCTTCCCCACACACTGAAATACCTTCCCCAGACACTGAAACACCTTCTCCGCACACTGAAACCCCTTCCCCACACACTGAAACAGCTTCCACACACACTGTAACCCTTCCCCACACACAGAAACAATTCCCCACACACTGAAAACCCTTCCCCACAAACAGAAACCCCTTCCCCACACACTGAAACCCCTTCACACACACTGAAACCCTTCTCCACACACTGAAACCCCTTCCCCACACACTGAAACACCTTCCCCACACTCTGAAGCCCCTCCCCACACACTGAAACCCTTTCCCCACATAGTGAAACCCCTTCCCCACACACTGAAACAACTTCCCCACACACTGAAACCCCTTCCGCACACAGTTAAACAATTCCCCACACACTGAAACCCCTTCCCCACACAATGAAACCCCTTCCCCACACACTGAAACCCCTTCCCTACACACTGAAACACCTTCCGCACACAACGAAACACCTTCCACATAAATGAAACACCTTCCCCACAGACAGAATCCCCTTCCCCACACACTGAAACCCCTTCCACACACAATGAAACTCCTTCCCCACACACAGTACCCCCATCCCCACACCCTGAAACACCTTCTGCACACACTGAAACCACTTCCGCACACACTGAAACACCTTCCCAACACAGTGAAACCCCTTCCCCACATACTGAAACCCCTTCCCCACACACTGAAACCCCTTCCGCACAAACTGAAACATCATCCCCACACACTGAACCCACTTCCCCACACTCTGAAACCCCTTCCGCACACAGTGAAACCCTTCCCCACACACTGAAACCCCTTCCCCACACATTGAAACACATCGCCACACAATGAAACCCCTTCCCCACACACTGAAACACATCCCCACACACTGAAACCCCTTCCTCACACACTGAAACACATCCCCACAAACTGAAAACTTTCCCCACACACTGAAACACCTTCCGCACACCATGAATGCCATCCCCACAGACTGAAACCCCTTCCCCACACACAGAAACCCCTTCCCCACACACTGAAACATCTTCCCCACACAGTTGAAACTCCTACCGCACATACTGAAACGCCTTCCCCACACACTGAAACCCCTTCCCCACACACAGAAACCCCTTCCCCACACACTGAAACCACTTCCACACACACTGAAACGCCTTCCCCACACAATGAAACCCCTTCCCCACACGCAGAAACCCATTCCCCACACACTGAAACACATCCCCACACACTGAAACCCCTTCCCCACACACTGAAACACATCCCAACACAATGAAACCCCTTCCACACACTCTGAAGCACATCCCCACACACTGAAACCCCTTCCCCACACACTGAAACCCCTTCCCCACACACTGAAACCCATTCCTCTCACAGTGAAACCCTTCCCCACACACTGAAACCCCTTCCTCACACACTGAAACTCATCCCCACACACTGAAACCCCTTCCCCACACACTGAAATCCCTTCCGCACATACTGAAACACTTCTGCACACACTGAAACCCCTTCCACACACAATGAAACACGTTCCCCACACACTGAAACCCCTTCCCCACATACTGATACCCCTTTCCCACACACTGAAACACCTTCCCCACACACTGAAACACCTTCCCCACACAGTTAAACCCTTCCCACACACTGAAACACCTTCCCCACACACTGAAACCCCTTCCACAAGCACACTTAAACACATCCCCACACACTGAAACGCCTTCCACACACACTGAATCCCCTTCCCCACACACTGAATCCCCTTCCCCCACATTGAAACCATTCCCCACACTCTGAAACCCCTTCCCCACATACTCAAACCCCTTCCCCACACACTGAAACCCTTCCCCACACTCTGAAACCCCTTCCCCACACACTGAAACACCTTCCCCACACACTGAAACACCTTCCCCACACACTGAAACCCCTTCCCCACGCACTGAAACCCCTTGCCCACACACTGAAACACCTTCCCCACGCACTGATTCACCTTCCATACACACTGAAACCTATCACCACACACTGAAACGCCTTCCCCACACACTGAAAACCATCCCCAGACACTGAAACCCCTTCCCCACACACTGAAACGCCGTCCCCACACACTGAAACATCTTCCCCACACAGTGAAACCCTTCCCCACACACTGAAACCCCTTCCCCACACACTGAAACACATCGCCACACACTGAAACCCCTTCCCCACACACTGAAACACATCCCCACACACTGAGACCCCTTCCGCACACACTGAAACCCATCCCGACACACTGAAACCCACCCCACACACTGAAACCCATCCCCTCACACTGAAACACCTTCCCCACACATTGAAACCCCTTCTGCACACACTGAAACATCTTCCCCACACAGTGAAACCCTTCCCCACACACTGAAACCCCTTCCCCACACATTGAAACACATCGCCACACACACACTGAAACCCCTTCCCCACACACTGAAACACATCCCCACACACTGAAACCCCTTCCTCACACACTGAAACACATCCCCACACACTGAAAACTTTCCCCACACACTGAAACACCTTCCGCACACCATGAATCCCTTCCCCACAGACTGAAACCCCTTCCCCACACACAGAAACCCCTTCCCCACACACTGAAACATCTTCCCCACACAGTTGAAACTCCTACCGCACACACTGAAACGCCTTCCCCACACACTGAAACGCCTTCCCCACACACTGAAACCCCTTCCCCACACACAGTAACCCCTTCCCCACACACAGTAACCCCTTCCCCACACACTGAAACCACTTCCACACACACTGAAACGCCTTCCCCACACAATGAAACCCCTTCCCCACACACAGAAACCCCTTCCCCAACACTGAAACACATCCCCACACACTGAAACTCCTTCCCCACACACTGAAACACATCCCAACACAATGAAACCCCTTCCCCACACTCTGAAGCACATCCCCATACTCTGAAACACATTCCCCACACACTGAAACCCCTTCCCCACACACTGAAACCATTCCTCTCACAGTGAAACCCTTCCCCACACACTGAAACCCCTTCCTCACACACTGAAACTCATCCCCACACACTGAAACCCCTTCCCCACACACTGAAACCCCTTCCGCACATACTGAAACACTTCCCCACACACTGAAACCCCTACCCCACACAATGAAACCCCTTCCGCACACACTGAAACCCCTTCCACACACAATGAAACCCCTTCCCCACACACTGAAACCCCTTCCCCACATACTGATACCCCTTTCCCACACACTGAAACACCTTCCCCACACACTGAACCACCTTCTCCACACACTGAAACCCCTTCCCCAAACACTGAAACCCCTTCCGCACACAGTTAAACCCTTCCCCACACACTGAAACACCTTTCCCACACACTGAAACCCCTTCCACACACGCACTTAAACACATCCCCACACACTGAAACGCCTTCCACACACCCTGAATCCCCTTCCCCACACACTGAATCCCCTTCCCCCACATTGAAACCATTCCCCACATTCTGAAACCCCTTCCCCACATACTGAAATCCCTTCCCCACACACTGAAACCCTTCCCCACACTCTGAAACCCCTTCCCCACACACTGAAACACCTTCCCCACACACTGAAACCCCTTCCCCACACACTGAAACCCTTCCCCACACTCTGAAACCCCTTCCCCACACACTGAAACACCTTCCCCACACACTGAAACACCTTCCCCACACACTGAAACCCCTTCCCCACACACTGAAACACCTTCCCCACAAACTGAAACCCCTTCCCCACGCACTGAAACCCCTTCCCCACACACTGAAACCCCTTCCTCACACACTGAAACTCATCCCACACACTGAAACCCCTTCCCCACAAACTGAAACCCCTTCCGCACATACTGAAACACTTCCCCACACTCTGAAACCCCTACCCCACACAATGAAACCCCTTCCGCACACACTGAAACCCCTTCCCCACATACTGATACCCCTTCCCCACACACTGAAACACCTTCCCCACACACTGAAACACCTTCCCCACACACTGAAACCCCTTCCGCACACAGTGAAACCCTTCCCCACACACTGAAACCCCTTCCCCACACATTGAAACACATCGCCACACACTGAAACCCCTTCCCCACACACTGAAACACATCCCAACACAATGAAACCCCTTCCCCACACTCTGAAGCACATCCCCATACTCTGAAACCCCTTCCCCACACACTGAAACCCCTTCCCCACACACTGAAACCATTCCTCTCACAGTGAAACCCTTCCCCACACACTGAAACCCCTTCCTCACACACTGAAACCCCTTCCGCACATACTGAAACACTTCCCCACACACTGAAACCCCTACCCCACACAATGAAACCCCTTCCGCACACACAGAAACCCCTTCCACACACAATGAAACACCTTCCCCACACACTGAAACCCCTTCCCCACATACTGATACCCCTTTCCCACACACTGAAACACCTTCCCCACACACTGAAACACCTTCCCCACACACTGAAACCCCTTCCCCAAACACTGAAACCCCTTCCGCACACAGTTAAACCCTTCCCCACACACTGAAACACCTTCCCCACACACTGAAACCCCTTCCACACACACACTTAAACACATCCCCACACACTGAAACGCCTTCCACACACACTGAATCCCCTTCCTCACACACTGAATCCCCTTCCCCCACATTGAAACCATTCCCCACATTCTGAAACCCCTTCCCCACACACTGAAACACCTTCCCCACAAACTGAAACCCTTTCCCCACGCACTGAATCCCCTTCCCCACACACTGAAACCCCTTCCTCACACACTGAAACTCATCCCCACACACTGAAACCCCTTCCCCACACACTGAAACCCCTTCCACACATACTCAAACACTTCCCCACACACTGAAACCCCTACCCCACACAATGAAACCCCTTCCGCACACACTGAAACCCCTTCCACACACAATGAAACACCTTCCCCACACACTGAAACCCTTTCCCCACATACTGATACCCCTTTCCCACACACTGAAACACCTTCCCCACACACTGAAACACTTTCCCCACACACTGAAACCCATCCCCACACACTGAAACCCATCCCCACACACTGAAACCCTTCCCCACACACTATAACAACTTCCCCACAAACTGAAACCCTTCCCCACCCACTGAAACACAGTCCCCGCACATTGACACACATCCCCACACACTGAAACACCTTCCCCACACACTGAAACACCTTCCCCACACACTGAAACACCTTCCCCACACACTGAAACCCATTCCCCACACACTGAAACCCCTTCCCCACACACTGAAAGCCCTTCCCCACACATTGAAACCCCTTCCGCACACACTGAAACATCTTCCCCACACAGTGAAACCCTTCCCCACAAACTGAAACCCCTTCCCCACACATTGAAACACATCGCCACACACTGAAACCCCTTCCCCACACACTGAAACACATCCCCACACACTGAAACCCCTTCCTCACACACTGAAACACATCCCCACACACTGAAAACTTTCCCCACACACTGAAACACCTTCCGCACACCATGAATCCCTTCCCCACAGACTGAAACCCCTTCCCCACACACAGAAACCCCTTCCCCACACACTGAAACATCTTCCCCACACAGTTGAAACTCCTACCGCACACACTGAAACGCCTTCCCCACACACTGAAACCCCTTCCCCACACAGAGAAACCCCTTCCCCACACACTGAAACCACTTCCACACACACTGAAACGCCTTCCCCACACAATGAAACCCCTTCCCCACACAATGAAACCCCTTCCCCACACACAGAAACCCCTTCCCCAACACTGAAACACATCCCCACACACTGAAACACATCCCAACACAATGAAACCCCTTCCCCACACTCTGAAGCACATCCCCATACTCTGAAACACATTCCTCACACACTGAAACCCCTTCCCCACACACTGAAACCATTCCTCTCACAGTGAAACCCTTCCCCACACACTGAAACCCCTTCCTCACACACTGAAACTCATCCCCACACACTGAAACCCCTTCCCCACACACTGAAACCCCTTCCGCACATACTGAAACACTTCCCCACACACTGAAACCCCTAACCCACACAATGAAACCCCTTCCGCACACACTGAAACCCCTTCCACACACAATGAAACACCTTCCCCACACACTGAAACCCCTTCCACACATACTGATACCCCATTCCCACACACTGAAACACCTTCCCCACACACTGAAACACCTTCCCCACACACTGAAACCCCTTCCCCAAACACAGAAAACCCTTCCACACACAGTTAAACCCTTCCCCACACACTGAAACACCTTCCCCACACACTGAAACACCTTCCACACACACACTTAAACACATCCCCACACACTGAAACGCCTTCCACACACCCTGAATCCCCTTCCCCACACACTGAATCCCCTTCCCCCACATTGAAACCATTCCCCACATACTGAAATCCCTTCCCCACATACTGAAATCCCTTCCCCACACACTGAAACCCTTCCCCACACTCTGAAACCCCTTCCCCACACACTGAAACACCTTCCCCACACACTGAAACCCCTTCCCCACACACTGAAACACCTTCCCCATAAACTGAAACCCCTTCCCCACGCACTGAAACCCCTTCCCCACGCACTGAAACCCCTTCCCCACACAGTGAAACCCCTTCCTCACACACTGAAACTCATCCCCACACACTGAAACCCCTTCCCCACAAACTGAAACCCCTTCCGCACATACTGAAACACTTCCCCACACACTGAAACCCCTACCCCACACAATGAAGCCCCTTCCGCACACACTGAAACACCTTCCCCACATACTGAAACACCTTCCCCACACACTGAAACACCTTCCCCACACACTGAAACACCTTCCCCACACACTGAAACCCCTTCCGCACACAGTGAAACCCTTCCCCACACACTGAAACCCCTTCCCCACACATTGAAACACATCGCCACACACAGAAACCCCTTCCCCACACACTGAAACACATCCCAACACAATGAAACCCCTTCCCCACACTCTGAAACACCTTCCCCACACACTGAAACCCCTTCCCCACACACTGAAACCATTCCTCTCACAGTGAAACCCTTCCCCACAAACTGAAACCCCTTCCTCACACACTGAAACTCATCCCCACACACTGAAACCCCTTCCCCACACACTGAAACCCCTTCCACACACACACTTAAACACATCCCCACACATTGAAACGCCTTCCACACACACTGAATCCCCTTCCCCACACACTGAATCCCCTTCCCCACACACTGAAACCATTCCCCACATTCTGAAACCCCTTCCCCACTTACTGCAATCACTTCCCCACACACTGAAACCCTTCCCCACACTCTGAAACCCCTTCCCCACACTCTGAAACCCCTTCCCCACACTCTGAAACCCCTTCCCCACACACTGAAACACCTTCCCCACAAACTGAAACCCCTTCCCCACGCACTGAATCCCCTTCCCCACACACTGAAACCCCTTCCTCACACACTGAAACTCATCCCCACACACTGAAACCCCTTCCCCACACACTGAAACCCCTTCTGCACATACTGAAACACTTCCCCACACACTGAAACCCCTACCCCACACAATGAAACCCCTTCCGCACACACTGAAACCCCTTCCACACACAATGAAACACCTTCCCCACACACTGAAACCCTTTCCCCACATACTGATACCCCTTTCCCACACACTGAAACAACTTCCCCACACACTGAAACACTTTCCCCACACACTGAAACCCATCCCCACACACTGAAACCCATCCCCACACACTGAAACCCTTCCCCACACACTATAACAACTTCCCCACAAACTGAAACCCTTCCCCACCCACTGAAACACAGACCCCGCACATTGACACACATCCCCACACACTGAAACACCTTCCCCACACACTGAAACACCTTCCCCACACACTGAAACACCTTCCCCACACACTGAAACACCTTCCACACACACTGAAACCCATTCCCCACACACTGAAACCACTTCCACACACTGAAACACATTCCCCACACACTGAAACCCCTTCCGCGCACACTAAAACCCATCCCCACACACTGAAACCCCAGCAAAACACACACTGAAACCCCTTCCCCACACACTGAAAGCCCTTCCCCACACATTGAAACCCCTTCCGCACACACTGAAACATCTTCCCCACACAATGAAACCCTTCCCCACACACTGAAACCCCTTCCCCACACATTGAAACACATCGCCACACACTGAAACCCCTTCCCCACACACTGAAACACATCCCCACACACTGAAACCCCTTCCTCACACACTGAAACACATCCCCACACACAAAAAACTTTCCCCACACACTGAAACACCTTCCGCACACCATGAATCCCTTCCCCACAGACTGAAACCCCTTCCCCACACACAGAAACCCCTTCCCCACACACTGAAACATCTTCCCCACACAGTTGAAACTCCTACCGCACACACTGAAACGCCTTCCCCACACACTGAAACCCCTTCCCCACACACAGAAACCCCTTCCCCACACACTGAAACCACTTCCACACACACTGAAACGCCTTCCCCACACAATGAAACCCCTTCCCCACACACAGAAACCCCTTCCCCAACACTGAAACACATCCCCACACACTGAAACTCCTTCCCCACACACTGAAACACATCCCAACACAATGAAACCCCTTCCCCACACTCTGAAGCACATCCCCATACTCTGAAACACATTCCCCACACACTGAAACCCCTTCCCCACACACTGAAACCATTCCTCTCACAGTGAAACCCTTCCCCAAACACTGAAACCCCTTCCTCACACACTGAAACTCATCCCCACACACTGAAACCCCTTCCCCACACACTGAAACCCCTTCCACACATACTGAAACACTTCCCCACACACTGAAACCCCTACCCCACACAATGAAACCCCTTCTGCACACACTGAAACCCCTTGCACACACAATGAAACACCTTCCCCACACAATGAAACACCCTCCCCAATTACTGATACCCCTTTCCCACACTCTGAAACACCTTCCCCACACACTGAAACACCTTCCCCACACACTGAAACCCCTTCCCCAAACACTGAAACCCCTTCCGCACACAGTTAAACCCTTCCCCACACACTGAAACACCTTCCCCACACACTGAAACCCCTTCCACACACACACTTAAACCCATCCCCACACACTGAAACGCCTTCCACACACCCTGAATCCCCTTCCCCACACACTGAATCCCCTTCCCCCACATTGAAACCATTCCCCACATTCTGAAACCCCTTCCCCACATACTGAAATCCCTTCCCCACACACTGAAACCCTTCCCCACACTCTGAAACCCCTTCCCCACACACTGAAACACCTTCCCCACACACTGAAACCCCTTCCCCACACACTGAAACACCTTCCCCACAAACTGAAACCCCTTCCCCACGCACTGAAACCCCTTCCCCACACACTGAAACCCCTTCCTCACACACTGAAACTCATCCCCACACACTGAAACCCCTTCCCCACAAACTGAAACCCCTTCCGCACATACTGAAACACTTCCCCACACACTGAAACCCCTACCCCACACAATGAAACCCCTTCCGCACACACTGAAACCCCTTCCCCACATACTGATACCCCTTTCCCACACACTGAAACACCTTCCCCACACACTGAAACACCTTCCCCACACACTGAAACCCCTTCTGCACACACTGAAACCCCTTCCCCACACACTGAAACCCCTTCCCCACACATTGAAAAATATCGCCACACACTGAAACCCCTTCCCCACACACTGAAACACATCCCAACACAATGAAACCCCTTCCCCACACTCTGAAGCACATCCCCATACTCTGAAACACCTTCCCCACACACTGAAACCCCTTCCCCACACACTGAAACCATTCCTCTCACAGTGAAACCCTTCCCCACACACTGAAACCCCTTCCTCACACACTGAAACTCATCCCCACACACTGAAACCCCTTCCCCACACACTGAAACCCCTTCCGCACATACTGAAACACTTCCCCACACACTGAAACCCCTACCCCACACACTGAAACCCCTACCCCACACAATGAAACCCCTTCCGCACACACAGAAACCCCTTCCACACACAATGAAACACCTTCCCCACACACTGAAACCCCTTCCCCACATACTGATACCCCTTTCCCACACACTGAAACACCTTCCCCACACACTGAAACACCTTCCCCACACACTGAAACCCCTTCCCCAAACACTGAAACCCCTTCCGCACAGAGTTAAACCCTTCCCCACACACTGAAACACCTTCCCCACACACTGAAACCCCTTCCACACACACACTTAAACACATCCCCACATACTGAAACGCCTTCCACACACCCTGAATCCCCTTCCCCCACATTGAAACCATTCCCCACATTCTGAAACCCCTTCCCCACATACTGAAATCCCTTCCCCACACACTGAAACCCTTCCCCACACTCTGAAACCCCTTCCCCACACTCTGAAACCCCTTCCCCACACACTGAAACACCTTCCCCACACACTGAAACCCCTTCCCCACACACTGAAACACCTTCCCCACAAACTGAAACCCCTTCCCCACGCACTGAAACCCCTTCCCCACACACTGAAACCCCTTCCTCACACACTGAAACTCATCCCCACACACTGAAACCCCTTCCCCACAAACTGAAACCCTTTCCGCACATACTGAAACACTTCCCCACACACTGAAACCCCTACCCCACACAATGAAACCCCTTCCGCACACACTGAAACCCCTTCCCCACATACTGATACCCCTTTCCCACACACTGAAACACCTTCCCCACACACTGAAACACCTTCCCCACACACTGAAACCCCTTCTGCACACAGTGAAACCCTTCCCCACACACTGAAACCCCTTCCCCACACATTGAAACACATCGCCACACACTGAAACCCCTTCCCCACACACTGAAACACATCCCAACACAATGAAACCCCTTCCCCACACTCTGAAGCACATCCCCATACTCTGAAACACCTTCCCCACACACTGAAACCCCTTCCCCACACACTGAAACCATTCCCCTCACAGTGAAACCCTTCCCCACACACTGAAACCCCTTCCTCACACACTGAAACTCATCCCCACACACTGAAACCCCTTCCCCACACACTGAAACCCCTTCCGCACATACTGAAACACTTCCCCACACACTGAAACCCCTACCCCACACAATGAAACCCCTTCCGCACACACAGAAACCCCTTCCACACACAATGAAACACCTTCCCCACACACTGAAACCCCTTCCCCACATACTGATACCCCTTCCCCACATACTGATACCCCTTCCCCACACACTGAAACACCTTCCCCACACGCTGAAACACCTTCCCCACACACTGAAACCCCTTCCCCAAACACTGAAACCCCTTCCGCACACAGTTAAACCCTTCCCCACACACTGAAACACCTTCCCCACACACTGAAACCCCTTCCACACACTCACGTAAACACATCCCCACACACTGAAACGCCTTCCACACACACTGAATCCCCTTCCCCACACACTGAATCCCCTTCCCCCACATTGAAACCATTCCCCACATTCTGAAACCCCTTCCCCACATACTGAAATCCCTTCCCCACACACTGAAACCCTTCCCCACACTCTGAAACCCCTTCCCCACACACTGAAACACCTTCCCCACAAACTGAAACCCCTTCCCCACGCACTGAATCCCCTTCCCCACACACTGAAACCCCTTCCTCACACACTGAAACTCATCCCCACACACTGAAACCCCTTCCCCACACACTGAAACCCCTTCCGCACATACTGAAACACTTCCCCACACACTGAAACCCCTACCCCACACAATGAAACCCCTTCCGCACACACTGAAACCCCTTCCACACACAATGAAACACCTTCCCCACACACTGAAACCCTTTCCCCACATACTGATACCCCATTCCCACACACTGAGACACCTTCCCCACACACTGAAACACTTTCCCCACACACTGAAACCCATCCCCACACACTGAAACCCATCCCCACACACTGAAACCCTTCCCCACACACTATAACAACTTCCCCACAAACTGAAACCCTTCCCCACCCACTGAAACACAGTCCCCGCACATTGACACACATCCCCACACACTGAAACACCTTCCCTACACAATGAAACACCGTCCCCACACACTGAAACACCTTCCCCACACATTGAAACACCTTCCACACACACTGAAACCCATTCCCCACACACTGAAACCACTTCCACACACTGAAACACATTCCCCACACACTGAAACCCCTTCCGCACACACTAAAACCCATCCCCACACACTGAAACCCCAGCAAAACACACACTGAAACCCCTTCCCCACACACTGAAAGCCCTTCCCCACACACTTAAACCCATGCCCACACACTGAAACCCATCCCCACACACTGAAACCCATCCCCACAAACTGAAACAACTTCTCCACACACTGAAACCCTTCCGCACGCACTGAAACACATCCCCACACACTGAAACACCTTCCCCACACACTGAAACACCTTCCCCACACACTGAAACACCTTCCCCACATACTGAAATACCTTCCCCAGACACTGAAACACCTTCCCCGCACACTGAAACCCCTTCCCCACACACTGAAACAGCTTCCACACACACTGTAACCCTTCCCCACACACAGAAACAATTCCCCACACACTGAAAACCCTTCCCCACAAACAGAAACCCCTTCCCCACACACTGAAACCACTTCCCACACACTGAAACCCTTCTCCACACACTGAAACCCCTTCCCCACACACTGAAACCCCTTCCCCACACTCTGAAGCCCCTCCCCACACACTGAAACCCTTTCCCCACATAGTGAAACCCCTTCCCCACACACTGAAACAACTTCCCCACACACTGAAACCCCTTCCGCACACAGTTAAACAATTCCCCACACACTGAAACCCCTTCGCCACACAATGAAACCCCTTCCCCACACACTGAAACCCCTTCCCTACTCACTGAAACACCTTCCGCACACAACGCAACACCTTCCACATAAATGAAACACCTTCCCCACAGACTGAATCCCCTTCCCCACACACTGAAACCCCTTCGGCACACAATGAAACTCCTTCCCCACACACAGAACCTCCATCCCCACACACTGAAACACCTTCTGCACACACTGAAAACCCTTCCGCACACACTGAAACACCTTCCCAACACAGTGAAACCCCTTCCCCACATAATGAAACCCCTTCCCCACACACTGAAACCCCTTCCGCACAAACTGAAACATCTTCCCCACACACTGAACCCACTTCCCCACACTCTGAAACCCCTTCCGCACACAGTGAAACCCTTCCCCACACACTGAAACCCCTTCCCCACACACTGAAACACATCGCCACACACTGAAACCCCTTCCCCACACACTGAAACACATCCCCACACATTGAAACCATTCCCCACACTCTGAAACCCCTTTCCCACATACAGAAACCCCTTCCCCACACACAGAAACCCTTCCACACACTCTGAAACCCCTTCCCCACACACTGAAACACCTTCCCCACACACTGAAACCCCTTCCCCACGCACTGAAACCCCTTGCCCACACACTGAAACACCTTCCCCACGCACTGATTCACCTTCCACACACACTGAAACCTATCACCACACACTGAAACGCCTTCCCCACACACTGAAAACCATCCCCAGACACTGAAACCCCTTCCCCACACACTGAAACGCCGTCCCCACACACTGAAACATCTTCCCCACACAGTGTAACCCTTCCCCACACACTGAAACCCCTTCCCCACACATTGAAACACATCGCCACACACTGAAACCCCTTCCCCACACACTGAAACACATCCCCACACACTGAAACCCCTTCCGCACACACTGAAACCCATCCCGACACATTGAAACCCATCCCGACACACTGAAACCCATCCCCACACACTGAAACCCATCCCCACACACTGAAACCCATCCCCACACACTGAAACACCTTCCCCACACACTGAAACCCCTTCCGCACACACTGAAACATCTTCCCCACACAGTGAAACCCTTCCCCACACACTGAAACCCCTTCCCCACACATTGAAACACATCGCCACACACTGAAACCCCTTCCCCACACACTGAAACACATCCCCACACACTGAAACCCCTTCCTCACACACTGAAACACATCCCCACACACTGAAAACTTTCCCCACACACTGAAACACCTTCCGCACACCATGAATCCCTTCCCCACAGACTGAAACCCCTTCCCCGCACACAGAAACCCCTTCCCCACACACTGAAACATCTTCCCCACACAGTTGAAACTCCTACCGCACACACTGAAACGCCTTCCCCACACACTGAAACCCCTTCCCCACACACAGAAACCCCCTCCCCACACTCAGAAACCCCTTCCCCACACACTGAAACCACTTCCACACACACTGAAACGCCTTCCCCACACAATGAAACCCCTTCCCCAACACACAGAAACCCCTTCCCCTACACTGAAACACATCCCCACACACTGAAACTCCTTCCCCACACACTGAAACACATCCCAACACAATGAAACCCCTTCCCCACACTCTGAAGCACATCCCCATACTCTGAAACACCTTCCCCAGACACTGAAACCCCTTCCCCACACACTGAAACCATTCCTCCCACAGTGAAACCCTTCCCCACACACTGAATCCCCTTCCTCACACACTGAAACTCATGCCCACACACTGAAACCCCTTCCCCACACACTGAAACACCTTCCGCACATACTGAAACACTTCCCCACACACTGAAACCCCTACACCACGCAATGAAACCCCTTCCGCACACACTGAAACCCCTTCCACACACAATGAAACACCTTCCCCACACACTGAAACCCCTTCCCCACATACAGATACCCCTTTCCCACACACTGAAACACCTTCCCCACACACTGAAACACCTTCCCCACACACTGAAACCCCTTCCCCAAACACTGAAACCCCTTCCGCACACACACTGAAACACATCCCCACACACTGAAACCCCTTCCACACACACACTGAAACACATCCCCACACACTGAAACGCCTTCCACACACACACTGAAACACATTCCCACACACTGAAACCCCTTCCACACACACACTGAAACACATCCCCACACACTGAAACGCCTTCCACACACACTGAATCCCCTTCCCCACACACTGAATCCCCTTCCCCCACATTGAAACCATTCCCCACATTCGGAAACCCCTTCCCCACATTCTGAAACCCCTTCCCCACATACTGAAATCCCTTCCCCACACACTGAAACCCTTCCCCACACTCTGAAACCCCTTCCCCACACACTGAAACCCCTTCCCCACAAACTGAAACCCCTTCCCCACACACTGAAACACCTTCCCCACAAACTGAAACCCCTTCCCCACGCACTGAAACCTCTTCCCCACACACTGAAACCCCTTCCACACACACTGAAACTCATCCCCACACACTGAAACCCCTCCCCCACAAACTGAAACCCCTACACCACACAATGAAACCCCTTCCGCACACACTGAAACCCCTTCCACACACAATGAAACACCTTCCCCACACACTGAAACCCCTTCCCCACATACTGATACCCCTTTCCCACACACTGAAACACCTTCCCCACACACTGAAACACCTTCCCCACACACTGAAACCCCTTCCGCACACAGTGAAACCCTTTCCCACACACTGAAACCCCTTCCCCACACATTGAAACACATCGCCACACACTGAAACCCCTTCCCCACACACTGAAACCCCTTCCCCACACACTGAAACACATCCCCACACACTGAAACCCCTTTCTCACACACTGAAACACATCCCCACACACTGAAAACTTTCCCCACACACTGAAACACCTTCCGCACACAATGAATCCCTTCCCCACACACAGAAACCCCTTCCCCACACACAGAAACCCCTTCCCCACACACAGAAACCCCTTCCCCACACACTGAAACATCTTCCCCACACAGTTGAAACTCCTACCGCACACACTGAAACGCCTTCCCCACACACTGAAACCCCTTCCCCACACACAGAAACCCCTTCCCCACCCACTGAAACAACTTCCACACACACTGAAACGCCTTCCCCACACAATGAAACCCCTTCCCCACACACAGAAACCCCTTCCCCACACACTGAAACACATCCCCACACACTGAAACCCCTTCCCCACTCACTGAAACACATCCCAACACAATGAAACCCTTCCCCACACTCTGAAACCCCTTCCCCACACACAGAAACCCCTTCCCCACCCACTGAAACAACTTCCACACACACTGAAACGCCTTCCCCACACAATGAAACCCCTTCCCCACACACAGAAACCCCTTCCCCACACACTGAAACACATCCCCACACACTGAAACCCCTTCCCCACTCACTGAAGCACATCCCCATACTCTGAAACACCTTCCCCACACACTGAAACCCCTTCCCCACACACTGAAACCATTCCTCTCACAGTGAAACCCTTCCCCACACACTGAAACCCCTTCCTCACACACTGAAACTCATCCCCACACACTGAAACCCCTTCCCCACACACTGAAACCCCTTCTGCACACAGTGAAACCCTTCCCCACACACTGAAACCCCTTCCCCACACATTGAAACACATCGCCACACACTGAAACCCCTTCCCCACACACTGAAACACATCCCCACACACTGAAACCCATTCCTCACACACTGAAACACATCCCCACACACTGAAAACTTTCCCCACACACTGAAACACCTTCCGCACACCATGAATCCCTTCCTCACAGACTGAAACCCCTTCCCCACACACTGAAACCCCTTCCCCACACACTGAAACATCTTCCCCACACAGTTGAAACTCCTACCGCACACACTGAAACGCCTTCCCCACACACTGAAACCCCTTCCCCACACACAGAAACCCCTTCCCCACCCACTGAAACGCCTTCCCCACACACTGAAACGCCTTCCCCACACAATGAAACCCCTTCCCCACACACAGAAACCCCTGCCCCACACACTGAAACACATCCCCACGCACTGAAACGCCTTCCCCACACACTGAAACACATCCCAACACAATGAAACCCCTTCCCCACACTCTGAAGCACATCCCCATACTCTGAAACACATTCCCCACACACTGAAACCCCTTCCCCACACACTGAAACCATTCCTCTCACACTGAAACCCCTTCCCCACACACTGAAACCCCTTCCCCACACACTGAAACCCCTTCCCCACACACTGAAACCCCTTCCGCACATACTGAAACACTTCCCCACACACTGAAACCCCTACCCCACACAATGAAACCCCTTCCACACACACTGAAACCCCTTCCACACACAATGAAACACCTTCCCCACACACTGAAACCCCTTTCCCACATACTGATACCCCTTTCCCACACACTGAAACACCTTCCCCACACACTGAAACACATTCCCCACACACTGAAACCCCTTCCCCAAACACTGAAGCCCCTTCCGCACACAGTTAAACCCTTCCCCACACACTGAAACACCTTCCCCACACACTGAAACCCCTTCCACACACACTTAAACACATCCCCACACACTGAAACGCCTTCCACACACACTGAATCCCCTTCCCCACACACTGAATCCCCTTCCCCCACATTGAAACCATTCCCCACATTCTGAAACCCCTTCCCCATATACTGAAACCCCTTCCCCACACACTGACACACCTTCCCCACAAACTGAAACCCCTTCCCCACGCACTGAAACCCCTTCCCCACACACTGAAACCCCTTCCTCACACACTGAAACTCTTCCCCACACACTGAAACCCCTTCCCCACACACTGAAACCCCTTCCGCACATACTGAAACACTTCCCCACACACTGAAACCCCTACCCCAAACAATGAAACCCCTTCCGCACACACTGAAACCCCTTCCACACACAATGAAACACCTTCCCCACACACTGAAACCCTTTCCCCACATACTGATACCCCTTTCCCACACACTGAATCACCTTCCCCACACACTGAAACACCTTCCCCACACACTGAAACCCCTTCCCCAAACACTGAAACCCCTTCCACATACAGTTAAACCGTTCCCCACACACTGAAACACCTTCCCCACACACTGAAACCCCTTCCACACACACTGAATCCCCTTCCCCCACATTGAAACCATTCCCCACATTCTGAAACCCCTTCCCCACATACTGAAATCCCTTCCCCACACACTGAAACCCTTCCCCACACTCTGAAACCCCTTCCTCACACACTGAAACCCCTTCCCCACAAACTGAAACTCCTTCCCCACGCACTGAAACCCCTTCCCCACACACTGAAACCCCTTCCCCACACACTGAAACAGCTACCCCACGCACTGATTCCCCTTCCACACACACTGAAAACCATCCCCAGACACTGAAACCCCTTCCCCACACGCTGAAACCCCGTCCCCACACACTTAAACTCCTTCCACACACACTGAATTCCATCCCCACACACTGAAACCTATCCCCACACACTGAAACCCCTTCCCCACACACTGAAAACCATCCCCAGACACTGAAACCCCTTCCCCACACACTGAAACCCCGTTCCCACACACTGAAACTCCTTCCACACACACTGAATTCCATCCCCACACACTGAAACCCATCCCCACACACTGAAACACCTTCCCCACACACTGAAACCCCTTCCACACACACTGAAACCCATCCCGACACACTGAAACCCATCCCCACACACTGAAACCCATCCCCACACACTGAAACACCTTCCCCACAGATTGAAACACCTTCCACACACACTGAAACCCATCCCCACACACTGAAACCCATCCCCACACACTGAAACCCTTCCCCACACACTGAAACAACTTCCCCACAAACTGAAACCCTTCCCCACCCACTGAAACACAGTCCCCAAACATTGACACACATCCCCACACACTAAAACACCTAGCCCACACACTGAAACACCTTCCCCACACACTGAAACACCTTCCCCACACACTGAAACACCTTCCACACACACTGAAACCCACTCCCCACACACTGAAACCACTTCCACACATTGAAATACATTCCCCACACACTGAAACCCCTTCCGCACACACTAAAACCCATCCCCACACACTAAAACCCCAGCACCACACACTGAAACCCCTTCCCCACACACTGAAAGCCCTTCCCCACACACTTAAACACATCCCCACACTCTGAAACACCTTCCCCACACACTGAAACCCCTTCCACAAACACTGAAACCCATGCCCACACACTGAAACCCATCCCCACACACTGAAACCCATCCCCACACACTGAAACAACTTCCCCACACACTGAAACCCTTCCCCACACACTGAAACACATCCCCACACATTGAAACACATCCCCACACACAGAAACACCTTCCCCACACACTGAGACACCTTCCCCACACACTGAAACACCTTCCCCACACACTGAAATACCTTCCCCGGACACTGAAACACCTTCCCCACACACTGAAACCCCTTCCCCACACACTGCAACACCTTCCCCACACATTGAAACAACTTCGCCACACACTGAAACCCCTTCCCCACACACTGAAACAGCTTCCCCACACACTGTAACCCGTCCGCACACACATAAACAATTCCCCACACACTGAAAACCCTTCCCCACAAACAGAAACCCCTTCCCCACACACTGAAATCCCTTCCCCACACACTGACACCCTTCTCCACACACTGAAACCCCTTCCCCACACACTGAAACCCCTTCCCCACACACTGACGCCCTTCCCCACACAATGAAACCCCTTCCCCACACACAGAAACCCCTTCCGCACACAGTGAAACCCTTCCCCACACACTGAAACCCCTTCCCCACACACTGAAACACATCCCCACACTCTGAAACCCCTTCCCCACACACTGAAACACATCCCCACACAATGAAACCCCTTCCCCACACTCTGAAGTACATCCCCACACTCTGAAACACTTTCCCCACACACTGAAATCCCTTCCCCACACAATGAAACCCATTCCTCTCACAGTGAAACCCTTCCCCAAACACTGAAACCCCTTCCCCACACACTGAAACCCCTTCCGCACACACTGAAACCCCTTCCGCACACAATGAAACACCTTCCCCACACACTGAAACTCCTTCCCCACATACTGATACCCCTTTCCCACACACTGAAACACCTTCCCCACACACTGAAACACATTCCCCACACACTGAAATCCCTTCCCCACACACTGACACCCTTCTCCACGCACTGAAACCCCTTCCCCTCACACTGACGCCCTTCCCCACATACTGACGCCCTTCCCCACACAATGAAACCCCTTCCCCACACACAGAAACCCCTTCCGCACACAGTGAAACCCTTCCCCACACACTGAAACCCCTTCCCCACACACTGAAACACATCCCCACACTGAAACACATCCCCACACACTGAAACCCCTTCCCCACACACTGAAACACATCCCCACACAATGAAACCCCTTCCCCACACTCTGAAGTACATCCCCACACTCTGAAACACTTTCCCCACACACTGAAACCCCTTCCCCACACAATGAAACCCATTCCTCTCACAGTGAAACCCTTCCCCACACACTGAAACCCCTTCCCCACAGACTGAAACCCCTTCCGCACACACTGAAACCCCTTCCACACACAATGAAACACCTTCCCCACACACTGAAACTCCTTCCCCACATACTGATACCCCTTTCCCACACACTGAAACACCTTCCCCACACACTGAAATCCCTTCCCCACACACTGACACCCTTCTCCACACACTGAAACCCCATCCCCACACACTGAAACCCCTTCCCCACACACTGACGCCCTTCCCCACACAATGAAACCCCTTCCCCACACACAGAAACCCCTTCCGCACACAGTGAAACCCTTCCCCACACACTGAAACCCCTTCCCCACACACTGAAACACATCCCCACACACTGAAACCCCTTCCCCACACACTGAAACACATCCCCACACAATGAAACCCCTTCCCCACACTCTGAAGTACATCCCCACACTCTGAAACACTTTCCCCACACACTGAAACCCCTTCCCCACACAATGAAACCCATTCCTCTCACAGTGAAACCCTTCCCCACACACTGAAACCCCTTCCCCACACACTGAAACCCCTTCCGCACACACTGAAACCCCTTCCGCACACACTGAAACCCCTTCCACACACAATGAAACACCTTCCCCACACACTGAAACTCCTTCCCCACATACTGATACCCCTTTCCCACACACTGAAACACCTTCCCCACACACTGAAACACCTTCCCCACACACTGAAACCCCTTCCCCACACACTGAAACCACTACCGCACACAGTTAAACCCTTCCCCACACACTGAAACACCTTCCCCACACACTGAAACCCCTTCAACACACACACTTAAACACATCCCCACACACTGAAACGCCTTCCACACACACTGAATCCCCTTCCACACACACTGAATCCCCTTCCCCCACATTGAAACCATTCCCCACACTCTGAAACCCCTTCCCCACATACTGAAACCCCTTCCCCACACACTGAAACCCCTTCCCCACACACTGAAACCCCTTCCCCACACACTGAAACACCTTCCCCACACACTGAAACCCCTTCCCCACACACTGAAACCCCTTCCCCACACACTGAAACAGCTTCCCCACGCACCGATTCCCCTTCCACACACACTGAAACCTATCCCCAAACACTGAAACCCCTTCCCCACACACTGAAAACCATCCCCAGACACTGAAACCCCTTCCCCACACACTGAAACACCGTCCCCACACACTGAAACTCCTTCCACACACACTGAATTCCTTCCCCACACACTGACACCCATCCCCACACACTGAAACAACTTCCCCACACACTGAAACCCCGTTCCCACACACTGAAACTCCTTCCACACACACTGAATTCCATCCCCACACACTGAAACCCTTCCCCACACACTGACACCCTTCTCCACACACTGAAACCCCTTCCCCACACACTGAAACCCCTTCCCCACACACTGACGCCCTTCCCCACACACTGAAACCCCTTCCCCACACACTGAAACACATCCCCACACTCTGAAACCCCTTCCCCACACACTGAAACACATCCCCACACAATGAAACCCCTTCCCCACACTCTGAAGTACATCCCCACACTCTGAAACACTTTCCCCACACACTGAAACCCCTTCCCCACACAATGAAACCCATTCCTCTCACAGTGAAACCCTTCCCCACACACTGAAACCCCTTCCCCACACACTGAAACCCCTTCCGCACACACTGAAACCCCTTCCACACACAATGAAACACCTTCCCCACACACTGAAACTCCTTCCCCACATACTGATACCCCTTTCCCACACACTGAAACACCTTCCCCACACACTGAAACACCTTCCCCAAACACTGAAATCCCTTCCCCACACACTGACACCCTTCTCCACACACTGAAACCCCTTCCCCACACACTGAAACCCCTTCCCCACACACTGACGCCCTTCCCCACACAATGAAACCCCTTCCCCACACACAGAAACCCCTTCCGCACACAGTGAAACCCTTCCCCACACACTGAAACCCCTTCCCCACACACTGAAACACATCCCCACACACTGAAACCCCTTCCCCACACACTGAAACACATCCCCACACAATGAAACCCCTTCCCCACACTCTGAAGTACATCCCCACACTCTGAAATACTTTCCCCACACACTGAAACCACTTCCCCACACAATGAAACCCATTCCTCTCACAGTGAAACCCTTCCCCACACACTGAAACCCCTTCCCCACACACTGAAACCCCTTCCGCACACACTGAATCCCCTTCCACACACAATGAAACATCTTCCCCACACACTGAAACTCCTTCCCCACATACTGATACCCCTTTCCCACACACTGAAACACCTTCCCCACACACTGAAATCCCTTCCCCACACACTGACACCCTTCTCCACACACTGAAACCCCATCCCCACACACTGAAACCCCTTCCCCACACTCTGACGCCCTTCCCCACACAATGAAACCCCTTCCCCACACACAGAAACCCCTTCCGCACAAAGAGAAACCCTTCCCCACACACTGAAACCCCTTCCCCACACACTGAAACACATCCCCACACACTGAAACCCCTTCCCCACACACTGAAACACATCCCCACACAATGAAACCCCTTCCCCACACTCTGAAGTACATCCCCACACTCTGAAACACTTTCCCCACACACTGAAACCCCTTCCCCACACAATGAAACCCATTCCTCTCACAGTGAAACCCTTCCCCACACACTGAAACCCCTTCCCCACACACTGAAACCCCTTCCGCACACACTGAAACCCCTTCCACACACAATGAAACACCTTCCCCACACACTGAAACTCCTTCCCCACATACTGATACCCCTTCCCCACACACTGAAACACCTTCCCCACACACTGAAACACCTTCCCCACACACTGAAACACCTTCCCCACACACTGAAACACCTTCCCCACACACTGAAACCCCTTCCCCACACACTGAAACCACTACCGCACACAGTTAAACCCTTCCCCACACACTGAAACACCTTCCCCACACACTGAAACCCCTTCCACACACACACTTAAACACATCCCCACACACTGAAACGCCTTCCACACACACTGAATCCCCTTCCAAACACACTGAATCCCCTTCCCCCACATTGAAACCATCCCCCACACTCTGAAACCCCTTCCCCACATACTGAAACCCCTTCCCCACACACTGAAACCCTTCCCCACACTCTGAAACCCCTTCCCCACACACTGAAACCCCTTCCCCACACACTGAAACCCCTTCCCCACACACTGAAACCCCTTCCCCACACACAGAAACAGCTTCCCCACGCACTGATTCCCCTTCGACACGCACTGAAACCTATCCCCACACACTGAAACCCCTTCCCCACACACTGAAAACCAACCCCAGACACTGAAACCCCTTCCCCACACACTGAAACACCGTCCCCACACACTGAAACTCCTTCCACACACACTGAATTCCATCCCCACACACTGACACCCATCCCGACACACTGAAACACCATCCCCACACACTGAAACACCATCCCCACACACTGAAACCCCTTCCGCACACACTGAAACCCATCCCCACACACTGAAACCCATCCCCACACACTGAAACCCATCCCCACACACTGAAACCCATCCCCACACACTGAAACACCTTCCCCACAAACTGAAACCCTTCCCCACCCACTGAAACCCATGCCCACACACTGAAACCCATCCCCACAAACTGAAACCCTTCCCCACCCACTGAAACACAGTCCCCACACATTGACACACATCCCCACACAATGAAACACCTTCCCCACACACTGAAACACCTTCCCCACACACTGAATCAGCTTTCACACACACTGAAATCCATTCCCCACAAACTGAAACCACTTCCACACACTGAAACACATTGCCCACACACTGAAACCCCTTTCGCACTCACTAAAACCCATCCCCACACACTTCAACCCATCCCCACACACTGAAACCCCACCAACACACACTGAAACCCCTTCCCCACACACTGAAAGCCCTTCCTCACAAACCTAAACACATCCCCACACTCTGAAACACCTTCCCCACACACTGAAACCCCTTCCGCAAACACTGAAACCCATGCCCACACACTGAAACCCATCCCCACACACTGAAACCCATCCCCGCACACTGAAACAACTTCCCCACACACTGAAACCCTTCCCCACACACTGAAACACATCCCCACACACTGAAACACATCCCCACACACTGAAACACATCCCCACACACAGAAACACATCCCCACACACAGAAACACCTTCCCCACACACTGAAACACCTTCCCCACACACTGAAACACCTTCCCCACACACTGAAATACCTTCCCCAGACACTGGAACACCTTCCCCACACACTGAAACCCCTTCCCCACACACTGAAACCCCTTAACCCACACACTGAAACCCCGTCCCCACACACTGATACTCCTTCCACACACACTGAAACCCATCCCCACACACTGAAACCCATCCCCACACACTGAAACCCATCCCCACACACTGAAACACCTTCCCCACACACTGAAACCCCTTCCGCACACACTGAAACCCCTTCCGCACACACTGAAACCCATCCCCACACACTGAAACCCATCCCCACACACTGAAACCCATCCCCACACACTGAAACACCTTCCCCACACACTGAAACCCCTTCCGCACACACTGAACCCCATCCCCACACACTGAAACCCATCCCCACACACTAAAACCCATCCCCACACACTGAAACCCATCCCCACACAATGAAACACTTTCCTCACAAACTGAAACCCTTCCCCACCCACTGAAACACAGTCCCCACCCACTGAAACACAGTCCACACACATTGACACACATCCCCACACACTGAAACACCTTCCCCACACACTGAAACACCTTCCCCACACACTGAAACACCTTTCACACACACTGAAACACATTCCCCACACACTGAAACCACTTCCACACACTGAAACACATTCCCCACACACTGAAACCCCTTCAGCACACACTAAAACCCATCCCCACACACTAAAACCCATCCCCACACACTGAAACCCCACCACCACTCACTGAAACCCCTTCCCCACATACTGAAAGCCATTCCCCACCCACCTAAACAGATCCCCACACTCTGAAACACCTTTCCCACACACTGAAACCCCTTCCGCAAACACTGAAACCCATGCCCACAGACTGAAACCCATCCCCACACACTGAAACCCATCCCCGCACACTGAAACAACTTCCCCACACACTGAAACCCTTCCCCACACACTGAAACACATCCCCACACACTGAAACACATCCCCACACACAGAAACACCTTCCCCGCACACTGAAACACCTTCCCCACACACTGAAACACCTTCCCCACACACTGAAATACCTTCCCCAGACATTGAAACACGTTCCCCACACACTGAAACCCCTTCCCCACACACTGAAACCCCTTCCCCACACACTGAAACACATCCCCACACAATGAAACCCCTTCCCCACACGCTGAAGTATATCCCCACACTCTGAAACACTTTTCCCACACACTGAAACCCCTTCCCCACACAATGAAACCCATTCCTCTCACAGTGAAACCCTTCCCCACACACTGAAACACCTTCCTCACACACTGAAACTCATCCCCACAAACTGAAACCCCTTCCCCACACACTGAAACCCCTTCCGCACACACTGAAACCCCTTCCACACACAATGAAACCCCTTCCCCACACACTGAAACCCCTTCCCCACATACTGATACCCCATTCCCACACTCTGAAACCCCTTCCACACACAATGAAACCCCTTCCCCACACACTGAAACCCCTTCCCCACATACTGATACCCCATTCCCACACTCTGAAACACCTTCCCCACACACTGAAACACCTTCCCCACACACTGAAACCCCTTCCCCACACACTGAAACCCCTTCCGCACACAGTTAAACCCTTCCCCACACACTGAAACACCTTCCCCACACACTGAAACCCCTTCCACACACACACTTAAATACATCCCCACACATTGAAACGCCTTCCACACACACTGAATCCCCTTCCCCACACACTGAATCCCATCCCGACACACTGAAACCCATCCCGACACACTGAAACCCATCCCCACACACTGAAACCCATCCCCACACACTGAAACCCCTTCCGCACACACTGAAACCCATCCCCACACACTGAAACCCCTTCCGCACACACTGAAACCCATCCCCACACACTGAAACCCATCCCCACACACTGAAACCCATCCCCACACACTGAAACCCATCCCCACACACTGAAACACCTTCCCCACAAACTGAAACCCTTCCCCACCCACTGAAACACAGTCCCCACACATTGACACACATCCCCACACACTGAAACACCTTCCCCAAACACTGAAACACCTTCCCCACACACTGAATCAGCTTTCACACACACTGAAATCCATTCCCCACAAACTGAAACCACTTCCACACACTGAAACACATTGCCCACACACTGAAACCCCTTTCGCACTCACTAAAACCCATCCCCACACACTTAAACCCATCCCCACACACTGAAACCCCACCAACACACACTGAAACCCCTTCCCCACACACTGAAACCCCTTCCGCAAACACTGAAACCCATGCCCACATACTGAAACCCATCCCCACACACTGAAACCCATCCCCGCACACTGAAACAACTTCCCCACACACTGAAACCCTTCCCCACACACTGAAACACATCCCCACACACTGGAACACATCCCCACACACTGAAACACATCCCCACACACAGAAACACCTTCCCCACACACTGAAACACCTTCCCCACACACTGAAACACCTTCCCCACACACTGAAATACCTTCCCCAGACACTGGAACACCTTCCCCACACACTGAAACCCCTTCCCCACACACTGAAACCCCTTCCCCACACACTGAAACCCCTTCCCCACACACTGAAACACATCCCCACACAATGAAACCCATTCCTCTCACAGTGAAACCCTTCCCCACACACTGAAACCCCTTCCTCACACACTGAAACTCATCCCCACACACTGAAACCCCTTCCCCACACACTGAAACCCCTTCCCCACATACCGATACCCCTTTCCCACACACTGAAACACCTTCCCCACACACTGAAAGACCTTCCCCACACACTGAAACCCCTTCCCCACACACTGAAACCCCTTCCGCACACAGTTAAACCCTTCCCCACACACTGAAACACCTTCCCCACACACTGAAACCCCTTCCACACACATTTAATCCCCTTCCCCCACATTGAAACCATTGCCAACACTCTGAAACCCCTTCCCCACACACTGAAACCCCTTCCCCACACACTGAAACCCCTTCCCCACACTCTGAAACCCCTTCCCCACACACTGAAACACCTTCCCCACACACTGAAACCCCTTCCCCACACCCTGAAACCCCTTCCCCACACACTGAAACAGCTTCCCCACGCACTTATTCCCCTTCCACACACACTGAAACTTATCCCCACACACTGAAACCCCTTCCCCACACACTGAAACCCCGTCCCCACACACTGATACTCCTTCCACACACACTGAATTCCATCCCCACACACTGAAACCCATCCCCACACACTGAAACCCCTTCCGCACACACTGAAACCCCTTCCGCACACACTGAAACCCATCCCCACACACTGAAACCCATCCCCACACACTGAAACCCATCCCCACACACTGAAACACCTTCCCCACACACTGAAACCCCTTCCGCACACACTGAACCCCATCCCCACAAACTGAAACCCATCCCCACACACTGAAACCCATCCCCACACAATGAAACACCTTCCCCACAAACTGAAACCCTTCCCCACCCACTGAAACACAGTCCCCACCCACTGAAACACAGTCCCCACACATTGACACACATCCCCACACACTGAAACACCTTCCCCACACACTGAAACCCTTCCCCACACTCTGAAACCCCTTCCCCACACACTGAAACACCTTCCCCACACACTGAAACACCTTCCCCACACACTGAAACCCCTTCGCCACACACTGAAACCCCTTCCCCACACACTGAAACAGCTTCCCCACGCACTTATTCCCCTTCCACACACACTGAAACCTATCCCCACACACTGAAACCCCTTCCCCACACACTGAAACCCCGTCCCCACACACTGATACTCCTTCCACACACACTGAATTCCATCCCCACACACTGAAACCCATCCCCACACACTGAAACCCCTTCCCCACACACTGAAACCCCTTCCGCACACACTGAAACCCATCCCGACACACTGAAACCCATCCCCACACACTGAAACCCATCCCCACACACTGAAACACCTTCCCCACACACTGAAACTCCTTCCACACACACTGAATTCCATCCCCACACACTGTCACCCATCCCCACACACTGAAACAACTTCCCCACACACTGAAACCCCTTCCGCACACACTGAAACCCATCCCGACACACTGAAACCCATCCCCACACACTGAAACCCATCCCCACACACTGAAACCCATCCCCACACACTGAAACCCATCCCCACACACTGAAACCCATCCCGACACACTGAAACCCATCCCCACAAACTGAAACCCTTCCCCACCCACTGAAACACAGTCCCCACACATTGACACACATCCCCACACACTGAAACACCTTCCCCACACACTGAAACACCTTCCCCACACACTGAAACACCTTCCCCACACACTGAAACACCTTTCACACACACTGAAACACATTCCCCACACACTGAAACCACTTCCACACACTGAAACACATTCCCCACACACTGAAACCCCTTCTGCACACACTAAAACCCATCCCCACACACTAAAACCCATCCCCACACACTGAAACCCCACAACCAAAAACTGAAACCCCTTCCCCACATACTGAAAGCCATTCCCCACACACCTAAACACATCCCCACATTCTGAAACACCTTTCCCACACACTGAAACCCCTTCCGCAAACACTGAAACCCATGCCCACACACTGAAACCCATTCCCACACACTGAAACCCATCCCCGCACACTGAAACAACTTCCCCACACACTGAAACAACTTCCCCACACACTGAAACACATCCCCACACACTGAAACACATCCCCACACACAGAAACACCTTCCCCGCACACTGAAACACCTTCCCCACACACTGAAACACCTTCCCCACACACTGAAATACCTTCCCCAGACATTGAAACACCTTCCCCACACACTGAAACCCCTTCCCCACACACTGAAACCCCTTCCCCACACACTGAAACACATCCCCACACAATGAAACCCCTTCCCCACACGCTGAAGTACATCCCCACACTCTGAAACACTTTTCCCACACACTGAAACACCTTCCCCACACAATGAAACCCATTCCTCTCACAGTGAAACCCTTCCCCACACACTGAAACCCCTTCCTCACACACTGAAACTCATCCCCACACACTGAAACCCCTTCCCCACACACTGAAACCCCTTCCGCACACACTGAAACCCCTTCCACACACAATGAAACCCCTTCCCCACACACTGAAACCCCTTCCCCACATACTGATACCCCATTCCCACACACTGAAACACCTTCCCCACACACTGAAACACCTTCCCCACACACTGAAACACCTTCCCCACACACTGAAACCCCTTCCCCACACACTGAAACCCCTTCCGCACACAGTTAAACCCTTCCCCACACACTGAAACACCTTCCCCACACACTGAAACCCCTTCCACACACACACTTAAATACATCCCCACACACTGAAACGCCTTCCACACACACTGAATCCCCTTCCCCACACACTGAATCCCCTTCCCCCACATTGAAACCATTCCCCACACTCTGAAACCACTTCCCCACATACTGAAACCCCTTCCCCACACACTGAAACCCTTCCCCACACTCTGAAACCCCTTCCCCACACACTGAAACACCTTTCCCACACACTGAAACCCCTTCCCCAAACACTGTAACCCCTTCCCCACACACTGAAACAGCTTCCCCACGCACATATTCCCCTTCCACACACACTGAAACCTATCCCCACACACTGAAACCCCTTCCCCACACACTGAAAACCATCCCCAGACACTGAAACCCCTTCCCCACACACTGAAACCCCGTCCCCACAAACTGATACTCCTTCCACACACACTGAATTCCATCCCCACACACTGAAACCCATCCCCACACACTGAAACACCTTCCCCACACACTGAAACCCCTTCCGCAAACACTGAAACCCATCCCGACACACTGAAACCCATCCCCACACACTGAAACCCATCCCCACACACTGAAACACCTTCCCCACACACTGAAACCCCTTCCGCACACACTGAAACCCATCCCCACACACTGAAACCCATCCCCACACACTGAAACACAGTCCCCACACATTGACACACATCCCCACACACTGAAACACCTTCCCCACACACTGAAACACCTTCCACACACACTGAAACCCATTCCCCACACACTGAAACCACTTCCACACACTGAAACACATTCCCCACACACTGAAACCCCTTCCGCACAAACTAAAACCCATCCCCACACACTGAAAACCCACCACCACTCACTGAAACCCCTTCCCCACACACTGAAAGCCCTTCCCCACACACCTAAACTCATCCCCACACACCTAAACACATCCCCACACACTGAAACCTCTTCTGCAAACACTGAAACCCATGCCCACATAGTGAAACCCATCCCCACACACTGAAACCCATCCCCACACACAAACAACTTTCCCACACACTGAAACCCTTCCCCACACACTGAAACACATCCCCACACACTGAAACACATCCCCACACACAGAAACACCTTCCCCACACACTGAAACACCTTCCCCACACACTGAAACACCTTCCCCACACACTGAAACACATTCCCCACACACTGAAATACCTTCCCCACACACTGAAACACCTTCCCCACACACTGAAATCCCTTCCCCACACACTGAAACACCTTCCCCACACACTGAAACCCCTTCCCCAAACACTGAAACAGCTTCCCCACACACTGTAACCCTTCCCCACACACAGAAACAATTCCCCACACACTGAAAACCCTTCCCCACAAACAGAAACCCCTGCCCCACACACTGAAACCCCTTCCGCACACACTGAAACCCTTCTCCACACACTGAAACCCCTTCCCCACACACTGAAACCCCTTCCCCACACACTGAAGCCCCTCCCCACACAATGAAGCCCTTTCCCCACAAAGTGAAACCCCTTCCCCACAAACTGAAACAACTTCCCCACACACTGAAACCCCTTCCGCAAACAGTTAAACAATTCCCCACACACTGAAACCCCTTCCCCACACACTGAAACCCCTTCCCCACACAATGAAATCCCTTCCCCACACACTGAAACCCCTTCCCTACACACTGAAACACCTTCCGCACACAACGAAACACCTTCCACACACAATGAAACTCCTTCCCCACACACTGAATCCCCTTCCCCACACAATGAAACCCATCCCGACACTCTGAAACCCCTTCCCCACACATTGTAACACCTTCCCCACACACTGAAACCCCTTCCCCACACACTGAAACCCCTTCCCCACACCCTGAAACCACTTCACACACACTGAAACCCATCCCCACACACTGAAACCCTTCCCCACACACAGAAACACCTGCCCCACAAACTGAAACCCCTTCCCCACACAATGAAACACATTCCCACACTCTGAAACACCTTCCCCACACACTGTAACCCCCGCCGCACACACTGAAACCCATCCCCACACACTGAAACCTCGTCCCCACGCAATGTAACCCTTCCCCACACACAGAAACACTTCCCCACACACTGAAACCCTTCCCCACTCACTAAAACCCTTCCCCACACACTGAAACCCCTTCACCACACACTGATACCCCTTCCCCACACACTGAAACCCTTCCCCACTCACTGAAACCCATTCCCCACATAGTGAAACCCCTTCCCCACACACTGAAACACCTTCCCCACACACTGAAACCCCTTCCGCACACAGTTAAACAATTCCCCACATACTGAAACCCCTTCCCCACACACTGAAATCCCTTCCCCACACACTGAAACCCCTTCCCGACACACTGAAACACCTTCCACACCCAATGAAACACCTTCCCCACACAATGAAACACCTTCCCCACACACTGAATCCGCTTCCCCACATACTGAAACCCCTTCCGCACACAATGAAACACCTTCCCCACACACTGAAACACCTTCCGCACACACTGAAACCCCTTCCCCACACACTGAAACCACTTCCGCACACACTGAAACATCTTCCCCACACACTGAAACCACTTCCCCACACACTAAAACCCCTTCCGCACACAGTGAAACCCTTCCCAACACACTGAAGCACCTTTCCCACTCACTGAAACACATCCCCACACACTGAAACCCATTCCCCACACACTGAAACCCCTTCCCCACACACTGAAACACATCCCTACACACAGAAACCCCTTCCCCACACACTGAAACCCCTTCCGCACACACTGAAACACCTTCACCACATACTGAAACCCCTTCCCCACACACTGAAACCCCTTCCGCACACACTGAAACCCCATCCGCAAACACTGAAACACCTTTCCCACAAAATGAAACACCTTCCCCACACTCTGAAACCCCTTCCCCACACACTGAAACACATCCCCACACACTGAAACCCCTTCCTCACACACTGAAACACATCCCCACACACTGAAAACTTTCCCCACACACTGAAACACCTTCCGCACAGACTGGAATCCCTTCCCCACAGACTGAAACCCCTTCCCCACACACTGAAACACATCCCCACACACAGAAACCCCTTCCCCAAACACTGAAACCCCTTCCGCACACACTGAAACCCCTTCCCCACATACTGAAACCCCTTCCCCACACACTGAAATCTCTTCCGCACACACTGAAACCCCTTCCGCACACACTGAAACACCTTCCCCACACACTGAAACACCTTCCCCACACTCTGAAACCCCTTCCCCATACACTGAAACACATTCCGCACACACTGAAACACCTTCCCCACACACTGAAACACATCCCCACACACTGAAACCCCTTCCCGAAACACTGAAACCCATTCCCCCCACACTGAAACCCTTCCCCACACTCTGTAACCCCTTCCCCACTCACTGAAACCCATTCCCCACACAATGAAACACATCCCCACACTCTGAAACACCTTCCCCACACACTGTAGCCCCTTCCGCACACACTGAAACCCATCCCCACACACTGAAACCCCGTCCCCACGCAATGTAACCCTTCCCCACACACAGAAACACTTCCCCACACACTGAAACCCCTTCCGCACACAGTTAAACAATTCCCCACACACTGAAACCCCTTCCCCACACACTGAAACCCCTTCCGCACACACTGAAACCCCTTCCCTCCACACTGAAACACCTTCCGCACCCAATGAAACACCTTCCCCACACAATGAAACACATTCCCCACACACTGAATCCCCTACCCACATACTGAAACCCCTTCCGCACACAATGACACACCTTCCCCACACACAGAAACCCCTTCCGCACACACTGAAACACCTTCCGCACACACTGAAACCCCTTCCCCACACACTGAAACCCTTTTCCCACACACTGAAACATCTTCCCCACACACTGAAACATCTTCCCCACACACTGAAACCACTTCCCCACACACTAAAACCCCTTCCGCACACAGTAAAACCCTTCCCAACACACTGAAGCACCTTGCCCACACACTGAAACACATCCCCACACACTGAAACCCCTTCCCCACACACTGAAACACATCCCCACACACTGAAACCCCTTCCCCACACACTGAAACACATCCCCACACACTGAAAATCTTCCCCACACACTGAAACACCTTCCGCATACCTTGAATCCCTTCCCCACACACTGAAACACCTTCCCCACACACTGAAACACATCCCTACACACAGAAACCCCTTCCCCAAACACTGAAACCCCTTCCGCACACACTGAAACACCTTCACCACAAACTGAAACCCCTTCCCCACACACTGAAACCCCTTCCGCACACACTGAAACCCCTTCCGCTCACACTGAAACACCTTTCCCACAAACTGAAACACCTTCCCCACACTCTGAAACCCCTTCCGCACACACTGAAACATCTTCTGCACACACTGAAACCCCTTTCCCCACACTCTGAAACCCCTTCCGCACACACTGAAACCACTTCCCCACACACTGAAACCACTTCCCCACACACTGAAACCCATCCCGACACTCGGAAACCCTTTCCCCCCACAGTGAAACCCCTTCCCCACACAGTGAAACACCTTCCCCACACACTGAAACACATCCCCACACACTGCAACCCATCCCCACACACTGAAACACCTTCCCCACACACTGAAACCCCTTCCCCACACACTTAAACACATCCCCATATTCTGAAACGTCTTCCCCACACACTGTAACCCCTTCCGCACACACTGAAACCCATCCCCACACACTGAAACCCATCCCCACACACTGAAACTCATTCCCCACACACTGAAGCCCTTCCCCACACACTGAAACACATCCCCATACAATGAAGCACATCCCCACGCACTGAAACACCTTCCCCACACACTGAAACTCCTTCCCCACACACTGCAACAGCTTCCCCACACACTGAAACACCTTTCCCACACACTGTAACACCTTCCGCACACACTGAAGCCCATCCCCACACACTGAAACCCATGCCCACACATTGAAACACCTTCCCCACACTCTGAAACAACTTCCCCACACACTGAAACCCCTTCTGCAGACAATGAAACCCATCCGCACAAACTGAAACCCATCCACACACACTGAAACCCCTTCCCCACACACTGAAACCCCTTCCCTGCACACTGAAACACTTCCCCACACACTGAAACACCTTCCCCACACACTGAAAGCCCTTCCGCACACACTGAAACACCTTCCCCACACACTGAAACACGTTCCCCACACACTGAAACCCATCCCCACACACTGAAACCCATCCCCACACACTGAAACACATTCACCACACACTGAAACCCTTCCCCACACACTGAAAAACATCCCCACACACTGAAAAACATCTCCATACACTGATACACCTCCCCCACACACTGAAACACCTTCCCCACACACACTGAAACACCTTCCCCACACACTGAAACAACTACCCCACACACTGGATCTCTTCCCCACACACTGAAACCCCTTCCCCACACACTGAAACAGCTTCCCCACACACTGAAACCCCTTCCCCACACACACTGAAACACCTTCTCCACACACTGAAACCCCTTCCCCACACACTGAAACCCCTTCCCCACACCCTGAAACCACTTCCCACACACTGAAACCAATCCACACACACTGAAACCCTACCCCACACACAGAAACCCCTGCCCCACACACTGAACCCCCTTCCCCACACAATGAAACACATCCCCACACTCTGAAACACCTTCCCCACACACTGTAACCCCTTCCGCACACACTGAAACCCATCCCCACACACTGACACCCCGTCCCCACGCAATGTAACCCTTCCCCACACACAGAAACACTTCCCCAAACACTGAAATCCCTTCCCCACACACTAAAACCCTTCCCCACACACTGAAACCCCTTCACCACACACTGAAACCCCTTCCCCACACACTGAAACACCTTCCCCACACACTGAAACCCCTTCCGCACACAGTTAAACAATTCCCCACATACTGAAACCCCTTCCCCACACTCTGAAACCCCTTCCGCACACACTGAAACCCCTTCCCTACACAATGAAACACCTTCCCCACACACTGAATCCCCTTCCCCACACACTGAAACCCCTTCCGCACACAATGACACACCTTCCCCACACACAGTAACCCCTTCCCCACACACTGAAACACCTTCCGCACACACTGAAACCCCTTCCCCACACACTGAAACCCTTTTCCCACACACTGAAACCCTTTTCCCACACACTGAAACCCCTTCCGCACACACTGAAACATCTTCCCCACACACTGAAACCACTTCCCCACACACTAAAACCCCTTCCGCACACAGTGAAACCCTTCCCAACACACTGAAGCACCTTGCCCACACACTGAAACACATCCCCACACACTGAAACCCCTTCCCCACACACTGAAACACATCCCCACACACTGAAACCCCTTCCCCACACACTGAAACACATCCCCACACACTGAAAATCTTCCCCACAAACTGAAACACCTTCCGCATACCTTGAATCCCTTCCCCACACACTGAAACACCTTCCCCACACACTGAAACACATCCCTACACACAGAAACCCCTTCCCCACACACTGAAACCCCTTCCCCACACACTGAAACCCCTTCCGCACACACTGAAACCCCTTCCGCACACACTGAAACACCTTTCCCACAAACTGAAACACCTTCCCCACACTCTGAAACCACTTCCGCACACACTGAAACATCTTCTGCACACACTGAAACCCCTTCCCCACACACTGAAGACATTCCCCCCACACTGAACCCCTTCCCCACACTCTGAAACCCCTTCCGCACACACTGAAACCACTTCCCCACACACTGAAACCACTTCCCCACACACTGAAACCACTTCCCCACACACTGAAACCCATCCCCACACACTGAAACCCCGTCCCCACGCAATGTAACCCTTCCCCACACACAGAAACACTTCCCCAAACACTGAAACCCCTTCCCCACAAACTGAAACCCCTTCCCTACAAACTGAAACCCCTTCCCCACACACTAAAACCCTTCCCCACACACTGAAACCCCTTCACCACACACTGAAACCCCTTCCCCACACACTGAAACACCTTCCCCACACACTGAAACCCCTTCCGCACACAGTTAAACAATTCCCCACATACTGAAACACCTTCCCCACACTCTGAAACCACTTCCGCACACACTGAAACCCCTTCCCTACACACTGAAACACCTTCCGCACCCAATGAAACACCTTCCCCACACAATGAAACACCTTCCCCACACACTGAATCCCCTTCCCCACATACTGAAACCCCTTCCGCACACAATGACACACCTTCCCCACATACAGTAACCCCTTCCCCACACACTGAAACACCTTCCGCACACACTGAAACCCCTTCCCCACACACTGAAACCCTTTTCCCACACACTGAAACCCCTTCCGCACACACTGAAACATCTTCCCCACACACTGAAACCACTTCCCCACACACTAAAACCCCTTCCGCACACAGTGAAACCCTTCCCAACACACTGAAGCACCTTGCCCACACACTGAAACACATCCCCACACACTGAAACCCCTTCCCCACACACTGAAACACATCCCCACACACTGAAATCCCTTCCCCACACACTGAAACACATCCCCACACACTGAAAATCTTCCCCACAAACTGAAACACCTTCCGCATACCTGGAATCCCTTCCCCACACACTGAAACACCTTCCCCACACACTGAAACACATCCCTACACACAGAAACCCCTTCCCCACACACTGAAACCCCTTCCGCACACACTGAAACCCCTTCCGCACACACTGAAACACCTTTCCCACAAACTGAAACACCTTCCCCACACTCTGAAACCACTTCCGCACACACTGAAACATCTTCTGCACACACTGAAACACCTTCCCCACACACTGAAACACATCCCCACACACTGAAACCCCTTCCCCACACACTGAAGACATTCCCCCCACACTGAACCCCTTCCCCACACTCTGAAACCCCTTCCGCACACACTGAAACCACTTCCCCACACATTGAAACCACTTCCCCACACACTGAAACCCATCCCGACACTCTGAAACCCCTTCCCCACACAGTGAAACCCCTTCCCCACACAGTGAAACACCTTCCCCACACAGTGAAACACCTTCCCCACACAGTGAAACACCTTCCCCACACACTGAAACACATCCCCACACACTGCAACCCATCCCCACACACTGAAACCCCTTCCCCACACACTGAAACCCCTTCCCCACACACTGAAACACATCCCCATATTCTGAAACACCTTCCCCACACACTGTAACCCCTTCCGCACACACTGAAACCCATCCCCACACAATGAAACCCATCCCCACACAATGAAACACATCCCCACACACTGAAACTCCTTCCCCACACACTGAAGCCCTTCCCCACACACTGAAACACATCCCCACACACTGAAGCACATCCCCACGCACTGAAACACCTTCCCCACACACTGAAACCCCTTCCCCACACACTGCAACAGCTTCCCCACACACTGAAACACCTTTCCCACACACTGTAACACCTTCCGCACACACTGAAGCCCATCCCCCACACTGAAACCCATGCCCACACACTGAAACACCTTCCCCACACTCTGAAACAACTTCCCCACACACTGAAACCCCTTCCGCACACAATGAAACCCATCCGCACAATCTGAAACCCATCCACACACACTGAAACCCCTTCCCCACACACTGAAACCCCTTCCCCACACACTGAAACACATCCCCACACACTGAAACACCTTCCCCACACACTGAATGCCCTTCCGCACACACTGAAACACCTTCCCCACACACTGAAATCCACCCCCACACACTGAAACACATCCCCACACACTGAAACACATTCACCACACACTGAAACCCTTCCCCACACACTGAAACACATCCCCAAACACTGAAAAACATCTCCACACACTGATACACCTCCCCCACACACTGAAACCCCTTCCCCACACACACTGAAACACCTTCCCCACACACTGAAACAACTACCCCACACACTGGATCTCTTCCCCACACATTGAAACCCCTTCCCCACACACTGAAACAGCTTCCCCACACACTGAAACCCCTTCCCCACACACACTGAAACACCTTCTCCACACACTGAAACCCCTTCCCCACACACTGAAACAGCTTCCCCACACACTGAAACAGCTTCCCCACACACTGAAACCCCTTCCCCACACACTGAAACACCTTTCCCACACACTGAAACACCTTTCCCACACACTGAAACCCTTCCCCACACACTGGAACCCCTTCCCCACACACTGAAAACCTTCCCCACACACTGAAACCCCTTCCCCACTGACTGAAACACCTTCCCCACACACTGAAAATACTTCCCCACACACTGAAACACCTTCCTCACACACACTGAAACCCCTTACCCACGTTCTGAGACACCTTCCCCATACACTGAAACACCTTCCCCATACACTGAAACACCTTGCCAACACACTGAAACCCCTTCCGCACACACTGAAACACCTTTCCCACACACTGAAACCCTGCACCACACACTGAAACACTTCGCCGCACACTGAAACACGTTCCTCACACACTGAAACCCCTTCTCCACACACTGAAACCCCTTCGCCACACACTGAAACACATCCCCACACTCTTAAACACCATCCCCACACACTGAAACCCCTTCCCCACACACTGAAACCCCTTCCCCACACACTGAAACCCCTTCCCCACAGACTGAATCACCTTCCCCACACACTGTAACCCCTTCTGCACACAATGAAACACCTTCCCCACACACTGAAACACATCCCTACACACAGTAACCCCTTCCCCACACACTGATACCCCTTCCACACACACTGAAACACCTTCACCACATACTGAAACCACTTCCCCACACACTGAAACCCCTTCCGCACACACTGAAACCCCTTTCCCGCACACTGAAACACCTTTCCCACACACTGAAACACCTTCCCCACACACTGAAACTCCTTCCCCACACACTGAAACATCTTCCGCACACACTGAAACACTTCCCCACACACTGAAACACATCCCCACACACTTAAACCCCTTCCCCACACACTGAAGACCTTCCCCCCACACTGAACCCCTTCCCCACACTCTGAAACCCCTTCCCCACACACTGAATCCCCTTCCCCACACACTGAAACCCCTTCCCCACACACTGAAACACATCCCCACACTCTGAAACACCTTCCCCACACACTGTAACCCCTTCTGCACACACTGAAACCCATCCCCACACACTGAAACCCATCCCCACACACTGAAACTCCTTCCCCACACACTGAAGCCCTTCCCCACACACTGAAACACATCCCCACACACTGAAGCACATCCCCCCGCACTGAAACACCTTCCCCACACACTGAAACCCCTTCCCCACACACTGCAACAGCTTCCCCACACACTGCAACAGCTTCCCCACACACTGAAACACCTTTCCCACACACTGTAACACCTTCCGCACACACTGAAGCCCATCCCCACACACTGAAACCCATGCCCACACAGTGAAACACCGTCCCCACACTCTGAAATAACTTCCCCACACACTGAAACCCCTTCTGCACACATTGAAACCCATCCGCACAGACTGAAACCCATCCACACACACTGAAACCCCTTCCCCACACACTGAAAACACTTCCCCACACACTGAAACACTTCCCCACACACTGAAACACCTTCCCCACACACTGAAAGCCCTTCCACACACACTGAAACCCATCCCCACACACTGAAACCCATCCCCACACAGTGAAACCCATCCCCACACACTGAAACACATTCACCACACACTGAAACCCTTCCCCACACACTGAAACACATTCCCACACACTGAAAAACATCTCCACACACTGACACACCTCCCCCACACACTGAAACCCCTTCCCCACACACACTGAAACACCTTCCCCACACACTGAAACAACTACCCCACACACTGAAATACCATCCCCACTCACTGAAACCGCTTTCCCACACACTGAAACCCCTTCCCCACACAGTGGATCACTTCCCCACACACTGAAACCCCTTCCCCACACACTGAAACAGCTTCCCCACACACTGAAACCCCTTCCCCACACACTGAAACACCTTCCGCACACACTGAGACACCTTCCCCACACACTGAAACACCTTTTCCGCACACTGAAACCCCTTCCGCACACACTGAAACCCCTTCCCCACACACTGAAACCCTTCCCCACACTCTGAAACCCCTTCCCCACTGACTGAAACGCCTTCCCCACACACTGAAACACCTTCCTCACACGCACTGAAACCCCTTCCCCACATTCTGAGACACCTTCCCCATGCACTGAAACACCTTCCCCATACACTGAAACAGCTTGCCAACACACTGAAACCCCTTCTGCACACACTGAAACACCTTCCCCACACACTGAAACACTTCGCCGCACACTGAAACACGTTCCCCACACACTGAAACCCCTTCCCCACACACAGAAACACCTTCCTCACACACTGAAACCCCTTCCCCACACACTGAAACCCCATCCCCACACAGTGAAACACATCCCCACACAGTGAAACACATCCCCACACACTGAAACACATTCCCCACACACTGAAACACATTCCCCACACACTGAATCCCCTTCCCAAACACTGAAACCCTTTCACTACACACTGAAACCCCTTCCCAAACACTGAAACCCTTTCACCACACACTGAAACCCCTTCCCCACACACTGAAGACATTCCCCCCACACTGAACCCCTTCCCCACACTCTGAAACCCCTTCCGCACACAATGAAACCACTTCCCCACACACTGAAACCCATCCCGACACTCTGAGACCCCTTCCCCACACAGTGAAACACCTCCCCCACACACTGAAACACATCCCCACACACTGCAACCCATCCCCACACACTGAAACCCTTCCCCACACTCTGAAACCCCTTCCTACTGACTGAAACGCCTTCCCCACACACTGAAAAAACTTCCCCACACACTGAAACACCTTCCTCACACGCACTGAAACCCCTTCCCCACATTCTGAGACACCTTCCCCATGCACTGAAACACCTTCCCCATACACTGAAACAGCTTGCCAACACACTGAAACCCCTTCTGCACACACTGAAACACCTTCCCCACACACTGAAACACTTCGCCGCACACTGAAACACGTTCCCCACACACTGAAACCCCTTCCCCACACACAGAAACACCTTCCTCACACACTGAAACCCCTTCCCCACACACTGAAACCCCATCCCCACACAGTGAAACACATCCCCACACAGTGAAACACATCCCCACACACTGAAACACATTCCCCACACACTGAAACACATTCCCCACACACTGAATCCCCTTCCCAAACACTGAAACCCTTTCACCACACACTGAAACCCCTTCCCAAACACTGAAACCCTTTCACCACACACTGAAACCCCTTCCCCACACACTGAAGACATTCCCCCCACACTGAACCCCTTCCCCACACTCTGAAACCCCTTCCGCACACAATGAAACCACTTCCCCACACACTGAAACCCATCCCGACACTCTGAAACCCCATCCCCACACAGTGAAACACCTCCCCCACACACTGAAACAAATCCCCACACACTGCAACCCCTTCCCCACACACTGAAACCCCTTCCCCACACACTGAAACACATCCCCACACTCTGAAACACCTTCCCCACGCACTGTAACCCCTTCCGCACACACTGAAACCCATCCCCACACACTGAAACCCATCCCCACACACGGAAACCCCTTCCCCACACACTGAAGCCCTTCCCCACACACTGAAGCCCTTCCCCACACACTGAAACCCATGCCCACACACTGAAACACCTTCCCCACACTCTGAAACAACTTCCCCACACACTGAAACCCCTTCCGCACACAATGAAACCCATCCGCACAAACTGAAACCCATCCACACACACTGAAACCGCTTCCGCACACACTGAAACCACTTCCGCACACACTGAAACATCTTCCCTACACACTGAAACCCCTTCCCCACACACTGAAACACCTTCCCTACACACTGAAACCCCTTCCACACACACTGAAACACCTGCCCCACACACTGAAACCCCTTCCTCACACAGTGAAACCCTTCCCCACACACTGAAACCCCTTCCCCACACACTGAAGCACATCGCCACACACTGAAACCCCTTCCCCACACACTGAAACACATCCCTACACACTGAAACCTCTTCCCCACACACTGAAACACCTTCCGCACACAGAGAAACAATTCCGCACACACTGAAACACTTCCCCGCACACTGAAACCCTTCCGCACACAATTCAACCGCGTACCCACACACTGTAATCCTTCCCCACACACTGAAACACTTCCCCACACACTGAAACCCCTTCCCCACACACTGAAACCCCTTCCCCACACACTCAAACACCTTCCCCACACACTGAAACCCATCCCGACACTCTGAAACCCCTTCCCCACACAGTGAAACAGCTTCCCCACACACTGAAACACATCCCCACACACTGAAACCCTTCCCCACACACTGAAACCCCTTCCCCACACACTGAAACCCCTTCCCCACACACTGAAACCCCTTCCCCACACACTGAAACACATCCCCACACTCTGAAACACCTTCCCCATACACTGTAACCCCTTCCGCACACACTGAAACCCATCCCCACACACTGAAACCCATCCCCACACACTGAAACTCCTTCCCCACACACTGAAGCCCTTCCCCACACACTGAAACACATCCCCACACACTGAAGCACATCCCCAAGCACTGAAACACCTTCCCCACACACTGAAACCCCTTCCCCACACACTGCCACAGCTTCCCCACACACTGAAACACCTTTCCCACACACTGTAACACCTTCCGCACACACTGAAGCCCATCCCCACACACTGAAACCCATGCCCACACACTGAAACAACTTCCCCACACACTGAAATCCCTTAGGCACACAATGAAACCCATCCGCACAAACTGAAACCCATCCCCACACACTGAAACCCCTTCCCCACACACTGCCACAGCTTCCCCACACACTGAAACACCTTTCCCACACACTGTAACACATTCCGCACACACTGAAGCCCATCCCCACACTCTGAAACCCCTTCACCACACACTGAAACAACTTCCCCACACACTGAAATCCCTTAGGCACACAATGAAACCCATCCGCACAAACTGAAACCCATCCCCACACACTGAAACCCCTTCCCCACACACTGAAACACCTTCCCCACACACTGAAACACTTCCCCACACACTGAAACACCTTCACCACAGACTGAAAGCCCTTCCGCACACACTGAAACCCATCCCCACACACTGAAACCCATCCCCACACACTGAAACCCATCCCCACACACTGAAACACATTCACCAAACACTGAATCCCTTCCCCACACACTGAAACGCATCCCCACACACTGAAACACATCTCCACACACTGACACACCTCCCCCACACACTGAAACCCCTTCCCCACACACACTGAAACACCTTCCCCACACACTGAAACAACTACCGCACACACTGAAATACCATCCCCACTCACTGAAACAGCTTTCCCACACACTGAAACCCCTTCCCCACACACTGGATCACTTCCCCACACATTGAAACCCCTTCCCCACACACTGAAACAGCTTCCCCACAAACTGAAACCCCTTCCCCACACACTGAAACACCTTCCGCACACACTGAAACACCTTCCCCACAAACTGAAACACCTTTTCCACACACTGAAACCCCTTCCGCACACACTGAAACACCTTCCCCACACACTGAAACCCTTCCCCACACACTGAAACCCCTTCCCCACACACTGAAACCCTTCCCCACACACTGAAACCCCTTCCCCACTGACTGAAACACCTTCACCACACACTGAAAAAACTTCCCCACACACTGAAACACTTCCCCACACACTGAAACACCTTCCCCACAGACTGAAAGCCATTCCGCACACACTGAAACCCATCCCCACACACTGAAACCCATCCCCACACACTGAAACCCATCCCCACACACTGAAACCCATCCCCACACACTGAAACACATTCACCGCACACTGAAACCCTTCCCCACACACGGAAACGCATCCCCACACACTGAAACACATCTCCACACACTGACACACCTCACCCACACACTGAAACCCCTTCCCCACACACACTGAAACACCTTCCCCACACACTGAAACAACTACCCCACACACTGAAATACCATCCCCACTCACTGAAACCGCTTTCCCACACACTGAAACCCCTTCCCCACACACTGGATCACTTCCCCACACACTGAAACCCCTCCCCCACACACTGAAACAGCTTCGCCACACACTGAAACCCCTTCCGCACACACTGAAACACTTCCCCACAAACTGAAACACCTTCCCCACATACTGAAAGCCCTTCCATACTCACTGAAACCCATCCCCACACACTGAAACCCATCCCCACTCACTGAAACACATTCACCACACACTGAAACCCTTCCCCACACACTGAAACACATCCCCACACACTGAAACAACTACCCCACACACTGAAATACCATCCCCACTCACTGAAACCGCTTTCCCACACACTGAAACCCCTTCCCCACACACTGGATCACTTCCCCACACACTCAAACCCCTTCCCCACACACTGAAACACCTTCCCCACACACTGAAACCCCTTCCCCACACACTGAAACACCTTCCGCACACACTGAGACACCTTCCCCACACACTGAAACACCTTTTCCACACACTGAAACCCCTTCCGCACACACTGAAACGCCTTCCCCACACACTGAAACCCTTCCCCACACACTGAAACCCCTTCACCACACACTGAAACCCTTCCCCACACGCTGAAACCCCTTCCCCACTGACTGAAACACCTTCCCCACATTCTGAGACACCTTCCCCATACACTGGAACACATTCCCCATACACTGAAACACCTTGCCAACACATTGAAACCCCTTCCGCACACACTGAAACACCTTTCCCATACACTGAATCCCTTCACCACACACTGAAACACTTCGCCGCACACTGAAACACGTTTCCCACACACTGAAACTCCTTCCCCACACGCTGAAACCTCTTCGCCACACACTGAAACACATTCCCCACACACTGGAACCCCATCCCCACACAGTGAAACACATCCCCACATACTGAAGCACATTCCCCACACACTGAAACCCCTTCCCCACAGACTGAAAGCCTTTCCCAAACACTGAAACACTTTCACCACACACTGAAACAGCTCCCCCACACACAGAAACACCTTCCTCACACACAGAAACCCCTTCCCCACACACTGAAACCGCTTCCGCACACACTGAAACCACTTCCGCACACACTGAAACATCTTCCCCACACACTGAAACCCCTTCCCCACACACTGAAACAACTTCCCTACACACTGAAACCCCTTCCACACACACTGAAACACCTGCCCCACACACTGAAACCCCTTCCTCACACAGTGAAACCCTTCCCCACACACTGAAACCCCTTCCCCACACACTGAAGCACATCGCCACACACTGAAACCCCTTCCCCACACACTGAAACACATCCCTACACACTGAAACCCCTTCCCCACACACTGAAACACCTTCCGCACACAGAGAAACAATTCCGCTCACACTGAAAAACATCTCCACACACTGACACACCTCCCCCACACACTGAAACCCCTTCCCCACACACACTGAAACACCTTCCCCACACACTGAAACAACTACCCCACACACTGAAATACCATCCCCACTCACTGAAACCGCTTTCCCACACACTGAAACCCCTTCCCCACACAGTGGATCACTTCCCCACACACTGGAACCCCTTCCCCACACACTGAAACAGCTTCCCCACACACTGAAACCCCTTCCCCACACACTGAAACACCTTCCGCACACACTGAGACACCTTCCCCACACACTGAAACACCTTTTCCGCACACTGAAACCCCTTCCGCACACACTGAAACCCCTTCCCCACACACTGAAACCCTTCCCCACACTCTGAAACCCCTTCCCCACTGACTGAAACGCCTTCCCCACACACTGAAAAAACTTCCCCACACACTGAAACACCTTCCTCACACGCACTGAAACCCCTTCCCCACATTCTGAGACACCTTCCCCATGCACTGAAACACCTTCCCCATACACTGAAACAGCTTGCCAACACACTGAAACCCCTTCTGCACACACTGAAACACCTTCCCCACACACTGAAACACTTCGCCGCACACTGAAACACGTTCCCCACACACTGAAACCCCTTCCCCACACACAGAAACACCTTCCTCACACACTGAAACCCCTTCCCCACACACTGAAACCCCATCCCCACACAGTGAAACACATCCCCACACAGTGAAACACATCCCCACACACTGAAACACATTCCCCACACACTGAAACACATTCCCCACACACTGAATCCCCTTCCCAAACACTGAAACCCTTTCACTACAGACTGAAACCCCTTCCCAAACACTGAAACCCTTTCACCACACACTGAAACCCCTTCCCCACACACTGAAGACATTCCCCCCACACTGAACCCCTTCCCCACACTCTGAAACCCCTTCCGCACACAATGAAACCACTTCCCCACACAATGAAACCCATCCCGACACTCTGAGACCCCTTCCCCACACAGTGAAACACCTCCCCCACACACTGAAACACATCCCCACACACTGCAACCCATCCCCACACACTGAAGCACCTTGCCCACACACTGAAACACATCCCCACACACTGAAACCCCTTCCCCACACACTGAAACACATCCCCACACACTGAAATCCCTTCCCCACACACTGAAACACATCCCCACACACTGAAAATCTTCCCCACAAACTGAAACACCTTCCGCATACCTGGAATCCCTTCCCCACACACTGAAACACCTTCCCCACACACTGAAACACATCCCTACACACAGAAACCCCTTCCCCACACACTGAAACCCCTTCCGCACACACTGAAACCCCTTCCGCACACACTGAAACACCTTTCCCACAAACTGAAACACCTTCCCCACACTCTGAAACCACTTCCGCACACACTGAAACATCTTCTGCACACACTGAAACACCTTCCCCACACACTGAAACACATCCCCACACACTGAAACCCCTTCCCCACACACTGAAGACATTCCCCCCACACTGAACCCCTTCCCCACACTCTGAAACCCCTTCCGCACACACTGAAACCACTTCCCCACACATTGAAACCACTTCCCCACACACTGAAACCCATCCCGACACTCTGAAACCCCTTCCCCACACAGTGAAACCCCTTCCCCACACAGTGAAACACCTTCCCCACACAGTGAAACACCTTCCCCACACACTGAAACACATCCCCACACACTGCAACCCATCCCCACACACTGAAACCCCTTCCCCACACACTGAAACCCCTTCCCCACACACTGAAACACATCCCCATATTCTGAAACACCTTCCCCACACACTGTAACCCCTTCCGCACACACTGAAACCCATCCCCACACAATGAAACCCATCCCCACACAATGAAACACATCCCCACACACTGAAACTCCTTCCCCACACACTGAAGCCCTTCCCCACACACTGAAACACATCCCCACACACTGAAGCACATCCCCACGCACTGAAACACCTTCCCCACACACTGAAACCCCTTCCCCACACACTGCAACAGCTTCCCCACACACTGAAACACCTTTCCCACACACTGTAACACCTTCCGCACACACTGAAGCCCATCCCCACACACTGAAACCCATGCCCACACACTGAAACACCTTCCCCACACTCTGAAACAACTTCCCCACACACTGAAACCCCTTCCGCACACAATGAAACCCATCCGCACAATCTGAAACCCATCCACACACACTGAAACCCCTTCCCCACACACTGAAACCCCTTCCCCACACACTGAAACACATCCCCACACACTGAAACACCTTCCCCACACACTGAATGTTCTTCCGCACACACTGAAACACCTTCCCCACACACTGAAATCCACCCCCACACACTGAAACACATCCCCACACACTGAAACACATTCACCACACACTGAAACCCTTCCCCACACACTGAAACACATCCCCAAACACTGAAAAACATCTCCACACACTGATACACCTCCCCCACACACTGAAACCCCTTCCCCACACACACTGAAACACCTTCCCCACACACTGAAACAACTACTCCACACACTGGATCTCTTCCCCACACATTGAAACCCCTTCCCCACACACTGAAACAGCTTCCCCACACACTGAAACCCCTTCCCCACACACACTGAAACACCTTCTCCACACACTGAAACCCCTTCCCCACACACTGAAACAGCTTCCTCACAAACTGAAACAGCTTCCCCACACACTGAAACCCCTTCCCCACACACTGAAACACCTTTCCCACACACTGAAACACCTTTCCCACACACTGAAACCCTTCCCCACACACTGGAACCCCTTCCCCACACACTGAAAACCTTCCCCACACACTAAAACCCCTTCCCCACTGACTGAAACACCTTCCCCACACACTGAAAATACTTCCCCACACACTGAAACACCTTCCTCACACACACTGAAACCCCTTACCCACGTTCTGAGACACCTTCCCCATACACTGAAACACCTTCCCCATACACTGAAACACCTTGCCAACACACTGAAACCCCTTCCGCACACACTGAAACACCTTTCCCACACACTGAAACCCTGCACCACACACTGAAACACTTCGCCGCACACTGAAACACGTTCCTCACACACTGAAACCCCTTCCCCACGCACTGAAACCCCTTCGCCACACACTGAAACACATCCCCACACTCTGAAACACCATCCCCACACACTGAAACCCCTTCCCCACACACTGAAACCCCTTCCCCACACACTGAAACCACTTCCCCACAGACTGAATCACCTTCCCCACACACTGTAACCCCTTCTGCACACAATGAAACACCTTCCCCACACACTGAAACACATCCCTACACACAGTAACCCCTTCCCCACACACTGATACCCCTTCCACACACACTGAAACACCTTCACCACATACTGAAACCACTTCCCCACACACTGAAACCCCTTCCGCACACACTGAAACCCCTTCCGCGCACACTGAAACACCTTTCCCACACACTGAAACACCTTCCCCACACTCTGAAACTCCTTCCCCACACACTGAAACATCTTCCGCACACACTGAAACACTTCCCCACACACTGAAACACATCCCCACACACTTAAACCCCTTCCCCACACACTGAAGACCTTCCCCCCACACTGAACCCCTTCCCCACACTCTGAAACCCCTTCCCCACACACTGAATCCCCTTCCCCACACACTGAAACCCCTTCCCCACACACTGAAACACATCCCCACACTCTGAAACACCTTCCCCACACACTGTAACCCCTTCTGCACACACTGAAACCCATCCCCACACACTGAAACCCATCCCCACACACTGAAACTCCTTCCCCACACACTGAAGCCCTTCCCCACACACTGAAACACATCCCCACACACTGAAGCACATCACCCCGCACTGAAACACCTTCCCCACACACTGAAACCCCTTCCCCACACACTGCAACAGCTTCCCCACACACTGCAACAGCTTCCCCACACACTGAAACACCTTTCCCACACACTGTAACACCTTCCGCACACACTGAAGCCCATCCCCACACACTGAAACCCATGCCCACACAGTGAAACACCTTCCCCACACTCTGAAATAACTTCCCCACACACTGAAACCCCTTCCGCACACATTGAAACCCATCCGCACAGACTGAAACCCATCCACACACACTGAAACCCCTTCCCCACACACTGAAAACACTTCCCCACACACTGAAACACTTCCCCACACACTGAAACACCTTCCCCACACACTGAAAGCCCTTCCACACACACTGAAACACATCCCCACACACTGAAACCCATCCCCACACAGTGAAACCCATCCCCACACACTGAAACACATTCACCACACACTGAAACCCTTCCCCACACACTGAAACACATTCCCACACACTGAAAAACATCTCCACACACTGACACACCTCCCCCACACACTGAAACCCCTTCCCCACACACACTGAAACACCTTCCCCACACACTGAAACAACTACCCCACACACTGAAATACCATCCCCACTCACTGAAACCGCTTTCCCACACACTGAAACCCCTTCCCCACACAGTGGATCAATTCCCCACACACTGAAACCCCTTCCCCACACACTGAAACAGCTTCCCCACACACTGAAACCCCTTCCCCACACACTGAAACACCTTCCGCACACACTGAGACACCTTCCCCACACACTGAAACACCTTTTCCGCACACTGAAACCCCTTCCGCACACACTGAAACCCCTTCCCCACACACTGAAACCCTTCCCCACACTCTGAAACCCCTTCCTACTGACTGAAACGCCTTCCCCACACACTGAAAAAACTTCCCCACACACTGAAACACCTTCCTCACACGCACTGAAACCCCTTCCCCACATTCTGAGACACCTTCCCCATGCACTGAAACACCTTCCCCATACACTGAAACAGCTTGCCAACACACTGAAACCCCTTCTGCACACACTGAAACACCTTCCCCACACACTGAAACACTTCGCCGCACACTGAAACACGTTCCCCACACACTGAAACCCCTTCCCCACACACAGAAACACCTTCCTCACACACTGAAACCCCTTCCCCACACACTGAAACCCCATCCCCACACAGTGAAACACATCCCCACACAGTGAAACACATCCCCACACACTGAAACACATTCCCCACACACTGAAACACATTCCCCACACACTGAATCCCCTTCCCAAAAACTGAAACCCTTTCACCACACACTGAAACCCCTTCCCAAACACTGAAACCCTTTCACCACACACTGAAACCCCTTCCCCACACACTGAAGACATTCCCCCCACACTGAACCCCTTCCCCACACTCTGAAACCCCTTCCGCACACAATGAAACCACTTCCCCACACACTGAAACCCATCCCGACACTCTGAAACCCCTTCCCCACACAGTGAAACACCTCCCCCACACACTGAAACAAATCCCCACACACTGCAACCCATCCCCACACACTGAAACCCCTTCCCCACACACTGAAACCCCTTCCCCACACACTGAAACACATCCCCACACTCTGAAACACCTTCCCCACGCACTGTAACCCCTTCCGCACACACTGAAACCCATCCCCACACACTGAAACCCATCCCCACACACTGAAACCCCTTCCCCACACACTGAAGCCCTTCCCCACACACTGAAGCCCTTCCCCACACACTGAAACCCATGCCCACACACTGAAACACCTTCCTCACACTCTGAAACAACTTCCCCACACACTGAAACCCCTTCCGCACACAATGAAACCCATCCGCACAAACTGAAACCCATCCACACACACTGAAACCGCTTCCGCACACACAGAAACCACTTCCGCACACACTGAAACATCTTCCCTACACACTGAAACCCCTTCCCCACACACTGAAACACCTTCCCTACACACTGAAACCCCTTCCACACACACTGAAACACCTGCCCCACACACTGAAACCCCTTCCTCACACAGTGAAACCCTTCCCCACACACTGAAACCCCTTCCCCACACACTGAAGCACATCGCCACACACTGAAACCCCTTCCCCACACACTGAAACACATCCCTACACACTGAAACCTCTTCCCCACACACTGAAACACCTTCCGCACACAGAGAAACAATTCCGCACACACTGAAACACTTCCCCGCACACTGAAACCCTTCCGCACACAATTCAACCGCGTACCCACACACTGTAATCCTTCCCCACACACTGAAACACTTCCCCACACACTGAAACCCCTTCCCCACACACTGAAACCCCTTCCCCACACACTCAAACACCTTCCCCACACACTGAAACCCATCCCGACACTCTGAAACCCCTTCCCCACACAGTGAAACAGCTTCCCCACACACTGAAACACATCCCCACACACTGAAACCCTTCCCCACACACTGAAACCCCTTCCCCACACACTGAAACCCCTTCCCCACACACTGAAACACATCCCCACACTCTGAAACACCTTCCCCATACACTGTAACCCCTTCCGCACACACTGAAACCCATCCCCACACACTGAAACCCATCCCCACACACTGAAACTCCTTCCCCACACACTGAAGCCCTTCCCCACACACTGAAACACATCCCCACACACTGAAGCACATCCCCAAGCACTGAAACACCTTCCCCACACACTGAAACCCCTTCCCCACACACTGCCACAGCTTCCCCACACACTGAAACACCTTTCCCACACACTGTAACACCTTCCGCACACACTGAAGCCCATCCCCACACACTGAAACCCATGCCCACACACTGAAACAACTTCCCCACACACTGAAATCCCTTAGGCACACAATGAAACCCATCCGCACAAACTGAAACCCATCCCCACACACTGAAACCCCTTCCCCACACACTGCCACAGCTTCCCCACACACTGAAACACCTTTCCCACACACTGTAACACCTTCCGCACACACTGAAGCCCATCCCCACACTCTGAAACCCCTTCACCACACACTGAAACAACTTCCCCACACACTGAAATCCCTTAGGCACACAATGAAACCCATCCGCACAAACTGAAACCCATCCCCACACACTGAAACCCATCCCCACACACTGAAACCCATCCCCACACACTGAAACACATTCACCACACACTGAATCCCTTCCCCACACACTGAAACGCATCCCCACACACTGAAACACATCTCCACACACTGACACACCTCCCCCACACACTGAAACCCCTTCCCCACACACACTGAAACACCTTCCCCACACACTGAAACAACTACCGCACACACTGAAATACCATCCCCACTCACTGAAACAGCTTTCCCACACACTGAAACCCCTTCCCCACACACTGGATCACTTCCCCACACATTGAAACCCCTTCCCCACACACTGAAACAGCTTCCCCACAAACTGAAACCCCTTCCCCACACACTGAAACACCTTCCGCACACACTGAAACACCTTCCCCACAAACTGAAACACCTTTTCCACACACTGAAACCCCTTCCGCACACACTGAAACACCTTCCCCACACACTGAAACCCTTCCCCACACACTGAAACCCCTTCCCCACACACTGAAACCCTTCCCCACACACTGAAACCCCTTCCCCACTGACTGAAACACCTTCACCACACACTGAAAAAACTTCCCCACACACTGAAACACTTCCCCACACACTGAAACACCTTCCCCACAGACTGAAAGCCATTCCGCACACACTGAAACCCATCCCCACACACTGAAACCCATCCCCACACACTGAAACCCATCCCCACACACTGAAACCCATCCCCACACACTGAAACACATTCACCGCACACTGAAACCCTTCCCCACACACGGAAACGCATCCCCACACACTGAAACACATCTCCACACACTGACACACCTCACCCACACACTGAAACCCCTTCCCCACACACACTGAAACACCTTCCCCACACACTGAAACAACTACCCCACACACTGAAATACCATCCCCACTCACTGAAACCGCTTTCCCACACACTGAAACCCCTTCCCCACACACTGGATCACTTCCCCACACACTGAAACCCCTCCCCCACACACTGAAACAGCTTCGCCACACACTGAAACCCCTTCCGCACACACTGAAACACTTCCCCACAAACTGAAACACCTTCCCCACATACTGAAAGCCCTTCCACACACACTGAAACCCATCCCCACACACTGAAACCCATCCCCACTCACTGAAACACATTCACCACACACTGAAACCCTTCCCCACACACTGAAACACATCCCCACACACTGAAACAACTACCCCACACACTGAAATACCATCCCCACTCACTGAAACCGCTTTCCCACACACTGAAACCCCTTCCCCACACACTGGATCACTTCCCCACACACTCAAACCCCTTCCCCACACACTGAAACACCTTCCCCACACACTGAAACCCCTTCCCCACACACTGAAACACCTTCCGCACACACTGAGACACCTTCCCCACACACTGAAACACCTTTTCCACACACTGAAACCCCTTCCGCACACACTGAAACGCCTTCCCCACACACTGAAACCCTTCCCCACACACTGAAACCCCTTCACCACACACTGAAACCCTTCCCCACACGCTGAAACCCCTTCCCCACTGACTGAAACACCTTCCCCACATTCTGAGACACCTTCCCCATACACTGGAACACATTCCCCATACACTGAAACACCTTGCCAACACATTGAAACCCCTTCCGCACACACTGAAACACCTTTCCCATACACTGAATCCCTTCACCACACACTGAAACACTTCGCCGCACACTGAAACACGTTTCCCACACACTGAAACTCCTTCCCCACACGCTGAAACCTCTTCGCCACACACTGAAACACATTCCCCACACACTGGAACCCCATCCCCACACAGTGAAACACATCCCCACATACTGAAGCACATTCCCCACACACTGAAACCCCTTCCCCACAGACTGAAAGCCTTTCCCAAACACTGAAACACTTTCACCACACACTGAAACAGCTCCCCCACACACAGAAACACCTTCCTCACACACAGAAACCCCTTCCCCACACACTGAAACCGCTTCCGCACACACTGAAACCACTTCCGCACACACTGAAACATCTTCCCCACACACTGAAACCCCTTCCCCACACACTGAAACAACTTCCCTACACACTGAAACCCCTTCCACACACACTGAAACACCTGCCCCACACACTGAAACCCCTTCCTCACACAGTGAAACCCTTCCCCACACACTGAAACCCCTTCCCCACACACTGAAGCACATCGCCACACACTGAAACCCCTTCCCCACACACTGAAACACATCCCTACACACTGAAACCCCTTCCCCACACACTGAAACACCTTCCGCACACAGAGAAACAATTCCGCTCACACTGAAACACTTCCCCGCACACTGAAACCCTTCCGCACACACTTCAACCCCGTACCCACACACTGTAATCCTTCCCCACACACTGAAACACTTCCCCACACACTGAAACCCCTTCCCCACACACTGAAACCCCTTCCCCACACAATGCAATCCCTTCCCCACACACTGAAACCCTTCCCCACACACTGAAACCCTTCCCCACACACTGAAACCACTTCCCCACACACTCAAACACCTTCCCCACACACTGAAACCCATCCCGACACTCTGAAACCCCTTCCCCACACAGTGAAACAGCTTCCCCACACAGTGAAACAGCTTCCCCACACACTGAAACACATCCCCACGCACTGAAACCCATCCCCACACACTGAAACCCCTTCCCCACACACTGAAACCCCTTCCCCACACACTGAAACACATCCCCACACTCTGAAACACCTTCCCCATACACTGTAACCCCTTCCGCACACACTGAAACCCATCCCGACACACTGAAACCCATCCCGACACACTGAAACCCATCCCCACACACTGAAACTCCTTCCCCACACACTGAAGCCCTTCCCCACACACTGAAACACATCCCCACACACTGAAGCACATTCACCGCACACTGAAACCCCTTCCCCACACACTGAAACACCTTCCGCACACACTGAAACACCTTCCCCACAAACTGAAACACCTTTTCCACACACTGAAACCCCTTCCGCACACACTGGAACACCTTCCCCACACACTGAAACCCTTCCCCACACACTGAAACCCCTTCCCCACACACTGAAACCCTTCCCCACACACTGAAACCCCTTCCCCACTGACTGAAACACCTTCACCACACACTGAAACACTTCCCCACACACTGAAACACCTTCCCCACAGACTGAAAGCCATTCCGCACACACTGAAACCCATCCCCACACACTGAAACCCATCCCCACACACTGAAACCCATCCCCACACACTGAAACACATTCACCGCACACTGAAACCCTTCCCCACACACGGAAACGCATCCCCACACACTGAAACACATCTCCACACACTGACACACCTCACCCACACACTGAAACCCCTTCCCCACACACACTGAAACACCTTCCCCACACACTGAAACAACTACCCCACACACTGAAATACCATCCCCACTCACTGAAACCGCTTTCCCACACACTGAAACCCCTTCCCCACACACTGGATCACTTCCCCACACACTGAAACCCCTCCCCCACACACTGAAACAGCTTCGCCACACACTGAAACCCCTTCCGCACACACTGAAACACTTCCCCACACACTGAAACACCTTCCCCACATACTGAAAGCCCTTCCACACACACTGAAACCCATCCCCACACACTGAAACCCATCCCCACACACTGAAACACATTCACCACACACTGAAACCCTTCCCCACACACTGAAACACATCCCCACACACTGAAACAACTACCCCACACACTGAAATACCATCCCCACTCACTGAAACCGCTTTCCCACACACTGAAACCCCTTCCCCACACACTGGATCACTTCCCCACACACTCAAACCCCTTCCCCACACACTGAAACACCTTCCCCACACACTGAAACCCCTTCCCCACACACTGAAACACCTTCCGCACACACTGAGACACCTTCCCCACACACTGAAACACCTTTTCCACACACTGAAACCCCTTCCGCACACACTGAAACGCCTTCCCCACACACTGAAACCCTTCCCCACACACTGAAACCC